>NC_090652.1:119260505-119860505 GCF_040937935.1 Hyperolius riggenbachi
AACAGGATCTGATCGACTGGTGATCACATCTGTTTTTACGGATGTGTTTGCCACAAAATTGTCAGTGTGAAACGGGCCTAAGTGACAGCAACATAGGAGAAAAGTAATTTATGGCTCATTTTACTCTGGAAGAAACAAACTTTGTATGTATTTACTTATATTTTAAATGTTAAAATGTTCACGATAGTGGTCTTTTAATGGGCATTTTGTATTAATTTACTTTTTAATGCAAATATAAAAAGGATTGAGCAATCTTGTATCAAAACCATGGCAGCTCTGAGTGTTCCAATGTCCTTGAAGGGGATTGCTTATCTTCTGTTGCCTTGGACTTGCCATGCAGCCTCCTTTCCACAGGATCACCTTCATTAGCATTAACTTCTTTATTACAGACTGAGCTAGTAGTACAGCAAAGAGGTGTTCATTAGACCAATCCATGGAATAGTATAATCAGGCTTCATCAGCAGTGTAACTAAAGCCACAGCAGCGGCTATGGGGACCAGAGGAGGGGAGAGAGTGCTGGGCCCCTTTATTAGCACACTAGCCACTAATGTACATGGAGGACTTTAGAGGTCTTTAGGGGGTGGAGGAACATGGATGCACTGGAAGTGGGGGCATTATTGTTGATGTAAAGCAGCCACTAATGAAAGTGGGAATCACTCAGGCTGCATTTCCACTTGTGCGGTGCGAATCGCCGCGGTAAAAATTTGCATGCGGATGCGAAATTCGCATGCGGTTTCATGCGAATTTTCATGCAAATTCGCACGCGAATTCGCATGGATGACGATTTATGCGAATTTAACCATGGCACTGCTGGTGTGCTTTTCCATTGTTTCTAAGCGAATTCGCATGAAAATTCGCATACCCAAACCTCATGCGAATTTCCTATTAAATACATTGTATGCGATTCGCATAGCGGTATGCGGTATGCGAATTCTGATGGCTCTGCCATGCAAATTTTTTCTGCACAGAAAAACGCAAAGGAATCCTGACAAATGGAAACGGTCCCATTCACTTGTATTGCTATGCGAATTTGCATGCGAAAAACGCATGTGAATTCGCGATAGTGGAAATGAGCCCTCAGACTAGTATAACCTGCCACTAGCTCAGCTGGGATTAGTGTGGTCACAATGAGCAATGCGTGTGGTTAATTCTTCGGTAAGGATACTAAGTGGAGGCACATTAAACATGCCTCAACTTATTTGGACAATTGACCACCAGCGCAATAAGGCACTGAAGATTTTATTAGTAGGAAGGGTGGGTACACAGACTACCAAAGGATAATGTGGGTTTCAATACAGGGAATACTCATTCTGGCATTCCGATTTTGCATGGGTGGGGTGTCAGGCAGCCAGATCCCTAGTAGGGCTAAGCTGGGTATGGTGTCCCCAGTGTGGCCAGGTGTCCCCCGTATTGCAGGCAGCCTTTACTCACCTCCCAGGCTCCAGCGATGAGCAGCTGTGGACCCCTCCGCTCTGGCCGGCATCACCGCTCATACCGACGCTAAGTTCCGGGTCGCAGCTTGATGACGTCATCAAGCCGGGGGCCCTGATGCAGTCACAACCTCTGCATCCCCTATTGCGATGTCAATTCCCTTGGGGTACAATTTATCAATACCAGTGCAAAGAAAAAAAATTAGCAACCTGGAGGAAACAGCTGCAGAAGTGAAGCATTGCTCCGATTAACCAATCACAATCTTTGATATTGATATATACACCATACTTCAGCTTTGTTTCCATCTTCTTGGACTAATTTTGATAAATATCCCCTCATCTGTAGTTATGCCTTTTTATATGCCATTTGAAATCTGCCAGCAGAAAGGTAATCTTTGGTATTTTTATAAAAGACATTTTAAACTGGAAGCTGATGAGAACAATTCATGTGTTTAATTAATCTGAATGTCCAATCACTTGCAGACAGCTCTGAATAGCTCTGTCTGGCTTCTTTCCCTTTCACTGTGAGGTTATGGAACAAAACATACTAGGCAGAGTTCATCTTGCCCTTTCACTGTAGCACCTGATTATATCTTTATCTTCACTAGTCTGAAAATAATATTCTACAAGGCAAATACTTATGTTGATAGGCAACTATAAAAACCATTGCATGTTCCTGCATGCAAATATCGTTTATACTTCCCAGAATGAGAGCCACACATTTGCAACATGTAAAACAGGAGCTTGCAGAACTAGATTAAGAAGAGATGTATTTTTCATTTGAAGCGCATATTTATTGATAAGTAGCTAATATTTCAACCTGTAAGCCTACCCTGTGCTTTAGAAAGCACCACCTTGACCTCCTAAAAATGTGAGATTCCTGGCTATCATGTGGATTCCCACGATCATATATTGTATGTAACTATTCACTTGGAAGAAGAATATAGATTGGACATTTTGACCTTCCTGAGCTGCATGCTTGTTCCACCAGTGTTACATCACTATATCAGAAGTTCTTAAAGAGACTCCGTAACAAAAATTGCATCCTGTTTTTTATCATCCTACAAGTTCCAAAAGCTATTCTAATGTGTTCTGGCTTACTGCAGCACTTTGTACTATCACAGTCTCTGTAATAAATCAACTTATCTCTCTCTTGTCAGACTTGTCAGCCTGTGTCTGGAAGGCTGCCAAGTTCTTCAGTGTTGTGGTTCTGCTATGAACTCCCCCTTCCAGGCCCCTCTATGCACACTGCCTGTGTGTTATTTAGGATTAGAGCAGCTTCTCTCTTCCCTCTTATCTTTTACAAGCTGGATAAATCGTCCTCTGAGCTGGCTGGGCTTTCACATAGTGAGGAATAACAGACAAGGGCAAAGCTGTTTGCAGGAAGAAAAGAGCAGCCTGAAACTTCAGTGCATGAGAGATGCAGGGGGAAAGAAACACGCAATGATCTCTTGAGATTCAAAAGGAAGGCTGTATACAGCCTGCTTGTGTATGGATGTATTTTCTATGTGTGGACATACTGTACATCAACCTACTTCCTGTTTTGGTGGCCATTTTGTTTGTTTATAAACAAACTTTTTAAAACTGTTTTTAACCACTTTTAATGCGGCGGGGAGCGGCGAAATTGTGACAGAGGGTAATAGGAGATGTCCCCTAACACACTGGTATGTTTACTTTTGTGTGATTTTAACAATACAGATTCTCTTTAAACCAGTCCTCGCCAATAATAATGCATTTTATAGATCTCCACACAAGAACTCTTTGCAGTCCAGCTAATTAGTTTACTAAGTTCACTTACATCCTGAAAAGGAACATAATGTACTGGCATGGCACTAACATATATTGAGGTGCTAAGCAATGCACTCTTTTTAACAACATGCCCACTCCTCCCACTGCTGGTAGCCATGGCATAGTGTGGCCAAGACATAACTGAAGGTAGTAATGCAGGTCCACCATCAGGGAGCGCTGCAGGTCCGCCATCGGGGAGCAGTGCCCCTCAGGGAGCAGTGAAGGCCCGCCATCAGGCAGCAGGCGCAGGCCCGCCATCAGGCAGCAGGCGCAGGCCCGCCATCAGGCAGCAGGCGCAGGCCCGCCATCAGGGAGCAGGCGCAGGCCCGCCATCAGGGAGCAGGCGCAGGCCCGCCATCAGGGAGCAGGCGCAGGCCCGCCATCAGGGAGCAGGCGCAGGCCCGCCATCAGGGAGCAGTGCAGGTCCGCCATCAGGGAGCAGTGCAGGTCCGCCATCAGGGAGCAGTGCAGGTCCGCCATCAGGGAGCAGTGCAGGTCCGCCATCAGGGAGCAGTGCAGGTCCGCCATCCAGTACAAAGCCCAAGGTGGGGAGGCCCACAATGGTAAATTATATGGAGGACCTAGGAGGGACTCATTTACACTGCATATGGAAGCACACAAACCAACCTATAAAAATACTGATGGCCAGCCATCGGTAGGAACAACTGCTAAATAGTTCATGAAAGTACAAATAGAAACAGTGGGGAGTCAGTGCATAGTATTGTAAACTCCTCCAGTCAATGGCCTCTTAGTGAGGCCTGAGGACAAGTTTGGGAAGTGTAAGTGCATGGCATTGGCAACCTACTTTTGCTTTTTACTGCTGTTTAATCTAGGACTGTGTCTTCAAATCACGATCAGACTGAATATGGTTTTGTATATGCATATGATATTGCATTATTATTCAGAGCTTTCTGAAAGTCATCTTGAATTATATGTAAGCACCACTTACACTTTATACTGACTTTTGTACTAGAGTCATGTGGTTGTATTTGAGGTTTGAATGTTTTGTTGTAACTACTGAGGAGGGTTGCAGTGATGATTTAAAGGTGTAGGAGCCCTTTTATCGTGATTCCATTTTGTTGTGAGACTTCTTAAACTTAAGAAACTCTTTTACTTCTACTGGGTGAGCATTTCAAATACACACTGACCTGGCAAACATACACCAACACACAATGGCAGCTCTGTCTCCTGGGCCACCTGGCAGAGTCTTTCAAATTCCAGTTGCAATCATGAGTATTTGCTCAAGACAAGTGTTCCTGGTGCTCAGACTTTGCCAGAGATATCGGAATACCCATGCAGCTCAGGGTGACCCAGAACCACTGGGAAAGTATAAGGGACTAAAAGAGACCAAACGGCCCTCCTACTGAAAAGCAATGCTCAGTGTGATTTGCCATCTTAAAACAGAATGCATTTGCGATAATTCAGCTTTACATGAGCAACTGTAGCTTCCCACAGTTCATCACTACTGAACAGTAACTGCCATGCACTGATTAGGACCAACAGTCCGACACAAGCTGTCTGCATGTTGGGTGGCTCTGTAAAATGTATAAACTATAGGCTTGCTATACTCCAGTGGTTCTAGATGTAAGCATGGCTTCAGATGTACAAAGATATCTTGTAAATTCAGATTTGACGCATTGTGGGAAGCCACCGTTGCTCACTTAAAGGACAAGAATATGGAGGCTGCCATATTTTTTCTCCTTCCAAGCAATACCAGCTGCCTGGCAGCCCTGCTGATCTATCTGGCTGCAGTAGTGTCTGAATAACCCCAGAAACAAGCATGCAGCTGCATACATATGAACTGCCGCCGGAAGACTTGGGCGCAGGATATAGCCGGTATATGGCTTATCCTGCTGCTGCACAAGTTCCCAGCGGTGTTAAATACTATTCCCCCTCTAGGTCCACGTGAATAGTGGGGGAATGATGTAATTTGGCTTCCAGCTATTGCTGGCGGCCGAATTACAGTGTTTTAAAAGCAACTTCAGCTCAGTCTTTTGACGGCGCCGAACTTACTGATTGAGTCGTTATAGCCATAATTCCTATTCCGGCTTATGGTGGCGCTGGCTGTGCCCAAATCTCCTGCGCTGTTATTACAGCGCTTGAGCATGCAGCTAATTTTGTCAGATCTGACAATATTGTCAGAAACACCTGATCTGCTGCATGCTTGTTCAGGTTCAGGGTCTATGGCTAAAGGTATTAGAGGCAGAGGAGGATCAGCAGGGCAGCCAGGTAAATGGTATTGCTTAAAAGGAAATAAATATGGCAGGCTCCATATCCCTCTTGCTTCAAGGCTGAATTATCGCAAATACCTGGCCCTAAGAAGGCAAATTACCCAGAGATATTGAAAAAGAACCTTTGCAAATAATATAATGGCTTGAAACACCGAGTAGTTCTGGAAGAAAAGGGAAATACTAAATGTACAAAGTGATATGATACATGCTTACTGGACTATCTGCTGTGGCAACATGTAAAGCATTGCTTCACCTTTCTATAGTTTTTCCTGTAAAGCGGCCATGCCAAGAATGAGTCCATTTTTTCTGCAAGTTCACATGCTCAGTAAAAATGCACTTGGCCATGACCATGCTATAGCACACAGGTGTCGAACTCCAGGCCTGGAGGGCCAGATCCATGCCAGTGTTTAGGATGGACTGAGAAAGAGGAATGTGTTCTACCTGATGGACTACACCTTTCCTGATTCAGACCCAACAATTAATTTGAGCTGTGTCAAAAATGTGTGAAGACCTCGGCCCTCGAAGGACCGGTTTGACATCCCTGCTATAGGGGCTTGCTTAGAAATGGAGAACATCTGTCAAAATGTATATAATGCCCCACAGCTGAATAAAGGAAGGAGAGATCAATAGGAATGGGAGCTACATTGGAAGAAACCAGGAAGGCAGGAAAGTAAGAAAAGCCTAACAGGGAAAGACACAGATACGCACAACAGTTTTAGTTTATATTTTCACTTCAGGTGCACTTTACAGCATAGCCAACTTAAAAAAAACTGATGGCAAATCAATGCTACTAATGTCATTTTCTAATCTAATTAAATTGTAGTCTGGCAGGAGGATCCACACAGCAACAGTACTGGCATCAGGTAATGATTAGGGTTGCATAGATTACTATACATTTACAGCAGACCAGGTTTATATAGCTGTCCACTGCCAAAGCGGTGTTTTCCGCATTTCTCAACTGCTGCAGCCATTGTCACCTTCTGTCTTGCAGGAAGCAGAATTGCAGAGTGACGGGTATAACTGAGGTGACCGCTGACACCGGAACCAGCTGTACTCCCATTTCCTGCCTTATAATTGCCATCCCCAAAATTAATAAACTCACCCTGTTTGACTTGCTGCTCTGTCCTTGTTAAAACTTTCTCAGGCACTCCTTTCTGCTGCAGCTAATTTGTAAACAAGTTAGGATGTTTACCTACAGTAATTACCTAGGATTTGTATCTCAGCTGCATTTTGTTTTTGCTCTGACAACTCCAGAGATGAATGTAAAGAGGCAGAGTTCGTTCATAGTTCATGGTTAATAACACTACATTACCCAGATCCATTACAACAGCAGGGGGAAACTGTGCTGGCCTTTGCTGTATCAATAGTTAGGAGCACCTCCTCAAACACAAAAATCTAATTCATATACAAAGAGGCAGCACGTCATATTCTAAAATCCAGCACTGGAGGTCCTGTGTGAAGCGGATCTCCTTTCCAGGCATAGGAAAGCCTTTACCACACCCTGTCATACATCACTCACCATCATGAGACCCACTCAATAGGTCTTGCAAAGATTTGGGGAAGTTTAGGGTCTCTCCTCCACAGGTCCATCACTGTCAGTCACTGTGTCAGTCACTATAGCCAGATCAGACCACCCCAGCTCTTTGAAGAAGACCAATATCTCATCTTACTCTATTTTGGGTGTCAGTACAGTACCTCAAATAAAAGTTCCTCCCATAGCGTAAGACCATAAAAAAAAACTTTAATACACTCCGTTGCTCAAAGCGCTAGCCTCATGTATACTCATAGTTAGTAGTTTTAGCACCAGAGTGTGGCCAGGCCCCCGGTCACAGCCAATGAGAGGCCACAAACTTGGGAGAGCCCATCATAAATTCCTCTACACTCTATACCCTAGGTTCTCACATTCCTGCCTCTGCTGCTGAGCGGTACGCCCTTTGTGGCTGGCAGTGCAGCTACTGCCCAACAGTCTTGTATTACTGTCAAGTTCTTCCATGCTCAGTGTGCAATAAAGTATTTAATCCTTTCCACACCTTCCCTAGTGTACTTATAAAATTCATGTTTATCTCGTCACCTTGCAGTGCCTGCAATTTGAACCCATTCCTCACTGCCCAGTTATTTATAAAATAATAATAATAATAATAATAATAATAATAATAATAATAATAATAATAATAAGAAGAAGATTGCAAACCCAGTCAACCAGGCATGAAATAATAATAATAATAATAATAATAATAATGCAAACGTAGTAGTAGTAGTAGTAGTGGTGTTTAAAAAGTCTTTTCCCACCCTAAAGATAAACAACACTATTTCAAAACTTTTTTCATTAATACTCAGGGTCCATGGCTTTAATCTCTGAATCACTGAGCCAATGGACTGAATGTTCCCAATTTTGTTGCATCATCGACATCTGACTTTCATGTGAAAAGTCATTTAAAATTGAGAAATCTTATTTCCAGGTAACAGAACTTACTTTTCATCTCGAGATGAACGCCAGATTTCCATAATGACCTCAGAGGGATCAACAGAAATATGTGAATGTCTTTTACAGAATCTGGTTGCAAGACGTTTGGCTCTAGACTGAGTGACAGAAGAGTCTGCTTGGCATATGATCTCAGGGTGGACAAGTCAGTCAATATCTAGCAAATCTCAAGTTTTCAACCTCCATAGTTTAAAACTTTGCAGGATCCCTTTGTCAAGGTTGCCTCCAGCTGATCCTTTCCTTGAGAAAGGAATTCTTTAAAGAGAACCTGAACTGAAAATAAAAAGTAAAAATAACCATATACAGGTTATACTTACTTCCCATGTAGCCTACTCCTCCATCTCTTTCTCCTCTCCTGCGTCCTGTTTGTCCACTGTGATCAATGGATTTCTCAGTCCTCCATTTTAAAAATGGCCATTACCCCACAACAGCTTCCTGGTCAGCACACTTTTAAACTGTAATATCACCCACTTGAACCATAGGGAAACATGGACATTACCTTGCACATTCAGTTGTAACTGACAGCAGCTGATATATAACTGACAGCAACTGGTATATTTCAGTTCTGACAAAATGTTGTCAGAACTAGAAGGGATCACTGTAAGAAGAAAATGGCGAGCTTCTGAGAGGAACTGAGGGGGAGGTTAGTATGTAATATTCATTTGCAGCTACATCATGTGTCTATTTTAAATAATTTTACTCACTTCAGGTTCCCTTTAAAGCTGATCTGAACTCAGAATGTCTGCTCTGCACTAAAAGATACGCAACAGCATAATAACCTTTAAACAAAAAACATTTCTATGTTAAACCTGATACAAACCCTAATATAAATCTGCACAGTTTCTACTTCCTGATTCATGGAAGCAGACATATTGTTAACAGCCTGTGCTTTCAAATGGCCTTATCTGCTATCTCTGCCATGGGCAGTCATGTGACACAGGGGAGAGATCAGATTACAGTTGTAATTAGACACAAATGAGGGAATTAAACAGGCTAACTTCTCTTCATACATACAGGGTGTATTTCTCTACGTATCTCTTCAGTCCTGTGCAAGAGTTCAGGTCCACTTTAATAGTATAACTTACATAAGAATTATTCCTCTACATACAGTAAGTTGTTTACTACCAACCTGAGGAGGTGACACTCTGTAGTGATAGTGAAGCTCTGTTTATGTATATCTGTACTGATAAGCATATACAGTATTGTGCATTTAGAGCTATAAATAACAGCAGTGTCTATAATAAACCATTAGCCTTTGCCCATTAAGTTTATGGTCTTAAAAGAAAGAAAAAAGCACAAGGAAAATATAAATGGAAAATACAAGAATGTTGATCATCAATTTAGTCACCTTTTGACCAAGTCTATGCAATGTTCAGAATGCATCCGATGCAATGGGATTCAATGGACTACAGTATCCCAATGCAGAGCATGCAGTGTGTTACCGCATAATGCACACTAACATTGGCAATGAAGTATAAAACAAAAGTGATTTGAGTCCACCATCAGGTAAAGGGAACCTGAAGTGAGAGACATGTGGAGAGTGCCATATTTATTTCCTTTTAAACAACACCAGTTGCCTGGCAGCCCTGCTGACCATTCTGCCATCAGTGTCTAAATAACACACCTGAAACAAGCATGCAGCTAATCTCGTCAGACTCTTGTCAAACATTACATCTGCATGCTTGTTCAGGGTCTATGGCTAAACACATTAAAGGCAGTGGATCAGCAGGACAACCAAGCAATGTACATTGTTAAAAAGGCAATAAATATGGCAGCCTCCATACCCCTCAACTTCAGGTTCCCTACAGGATACCAGAGGTGACACGTGACATGAGATAGACCTGGGTATGCACAGTGCCAAGCACACAAATAACTATGCTTTGTTCCTTTTTTTCTTTCTCTGCCTGAAAGAGTTAAATATTAAGTATGTAAGTGGCTGACTCAGTCCTGACTCAGACAGGAAGTGACTACAGTGTGACCCTCACTGATAAGAAATTCCAACTATAAAACACTTTCCTAGCAGAAAATGGCTTCTGAGAGCAGGAAAGAGATAAAAAGGGTCAATAGAGTTTAGCTATGGTATACTTCAATGAATGTATCATTGAGCAAAAACAAACAGTTAAAACTTAAAAAGTAGATTGAATAATAAAATAAAACTGTGGAATATCTTAAAAACTCATTTTCAGGAGAAGGAACTTGGAGGCCGATTAACCATCCCATTCGATTATTATAATCTGATAAAAATCAGTGCCGTCAAGTGCATGCCTGATCGACGATGCAACCTATTTGGAGCCAAAATTGGTCGCATGAATCGGTCAGGCATGTTGCAAGTAAAGATGGGCTATGAGTAGTTAGGAGTTCGTTAATACTCAGGATTCAAAATTGTAAAGAAGTTTAATGTCACACACGCGTCCATGTTACTCTTGCAACCGTGTGGGCGAATGTATGGGTGGAGAATGGTGCCCGGAGCCATTAACTGACAGGCAATGTATAGTGCATATGTATAGTGCACCGGGCACGGGGAGGGGGGGGGGGGGGGGGGGACTGTCACAAGGCAGATTCTGAATCTATTTCAGCATGACAGTTCTGAATCTATTTCAGCATGACAGATCTATCTCTTGGTCGATCTGCCCATGATGTATGGGCACCTCAACAGCGCCAATCCAATAATCCAAACAAAGGGACTGCACACAATCAGAAAATGTGCTTTATTTTTCCATCACATGGGTATCACACCATCTGACAATTATAACCACCGATTGTTTCAGGGCCATTTGGGATCCCCTTTGTGAAGGCACAGGACAAATCGCAATACAAAGATTACTGAAAGCAATGGTGGCAGCCATTTTGCTACACAACCAATTTTTATGTACAACTTCATTGGGTAATGTACAAAAACTGACAAGAAAATTAATTTTCCAAGGGAGTGAGAAGTTTACAAGGGAGGAACAATTAATACATGTGGTGATTAACTAGACCAGCTGCCAGTAGCAGAATTTTCTGCTCCAAAATCCTGTCTCTTGGAAGAACATTGGGCCTGATGCACAAACCGCCAGTAATATTGCTGTGCATAGGAAGCACACAGAAATATTATCCCCTACTAACGCCTGTACTGCCAGTACTGCATCTTGCGCAATTACAAAGGTACCACGGCTCGCACCAACATGAGCATTGCTGTGGTAACTGGCATTACTTAGCACACATTACTATAGCAATGCTCACATTACTCATGTATCGCTTGTCACTCCAACTGCGTAACAAACTCTGCTGGTGTTAGTTCTGGTTTATTGCCGGGCACTGGCTACCCACAGCAATCTTACCGGTGCTTAAAGTGAACCAGAGACAAAGCACCCTCATGTATTTTTCCATATATATGAGTGGGAACATTAGAGAAAACACCTACCCTGCTCTCTGTTTCATTCTTCACTGCTCAGCCTGCTTGTTATCAGCCCTGATAAAATCCCCAACTGAGCATTCAGTCTGGCTTTGTTCAGGAATCATTATAGCTGAGTCATCATAGCAGAGCAAGAAGGGGGCAGGCTTGGGCTTGAAAAGACATCAGAGAAGACAGACTCAGCTATAGTGAAGAATGAATCAGAGAGCAGGGTAGGTGTTTTCTCTAATGTTCCCACTGATATATATGGTAAAATACATGAGGGTGCTTCGTCTCTGGTTCACTTTAAAAGACAAAGCAAATCAACAGCCCAAAATAGTGTAATATGTCAATTCAAATACGTGTATTGGTAAATATGTGATTGTACTCACAAAACTGGGTTACCACTGGTAACTACAATGGAGGCAAGTGGGGAGATTAGACCTGACCCCACTCGGGTTAAGAATGTCGGTCTCTTTAGAGGGAATAGGGGTAAAAACCCTACACCAATGGTGGACTCACGAGATGAATGGATTTATTTTAATTTTTTGGAGCATCTTGAATGAAGTATTGTTTCAGTGAATATAGACTGACGAGTCTACTTATGGGTGGTAAATCCACCACTACCTACCGTTTTTTAAACTTTTTTGCTCATCTGTTCTAAATCCCTTCATTCTTACCATTGGTTCATGCACTAGGCCCTCAATTAGCATTTTTTTTAATATTTTTTTTTATAATCAATATTTAACTCCTCAATTTTTTTGTACAGAGGAAATGAAGCAATTGAAAATAGAGTTTCTCTGGAGCGGAGGTTCTCAACTTGCGGTACTTGTTCCCTGGAGAGTACTTTTGTTGGGCTCAGGCCTACTTGAATTTGGGAAGGTCAATCCATTATAGTAAGTTTTCAGATTACGAACCTCAAATCATTTTAAACAAACCTTAATGTTTAGGTTAAGTAAAAGCATACAAGAACATTAAAACATCATTTGTATGGAACACTCCTAACATATAGACCTGCCAAGGGACTTGTCCCCAAGAGGGGGGTACTTTCTAACACTATTTGTCATAGAGGGGTACATGCTGTATTAATGTTGATGAAATACACGGCTATGGAGTGAATGAATGTGGGGGAATTCCAGGTATAATGTATCAGATTTATTGTTAAATAATTAGCTATAAGCCCTGACATTGAACAGGCCCTCAGGCAGTCTGTGCTAGTGACGGATTAGCAACCCCGCAACCTTCCAACCTTCCCATCCAACGTTACACTGACAGAAACCACAAGAAGCTCTGGGCATTGTAATATTCCTGCAGACTTTGTGGAGTAGGAGGAAATCCTGTCCAATTTGAAGGACGGTTTTCACAAAATAAGTGAAAATGTACTCAGCGATGTGAATACGCGGACTAGCGACAGCAACCTCCATAGAGGTAAATGGAGCTTCCGGCGGGGGGAGGAGGAACGTCGGCGACAGCTTCCGTCTCGCCGCTGGTCCCTCTTCCGCGTGTGTACGCGGAGGGACCTGGAGAGAAGCTGTCGCCGGCCTGTCGCTAGCACGCTCACGTGTGCTGGCGACAGGCCACTTCTGCAGCCCGTGAGTACGGGCCATTACACTTCGATCTCTACAGAAAACTCACAATCAGCAGATTCAGGACAGTGACCTGGGTCTCAGCCAATACCATTCTCACACACTGGGGAGCCCGGAGATAACATCTCACATTAACAATTAAAGGAACCTTGCACTGGATCACTACCAACTAAAAGGTGGAGTAAAAGAGAACCAGCACAGCAGCCATGAAATATGCATGGTTTTTATTGAAAGTCAGCACTAGCTCACTTTATATTCATTTCAACCTCCATCTACAGGCTCTCTTTAATTCACAGGTGTCAAACACAAAGCCAGTGAGCCGAATGCACCCCTCCTTAACATTTTATGTTGCCCTCCAGAGCTTGGAGCAAGGTAAGGTGACAACCATTCTCAGTTTGAGCTGGGGTACAGCAACAACCCATGGGGCCCCTCAGCAAAATTACCATAAAGCCCCTTCTCAGCATCAAAACCCCCTCTTTTGGCTAGCATCTTTCTTTGGACCACATTTCATCTTGAGGATTTTTTGCTGAAGCAGCACTGGAGCAGGTAAATATTAATCTGCTTCACTGAGCTACTCTGCAGAACGGGGAGGAGCTGGCCCTCCATGTCACTGAGGGCCCGTTTCCACTAGAGCGAATCTGCATGCGTTTCCTGCATGCAGATTCGCATAGACAATACAAGTGGATGGGCCTGTTTCCACTTGTCAGGATTTCCGAGCGTTTTTCTGTGCAGAAAAAAATCTGCACGGTAGACCCCGCAGAATTCGCATACCGCTATGCGTATCGCATACAATGTATTTAATAGGAAATTCGCATGCGTTTTCGTATGCGAATTTTACCGCAAATTTGCTGGCGTTTTCGCATAAAATCAATGTAAAAGCACAAAGGCACTGACATGGTTAAATTTGCACACTTACTAACATATGCGAAAACGCCTGCGAATCCGCGGTAAAATTTGCATACGTGTGTGAATTCGTTTTGCGTTTTCCACGACTAATTCGCACCACACAAGTGGAAACGGGCCCTTAGAGACTGTTCAATAAATGTTAAATCTTAATAAACGGTTTGGCGAATGAATTACACTAGGTTTTAGATTTTGGCCCCTTATGTGATTGAGTTTGTCACCCCTGTAGTCTTAATGAATAATATGATACAAGTACTGTAAGTAAGGAGGATGCAAGCAGGAATTTCTGTAGAGGAAATGGGCAGGTGTCTTCTCAGCAGAAAGTGAAGGTGTGCAATGAAAAAAAAGGCCGAAGCAGTGTTGTGTCACAACAAATGACAGCAGCTGCTCCTCGGCGGCTCACCTGAGCATACAAGAATAACAGAAGAAAGGTTTTCACAATCGCCCTTGAGTCTTTACACAACAAGTACAGCCAAAACAAATCAACCCTACGACCTGGCCAAAAACAGAGACACACCTATTCCTAACAATAGAGAAACCAGTATGCAGCCCATATTCTCTCTGCAATATCCTATGCACCAAGCTGAAACACACCTCTTTTCTTAAATCGGAGAATATGATGCCAATGACTATCAATAATCATTACAATGTCCCTATGGGGAATATTTTTTGCCAGACAAAGAAAAACCCTTTCTTGTCAAACGTGAATGTCTCATGTATCATAGAAACTCCTTACTCATGAGGTCTCTGCATTAATGTAAATTCATGTACAGAATGTAGTGCTAGAACTGCTTTTGCTATGTATTTCTTTAGGGTTACTTAGTGTCTCAAGTCACATCATACTGACAAACAGTATAAGCTTGTGGTCCAGCACCTTGGTGGTCTGGAGGTAAGATGAGGTATGCAATGTCACTAGGCTGGGACATGATGCAGTTTCCTGAACCAGGTAAAAATCAAGAGACCAGAAGTCATGTGACTTGATTGAATTGGATATATAGCATCATTGTAATTGACAGACTATACAGGGGTAGTCCAGTTGTGTTATTTTGCTAGAATAAGGGAGGTCATACAGAACCCGATGAAGGCTTGGTTCACACTTGTGGCAGAGCTCCAACGGCTAGCCGGAGCCGAGAGTGCAGCATTCGCTCTGGTAATCAATGCAGAGTCCAGAACACATGTGTTGTGACCTTAGACTTGTATGGGAAATGCATCCGTTTGCCTGGAAAAATCATGCAGGTTGGGACTTTGCGTTGCACTGACCACAACAGATCTAATAATGCAAAACAACACGCATGAACGGATCCAATGCAGAAGAACATGTATGAATGGTTCTTACATACATAGGATCTGTAGACACATCCGTTATCCGATAATTCCAGTGCATGTCTGCTGGATCATTAGAGACGCAAGCCATCTAATATTCCAGCAAATATGGACTGAATGTTTTCAAAATTGTCTGCTATAAGATAGTAGATACAGTTGCTGCAAGCGATTTTGCCAAATTAAATGGGGTATTGAAGAAATATGTCCGATAGGAGTCCGTGCAAAACTTGCTCACCTCATTCCAGCTGAAGTTGTGTTTAACAGTAAAAAGAGTTTTTGAGCACTGATGAAACCACCTTAATTTTTTCTGACCATACTTCATGCTTATATGGAGAGCCTTTACTTACTCCCCTTGCAGGGGCATAACTAGAAATCTCTGGGCCCTACTGAAAAGAAAAAAATAACTTTTTGGATGGGCCCCCCAGGAAGGAGGAAAATTAGGTGCCAATTGCACTGCAGAAGTTTGGGGGGTGCCATAGCTGTCCATATTAATATCAGTTACAGATGGAAAGTTGGGCGCCTGCTATTTGTAGCCACAGTTCGCAAAGTGGGCAGCCTCCGGCACCCAATTTTCCATCTATAAGTAATATTTCTATGAGCACCTATGGTGGTACTCGAAATGTTGCATTTTCTGTGATGGATTTGTGGCAAGTTAAGGGATAATGTTAGGCATCACACCTGATGAAGGCCGGAGCCCGAAACATGTAGTGTATATTGACATGCAATAAAACTTGAACGCAAGTTTGTGCCTGTGGAGTGCCTCCTTCTACTTTACTGTGTACTAGGCATCACAAAGGCATGGGGGGGGGGGGGGGGGGGTGTTAAGGTTAGGTGTGTGTTTGTGGTTTCTATGTGAGAGTTAACTTTAGCTGAAAAAACACACAGAATCCATTATATGTAAAGGGGATGAGAGATAAAAATAAGGATCATGAGACAAACATACAGAGAGAGTCATCAGCCATGTAAAAATTAGGAGAGACAGAGAACTCACAGGCAAGTTGTGGGAAGCAATAAAAAAATTTCCCCTACTGAGAGACTGACAACTAAGGGTGCGTAGAGAAAAAGCTTTCTGCTCTCTGCACAATTGTTTTAAATGACTGCATCTGCTCAGCTACTGATAAGGAATCATACCAAATTTTGTAGACAGTCCCTATTCAGTGCGCAGCAGGGTCTTGTGTACAGGACCTGTTCTGCCTCCAGCCTCTCCACCCTCTCCCAAAGTGCTGTTTAGCAGTATGCTCTTTCCTGATTTCTGCCAGGTCACCTGATGCAACATGGTCCCTGACTCCCTTCTGTCCTGACTTTGGAGAAGACAGTAACTGTACATAAGCCATTGTGATACAGACCGAATGTGGCTGTGAGCCCTGTGAGTGCTGCATGCATTGAGAATGTAAATGAATGATCAGCACTGAATCTTTGGAAAATTTAACCCTTGGTGCAGTAGTGCTATTTTTTTTCCTGGACTGCAGTTTACAGTGCCTTTCTATTTTAAACAAAGGAAGAAAACGAGCATGCATCATTAAGCAATGGATATTGCTGATTAGTTTATACAAAGTAGGGGGGGGGGGGGAATAGGTTATAGACCTGATAATGAACATATATAAAACAAAAAGGAAAGCAACCCCTTATATAGAGGGGTTGCTTTCCTTTTTGTTTTATATACAGTGCCTTTCTAGCCAGCTCTTCTAGGGTCCCCTCCCCAGGCTTGCCCCCCCCCCCCCCATGCCTTACGGGGGTGATTGTTACATCATTGCCCACTTGGGTAATAGTAAAACATATTGGGGGAGTTGCTGAAATGTTAGGAAATTGAAAATTGTCCGTTTTTACTACCTCATACATGTTCCTACAGTGAGACCTTTCATTTGTTTAATAGACTGCACAAAAAACTTAAGATAAAATGAGCAAAAGTTACATTGCAGTGCGTTTGCCATTTGTGGTGAAAATAAGCCCTAAGGCCTCGTTCACACAGTTTTCAGAGTGCATTGCGCTGAGTGTTCTGCAAGGTATTGATTTTCCCATATAAATAATGTGCCTGGTTCACATCTATGCGCTGTGCTGCGTTACAAAAACGTAGTGGTGCATGCATTTCTGTGCGTTGAGCTGTAAAGTGCACATCAATGCAAGTGAATGGGTGCGCTTTTTAGCGCATAGAAGCGCTAGTGTTTTTTTTACCCCTAAATGAAAAAAAAATTTAATTTGAAAACAAATCTTTATTGACAACTACTACTACTGTTACAATAAGCAAAAGATGCTTAAAAAACCGCACCGCGACACACTGAAACGTACACTAAAACTTGCACCAAGGCGTGCATTTTTTATCATGCGCTTCTACATGTTTCTGAATGCACACAATGTGAACGAGGCCTTAATAATCTAATGGTTTATGTTGCTCAAAGGCGCACAATTCTAAACAAAGCAACATCCACACCTCACAATTCCAGATGTGTTAAAACTAAAAACAGAAAAACAGCCATTACCTGTCTGAGACTCTTAGCAACACATTTCACTAGTACAGTACCTGTAACAAAATCCTCCAATATTTACTCTGGCAATGCCAGCCAGGCATAGCACTCTGACACAGTACACAGAGTACCCACGAGCAGACAGAAGGCTTCTATATATGGCGTGGTGCTTAGGAAACTCTTTAAAATTTTAAGCACTGAGTCTGGCCTGCAGTTACACAGGTACGTGTAATTCTTCAGTGCACTTTACAAAGGTATATACATATAGTACGGGTGTCTTTCTCTTACATTAAAAGTAGAAGTGTAGACCAGAATAGAAAAGTAAATAATAAAAATAATCTTTTATTCTACCCCCCCCCCCCCAAAAAAAAAATACATTTTAATTTAAATACTTGTGGTTGTTTTAGTTTAAAGCGGTATCGTCACCATAAAAATCAAATTTCAACAGCAACTGGTCTGAGTGTATTAAGTGATAAAGATGCTAATCCTGCAGTCAAAACTTTCAAAACGTTTTCTGCTGTTATGATTTAGAGTTATCACATACTCAAGGAACACTGGCCCTTTAGTAGTCGTGCCAAAGAATTGCATGCTGGGGGTTCTTTTTATCTATAATCTGTTCCTCCTCTTCCCTTTATTTCCCTGCCAGCTTCTTATCTGAAGCCTAATCCCCTACTCACTTGTGTTTACAAGCAAGGCTGAGGCGACTCAGCAACTGGAGGAGACAAGAAAAAAAAAAGTAAAGGGCAGAAATGACATCACGAGTTAGCCTTAACTGTGGGCAAAAGACATGGCCCCCACCAGGAACAGAATTCTCGTAATTTACTATATAACATTCACTGAAATCAAAACGTGGACAGTATAATACATGTGTTATGTAAGTAGATCAAGTATTTATCTACGTATATATGTGTTTTTTTCCCTGGCATAGTATGGCTGATCCTACTGCTTTAAAACTCCAACCAGAACATTTTGTTTCGTTTAGTTTTACATTTGGATTGTAAGTTACCCGATTTTTACCTTAACACAGTAATGGCAGTAAACCATGTACTTTAAGTAAAACAATTGTGATCCAGATCAAAGATTACAATAAAGCCTTTATTGCTGCAATAAGCCAAAAACTGGCACCTCACCCGCTCCTAGGTGCCACACTGTGGCTGTTAGGACTATTGCCAAATCTATAATTTAACCTTTGTAGTCCAAACACTTCCTATTGTATAAAAATAACATACAAATAAAGTGATAAACATATTGTACTACATGAAGCAATGGTACAGGAAATAATTTAAACAAAACTTTACATACAATTGAAGATACCCATGCGCATTGACAAGGGCATTCATCAGTATTAAAAACAAAAAGCAAAAAGGATCTGTGGGTCCGATACAAGATGCACTTAAAAAGGAATCAGAGGTGTGAGACCTATGGAAGCTGTAATATTTATTTCCTTTTAAACAATGCCAGTTGCCTGGCAGTCCTGCTGATCTTTCAGGTCAGGTCAGTAGGGTCTAAATCACACACACTACTAAAACAAGCATGCAGCTACTTGAAAGATTTGTCATAGACCTCTGATCTGCACACTTGCTTGGGATCCACAGCTTAAAGTATTAGAGCCATGAGGTCAGCAAAACAGCCAGGCAACTTGCATTGTTTAAAAGGAAATATACAGGTCAGCCTCCATACCGATCTCACCTCAGGACAGGTTCTCTTTCAAACGTAAAACTCCAAGTCTCCCTAGTTTGGATCTGGTACAACAATCTGTTTCGCCCCTCCTACAAAACCAACATTACTGTCCACTGTAACAACCTAATGGGATGCAGTAGTGAACAGAGTCCATCATTCAACACTGAGCAACATTGCAATATATATATGCAACGCATATTCCACCTGAGAGAAAACTATTTTTCCTCCGACATGTGGCAGTAATCATTCTTGCATTATTAGATGGGCGGCTGTTTCCATCTCCAAAATAAACTCTGTGGCTGCTTCATGTGCTTCAGACTGAGCTTCATTGAATGCAAAAATAGAAATGACAGTTTACGTATATGACATTTTTGTTTGCAGCGTCCTCAGAGGGATATAAGCCCAGAGGAAGAGCAAACAATGTATAATTCAAGAGACAGTAAGCTCAGTCTCACATCAATACTAATGACTGAAAAGGTAGGATATTCAGACAGGTTGAGCACCTGGCTTTGTCCAGTCCTGTTCAAACACCACAAAAATGTGCCCTTTATTTAATTTTGACTGATGAAACCATTTCATACGAATCTGGAACACAGTGTCCTTCAATTTAGGAACACATTTCTCATAGCTTCTGTCACAGTCTTTTGCTGGAACATCCAGGACTCTTTCCATCTTTTTCCATATTAGGAGCCAAGGGTCAGCCATCTTGCCACATGAGGAAAACACACGCACAGCCCTTTTGCAAAGTCCACCAGAGATAAAAACACTTCTCTAACACAGAACTGTGGTGCAAATAGTGGCATGCTTTGCTTGCAGATTGTATCACATAACAAGACTTTGCAAGCACTTTGTGAAAATTACACGCCAACCTTATAGGAGGAGGAGGAGAAGAAAAAAAAAAAAAAAAAAAAGGTTGCATCACCTTTAAAAGGAACCCAAGATGGCAGACATATGGAGGGTCCCATATTGATTTCCTTTAAAGAGACACTGAAGCGAAAAAAAAATTATGACATTATGATTTGTATGTGTAGTACAGCTTAGAAATAAAACATTAAGATCAGATACATCAGTCTAATTGTTTCCAGTACAGGAAGAGTTAAAGAGAATCTGTATTGTTAAAATCGCACAAAAGTAAACATACCAGTGCGTTAGGGGACATCTATTACCCTCTGTCACAATTTCGCCGCTCCCCGCCGCATTAAAAGTGGTTAAAAACAGTTTTAAAAAGTTTGTTTATAAACAAACAAAATGGCCACCAAAACAGGAAGTAGGTTGATGTACAGTATGTCCACACATAGAAAATACATCCATACACAAGCAGGCTGTATACACCATTCCTTTTGTATCTCAAGAGATCATTGTGTGTTTCTTTCCCCCTTCTGCTCTCATGCACTGAAGTTTCAGGCTGCTCTTTTCTTCTTGCAAACAGCTTTGCCCTTGCCTGTAATCCTCAGTATGTGAAAGCCCAGCCAGCTCAGAGGACGATTTATCCGGCTTGTAAAAGTTAAGAGAGAAGAGAGAATCTGCCATAATCTAAATAACACACAGGCAGTGTGCAGAGAGGGGCCTGGAGGGGGAAGATTCATCACAGAACCACAACACTGAAGAACTTGGCAGCCTTCCAGACACAGGCTGACAAGTCTGACAAGGGAAAGATACATTGATTTATTACAGAGACTGTGATAGTAGAAAGTGCTGCAGTAAGCCAGAACACATTAGAATAGCTTTTGGAACTTGTAGGATGATAAAAAACAGGATGCAATTTTTGTTACGGAGTCTCTTTAAGAAACTCCAGTTGTTATCTCTATGCAAACAAGCCATTAACTCTCCAACTAAGGGCCCGTTCAGATCACAAATGCGGATGGCCATGCGTGCGGAACGCGTGCGGACCGCAACGCGTACAAACGCATGGCCATCCGCGTTTGTGTGCGTTGCGTGGCTGATCCCATCACTGAAAAGTGAATGGGACAGCCACGCGTTTTAGCAAAATCTGCGTGCAGCATGCGTTCCCGGACCGCACAGGTCCGGAACGCATGCAGTGTGAACATCAGACATTGCACTCTATGCAATGTCTGATGTCGTGCGTATAGGCCACCTGCACGCGTTTCCAAAACGCGGCTGAAACGCGTGCAGTGTGAACGGGCCCTTAGTCTTAAGTCGCGGAGAAAGCTGTTATCTGACTTATATTATCTCAACTGTAAGTGAACTGTTTACTTTTTCTCTGCTAGAGGAGAGGTCATTACTTCACAGACTGCTTTGAAAGACTCATTTTGAATGCTGAGTGTTGTGTAATCGCACATATTATAGAATGATGCAATGTTAGAAAAAACACTATATACCTGAAAATAAAAGTATGAGAATATTTTCTTTGCTGCTAATCTAGTAATTATTCATAGTACACAACCAATTCACTATATCATATTTTTTTTCGCTTCAGTGTCTCTTTAAGGCCCGGTGCACATCTGCTAAAATGAGCCAAAAGGATCCAGTGAGCGGATCCGGTCTCCGCTTCACCGGATCCGGATGGCTCAGTCCGTGACCCGGTTCACATATGAAAACGGATCTGATCAGTGATTGATCGGATCCGTTTTCACTCAGCAAATACATACCTAATCTTCCGTAGCAGCCGGCGGTAGAGGCTTCCTCTTCTTCCGCTGTGACTACACAGTGCGTCATGTGACTAGTCACATGACGCGGAAGACGACGGAAGCCTCTACCGCCGGCTGCTACGGAAGATTAGGTATGTATAAACCCTACAAGACACACATTTGCTCACTACCAGTTCAGTCATACACCCTTTGCCTGCCATACCAAATCTAGCAGGAATTGCATAAATTCGCATTCAGGTGGGAGGCTCGGTTGGACGTAATCGTTGATTACATCTTTTATAGGGACCGCCGCGTGTAGGCATCTCCCACACAGTCCTCTCCCTAACCACTCACCTGTCAACCGCATCCTGGAAGCTGCAAAAAGGAAATTTGGGGGCCCCAGCCAGTGAGGGGAACTGAGGCCCTCGGCTGTCATGTGAACCAAAGAGGGACTGGGGCCCCCGGCTGTCATGCGAACCAGTGTTTGTGATGTATAAACCCTCCCTAGCCCACCCGCCCAGCTGCTGCAACCTCCCCTCACCCTCCCGTTGCTAGATTCGCGTCGGCCCATGCCCCCATACCACATGGAACAGTACATTTCTTCACTAGTGTGAAGAAACGTTCCGTTTCCCATTGCTGCTGCATTTTTGTCCGGATCCGTTCCGCTAAGCAGAACGGTCAGGAAAATTAGGGCCTGCAGCAATTAGGTCCGGGGACCGGAACGTATCCGTACCAACGGACGAATGGATCCATAGGTTAACATTGTATCCATTCACATCCGTTCCATTTGTACAGTATATGTTCCGGAAAAAAACACTAATGTGAACCAGGCCTTAGGCCCCGTTCACACTACACGTGTTGCCGTCTGGATTTCAACAACGCGTGCAGGAGGCCGACACGCATGACATCAGAAGTGCATAGACTGCACTGTGATGTTCACACTGCATGCGTTGCGGACCAAGTGGTCCGCGAAACCATGCTGCACGCATTTTATGTCCAAACTCATGGCTGTCCCATTCACTACACAGTGTGCAGTATGCAAACTCAGATGGCGTGCATTCGTAAGCGTTCTGTTCAGATCGCACGACCATTTGTTTGGTAATGTGAATGGGGCCTTAAACAATACCAGTTGCTTAGCAGTCCTGCTGATCTATCTGGCTAGTAGTGGCTGAATCACACACCTGAAACAAGGCGATTCAGCCTCAATGTTAAGTATAGAAAGTGAAAAAATTGCTCTGAAAAGCGCTAGATCAGAGAAATTTTCCAAGCATTTTTGTTACAGAATCTGTTCAGTTACAGCTCTACTGTAACAAAATATAAAACCGCTACTCCAAAAAGCAGCAAAAATCGCTAGGCATGCTTAGAAAATTGCGAGGCGCATGCCTGGAATTGCAATAAAAAAATCACTTAAAAAAAACCGCTAAGCGTTTGCTTTTATGCTAGCGCTTTTTGGTGTGCACTGGTCCTAAGAGGCAGTGGATCAGCAGGACAGCCAGGCAATGTGCATTGTATAAAAAGAAATGAACATTTCAGCCTCCATACATCTCTCACAACGAGTTTCCTTTAAACATTGGATCAGAAATAATAACCTACATTACCTAGGTAATGGCCGCATTGCTAATGCAACTCCCCTCTAATACATGATCCAGGCCTTATGCAACAAGACATCACTAGTGTGATCCCATATGACATGCAGCAACCAGACAGAATTAAAAATTGTCCGCTATTAGAGTAGTATTACTGGCAGCAGGGTGGCATAGGGGGTAGCACTCTTGCCTTGCAGTGCTAGGATCCTGGTCCGAATCCCCACCAAGGCACCATCTGCAAGGAGTATGGATGTTCTCTCTATGGCCCATATGCAATTCACTTTTTCTCATGAGTTTTCGCCTAGGAAAACATTTTTCGTGAACCACAAAAAGTAGGACAAGCACGATCTAGAACTTTTTAGGCCAAACAATATATATCTGTAAGTATTGAATATATCTATTATTGTGTGCAGAAAGGGACCCTAGAATCTGGCATATGTAACAAGAAAACAGATTGGCCCAAATGACCACACCATAACCAATAAATGAAAAAAAAAAGTAATCCTTTGTTGGTACAATACGATGCAAAGTAAAAAAACTTAGTGTGAAGCAAAGTTACAGAATATACACAGTGCAGTAAATAGAGTTCCAGAAATTAATATAAATCTGACCTCCAAAAAGTCCACTAATGGAATGAGTGAAATGGGTGAACAACCAAAAAGTATGGTAAATCATCTTGTCCAGCCAGCCCTGTGATTGCAATCTGCAGGCTAGCAAAGCAACTGGTATTGTTTAAAAATATGGAATAAACATGTCGGCCTCCAAATCCCTCTCAATTCATGTTCCATTTTTAGCAGAACCCAGCCCAGGTTTGTAGGTTCACACAGGCTCTCCGACCATAGTAACTGAACCCCGCCTTATTCAGACAATTTCATCCATTTATTTTTCCTGATTTTATAGTTTAGTGATTTCTCTTGATTTTTTCCACCAAGAAAAATGATTGATTCTTATCAAACTTGACACTGTATGTTCCATTACCCTTGACCGAAATATGGTATCAAAAGTAAAATCTATTGTTTTTATTAAAACATGTAGACACCACAACACCGTACCACTTAACCCTCATGGTGACATGCCTATAGGAAAAACTGTACTACTGCCAAATACCTCTGTGGAAAGTGTACGAATGGCTGTTCTTGCTGAAGGGAGAAGTAAATGGAACTTGAACTCAGAGGCTGCCTCACTATACTTGGATGACAAGCACACCTTAAAAGTATGAATAGCACTTAATACCTTTTTATCTTTTTCTTTTTATCAGGACCTGAAGCAACATCAACATTACTGTGTACTCTACACAAAGTCAGAACATTTCCAGGCGCTGACTCAAGACTATTTTTCCAGCAGCTTCCGTCTGATCTCTGCAGTGACAGAACACAAAACTACAGGGCGACACTCCCTCTATATACCCACAACACAGCTATTTGTTGCTCATTTACACAGCACTTGCACTTCTGCACAGTATTTTTATGGTACCATTTACATCACTACCTGCCCCTAAAGGAGTGAATTGTCTATCGCAGTGTTCGCAAACCCGGTCCTTAAGGCCCACCAACAGTGCAGGTTTTGTGGAAATCCACAGGAGGTAGTTAATCAGCTCTGGTGCAACACTAATTGTCTCACCTGTGTATGTTTGTGGTTTCCTGCAAAACATGTACTGTTGGTGGGCCTTGAGGACAGGGTTGGGGAACTCTGGTCTATCGGACCTGCAAAACACAGTTTCTCAACTTCATATTTTGTCAAAAGATTATGGAGATGTTTTTTTTTCTAGTCAGACAGTTGGGTTTAAAGGCCGAGAAAAGGTTGCTTACAATCTACCTCACCAAATTAAAGCGAATCCAAAAAAAAAAAAAAACAACAACCTTTTATCTCAGTTTCTATAGCGTTCGGCCTCCTCGGCCAACTTAAGTCAAGCATGCGTACAAGGTTTTAGTTTAGCACATCAAGTTACTGGGATCTTCACCCACTCCTCAGGGCAAAACTATTTCATCTCCATCATGACAGATGGGTTGTTTTCTTGCACAACAATTTTCAAGTCATACCACAGAATCTCAACTGGATTCAGGTCTGGCCATTCCAAGACATTACAGGTTTCCTTTTAAACTATCCCAGTGTAGCTTTACCAGTAGGTTTAGGGTAGTTGTCCTGTTGAAAGGTGAGCCTGCCTCCAAGTTTCAAGTCTCTGGCAGACCGAAACAGAATTTCCTCAAGAATTGTCCTGTATTTAGTGCCTTCATTCCTGACAAGTTTTTATATCCAGGTGATTAAAAACATCCCAACAGCTTGATGCTGCCACCACCATACCTCACTGGATAGAGTTGCTGGGCTTTTTCCATGATATCCAATAAGTTTAATTTGTATCTAACTTGATTAGAGAACCTTCTTCCTTGGGTTTGTTGAGTTGCTGTTTTCTTACTTTTGTCTTTGAGCGACAGCTTTACTTCTGGACACTCTTCCAATAAGTCCTAAGTGTTTTTATGACTCAAAATGGTCCTACAGACAGATACTCCAACCTCCACTGTGAATCTTTGTAGCTGCTTCAGCGTTATCCATGCCATCTTTTGTTGCATCTCTGTTGGTGTAAACTGCTGCCATGGTTTCCAATAAATGTCCTAAGAAAAATTCTAGTAGCTACTGTGTAAATTGAAGTAAAATGTTTAATTTTCTACAGTCACAACATAACTTACATACTGATGATACATGTTAAACCAACTTTTGTTCAAAAATGGATCAACCCTTTAAAAGTGCAATTCTACTTTATGCAGAAATTTCACATTTGGAAAGGCACAAAGCATATCTCCATGATATGTAAGTCACTTGCTCTGCTGCCACTTGTAAAGTCTAGTGCCTGGTCAAACCTGTGACCAAGCATCCATATAAACACAAATCAGTTCCGTAGGAGCGCTTCGCTCCCATTATAAAGTCTACCTGAAATCAGGTTAAAAAACATATATATAACAAAAGCTTTAGTACAGTGTTACCCATCATCCCTTTGCCAGCTATTTAATAAAGTCAGCACTCATCAGCATGCCTGAACTCCCACTACAGTAAGTGAGGACAACCCACTGGGGCTTATAGTCTGTTAATGTTAGTTATCAGCTGGTATAGAGGATTTATTGTATTTATAAAGCGCCAAACATATTACACAGCGCTGGACATGAGTTAAGGTTACAGACAATATTTTGGAGTGACATCCTATATAATAATACGTGTGTGTGTGTGTGTGTGTGTGTGTGTGTGTGTGTGTGTGTGTGTGTGTGTGTGTGTGTGTGTGTGTGTGTGTGTGTGTGTGTGTTGTTTTGCGCTACTGCGCATGTGCAGGGACGGACAGAGACACGCGTGCACGTGCGCGATGTGGTGACAGACCTAGCCCGTTTTTAAACGGGCTAAGGTCACTAGTACAGCAATAAGGCAATACAGGAATACATGCAAACCAGATCAAGCAGCGCAGTATGAGTACAAGGTAATGCTTTGTCACTGGATGGGAGCATGGAGATTAGGCAAGTCAAGTTCACTCAGATCCATGGGATGGGTGTATGGTAATGTAGGTGCGTGGTCAGGTAGGAAACATAAGGAGGAGGACCCTGCCGAAGGCTTACAATAGAGGGAGAGGTAGGGGCACGAAAGGTAGGGGACCGGAGTACAGCTGCGGGTGATATCAGTAAGGAGGTGGTATAGACCGTGATGTTACAGTGATGTGTACAGCTGTACTGTGCGTCATTCGTAAAATCCTTTCACTTTCTGTGTATTCACAGTTTCATTTATGCAGAAGCTATTTAGTCATAAAGATGATTTCTAGATAGGCAAGTTATTGAATGCTGGTAAAAGGTAAAGCTTTGTGCAGAGTTTAACAGCAACATATGTGCAAAAATCACCAGTTGGGAAAAAACTGATGCATTTAGTCACACAATGTTTTTTAGATTAGCTGCTATTGAAAAAATGAATTATTTTTCAGCAATTCTCCCATCACCAAAAAAGTGTGCCAAAGTATGTGCGCTTTATCTGGACATACACTTGTGACCTGCTCTAATGGTGCTCATACACGATACAATAAAAATGTTAAATTTTCCCGTTTATTCAATCTAAATGATCGAATGAAAGTTGAATTTTTTTTTTCGATCACGAAATTCGAACGATTATCACGTTTTTTTCGAGAAAAATCTGATTGGACATGCTGGAAAAACCTTTATATTCAATCTAACGGAATAATCGAACTAAATTATCTGATCGAAAAAAAAAATGTAAAATTGTACCATGTATGGCCACCTTTAACCTCTTGACGACCAGCTAACGCCGATTGGCGTAAACTGGTCGTCTGCAAGTTTCCATGGATCGTTCACGGAGGCTGTCTCCGTGAACAGCCGGAGAGCCGCCGATCGCGGCTCGCCGGCAAAATGTAAACACGCGGGGAAGAAATCCCCGCTGTTTAAATCATACGGCGCTGCTGCGCAGCAGCGCCGTAAGGCAGATCGGCAATCCCCGGCCTCAGATTGGCCGGGGATCGCCGTCATTTGATAGGCTGAAGCCTATCCTACAATGCGCAGGACGGATATCCGTCCTGCGCAGCTCAGAGGGGAAGGGAGGGAGAGGGACGGAGCGCTGAAAACGCTGCGGAGGGGGGCTGTAAAGAGCCCCCCCCGCAAAGCGCAGAGAGCCGGCGGTGATCAGACCCCCCCAGCAGGACATCCCCCCTAGTGGGGAAAAAAGGGGGTAAGTCTGATCGCCCTGGCTAAAACATGATCTGTGCTGCGGGCTGGAGAGCCTACGCAGCACAGGTCATTCGGAAAAGCCCTGGTCGGCAAGTGGTTAAGGCGCCCAAACATCAGGCGATGTATGAGCAGATCAGAGAGAGAGAGATCTGTGCCCTGCCCATACACCACAGGCCGATTCTCCATCAATTCCATGTTGAAATTGATTGGGAAACAGCCTTGTGACACCACATCCACCCTCTTGCTGATTGCCAATCGGCTGATGTGTGGCCACCTTCAGTGTTCACAGACATACTGCATTAGGCTAGAGTGAACAATAGATTGTTTATTAGGTTATTTTAAAAGGTTCAGGTTAGATGAAAATGAAAGCCGAGGATAGAATTATTAAGAGCTATCACAGCGCTTGCAGTTAACGAGAGGTTAAAGTACAGTGAGAGGGATATGGAGGCTGCCATATTTATTTCCTTTTAAAGGATACCCCAACTGAAATGTGACATGATGAGATAGACATGTGTATGTACAGTGCCTAGCACACAAATAACTATGCTGTGTTCCTTTTTTTCTTTCTCTGCCTGAAAGAGTTAAATATCAGGTATGTAAGTGGCTGACTCAGTCCTGACTCAGACAGGAAGTGACTACAGTGTGACCCTCACTGATAAGAAATTCCCCTTTCCTGGACCAAACATGGCGGCATACATATGGGTTATGGCTCCGCCCCCTGAACCCGATAGGACAGACTACCTATAAAACCTTTTGACCTGCCCCCTCCAGCCATTCTTTTTTTCTGTCCTCGAATGGACAGGTTGCCTATTTTTTTCCTTTTATTTTTTCTTTATTTCTCTTTTACCTTTCTTTTTTTTTTCTTTCTTTTCAAGCCTGTGCAGGAAGGGTTCAGCCTCTCCCGTCCTTGAGGAGCGTCCTGTACCCTTAAATAGGGTTTAATGGCGTTTTCCTCCGTGTGCAGCAGCTTTGCTGTTTGTGGCCGGCTGCCCTCTTTCTTAATGGCGCCGCCTGACCCCTCCGTCTAGCATCATAGCGCCGATGCGCAGGAACTCTCGCGAGAGGCGAGATTTGCAGAGTCGCCGCTGATTGGCTGCTCTTCTGCATTTGGGGAGGACCCGGAAGCAGCTCTGAGTCTCGCACGCTGCTTTGGCGTCTCTGATTGAGACAGCAGGCGCTGACAGGGGACTGAGCTGAAGGCTGTACGAACTGAAGCTGATCTGACCCAGGATTACATGCTGATCTGTCTGCTGGAGCAGGTATGATTCACAGTATTATTATGAAATGCAATGCAATGCTATGCAATTTCTATGCTGTTATGGTAAACTTTCTTATGGCTCTTTATCTTTCTCTTAAATAGAGAAATGGATAATGTGGAGCCTAGAGAGGAGGTGGTCGTTGTCAGGTAATGGGCTGCTAAAAGCAGCCTTTCTGATTATGCACACAGGGTGATCCTTTTAAGTTCTCCCAAGCACAGGGGTTCCAGGTTAAAAGAGTGCTTTCCCTCATTTTGTATTTCTGGTATACACGGATTCTTGTGGAAACATATGTGTATTCTATGTTTCCACAGTCCGGGGGAAGGAGGAAGTGGCCAGGTGCCGAAAGATCGCAAGTCGGCATCTAAGAGACGGCAATCTCGGTCACGTTCCAGAGACAGGAGCCATCATTCCCGTAACAAGTCTGCAGCCAGGCGAAGGTCCTCCAGAGAGCATAGGAGTAGATCCCGGAGAAGATCTCCTAGAGACCGCAGAAGTAGATCCCGGAGCAGAAGCAGAAGATACAGGGAATCGTCTAGGAGACGGCAGTACCGTTCCCCTTCACATAGACGTTCCAGAGACAGAAGGAGAGAGCGGTCCACTGATCGCTTTTCCGCCGACAGACGGAGAGGACGCTATGAGAATAGGTCCCCTAGGAAAGGCAGGGGGGAGTGGAATAGGTCTCCAGAGTCAGACCCCTTTGAGCCTTTCCAGAGACCTGTTCAGAATCAATGCTGGTCATGCTCCCTGCCAGCAATGCCTGATAAGAGGGTTTGCGAGGCTTGCTTTGCAGAACTCGGAAGGGACAGAGACTCTGATAACCAACAGGTGTTAGCTTTCATCCAACAGGCGGTGCAGGAGACTTTCCAGAATATGGCACCTTCTCAGCCTGGGACAGCAGCAGTTGCTCAGGCTCTTCCGGAAGACCATCTGTCTCAAGAGGATTTATCCCCAGTGGGGTTTAATTTTGCCCTAGTGCCGGCATTTCTTACAGATATTAAGGCAGCTATTGAATGGCAAGATGAGGAGGGTACAGTGCAGGAGCCAGATAAGTACTATCCTCATTTAGACCAGCAACCAAAGGTTTTCCCATTCATGAAAGTGATAAAAGATGTTATGCTGAAAGAATGGAGTAAGGTGGAACAAAAACCATCTCTCAATAATAAACTGTCTAAACTTTATCCTCTGAGGCAGGAGGATGCAAAGTTATTGGACTCGGCGCCGGTAGTTGATGCATCAGTGGCCAGACTGGCCAAGCATGTGACTCTGCCTATGGAAAACGTGGTTGCCTTCAAGGAACCTTTAGACAGGAAGATAGACACGGATGTTAGAAAGGCCTTTCTGTCTGCCGGTTCAGCCTGCAGGCCAGCCATCGCCTTGACCTCCCTAGCAAAGGCCACTCGCGTATGGGTAGACAACGTGGAGGCAGCAATCAATGCAGGTGCTGACAAGCAGGAGATCATAAAGGCTCTGGATGAGTTGAAATTGACAGGAGATTTCATGGGGGAAGCGGCCATTGACATCATTAGATCAGCGGCAAGATCAATGTTATACAGTGTCACCGCCAGAAGGGCCCTGTGGCTGAAGCCCTGGTCAGCCGATCAAGCATCAAAGTCTAATTGGTGTAAGATTCCCTTTGATGGTTCCCGTTTGTTTGGCGCTCAGATGGATAGTGCTATTTCGATGGTGACGGGAGGAAAATCGGGCCTGATTCCACAGGATAGGAAACAGAGGCCCTTCAGACAGCAGGCCCCAAGAAGAGTCCCCAACAGCAGGTTTCAACAAGCAAGATCTTATAAGCCGGGGAGGCAGTTTAACAGAAGCTGGAAGGGGACACAGTCCACCTTTATGAAGGGGATGAAGGCAAAGGCTTCCTCCGACACTCTGCAGAATCCAAAGCGTTTTTGATGGGGCGCTTACTCAGGATTATCCGGTAGGGGCCAGATTAGGCCTCTATTGGAGATCTTGGGTAGGGATAATCAGAGATCCCTGGGTGTTAAATACTCTGAGGACGGGTCACTCCTGGAGGTTCAAGAAGAATCCCCCACACTTCAAATTCATGGCCACAACCATGCCTCAAAACAACGAGAAGTCTCAGACCCTAAACGAATTTGTAGAGACATTACTGGAGGAAGAAGCGATCATTCCATTATCAAGCAAAGAATGTCGGAGGGGAATCTTTTCTCCACTATTCTTAGTAAGAAAGTCTACAGGAGGCTGGAGACCGATACTCGACCTGAAGTTCCTGAACAAACACATAAAGATCAGTCACTTCAAGATGGAGTCTCTGCAATCCATCATTCCAATGATAGCTGTAGGGGATTGGATGTCGACAGTAGATTTGTCCGATGCCTACCTTCACATTCCCATAAAAAGAGAGTTCCAGAAGTTTCTCAGGTTCTCACTAAATGGAAGAGCCTATCAGTTCCGATGTTTGCCTTTCGGTCTCTCCACAGCCCCAAGAACCTTTACCAAGGTGCTACTGCCAGTAATTGCATATTTGAGGCTTCAGGGATTGAGGATTTACCATTACCTGGACGACATCCTGTTACTTCATCAGGATCGTCAGGAGTTGTTGCAACATCAGGAAATCCTGCTCAATCTACTCCATCGCTTGGGCTGGTTAGTAAATACCAAGAAGAGTCAGCTCTCTCCTGCACAGGATCTGATTTTTCTAGGAGCAAGATTCAGGACAATACAAAATCAAGTATGCCTGCCGGATCAGAAGATTGTCACAATCCAGATGAAGGTGCAGAGGGCTCTGAAAGTTCCTTTTCTGACCACCAGGGACTGTTTAAGTCTGTTGGGGACCTTGTCATCATCTATCCCGATGGTAAAGTGGGCACACTGGTTCCTCAGAGAGCTTCAGATATTCTTTTTGCATCATTGGAACAGAACAAGCTTGGTACAGAGGTTCCATCTTCCCCTCCAGGTGAGGATTTCCCTCAGATGGTGGACCAGGGAGCAGAATCTAAGGAATTGTCGGCAGATCCAGCCAGATGTGCCGATAGTAATTACCACAGATGCCAGTATAAGAGGTTGGGGGGCCCACTGCAATGGGATCCAGATGCAGAACAAATGGAGGACATTACAGGAGGGAGTTCCCTCGAATCTCCTGGAACTGAGAGCGGCATTCCTGGCCTTGAAGGCCTTCCAACACCTGATATACGGAAGATCGGTCTTATTGAAGATAGACAACGTGTCCGCAGTGGCTTATATCAGGAGACAGGGAGGTACCAGGAGTCGGTCACTCCTTCAAGAGACTGGACATCTGATGGCCTGGGCAATGAGGAATTTGTCAGACCTCACAGCAACTTATCTCCCGGGAGAGAAGAATATATTAGCGGATCACCTAAGCAGGGAATTTGCAGATCCCCACGAGTGGTCTCTGGACAAGAGGATCTTCCAGTGGATTACCAGGAGGTGGGGATATCCACAGATAGATCTATTGGCCTCTCCCCAGAACAACAAAGTACAGAGATTCTTTTCTCGCTTTCAGCACCCAGCATCAGCAGCAGTGGATTGCCTGGTCCAAGAATGGAACTTCTCCCTGGGATATGCCTTCCCTCCGTTTCCTCTGATCCCCAGGTTTCTTCAAAGGCTTTGCAGGGAGCGGTGCACGATCATCGCTATACTTCCCTTCTGGCCCAGGAGACCTTGGTTCGCCTTAGCAATGTTTCTGAGCATAGAAGACCCAATCAAGTTACCACCGAATCACGATCTTCTGTCACAAGGTCGCCTTCTTCATCCAGGAGTCAGCGGTCTGAGTTTAGCGGCCTGGAAATTGAGAGGAAGAAGTATACTGATGTCGGATGCTCCTCTCAGGTGATAGAGACTCTGTTAAAAGCAAGGAAGCCTTCTACGAATACTACCTATTATCGTATCTGGGAGAAGTTTGTTGCTTATGCTCTTGATAAAGGCTTCGACAGTCTGCGTCCAGAAGTTCAGAATGTATTGGATTTTTTACAAACAGGAGTGGGCAAGGGTCTCAGTGTGGCAGCTATTAAAGTTCAGGTGTCTGCTCTTTCAGCCTTGACAAACCACCGATGGGCGGTCCATCCATTGGTGATACAGTTTGTGCAAGCAGTTTTCAAGATCCGTCCACCTAGAAAGCCTTTCTTCCCAAAGTGGGATCTGACAATGGTATTGGAGGTATTGTCTTCCCCTCCTTTCTTCCCACTTCAATCAATTTCTTTGGAGAATTTAGTTCTAAGAACAGTCTTTCTAACCGCTATGGCATCCGGAAAGAGAGACTCAGACTTACAGGCCCTGGGTTGTGCCAATAACCTATTGGAGTTTTTCCCAGATAGGGTAGTGGTTAGGCCTGTGTTACATTTCATCCCAAAGGTTGCTTCAGGGTTCCATATAAATCAGGAACTCTCTCTACCTACTTTCTTCTTGGAGGAGGCATGTCACCCACTGGATGTGGGACAATCAATTAAGTCTTATCTGGAGGCCACGGCCTCTTTCAGGTCTTCCGACCACTTATTTATTAATTTCAGAGGTCCAAGAAAGGGCATGCAGGTTACCTCTAGGACCATTGCTTCTTGGCTGGTTAAGACGATTCAAAAATGTTACAGCATTAGGGGGTTACCTGTTCCGAGAGAGATTAATGCTCATTCTACCAGGGGCATGTCTGCCTCCTGGGCATGTTTTTCTAAAGTTTCAGTTGAATCTGTATGTAGAGCAGCAGGTTGGTCTTCTGTAAGCACATTCCTCAAACATTATCATGTTGATCCTGCTGCCTTGTCTTCTGTGGATTTTGGAAGAGCTGTATTATCTGTGTAAATAAATTTTGTTACTTTTGCAGAATTCCCTCCCTCAAGTGTGATTTGTTACATCCCATATGTATGCCGCCATGTTTGGTCCAGGAAATCGGAAAATTGTATACTCACCTTCCGTAATTTTCCTTTCCTGGATCAAACGATGGCGGCATACCAATCCCTCCCTCTGGTCCATTCGAGGACTGATTTACACCAAGAATGGCTGGAGGGGGCAGGTCAAAAGGTTTTATAGGTAGTCTGTCCTATCGGGTTCAGGGGGCGGAGCCATAACCCATATGTATGCCGCCATCGTTTGATCCAGGAAAGGAAAATTACGGAAGGTGAGTATACAATTTTCCGATTTTTTACCTCTTTCTTGCTCTCAGAAGCCATTTTCTGCTAGGAAAATGTTTTATAGTTGGAATTTCTTATCAGTGAGGGTCACACTGTAGTCACTTCCTGTCTGAGTCCGGACTGAGTCAGCCACTTGCATACCTTATATTTAACTCTTTCAGGCAGAAAAATAAAATAAGGAACACAGCATAGTTATCTGTGTGCTAGGCACTGTACATACACATGTCTATCTCATTATGTCACATTTCAGTTGGGGTATCCTTTAGCAATACCAGCTGCCAGGCAGACCTGCTGATCCTCTGCCTCTAATACTTTTTTAGCCACAGCTCCTGAACAAGCATGCAGCAGATCAGGTGTTTCTGACATTATTGTCAGATCTGACAAGATTAGCTGCATGCTTGTTTCTGGTGTGTGATTCAAACACTACTGCAGCCAAAATAGAACAGCAGAGCTGCAAGGCAACTGGTATTGTTTAAAAGGAAACAAATATGGCAGCCTTCACATACCTCTCACTTCAGTTGCCCTTTAAGGTTAGTGCTAGGCAAAGGAGAATGCAGAGTAGGAGCCAGTTCACACTGCCCATAAAAATGGTCTGTTTAGCAGACCGTAACGGGGCGGACCTTAACAGATGTGAATAGTCCTATGCTAATAAAAAGGATCCAGTCACATTGCTCTGTTGTAACAGATCCATTTCGCCCGTTCCAACAAACGGGCTGCAAGTTTGGAGAGGAAGCAATTTTTCTGGATGAACGGATGCGTCGCATTCACCGCTCGCTAACGGAACAGAGGGTCGCGGATCAAAAACGTAAGAGTTTCACAAATCAGTTTTGTATCCCTATAGTGTGAACTGACCCCTAGGGAATGGTCAGAGGACAAGGTTAGTCATAATGCAGGGGAGTTGGGGTAAGCCATTACTGTACCAGGATATTAGGAGGTGGCATCCCATTCAGATAGGCAGTTTTATTTAATGAATTGGTCCATATGACTTTGTTCCTTCTATAGTGGCTGGCTGTATCTACTTGATGCCCCTGAATATATATTATTATTATTATTATTATTATTTATTGTATTTATAAAGCGCCAACATATTACGCAGCGCTGAACATTAATTTAGGTTACAGACAATATTTAGGGCTCACATACAGCAATATGACAATACAGGAATACAAGAAAACCAGATCACACACCATAGTAAGAGTACAAAGGTAATGCTTAGTCAGTCACTGGATGGAGCATGGAGATCAGGCAGGTTAGGTTCACTCAGATGCATAGCATAGGTTCACAGTAATGGAGGTGCAAGATCAGGTAGGACACAAAAGGAGGAGGACCCTGCCCAAAGGCTTACAATCTAGAGGGAGAGGTAAGTACACGAATGGTAGGGGACCAGAGTTCAGCTGTAGGTTTAGAGCACTTGTGAGGGGTGGTAGGCCAGAGTGAAAAGGTGAGTTTTGAGTGCTATATATAGGCAACATACAGGCTCTATAGTGTGCTGGCCACTGACTGCTTTCTTGCTGCTGGATAAGTTCTGCTTGCCATAATACTGGAACATGAAGTGACAGGGATTCCCCCCCAATAGGAACAAATACATCAATAGACAAGACAAATAACAGTGTGGTGGCCATACACTGATTTGCAGCAGATTTGACCATCAGATAGATGTGTGTCAGATGTCGACGGACAGGTCGAATCTGACAGGAATCTATCTGATGTGTGCCACACACTAGGAACAGAATGAAATATATTGGAAATCTATTGAAACTCGATCTAAATGCATTTTTGCACCATTAGATCCAATGCAACTCTATGGGCCATCGATCTTCTGCCAACCTAGATTTTCCATCCTGTCAGATAGATCAAATCGATAGAAATCGGCCGCAAATCGATCAGCCATCAATTTACGGCCGATCAATTGAATGATCATTGAAATCGATCAGTGTATGGGCCCCTTTAGGGAATCTAGACCAATACTCTTAGGTGTTGGCATACTGAACAGGAAGAGCCGAGATTCAAACCCTGGTCTCCTGTGTCAGAGGCAGAGCCCTTAAAGGACAACTGTAATGAGAGGTATATGGAGGGTGACATATTTATTTCCTTATAAGCAATACCAGTTGCTCTGCTGATCATCTGCCTCTAATACTTTTAGCCACAGACCCTGAACAAGCACGCAGCAGATCAGGTGTTTGATATTATTGTCAGATCTGACAAGATTAGCTGCATGCTTGTTTCTGGTGTGATTCAGACACTACTGCTGCCAAATAGATCAGCAGAGCTGCCGGGCAACTGGTATTGTTTAAAAGGAAATAAATATGGCAGCCTCATTCTTCTCACTAAAGTTGTCCTATAACCGTTACACTATCCAGCCAATAAAAACCTGGCAAAGCACGGTTTAATGAAACTTTGTAAATACAAAGGTAATGTGTAACGAAACCAGGAACTTCAAATGGCCCATGTTGCCTAATGTGCTTCTAATTACAGTATACAATGAGACACAGGGACACAGTCACACAAGGCTCGGTGTAGATGTGTTATTGCTTAGTGACAGGGAAATGTAGCGCAACTAAATGACTAACATACAACTTGATTTCATCTACTGTCATTAAACACCACAAATTAGAGCATTATCAAACCTCAAACCACTGGCATCCATTATTAGGTACTTATCCGTTAGCCGGGCGCATCCGGCAGGTGGCGCTAATTACTATTCCCCCTCCAGGCCGACATGGATAGTAGGGAAAGATGTAACTCTGGTGGAGTTTTGTCGCCACCTAGAGGATGCGCCCGGCTAACGGATAAGTACCAATTATTATTATTATTATTATTATTAATTGAATTTATAAAGCGCCAACATATTACGCAGCGCTGAACATTCATTTATAAATTGTATTCACCAGCAAAAGGCGGATAATGAAATAAGCTGACATTACTAATCTGTACTAAAATTGTGTGCTTAATTTCTTTAGCAAAAAACTTTTTCTGAGCTTTTGGAAACTGAATTAGCAGCGCTGAACCAGAACTTCTAATCAGGTGTCTGAGTTGTTGATTAGTTAACCAAGCTGCTAGTTAATTAATCATCAGCTCCTGAACCAAACGGGTCATACAAAAGTTCTAAAAAGTGTTTCTTTCATTTAAAGGGACTCTGAGCAGTCAAAAAAAAAAAATTGAAACTGGTACTTACCTGGGGCTTCCTCCAGCCTCCTCTCCTGGTCCCGCTGGCGGCTCCGTTACCAGCGATTTTCGGGCTGAAGGTCGGCTGGATCTTCCCGGCATCACGCTGTCCAGCATGACAGTCCTTTTCTAACTCTGAACCGCGCATGCTCAGGACTGTTACCCCAGCCAGTGCAATGACATGGAGTGTCCCCATTCAGGAAGAACCGGCCAACCTTCAGCCCGAAAGTTGCCGGTAACTGAGCTGCCAGGGTCCTCACGGCCTAAGATGGGCTGGAGGAAGCCCCAGATAAGTACCAGTTTTTTTTTTGATTGCTCAGAGTCCCTTTAAAGTGTACCTGGGATGGGGAGGGAATTATACATACTAGGGGTTTCCTCCAGCTCCCTCCAGCTTTATTGCTCCCTCACTGTCCTCCTCTTACTCTTAGATCTTCTGTAACCGACCCCGAAAAGTCCTCCAGTCGGCGCGCTCACGGTCGGGCATACACAGTATGCCCCAGACTGGAGGACTTTCCAGGGTATATGGCAGATCATCTAGGAGTCGGAGGAGGACAGGGAGGGAGCGATAAGCCTGGAGTGGCGGGGGCTGGCTGGAGGAAGCCCCTAGTATTTGTGATTTTTCTCTCCCTTGCTGTCTCAGGGTCTCTTTAAAGGGACACTTAAGTCAAACAAAAAAAAAAATGAGTTTTACTAACCTAGGGCTTCCAATAGCCCCCTGCAGCTGTCCTGTGCCCTCGCCGTCTCCCTCCGATCCTCCTGGCCCCACCGGCAGCCACTTCCTGTTTCGGTGACAGGAGCTGACAGGCTGGGGACGCGAGTGATTCTTCGCGTTCCTGGTCACAATAGCGCCATCTATGCTGCTATAGCATATATCATAAACCATACAGCAGCATAGAGGGTGCTAATGTGTCTGGGAACGTGAAGAATCACTCGCGTCCCCAGCCTGTCAGCTCCTGTCACCGAAACAGGAAGTGGCTGCTGGCGGGGCCAAGAGGATCGGAGGGAGACGGTGAGGGCACCGGACAGCTGCAGGGGGCTATTGGAAGCCCTAGGTAACTCATTTTTTTTGTTTGACTTAAGTGTCCCTTTAAACACTCAACTTTTAATACAGAATAGTAATCGCATTTCAATATCCACTCCTAGTTAGGAAAAGGCTGTAAAGGCAGCAGACTGTTACCCAAATCAGTGTTTTTACTGACACAATCCATAGCTCCCAAATGTCCCTTTTTCAGAAGGACAATCGCTTTGTTCCTCGTTCTTCTTCAGATCTCCCTTAGGAATGATGTACAGATCTGGGTAAATATATGTACTGCTATTTACACTCCATGCATAAGGTGAAAGTGCTACAATAAGCAGGCAGTTGCATTTGAATGCATGGCTTGTGCGTTGCACCATGCAGGAGGGAGTGAGGCCAACACAGTCCTGCCGGTAGTCCCTTCAAAGTAGAATACAGAGACACCAGAGCAGTAGCTCAGCAGGGTAATAAAAGTCAGCGTTGATCATTAGGAGCTGGGTAGCTGTGGTGGAATACAGACCGTTGCAGTCCTACTCATTACAGCTGAGTGTGGGCTGCCCTGCTCCACCACATAAAAATGTTCCTAACCACATTTTCTTCACAGCACTGCACCACGCCATTGGCACAGGCCTTAAAGCCAAACTATATTCTTTAGTCTTCACTCACAAGCTGCTTTCACAATACCTACTACAGTAAAATCCCTTTATAGTCAATTAAATTCACTGCTCTCTCTTTTCACACATGTAAATGTACACTACCGATTGGTTGATACATTATCTGCCATTTAACCACATAAAAGAATAAAAAAAAAAAACCCTTTCCTATTGTTACTTTAAAGGAATACTTAAGTCTAAAAAAAAAAAAATGAGATTTACTCACCCGGGGCATCCCTCAGCCCCCTGAAGCTTGATGGTGCCCTCGCAGCCCCGCTCCGATCGTCCTCTACCCGCCGGCGGCTACTTTTGGGTTCGGCGACAGCCGCTGACAGGCTGGGAACGCGAGTGATTTTCCGCGTTCCCAGCCGCTATATAACACTCTGTGCTGCTATAGCGTAAATGTTATACGCTATAGCAGCATAGAGGGTGGTATAGTGGCTGGGAACACGGAAAATCACTCGCGTTCCCAGCCTGTCAGCGGCTGTCGCCGAACCCGGAAGTAGCCGCCGGCGGGGACAGGACGATCGGAGCGGGGCTGCGAGGGCACCATCCAGCTTCAGGGGGCTGAGGGATGCCCCGGGTGAGTAAATCTCATTTTTTTTTTTTAGACTTAAGTATTCCTTTAAGATTGTTTTTCTCAAAAACCAATGTCTTTTTTGGGGAAAAAAAATCCCTTTTTCCCCATTGTTTCCCTCGACATACCATAAAATTTGGTGATTCAGGCCTGGTTTACATTATAAATCATCAGCGCACTTCCGCTGAGCAATTTTGTTAGCGCTTTTCTAAGTGCTTTCAGAGCGATTTTCGTTTACAGAAGTGTTTTTTTCTAAGCGCTTTAGCATAGTGATGTTTTGTTCACTTCCTGATGTCAATCAGGAAGCAAACTCTTTGACCTGGAAATGAATAAATACAATGTATTTATTCATCAAAGCGCTCAGCAAATCACTTTTCAAATATATTTTTCAAGCTTTTAGCATTTTTTGCTATACTTTCTGTTGAATCGCAAATGCTAAGGACATGCTGCAGGACCCGCGTTTGCGATTGGATAGAAAGCTCATCGGTTATGTGAGAGAACTCACATAAGCTAACATTACACAAGCGTTTTTAAGGTGATTTTTAAAATCAACAGCACTTAAAAATAAGCGAAATCGCTTATAATGTGAACAAGCCCTTAAAAGACAATGTGGTTGCAGAGATGCCCTGAAGGTTTTAAAAGTTTGCCTGCCATTAAAGTCAATAGGGCTCGCTGCAAAAGGTTGATTTCCCAATAATTAGAATGGTTCATGAACGTTCTTTCACAATGTTCGTCCATCACTAATCACCAGCAGTACCGACCTCCGTCTCAACTGCTATTCTCCAATTGTTTACATCCAGCCAGAGCACACTGTTTGCAGCCTGCAGAGCGGGCATTTCAAGCTGAACTTTCATTGCACCTCTATCCATCGTAGTCCCCAAGGCTCATTCTTTTCTATCCTTTCATATTTGTCCACTTTACAATGCAGTAGTTCTTACTATGTGTGTACATGACTCCACCAGCAACATGGCAGCTGCCATGCAGAGGAATTACCGTATTTTTCGGACCATAAGACGCTCTGGACCATAAGACGCACCTAGGTTTTGAGGACAACAATCAGGGGGTAAAAAAAATTATTCTTATACTGGTGCGTCCATGGTACAGGGGCATCTTATGGACCTTTCCCCCCAAATTATTACATCTCCCTTGTACCTTTTGGTTCCCCCTTGTCCTTTTTGTGTCCCTCCTTGTCCTCCTCAGTCCTTCCTTTGTCCTCCTATGTACGTCCTGTGCCCCCCTCTGTCTGCCCAGTGCCCCCCTCTGTCTGCCCAGTGCCCCCCTCTGTCTGCCCAGTGCCCCCCTCTGTCTGCCCAGTGCCCCCCTCTGTCTGCCCAGTGCCCCCCTCTCTGTCCTGTGGATGTCCTGTCCTGTCACTGCATCTCCCATAGCCCCCTTCAGATGCCTGCCAGCCTATCAGGTCGCCACCCACCTCACCAATGCCCCAGCGGGTCACTCACTTTAATTGTAATCTCCGTGGCCTCTGCTTCTATAGTGTTCCTTCTGATGCTGGCCAATCATGTGGGGAATCTCAGCGAGTGCAGTGATTGGCCAGAGTGGCAGCGCCTGGTCCCGCCCTCAAGACCAATCGGCCCGCACTTGATTAGCTGGCGGCATCCGATAGGGACATATGGGAGGCAGAAGCTGGGAGGAACAGTGAGCGATCTCGCTGGGGCAGTTCATGGCATGGGTCAGCGTCCACTGCCCCAGGACTGACAGACACTCAAAATGGGCACATTTCAGGAAGAGCGAGCAAGCCAGCCCTCTGGAGCAGAAGACTTAAAGGAACGCACACACAGCCGATGCTGTACCGGAAGCATCAAGCCAGGAGGAAGAGTGACGGCAGGGGTCAGCGTGTCTGGCAGCAGCAGCGGCCATGACTGACAGAGCCCCCACATGATTGGCCGGCATCAGTAGGAACAATATAGCAGAGGCACAGATATTAAAATTAAAGTGAGTGACCTGCTGGGGCATTGGTGCGGTGGACGGCAGGGTCAAGATGTTTATGTGTGGGCTCCCGATGCTGGTCCCAATTGTTACATTCAGACCATAAGACGCATGTACTTTCCCCCCACACTTTTGGAGGAGAAAAAGTGCGTCTTATTGTCCAGAAAATACAGTAATAAAAGGCAGCAGACTCCAGCTATGGGAAAGTAATAAGTATCGTAAGTAGACATGGTCAATAGTGTGCAAATAATTTTCCCTTGCATGTAAATTGTATGCATATAGAAATGGGCTGATTCAAATCATCAAGAAAAGGATTTTAGTTGCCTATTTTCAAGCTGCATATAATTTATACGTATGCAGGAAATATTGACCATTTCTAGTGGTAAGCATACCTGTAGTCACTAAAAGATACTTAAAGGACAACTGAAGTGAGAGGGATATGGAGGCTGACATATTTATTTCCTTTTAAACAATACCAGCTCCCTGGCAGTTCTGATCTATTTGGCTGCAGTAGTGTCTGGTATACACAGCTGAAACAAGCATGCAGCAATTGCAGGATCCCCCAATTACCCGTGCATGAGGCACGGACTATAGCTTTACTGCTATAGACGTGCTTAGCTTTGGCCCTTCCAGCGCGAGGCGGGGGCCAAAAAGCCCTGCTTAGCACCTCTTCTGTATGCTTCTTCAGGGTCTATGGCTAAAAGTATTAGAGGTAGAGGAACAACAGGACAGCCAGGCATTTTGCATTGTTTAAAAGGTAATAAATATGACAGCATTCATACCAGTCTCACTTCAGGTGTCCTTTAAATGTAAGATCTGAGTGGAGCTGACCTTTGTCACAAGTTGCCCACGGAAGCAACAACTCTTCTGTCCCCTCAAAAGGACAACCGAAGTGAAAAGAATATGGAGGCTGCCATATCCATTCCCTTTTAAACAATACCAGTTGCCTGGCAGCCCTGTTGAGCTATTTGGCTGCAGTAGTGTTTGAATAACACAGGAACAAGCATGCAGCTAATCTTGTCAGATCTGACAATAATATCAGAAACGCCTGATATGTTGCATACTTGTTCAGGGTTTATGGCTGAACGTATTAAGAGGCAGAGGATCAGCCTGCACAGTACCGTCCTGATGATGTCATTGCAACCATGTGACCCGCGCGGGGGAACACACAAGAAGCCGACCAGGAAGCCAGCCTGGCGAGGTCGGCTTCTGCAGCAGAGGACACCGGGAGCCACCAGAGCTGTGGCGAGGGCACATGACGGCTGCCAGGGGCTGTAGGAAGCCCCAGGTAAGTGGATTTTTTTTTATTCTGCCTGGATGTAACCATTAACATCTGCAATATAGTTGGCAATACTCAAATTATTACCATAGCCAACTGATGCCACCTACTGATAGTGAGTTACAAAAAGAAATATGAAACAGTCCACAACAGAACTTTTTATCGGACTTCCTTGAAAAGAGAGGGGGGAGGAATTGGAGAATAGCACTGCTATGATAGATATTTTATTGCATCCAAAGTTTCACCTATACAGTTACTAGATGTAGGATCCACAAATAAACTATTGAAAGCAGGAGTTAAAACAGAAAGTACCACAAAAAAACTATAAGGTAGTTCTATGAAGCATACAGCACATCCAGGGGAGTCACTACAAATCACAGGGCCCCCCAGCAAAACTGATAGGGCCCTGTAATGTACACACTCTTTCCCTTGCCTACCCCTTGTGACCCTCACAGCCTGGGGGCCAATCTTGCAATGGTCATAAACCAAGTGTGGGCACTATAATCTTCACACCCATAACACATGTAGCCACAAAAACACCTGATCTGAAGGATAGACCCTTTATCAGCGGGAGTGAAGTAGCAGTTTGGGCCCCTTACAGCTCTGCCCCCCCCCCCTCCCCTGCAGTCACACCCCTGGGCACATCAGCATGTGGCCGCGTGCTGGTCTAGAAGATGCAGCAAAGTTAAAGTATAAATAGCCCTGTCAGAAGTTTTTGTGCCAATGTATACATTGCAATGTTTAAATGACTTCTTGCACAGATGCCAGCCATCCTATTAAGGATTTTATCCCAGAAATTTGTTCCAAGAATCTATAATGCTACCTAACCATATTCCACATTAAATAATCTGACGTATTTCAGAAGTAAGACAGTCAACCGATTTTTTCCCCCAGGAGAAAAAAAAAAAAGAGCCAATATTTGTGACCCTCAAAACTGACATGTACTGATATTAATACTTTTACCATAAAGTGTCCTTTTCTTTTACATAAAAGACAGTGTGTAACTAAGGAATAGGTCAGTAGCTATGGCACTGAAGCTCCATACACATGCTCGATCCACGCCGTGGCAAAACAAGCGATCGCCAAACAATGTCAATGCACATATGAATTCAACAATGGCACAGCGATGCTCTACCAATTAGATCGTTAGCGGAAATACTAAACTGCAGACCCGGAAGTGCATGACTAGCCACATGTGATCTGTGTGAATGGAGCGATCATTTGGTAACGACTAACACCCATTATTGTCCAAATTGATTCCCCACAATGTCACATTTCAAGCGATAGTGGTCAAGCCTATATACAGAGTTTTTCTGTTTGTTTTTTTAAACCAGGGAGGCAAAGGATCTCCTATACCCCAGTGCAGGGCTTCTCGCCATAGCGCCAAGGTTCGGCGCGGTTACAGCAGCAATTTTATAGTACGCACCAAGCGTAAAGGTAATTTGGGGATCTGGCAATTGCCGAACTCCAAATTACTTCTCCCTCCGACTCGGACGGAGGGGGAATAGTAATTAGCGCCACCCCAAATTTGTACGGCAGCAGGGTGAGCAGTCATTTGGCTCACCCTTCGCCAAAATGATATGCACCCAAAGCGAATGTACGCCCTATACCCAGCCCACTTCCACAGACAGCTTTGTTCAGAAGTACAGTATGCTAAAAAAGCAACAAGTAGATTAGTAACTTAGATAATAAAAGTGTCAGCTAGAAAACAGCACTGCACTTCCAGAACTGTACAAATGTTCAGCAGCAAAGTGCCTTGGATATGTGACTATTATAGATGTGTTCCCATAGCAGAGAATGCACAGGAGGCACCAGGCTGTCCAGCTCCAGGCACTATGGGTAGAGGGTGACATACAATGTAACCAGGCACAGGAGGTGATCAGCGCTTTCCCAGCAGCCGGTGACCATACCTTGTAGGTGTTCTCAGTGATCCAGGCCACGGTCTCTGGGTCCCGGGACATGGCTCCGGCTGTAGTCACACAGGGATGGCAGACAGACACAGGGACGCTCCGCACACCTGCTGCTAGCTGTGCCCGCTACTCCTCCGCATACCCGCCGCAGCCTCTCTCCGCTCCCTCCGGAGGCGCCGCACTACTGTCACAACTTGCTGCGGACAGAGCGGGAAGGTGGGGCCGGTGAGGTCAGCAGCAGCAGCAGGTGCCGGGAGGGGACGTACCTGGGCGGAGGAGGAGCGGAGGGCGGTGTGCTTTGGTGACAGCACTGCTGCTCCTGCAGGACGCTCTACTATATCTGCAGGCTGCACGTTACATGGCTCTCAGGTGGGGATCCCTGCTGGAAACTTTACAAACAGTGCAAGTACAGTCAGCAACTGAAGCGAATCCGAAGGCATAACAACAAAAGTTGTTTAGGTGATACTGTATACGAAGGTATACAGTATGGTTCTGATCCAGCTCTGGAACATGCCTGAAGAAGAAACTTAAAGGGCTCTATTCATAAAACCTTCCCGCAAGTTTTCCGCTCAAAACAGCGGATTTTCACGTCCATTTAGCAAAGTGGGCATTCATAAAAGCTGTTCCCGCATGAAAATCTGCGATCCCCCAGCAGAGTGAGAAATTTCCGCCTTCTCCAGTGTTTTTCTAGATTTATCTAGAAAAAGTAACAAACTCTAGAAAAAAGTAACAAAATGGCCATTCATAAAGTTTAGAGGAAGCGGTATGTGTACGGGAAATACCGCTTTCTCTGATTTTGCGGATTACATACAAGTGAATGGGACAGACCTCCCAGAGAGAGCAGTGCACGGAGGGACTCTGCCGGCTGAAGTGTTTCCGCATGCCTTCCGACAGCTTACCGCCAGCTTTCAGCGGGAGATCTCCGCTCTTGCATCGCAGCTGGCAAGATTTTTTTGAATGACCACCCAGAAGTGTAAAATACCGCTACGGTATTTTCCCTCCAGGAGTTTTTTCGCCACAACTTTTTTATGAATAGAGCCCAAAGTGAACCTAAAGGCAACCAAAAAAAATGAGATTATTTCACCTGGGGCTTCCCTCAGCCCCCTGCAGACGATCGGTGCCCTCGCAGCTCCGGTCCGATGCTTCTGGACCCGCCGGCGACGACTTCCGGTTTCGCCGTCACCGGCCGACAGGCATGGAAACGCGAGTGATTCTTCGCGTTCCCATGCCTGTCGGCCGGTGACAGCTAAACTGGAAGTGTTCGCCGGCGGGTCCTGGGCCATCGGAGCGGAGCTGCGAGGGCACCGATCGTCTGCAGGGGGCTGAGGGAAGCTCCAGGTGAGTTAATCTCATTTTTTTTTTTTTGACTTTAGGTTATCTTTAAAGTTTGGAAAGCTTGCAAAGGAATCTTGTACAGTTAGTCATTAAAGGGAACCAGAGATGGGGACATGAAAAAGATTTTATACATACCTGGGGCTTTCTCCAGCCCCATACGCTCTGATCGATATCACGCCGCTGTCCTCCGCTACCCGCAGCTACAAGATCCGAGTCCCGTCACTCACGTCATCGGAGCCAGCTATGCAGGAGAAGTGCGCCCTCTACGTATCTCTCCAGCGGCTGCTGCAGAGATACGCAAACAGCGCACCTCCCTTAGGCTTAGACTGGCTCCGACTGACTGCAGAGAGGGGTCCCGGTTCTCATAGCTGCGGGCAGCGGAGGATGGCGGCGTGGGATCGATCAGAGCGTATGGGGCTGGAGAAACCCCAGGTATGTATAAAATCTTTTTCATGTTCATCTGGAACTCCAGTGAAAATACTGTAATAAAAAAGTGCTTCATTTTTACAATAATTATGTATAAATGATTTAGTCAGTGTTTGCCCATTGTAGAATCTTTTAAATCCCTGATTTACATTTTGACATTTATTACATGGTGACATTTTTACTGTTGGCAGGTGATGTAGCTGCTGCATGTTTTTTTGGCAGTTGGAAACAGCTGTAAACAGCTATTTCCCACAATGCAACAAGGTTCACAGACAGAAAACTGCCAGGAGTAGTACTCAAGAGTTTCTTGTGGGAGGGGTTTCAACACAATATCAGTCATACAGCACCCCCTGATGGTCTGTTTGTGAAAAGGAATAGATTTCTCATGTAAAGGGGGGGGGGGGGGGGGTATCAGCTACTGATTGGGATAAAGTTCAATTCTTGGTTGGAGTTTCTCTTTAAAGGTATCACTTAAACAACTTTTGTTGTTATGTCTTCAGATTCTCTCCATGACTAATACCGGACCACATGCAACCAGCTGAAGTGAGACGCCTAAGGCTGTGTAATGGTGGGGAGCAGCCCCAATGCACTCTATACATAACAACTGACATGGTGCACCAAAACCTGCCTAGGACAACCACAGCATTAGAGTTGCAAGAAGGAGATGGGGAACAGTTTGTTAATGATTACTACTGTTCAAAGCATATATAGAAGTCATCATTACCACCACAGGACCAATAAAGAGCGAATACTGCCATAGCTCCGATCCGAACTGTCCCTCTTTCGGAGAGGCTCCTTGGGAGCCAAATCAAGGCAGGGCTTCTTTGTCGCGTGCGGCATAGCGCATGAGTTTGGCACAGCTATAGCAGCAATGCTATAGTTACAGTGACCAGATTTTCCTGGGCCCAACCTTGGAAAGTGAAGGGGGCCATTGGGGTAGTATAGGTGCTAAGATACGTCAGTGCGCGCCACAGCAAAAAAAAAAATGGGCGTGGCCATGTGGGCGAGGATCACTGCAATGTAACGCATAACAGTGAGGCGGCAGGTCAGAGTTTCCTCCCACAGTAGTTAGGCAAAGTGACTCTAAGGGTAATTAGACATTCCGCAAACACATAAGGAAGCAGTGTTTCTGCCATGATGTGATGAGACAGAAGATTTGCATCATGGATGTGCAGATGATAAATCAGCAGAAACGGATGCTATTTATTAGCATACCATTTAGTAATCATGAGACAACAACATTTTAAATGCTGCAACAATAATCCCAAAACAGCAAATGTAGCCAACTATGACCATCAAGTAATAAATGCAGCAACCGTTACCTCTGACACATAAAATGCAACAACCGTTACCTCCAACACATAAAATACAAGAACCAATACCTCTGACACATGATATGCAACAACCCTTACTTCTCACACATGATATGCAAAAACCCCTACTTGCGATACATGATATGCAACAACCCCTACTTTCGATACATGAAATGCAAGAACCATTACCTCTGACACATGATATGCAACAACCCCTACTTCCAACAAATGAAATGCAGCAAATGATTTCCCCAACACATGCAATAAGGTAAATGTTACTTTTGATATATGAAATGCAGCAAATGGGAATTTAGGCAAATATCACCTCCCACGCATGTTAAAATTCAGTAAACATTTCTTCCCACACATGAAAAATGCACATACACGTAAATATTCAGCAAATGTTACCTTAGACATAATTTAATTAAATGTTCCGGCCCACTGGGTGCTGGCGGGATGGAGCTGCTGAGTAGGGTGGGAGAGTGACACTGGATGTGGCTGAGAAGGTGACACTGGGTGGTAGGAGGGTGACATTGACTAGAAGGGGAGGAGGGTGACAATGGGTAGGGAGGAGGATGACACTAGGTGGGGAGGAGGTGGGTGACACTAGTGGGGTGTGGAGGAGGGTGACTGACACTAAGTGGGGAGGAGGGTAATAGGTAGGTGTCCCAGTAACGGTAGCTAGGCATAGCATAGGTAGGTGCCCCAGTAGCTAGGCATAGGTATATGTCCCAGTATAGGTAGCTAGGCATAGGTAGGTGTCCCAGTATAGGTAGCTAGACATAGATAGCTAGGCATAGGTAGGTGCCCCAGTATAGGTAGCCAAGTATAGGTAGGTGCCTCAAAAGGTAGCTAGGCATAGGTAGGTGGCCCAGTATAGGTAGCTACTAGCTAGGCATAGCATAGGCAGGTGCCCCAGTAGGTAGCTAGGCATAGGTAGGTGCCCCAGTAGGTAGCTAGGCATAGGTAGGTGTCCCAGTATAGATAGCTAGGCATAGTACGTAGGTGCTTCTGTAGGTAGCTAGGCATAGGTAGGTGTCCCAGTATAGGTAGCTAGGAATAGTAGGTAGGTGCCCCGTAGGTAGCTAGGCATAGGTAGGTGTCCCAGGCCAGTGTACAGCATAGTAGATATAGGTAGCCATCCGGGGAGCGGGGGTAAAAGTAGCCAGGTGGGCTGGGAGGGAATGGAGTATAGGTAGCCAGGACGCAGGGAGCTGGGGTAAAAGTAGCCAGGCGGGCAGGGAGGGAATGGGGCATAGGTAGCCAGGACGCAGGGAGCGGGGGTAAAAGTAGCCAGGCGGGCAGGGAGGGAATGGGGCATAGGTAGCCAGGACGCAGGGAGCGGGGGTAAAAGTAGCCGGGCGGGCAAGGAGGGTGATCGCTCTGCCGGGAGTCACGCGCCTTTAACTTACTTCCTGTTCCTGCGGTCCATGTGGAACGCAGAACCGGAAGTATGCGGCGCATATGCATACCCGGCTTCAGGGAGGGTGGGCAGAGCAGGTGGGGGGCGGAACTAAAGCAGCCAGACGGCCACTCTATTGGTGGATGGGCAGGGAGGCAAGCTGGGGTTGAGGCTGATGCGGCCGAGTGGCCACGCCCTTCTGCATGGTGGCCAGAGTCCTGCGGCCGGGACAACCTGCGGGTAAAAGCGGGACGTTTCCCGGGACACTTTGCAACCTGGGACCGGGAACCCCGAACCCGGGACGTCTGGTCACCGTACTATAGTCCAAACCTTGCACACGGGTAATTCAGGCAGGGGACACACTTGTCTTTCAGTTTTCTGCACGCTTTTTTCTGCAAACCAGGTGTGTTTCTATGCTGGAAAACGCACACGTTTTTTCGCTGCAGCTATTGTAATTGACAAAATGTGCAGAATCATGATGCAGACTGTCAGGTTTTTTTCTGCATGCGAAAATTACATTAGGGCTTGATTCATTAAACCCATATAATGGCCGTTATAGCGTGCTTTTTTGTGTTTGGGCACTATCGCGAATTTTCATGCAATAATTCAAGTTTTCGCGCAACAATTCGCGATTGCATGCAAACGCAAAAATGCGTGCAAAAACGGCCATGATATGAGTTATTACGGTTTAGTGAATCAAGCCCTAAGTGTGAACTAGTCCATTAATTAACAGAAAATACGTACGCAAATATTCAAGTGCGTTCCCTGCCTCAGGGATCCAACAATTGCCGGACTCTGAATTACTTCTCCAACCAAGTTGCTATGACTTGGAGGGGGAATAGTACTGGAATGGCCTGGAATTTCACTGGCAGCAGGGTGAGCTGTCATTCGTTTCACCCTGCGCCAAAGTGCCTGCAGCTGTCCTGTGCCTGTGCTGGTCCGCAATAATGCTAGCCGCTAGCTAGTTTCATTTTTGCCGACTTAGAGTCGGCGGGCCACTGCGCCTGCCCAGCCTTGTCTCTCAGTGGCAGTCACAAAGCAAGGATGAGATTCTCATCATGGCCCCCCTCCTTATATACAGGAGGGACTGGCCAAGGTTCCCCTCTGTGATTGGTTGCTTGAGCTTAGGCTGGGAGCCCTCTAAATGGCTCAATGATGTCATGGACATCATCTCCATGGTTACAGTATCCAGATTCGGATATCCGACAGGTATTCGCGGATATCCGTGTATGCGACCAAATATCTGCGGTTTGCTATACGGATTTGGGCTCAGGTATCTGGAATCCGAACAGATAGCTGAAAAAGTTTGGATTATCCGTGTTACCCGGATATCCGGAATCCGGATGAGCAGCACTGTAGGCAAATGCCATTTTTAACCTCCTGAGGACCGCGGTGTTAAACCCCCATAGTGACCAGGCCACATTTTACTAATTGGGCCACTGCAACTTTAAGCCCCCACCCCCTTTTCTCCTCACCAGCAGAGCTCTCTGTTGGTGGGGTCTGAGGGCTCGTTTCCACTCGAGCGAATCTGCATGCGTTTCCTGCATGCAGATTCGCTCAACCAATACAAGTGGATGGCGCTGTTTCCACTTGTCAGGAATTCTGTGCGGCTCGCTATGCAGAAAAAATCTGCACAGCAGAGCCGTCAGAATTCGCACGCCGCACACCCGCACGCGAATCGTCGGTAATGTAACTAAATAGGAAAACCGCAAGCTCTTTAGTCTTGCGGTTTTCCCGGCGTTTCCGCGTGCGATTTCGTCTAAAAACCCATGTCAATGCTTGCCGGCATTGACATGGTTAAAATCGCGTCGTTAAAACTGCGGGCGATTCCGCGTGAAAATCCGCATGGAAACCGCATGCAGATTCGTTGACGCGGTTTCTGCGAGCAAATTGCGCCGCTCAAGTGGAAACGTACCCTGATTGTTCCTCAGTGGGTTTTTTTTTTTTTTTTTTTATAACTATTTATTTTATTAGTTTAAATTTTACTATTTTTTGTATTTATTTTATACTCCCCCTTCCCTCCCTTCCCCCGCCAGCCAATCAGCGTGATCGGCTGTCATAGGCTTTAGCCTATGAAAGCCGATCACTTTTGTGCTACAGAGGGGACAACACTGCTGCAGATTGCAGCGCTGTACAATGTTTATAGATGGCGATCGCCACTGGGAGACTGAAGGTGGAGTGGAGCTCCGCCTTCCAAGTGGAGACGCATCTCCTGCTAGCCCCATAGATAGCCATTCACGCCAATTGGCGTGGAGCAGTCCTTGGGCTGCTGCCGCATTCGCGCCAATTGCTGTGGAGTGGTCGGCAAGAAGTTAAAAGAGAATTAAGACAAACAGCATCCAGATATCTATTACTTTTAAGTTTAAGTTTCCTTAAAGCGGACCTGAAGTCAGAACTCTTCTCTTCTCTAACAGATACACAACAGCATAATAACCTTTAACAATAAAAAAAAAAAAATGGGCTTATCTACTTATCTGCCATAGGCAGTCATGTGACACGGGAGGTATCAAATTACAACTAGTGATTAGACACAAATGAGGGTGAAATACACAGGCTAAACTCTTTAAATACATACAGGGTGCATTTCTGTTATGTTTTCTCTGTGTCCTGTGCAAGAGTTCAGGTCCACTTCAAAATAAATGTCCAAGAGCTCCTTTGGCAGCCATTCTCTGTAATAAAGATTTCTAGATCTTCTTACTCTGGACCCACCTACAGAATTTGTTGATAACTCGATTGGCTAGGCCTCTTCAGGTCATGTGACCACATTTTCTAATTTGATTTCTAGCTGGAGAGCACCTGTAATGTGTGATTGCTCTGCTTATAATGATATTATATGGTTTATTTAAAAGTGAGTAGTTGGGAGTTTATAGATATTTGTTTTCAATGTCAGAACAATTTGAGTTTGACAGCATTTGTCATAAGAAACTAAAACTAGATAAGCACATAAAACCAGAAAGCAACTTTTTTTTTACTGAGTTAAACCCAGTCTAAGCTGCAAGCTTTCCTGTTGGTCACAGGGACTTGCTGCTGCATGTCATTGATCTTTGGACTTTGTTAGTGGACAAACCCTACAATACTCTGTAGATTATATAGTAGCTGCCAGGGATGTTTATGGTAAAGAAGTTGTAAAGAATGTAATGTAAGGCATTTGCCTTCGTTTTATACCTTTGCTATTTGCAGTTTCATTTTTGGCATAAATAGAAAATCTCTTCTGCCAATTTTTTTTTCATGTTTGCTGAACTGACATTAACTTTAGAATGACAGTTAGGGCCCTTTTCCACTAGCAATCGCTAGTGATCGCGCTAAACGCTAGCGATTGCTGAATCGCAAGTGCAGGAAACTTCCCGGCGATTGCATTCACGATTTTGCTATGCAATGCACTGCATAGCAAAATCGCGGCAAAGAACGCTCCGCGGTGCGATCGCGTTTGAGTCAAAAACAAATCGCGGTAGTGGAAATTACCTACCGCGATCCCTATGTTAAAAAGCAAACCGTAGCGATTTGAAAATCACTAGCGGTTTGCGATTTTGCGATTCAGCATCACAAACGCCGCTAGTGGAAAAGGGCCCTCAATAATTCTGTAATATGTCATCCAGGTCATGTATAATTAACAATCTTTATTGGGACATTCAGTAAGACAAATTATTGAAAGCTTATCACTCTGATTTTTATTCCAATTACTTAACTATTGCTTTGCTTTCTCTTCCCAAGTTGTCTCTCTGTAAAGTTGTTTTGTGAGGATAAATTCTAAACTGAATTGACAGTGGAAATTGGGATACAAACAAGGTCAGACATATTTGTTTGCACCTTTAGAATGACTATACAATAAATCCTATAGTCGGACACTAGATTTGGTTGCTGTGGGTTTGGGTCTTGGTTATCGACCTTCTAGTATGTTGTCTGTACGACACTTTTTGTCTGTGCTTCTGGTGCTTCTCCTTATTCATGTAGATTTAACCAGTTTCCCTAATTATTATTATTATTTAGTATTATTTAGTATTTATATAGTGCTGTTATCTTCCGCAGCGCTATACAGAGTATATTGTCTTGTCACTTGACTGTCCCTCAGAGGGGCTCCCAATCTAATCCCTACCATAGTTATATGCCTATATGATGTAATGTATGTATCATAGAGTAGGGCCAATGTAAGGGGAAGCCAATTAACTTATCTGTATGTTTTTGGGAAGTGGAAGGAAACCAAGGTGCCTGGAGGAAACCCTCGTACATACAGGGAGAATATACAAACTCAGTGCAGATAGTGCCCTGGCGAGAATGCTAACCACTACGCCACAGTGCTGCCCTAATGATAAAGCCCCTTCTTGAAACCTATCCTTCCCTTTGCATTAACTCCTCCTTTGCACCTAATCTATCCCTAACCTCCCCATTTTTGATTAACCTCCTTAGCGGTAACCCCGTGCTGGACACGGGGTAAGCCGCGCAGGAGGATTTCTCAGGCCCCACTGGGCCGATCTGCAAAAAAATTTTTTTATACTCGCAGCTAGCACTTTGCTAGCTGCGTGTTACTCACAATCGCCGCCGCCCCGCGCCGATTCACCGCTACCCACCGCATCAGAGGGTGCCCCCCCCCCCCCGAGTCCCGTGCGCTGCCTGGCCAATCAGTGCCAGGCAGCGCTGAGGGGTGGAGCGGGGCTCCCTCTGACGTCGCCATGGTGACGGGGGAAGCCCTCATGGAAATCCCGTTCAGCACGGGATTTCCGGATGGGCATACGCGCCGTCGGCGATCGGCGCATACAAGGGGACGCTGCAGGGAGGGGGGAAGCATGTAGCTAGCGCTAGGCTAGCTACATGCTATAAAAAAAAAAGGTTAAAAAACCCCTCCCGCGCCCTTCCGGCCGCGGGAATCAAACCGCCAGGGAGGTTAACATGTTCACCATGCCTACGCATAGAAGGAGGTTTACCGAGAAAATGGTTGAAGATCAAAGTTCAGTTACATTTTCACGTTTGTGTTTTTCACCCCTAATAAACGAGTAAATGCGCTAAATGTGCCAAAAATGGACACAAAGATGTGATTCAGAGTGCCCCTTTAGGCCCAGCCTGACTTAAAGGGGAACTGAAGAGAGAGGTATATGGAGGCTGTCATGTTTATTTCCTTTTAATCAATACCAGTTGCCTGGCAGCCCTGCTGGTCTATTTCTCTGCAGTAGTATCTGATTAAAACCAGAAACAAGCATGCAGCTAGTCTTGTCAGATCAGACTTATAAGTCTGAACCACTGAAACACCTGATCTGCTGCATGCTTGTTCAGGGGCTATGGCTAATAGTATTAGAGGCAGAGGATCAGCAGGGCTGCCAGGCAACAGGTATTGTCTAAAAGGAAATAAACATGACAGCCTCCATATACCTCTCTCTTCAGTTCCCCTTTAAAAACAAGAAATATTCTGTCAGTCTAGACCAGTCACTCTCTGCTTCACAGGAAGGGGTTGTTTATTAATCCTTCCCTGGAGAAGGGTGCAATAAACTTCCCTAGCAGATCCCCCTTACATTATTTTTGGTTCTACTTTAAAGACAGACAGAGAAGTCCAGAATCCCTCATAAATTCTTAGCTGACCAGAGCCACATACCTTCACGTATCCTGATAGGGGAAATTACTTATAATTAACCTTGGAATAAAAGAATAGTCATTTTACTAAAATAATTAGCTTTCCATAGATGCCAGACGTGTCAAAATTATCAGATGTGCACTAGATCCGATCGGGGGGTGTCTGAGCCACAAAGCGTTTGGCACTAGGGTTGAGCTGAAATTTTCGAAATTTCGCGTTACTATAATTACGCATGCGAAATTTGCTATTACGGTGCGAAATTATGGTAGCGTAATTGCCATTAAAATCGTAATTGATAATACCGTAAGCGTAATTTTCAACGCGTAATTTCGCGTTTCATTCATAACGTAATTTCACGTACAACTATACCGTAATTTCACGTTAAACCATAACGTAATTTCGCATTTCTTCGTAATTTCGCGAATTTCGTAATTACTTGTTAGCTATAAAAAGAAATACATTTTAATTTTCAAAAATGAAAGTAATTTCGTTTATAATAGTATAATTACTAGACACAAGAAAGTGTCTGGGTATTGGAGATTGTCCAATCATATTACAGGCTTCTTTTGAGATACATCCTAAACAACCAATTGTAGTTTGACCCACCCTCCTAGTATAGGAGTCTGTGTTCATCAACAGCCAGACAGAGAGTGATATATATTTCTGTTTATTTCTGTAAGTACTTGTTTTAAGTGTCAGTAACAGGCAGACACATATAACCCCTGTATGTAAGTTTTGTGTTTTCCACTGAGCCAGTGAAAGTTATTTGGATTTATTTTCCTTTTTTTTTCTCATTTTCGTTTTTTGTACTTTTAAATTGTTTTATTTAATTTAATTTTGGTAGTTTTATTTTTTTTCCAACAATTTCTATTGTACTGTTGCCCATCCCCTATAATAAAGTTCTATCTGTGTTACTACCACTCAAAACTTTAGTAACATGTCTGGAAGACGTGGTGATCGTGGCATAAGCAGGGGAAGTACTGCTAGAAGATTTCTGTTCGGTGATTTGTCAGGCAGGGATCAGCCAGCCTCAGGCAGGGGACACTCCACATCAAATGTGGGACAATCAGTGACAGGCAGGGGAGGGTCTGATAGATACAGGCAAGGTACAATCTGCATGAGCCAGGGGACAGTCCACAGCAGGCAGGGTTACATCATCAGCAGGTAGAGTCAGCATTTCTTTCATGCCTGGAGGGATTCTAGGAGGCATCTCTCAGTCACTTCTCGGCACTTCTGTCAGTCTCCTGTCCTCGCTGGTGCTGTAGCACGTGCAGGCAGCCTCTTCCCCTATGAGATTGCTCAACTTCCTGTTGTTTTTGTTTGCATTAGCCAATCAGAAGCGAATCAGCGGTAGTCAGATGAACGCTAACAAATTTTCGCATATGAACGCTTTTTCACGTTAAATAATGTAAAAACTAAGCAGTTCAAGGGTGTATTGACAAGAATGTTTCTACGCATAGAGCAAGCTTTTTCGCAATAATTACAATGTGATCATTGAGAGTATGAACTATCGCGAAATTATGTTACGTAACTACGCTTACAAACGTTTGCATGCAAGCCAAACGTAATTTCGCGATACCCACCGTAACGCGAAAACTACGCGCAACTTAACGCTTACAGTAATATGAACTAACGCGAAATTACGCTTTGTAACTACGCTTACAAACGGTTGCATGCAAGCCAAACGTAATTTCGCGATACCCACTGTAATGCAAAAGCTACGCGAAAATTACGCTTACGCGGAATTTCGCAAAATCCTTCTTCATTACGATTATGTACTTACGGCCATAATCGTACTTACACTAATAACGCGAAATTTCGCGAAATCGTAATTAAGTCATTACGCTCACCTCTATTTGGCACAGCTCTTCTGGCACACGGATCTAGTTTTCTCTGAAATGACATATGCTAAAATATGTGTTTAGACTTTGAGTAAAGCAGAGAATGCCAGGAAGAGGCATGTATCATTCTCTGCAGGTTCTAATCAACTGACGCTGCGACACGATCAATTCAGGTATTTCATATTCTTTTCTGCCTGTCATGACAGATGGTGGAGCTGGAGCATGTAGGAAACCCTGCCCATCTTCCATTGCTATCTCCACCCTCCAGCGGAGAAAGAGTTAAAACTGCTGGACACAGGCTGTCATGAGAGTCCTTCCGTAGCCAGTATCTATATTCCATCAAGGATCTAGGCCAGGCTTTCTCAACCAGGGTTCCCTGGAACCCCAGAGTTCCTTGAGGACTCTGCAGGGGTTCCTTGGCATTTTACCCCATCGTGGGGGAAGTATAATAGAGCACACTATAATAGTTGGTACAGTAACAAGAAGCACTAAATTGGGGGGTCAGGAGACAGTATAATGAGTGGCAGTGTAATAGGAGATAGTGAAATTAGCAGCCTAACCTATTTAAAGACCATGCCTCCTGAAAAATAAATGCAGGGGTTCCTTGAGACCAAAAAATTGTTTGCAGGAGCTCCTTGAGATCCAAAAGTTATTTACAGGGTTCCTCCAAGGTAAAAAGGTTGAGAAAGGCTGATCTAGGCTTTCCATCATTGGACTATTACACACAGAACTTTATATCTTCTTTTTGGACTTACCATTGCAAAGGGCACGGTAATTTGACACACAATTCAGACATTATACTCAGTTATTGTCACTTTTATTTTTTATGTATCAATCTGTTCAACTGCTGTATTTTGTGTATGCATTATGTTATTATAAAATAAATGATTCAAAATCGTTTGTCTAAGTGCCTGTTCTGAAACCTCTGCAAAGAGGTCCCCGCTTCTCTGAAGAGAACCATAACCATTTTATTGGTATTGTTATTTTGCTATCTCTAGAAAGGATGTTGAATTAATCATTTTTCCTACAGGATTTAGCTAGAGTTTAGAGATTGCGTATTCGCATGCTTATTGAGAATTGGTGGCAGCAACCCAATTTCTATATGACATTGCAGATTGTATCGATTGTACATATAATCAAAATTGTACAGTGGGATGCGAAAGTTTGGGCAACCTTGCTAATCGTCTTGATTTTCCTGTATAAATCATTGGTTGTTACGATAAAAAATGTTAGTTAAATATATCATATAGGAGACACACACAGTGATATTTGAGAACTGAAATGAAGTTTATTGTATTTACAGAAAGTGTGCAATAATTGTTTAAATTCAATTAGGCAGGTGCATAAATTTGAGCACCACAGAAAATAAATGAAATCAATATTAAGTAGATCCTCCTTTTGCAGAAATGATAGCCTCTAAATGCTTCCTGTAGGTTCCAATGAGAGTCTGGATTCTGGTTGAAGGTATTTTGGACCATTCCTCTTTGCAAAACATCTCTAGTTCAGGTTTGATGGCTTCTGAGCATGCCATCTCATCTCATTTAACTCATGCCACAGATTTTAAATTTTATTCAGGTCTCGGGACTGAGATGGCCATTACAAAACATTGTACTTGTTCCTCTGCATGAATGCCTTAGGGCCCATTCACACCTGAGCGGGAATCGCACGATTCCCGCTCGCGGCAAACCGCTAGCGGTTCTGCAAGAACCGCTACACATTGTAGCCAGTGGCCGTGTTCTCACTGCCGCGGTTGCGGTTAGCGATAACCGCAACCGCGTTGCATGCAGCGGTTTGCCGGCGACGAGCGTTCCGCGATTTGCGATCGTGATTAGCGTGCATAGCACGCTAATCGCGATCGCTCCAAAACCGCCGCAGTGTCCAGTGATTTTTCCGCGCTAATCGCGGGAAAATCACTCCCGCAGAACGCCGGCGGTAATCGCCGGCGTTCTGCGGTTCTAAGTGTGAATGGGCCCTTAATGAATTTTGAGCAGTGTTTAGGGTCATTGTCTTGTTGAATGATCCAGCCCTGATGCAGCTTCAGCTTTGTCACTGATTCCTGGACATTGGTCTCCAGAATCTGTTGGTACCTAGTGGAATCCATGCGTCCCTCAATTTTGACAAGATTCCCAGTATCTGCACTGGCCACACAGCTACACAGCATGATGGAACCACCACCATATTTTACTGTAGGTAGGAGATGTTTTTCTTGGAATGCTGTGTTTTTTTTCCCTCCATGCATAACGCCGCTTGCTATGCCCAAAAACCTCAGCACCTTATTCCCAAATGAAGCTGGTTTGTCCAAATGTGCTTTAGGATACCTCAAGCGGCTCTGTTTGCACTGTGGGTGGAGAAAAGGCATCCTCTGCATCACTCTCGCATACAGCATCTCCTTGTGTAAAGCGCGCCGAATGGTTGAATGATACACAGTGACTCCATCTGCAGCAGAATGGTAAACTGCGGCAAAAGTAACGGGAATTGGAGGATGGTGTCACGCTGGTGGCAGCGGTGGGATAAGAATGTGTAATTGTAAATATGGAATGCAATGCAACCACATAATTAGGTGATAGATTTGGAAGTCAATTATTTGATGGTTGTGTTCTTGTGATAAGGCAGAAAGTGATTACAGAAAAGCAAAACCTGAAACCTGCCACGCACTATTAGAAGGGCTTTAGATCGGGTACACAATCAAGTCTGACTGATATACAGTCATTTGACATCACCTGTGTGTAACCAAGGATAGCCTATATTTTTTCACTTGAAAATCAAAGTCTTTAGTCTTCATTCAATTCTCTTTAGAAATAATTTTTCAGTACTCTGCAACTGAAAAAGTGCCAAACAGTAGGCAAAAAGTAATGTCAAAATCATACAGAACTTTCTTGCTTGCTGGTGGCATTTTATTGATAAGATGTGAAAATGTCACCCAGGAGAAAACTTAGGAGAAAAAGGGAAAGCCTGATCCTAAACATAGGACCCATTAAGGCCTCTTGCACACTGCAAGCAATTCAGATTCAGATTCCGCTTTTTAATCTGTTTTTACTTCCGATTCCGATTCAGATTTGCAGTTTGCTCCCTGCACACTGCAAATCTAAATCTGAATCGGAGCTAAAAACTGATTAAAAAGCGGAATCTGAATCGGAATCGCTTGCATTGTGCAAGAAGCCTTGCAAATTGGAGCGGGATTGGAAAGCACAATCCTGGCTGACACGATTTATGCAGAGCCTGCATATGCTGCAAAAGCTTACGAAACCTGTGCAAGCCTATGGGAAAGGACAGTGTCTGTTCCCTCTAGGCTATCCCTCCCCCATTCTGTTTCAAACTCAACAGTCCTCTGTGTCTTTTCTGCAGGTATTGAGGTCCTCCTCGCTGTTGACTGCTGCTGGGCTCCATGACAAGTGGTCCACCACTAGTGAACCAGTGAGAATCCTCACTGGTGCTATGGAGGATTCCCATTAGTCTTTTGCATGGCAATGATAGCCCTGGTTGCCGGGAGTCCAATACCAGAGTCCTGGCAGAACCAGGACTATCATTGCCATGCAAAAGACTAATTGGAATCCTCCATAGCACCAATGAGGATTCTCATTGGTTCACGAATGGTGAACCAATGAGAATTTTCCCTGTTTCTATGTAGAATCGCATATCTCTAGCCAATGGTAGCCCTTGCTTCTGCCAGGGCTCTAAGCCTACCATAATTGCGACCGAAGACAGGTAAGGACTTGAATGGCGGTGGCGACAACCGTGGTAGCAGAGGGCCAGATGCACAATGCTGAGTGAATGCACTCACCGGACTCTGTAGCAGGGCACCGCATATCTGCTCAGGAAATTCTGTGAGCCCTTACTGTTGTGCTTCTGTCCTAAATGTGAACCTAGCCTAAAAGTTTATTTAACAAGCCATAACTGTACATTAACATTTGTTAATAAGTTGTGCCTTTTAACCCTCTGTTTTCTGCAGTTGTAGTTTACTATTTTTGACTTACAACATCCACCTTTCTAGGGGTGGGTGAGGTGGCTGTCTGCCCGGGGCGCAGTATAGGAGGGGAGCAGCAGGCACACTGTGACAGAGCCACAGGAGGAGGCCCGACTCCTCCCTCATCTCAGGCCCCCCTTCTGTTCTCACCCCTCTATTGCAGAGCTTCAGCAGCAGTGGGCGCAGGTTACACTGAAAACTCACCTCTTCTGGGCTCCATGATAGAGAGCTCCATGTGCTACCAGTCTTCTCTGTCTCCAGCACAGCTCACTCTACTCCCTGATTAGCGTAAGCAGAATGATCGGCGCTGTAGACAGAAGAGCGGTGGCATGTGGGCCTCTATCGCATGGAGAACGGAAGAGGTGAGTGTCCCTGCAGCCTGCGCCCGCTGCTGCCGAAGCTCTGCAATAGAGGGGGGGGGGGGCACAGAGGGGGGCCCAAGGTGAAGAAGGGAGGAGTCAGGCATTGCACATAGCATTCTCAAGCCTATGGGGTGTGGGGGGGGGGGTGCAATTCACCCTTTGAACAATGTAGCCTGGAAACTTTACCTTAACTTACAAAATCATCCAAATATATTATTTGTCCAGGAATGCCTGAACATTTGCATGCAACCGTTCTCTTGTTTATTTGTTTATTGCTTTTAAAGTAATTCTTGGGAGCTACGCATTTATTATTATTATTTATTGTATTTATAAAGCGCCAACATATTACGCAGCGCTGGACATTAATTTAGGTTACAGACAATATTTAGGGCTCACATACAGCAATATGACAATACAGGAATACAAGAAAGACCAGATCATGCAGCACAGTATGAGTACAAGGTAATGCTTAGGGCCTGATTCACAAAGCGGTGCAAACTTTTTCGCGGACTTTTGCGCGCGCAATTTGCCGCGATTCGCGCGATCGCAGACTTTTGCGCGCGCAATTCGCGGCAAATTGCACGCGCAAAAGTCCGCGATCACGCAAATCGCACGCGAAAAAGTTTGCACCGCTTTGTGAATCAGGCCCTTAGTCACTGGAGGGGAGCATGGAGATTAGGCAAGTTAGGTTCACTCAGATGCATAGCATGGGTGCACAGTAATGGAGGTGCATGATCAGGTAGGACACAAAAGGAGGAGGACCCTGCCCAAAGGCTTACAATCATTTATTTCCTCCAAACTTGATTGAGGATTGTTTTATAGATTGTGCCAAATCTGTTTATTATTTCCTTAATGTCAGCAGAACAAAAGCACAAAAAAGTACCCTGTTATCTTTTGCAGAAGGGTGTAAAAACAGTGCAAACAAGATAGAGCTGTAATGCTATTTTAAGTTTCTGTTTTAGTGTAGCCAGCAGGTGTGTTGCCTTGCAACCATGGCAATTGTACACAGTTTGGTGTGATGCATGTTTTTACTTTTCCGCATTTTTGATTAAAAATAAATCCAAACGTTTTTTTTCTTCTTTTAAAGGACATACGAGCTGAGGGGGAAGATCAGATTTACTTACTTCCAGCCCCTAGCTGTCTATTGGGTTAATCACTGCAGCTCCGATGCTCTCCAGGATGCCGCAGTCCCCTCTAAAAGATCCCCGTCCACAGCTGTGGTCATGTGCTATTGCGCATGCGTGGGTCTCTGCGCACCTCTCTTTATCATGTGCCCATTGCGCAGGGGCACGTAAGGGTAATTCTGGGCTCAGGCGATCGCCATACTCCAAATTACACCTCCTTCTGAGTTACAACGACTCAGAGGGGGAATAGTATTTAACACCACCAGGGAGTTTAGTGGCAACAGGAAGAGCCATCATTCGGTGCTCCCGGTGCCCAACTCAACCGCAGCGTACAAATACTAAGGGCTCAGATACACTATACGCACTTTCTGAGCACTTTTAGCCATCAGAGCTTTTTTAAAAACGATCCCATTGATTTACATTAAAATCACGGTAAAATTGCAATCGTGGTAAAATCACTCAGAAATGCGCTTATAGTGTGTCTGAGCCCTTATGCAGAGAAACAGTGAGAGAAAAGCTGAAAGAGAGGGAAGAATATATTTGCCTCACCAGGATTGCACTTTTATTTAGCTTTCCTGTATGACAAGAAGACACAGACACCCAGCACTAGGGGAAGAGGGAAACAAAGGTGAGTGAGGGAGGGCTGGTGCACACCAAGAGCGATTTGAAAAGTGCTTGGCTAATGTTACTTTATGAGGGTGTTCTCACAGCAGCATTGTGATTTTTTTCAGAATCACAAACACGCTGCATGAAGCATTTTTCAGAGCAATTCATTAAAAAATCGATCTGAAAATCGCTTAACAAAATCGCACTCGCAAATTGCTAGCGATTGCTATTGCGATTTTGGCATGCACTAGCCCAGAGAGAGGAGGAGTGGAGAGAAATTGAGAATAGCCTGAGATGGAACAGAGAGCTTATCTGTATTACATTCCCACATCACACAGAGGCTACTTGCCTGTAATCGGACTCCTGTCCCTGACAGTCTCTCACACAAGTCAGAAAGCAGCCCTCCTGGAATCTAGGGACTGTCAAAAACGTTTTAACTTGTTTAACACCTTATCCACACGTGCAGTCATAACAATGGGGAGAGACCAGACAGATTTTTGACCACGGACCCTCCAGGCAAGCTCTGCATCATGCTGTGTATATTTACCATCTTGCCTGCCCTCTAATTGCACTTTTATCAGCTAGCCTAGTGTTTCACATTGCCTTACAACAACAAACCTGAATACACCAGGCATTGGACCGGCCCTAAATAACTGAATAAAAGGCAGCCTGGGGGGCAATCGCCCCCCTTCCCCCCTGACCTGTCCGCGCCTGGTTTTAAGTCGCTTTCAGAGCTTATTGACTTGTTATGACACAACATATAGTACATAAGAGTTCCCTCAATCCATAAAACCAATAATCATAGAGATAAAAGCCTAAATTGTTCAATCAAATCAGTTGCTGCGGAAATGCTACATGTAGTGCTTTTGAGATTTTAAAGAGAATCTGTAACTGAAAAAAACCCTCTGGGGGACACTTACCTCAGGAGGGGGAAGCCTGTGGATCCTAATGAGGCTTCCTCCGTCCTCCTCTATTCCTCTGTTCAAGCGTTGCCGGGACTCCCCAAAGTGCGGCAAGGTAAATATTTACTTACTGCGATCCTGCATATACACACTAGCGGCTCTTTGTTCGGGTAAGGCGAAAATAGCCAAACCCAATTGTATCCGCTCTACTGCGCAGGCGTGAGTCCTTTGCGCCTGCACAGTGGAGCAGATACGATCAGACTCGGCTATTTCTGCCTAGCTCCAACTAAGAGCCGTTACTGCGCCTGCGCAGAATCGTGGAGGGGTAAATAGATCACCGCTTGTCAAGCTTGTTGGGGGGTGTTTCGGGGGAGCTAGCGCTGGATTCCTCTAAGCTTCAGAGGTCGGGAAAGCCTTATTGGGACCCTGAGGCTTCCCTCTCTCAAGGTAAGTATCCCCCAGAGGGTTTTTTTTTTGTTACAGGTTCTCTTTAAGAAAAATAAATCAATCTAGTGTGAAAACTGTCATAAGATTACATTGTCAAAGTGCCTTTTAAATCGCTGGTGATCAGAGAAGCACTGAAAAGCACATGCAGTGTGAAAAGGCCCGATGCACATTTCACGATTCACAAAAGCTGCTTCATCAGAGGCTTCATAGTATTTAGTGTTTCCACTGCCAGTATATGTCCAGCAGCAGCTGAAGTCCATGACTTGTAGCTATAAAGAGTGAAGATGTGAAATGAGTGAAATGAGATAACGAATGTGAAGAACAAATGATAAATTGATGTTAGAACATTAGTAACATGGAAATAAGTCTCATATTTTTATTTTCAGTTTAATGGCTTAATTTTTAAGATTGCATCAGACTGTCACAGTTGCTGTTTGAACGTTAAACTCATTAGAAGCCTTATCTCACTGAGCGGGGATGCACCACATAGGGTGAAGACTGGGGAGGAGATTGAGGCTAAGGGACTAAAATGAAGGCCGGGAATCTGCTACGGCTTACATGGACACCACAAGGTGCCACGAGTGCAATAAAAGTCAATGGAGCCTTGTACAGTTGATGAGATGGGATGGAAGCCTCCAATCTGACGCAAAGGCTGCATCATGTTACTGCAGGATCGGTGCTTACCGCAAATATTATGCAGTAATGCAAGTCTATGGGCGATGCATGATGGGGTTCACATGTGCGGACCGATGAGAATCCCAATGATGTGCTTCCTGCCCATGGGGGAGTACGTCACTAACCAGGGGGCGGGCCTATGCATATGACCCTGTCGCTGCACCGTGGCATGGGGTCAGACAAAAATCCAGTGTAAAACCAGCCTCAATGATACCATTTTGTGCTATACAACCCTTGTTCTTGTAATATTGTGGTGAAAGTTGATGACTCATGTCACTGGGGCTGCAGCCCAGACCTGACATCAGATTTGTTTCATATAATGAAATGCAGAAAGTTTATTTATGATTATGCCGTTATAAAGATATTAATCTGGTTGCACACAGGCTAAGAACAGAATGGCAAGGTACATAAATCAGCGCAACACAGATCAGGAGTAAGGGTCGATTCCCACTGTGTTCGCTGAATTTTGAAGATTGTTTGCAAAACGCAAGGGAAACAACCACATAATGTAAATCGCTTTAGCACATTTACCTAAGTGTAATTTGATTTAGGCTTAATCAGTGCAAATGTCCATTTTTTAAGCATTTGTGCTTGTGTTAAAATGATAGACACACAAAAAAATCTCAGTCAAAACCAGTGGCGTAGCAATAGGGGGTGTGGAGGATGCCACTGCACCAGGGCCCTTGGGTCAAAGGGGCCCTCCCTCAACTGCAGTATTAGCACTTCATTGGTCCTGGGCTGGTAATATTCGCTTATACAGATGCTAAATAGTAGTAATCATTAACAATTCCCTATTCCTCTTTTGCACCTTTGAGGATGTGGTTGTCCTTGGCAGGCTTTGGTGCACGTATCAATTGTTATATATAGAGTGCCGGGGGGAGGGGGGTGTTGGACATGTGGGATTAGGGAGCCAAGGCCAAACTTGCACCGGGGCCCATAGCTCCTTAGCTACACCACTGGACAAAACACTAGGCTGTTACTAGTCACTTCCTATGTCATAATGGAAGGGACTACGAGGTTGCATACTTCCCAGCAGCAAGTGAATTCTCCAGAGCCAGAAATGGCAGAGAATCATTGGTTTAGCACTGAAGACTTGATTGTCAGTCTTGAAGTCCAGTTTCGTCGGATTCATCAGTCGTCCCATTATTGCACGCCGTTACCGACGCACGCCCGATCGAATAAGTTGGTCCTACATCTTGCAGCATGTGCGATCAACTAATGTGACCAATTTTGGCATGCACTTAACAGCACTGATTTTTATCCGATTTGATTATAATAATCGAATCTGATGGTCGATCGGCCGCCAAGTCGCTTGATGTATGGCGACCTTTAATGCACCAAGCCGCAGCTTTGATTTGGATTGGACTTTATCCGATTTACAACATTATATTCTGCAACTATTCATGGATTTTACTGTCCCCTGCAGTAGAGCTGTTTCCTCCTCAGTCATTTTCAGTAAGTTAAACCTGTATGTGTCCACCTTTTCAATTGTATTGATCTTGATCCATTGGGGAGATTAAGGAACTAGGTAGGTGAGCCTTTGTCCATCTCAGTGATCCTGTTTTTTTATGTTAATTTTATTATTTTTAAATGTTGCTTATTTAGGGATGGTCGGAAATGTCAATTCCCGATTCTGCAGAAATTCCGATTTCCGCCAATGCCGATTACCAGTGCCAAGTTCGGATTTCCGAGTAGTGTTTTTTGGGTCTTTTTTTGCATTCTCTAATTGACCAAATACCTCTGAGTTGCAGTAATGCAGTATTTCTGTAGAAATCCAATTTCCGAGTACCGGGTTCCGATTTCCGAGTTCCGATCGGAAATTCGGATTTCTGATCAGAACTCGGAAATTTCAATTCCGCGAAATCCGATTGAGCATCCGTACTTATTATATCTTTCATTTGACTGTAATAATTAGCATCAAGCAAATACAGTCTGTAGCAGGAGTGTGTGTTGTGTGTGTGTGTGTTTGTTGTGTGAGTATGTGTGTGTGTGTGTGTGTGTGTGTTGTGTGTGTGTGTGTGGTGTGTGTGTGTGTTAGAGTCCTGGTTATCCGGAACTCAACTAACCAGCAGTCTCCAACAACAAGCGCAAATCCCTGGTAGTACTCGCAGTGGTAAAGGCCAGCTTCTTGTTGGCCCTGTTGAGCTAAAAGTGTACCTGAGATAAAATTCACCAAAGCATTTATACTTACATGGGGCTTCCTTCAGCCCCCTAGACTGTTGGATTCCTCACCGTCCTCCTGGGCTGCTCTGATCTTCTGCTGGCTGGCCCAGTCTCTCCCTCCAGTAGGCTCAGTATAGTCACAGAACAGTTCTGGCAACGAAAGCCTGATGGGGGGCACTTGTGCATCAACGGGCTACACATGCACAGTGCTGCAGGACTGGTAATGGATGATTGGAGCGGCCTGGGTGGACGGCAAGGGAGCCAATAGCCTAAAGGGGGCTGAAAGAAGCACCAGGTAAGTATAAATGCTTTAGTAAATTTCATTTCAGGTTTCCTTTAAAGACTGGGTTCCAGTGCTCCCCAAGGGTTAATATACTGTACTTTCCGTTACTGTATTTTAACATTTAATACAGAGTTGTTAATATTATTATTTAGTATTTATATAGCGCTGACATCTTCCGCAGCACTGTACACCGTATATTGTCTTGTCACTTAATTGACCCTCAGAGGGGCTCATAACCTAATCCCTACCATAGTCATATGTCTATGTATGTATCTGTATTGTATATATGGTGGTATAGGCCCAATTTAGGGGGAAACCAATTAACTATATTTTGGGGGATGTGGGAGAAAACTGGAGTACCTGGAGGAACCCCACGCAGACACGGGGAGAACATACAAACTGGTGCAGATAGTGCCTTGGCTGGGATTTGAGCCAAGGACCCAGCGCTGCAAGGCGAGAGTGCAAATCGCTATGCCACCATGCTGCCAGAGTTCATGGTAGAATTGTAGAGTGTGCTATAGTACTGTATTAGGTCTATTTTTAACATCGAGTCTCAAGCAAACAGAAAGCACATTTATCCGGCATCAGAAGATCCCCATTGATGCTGTATAACTGAGACTCTACTGAATTATGACCTCTAGAAACGATGCTGATGATTGCCAGAACAGACAGCAGTCTGAATGTGGACAGACACAGATTCACAAAAATCACCACAATGTGCAGCCTTAGGTGTGACCACAGCAGGATGGACATTTTCCTAGCAGTAAATTCATCTCATTATTTCGGGGGTGTATCTTGGCTATTTATGGAAGGATGACGTGGAAATGTTTGCACCCCGGTTACTTTGTAGCTGACATTAGAAGCCCTTTCACAAGGATCACTTTGTGTATTCCTGAGGAGTCAGAGCTTCCTAAATATAAAACTTTAATGATGTTTTCCACCTCTGCATTCCAGGCCGTTTGCAGTTACTTTCCACTGGATAGGCAGCTTCTGTTCTGGGCTCCTTCTACACCCTGGAAAGTGATTCATGCTGTCTGCAGGCTGCTGTGTCCTCACAGTAACCAGTCAGTACATTTACTTACCGGTATCTGTAATAAAAGGGAAAAGAAGCTCTATAGGGCTCTCCAGTGACATCCCTCAGTGGTGTCCTTACAGGAACCTGTGCCTGCTACATTTCTACTTCTTGTCTCTACAATCCAGGAACTGCTAGCAACGTTTTTTTATTAGTAAAAAAATAAAAAAAAAGTTACCGCCAACAGAGGGGCAGTGCAGAGTATACCCATCTGCCAGTGGCGTAGCAATAGGGGGTGCAGAGGTTGTAACCGCACTGGAGCCCTCCCTCAACTGTTGTATTAGCTATTACTTCTGTGCTGGTAATAATCACTTCTATAGATGCTTTGAATGGTAGTAATGATTAACAAAATGTTCCCCATTCCCTTTTTGCACCACTGACATCATGGTTGTCCTTGGCAGGATTTGGTGTGCTGTAATAATTGTAAGGTAGAGAGTGCTTGGGAAGGCCCAGTGTAAAACTCACACTGGGGCCCATAGTCCCCTAGCTACGCCACTGCCATCTGCTACTGAGGGGAAGAGGTTAAAAAAAAATCTGCAACATGCCCTTTGGCATAAAAGCCTTTATTGGGTCATAAAAGAAATGGCCACAAGAGTAACTGACATGTTTCGGATCCATGTGGTCTAAGTCACAGCTCAAAGAATGATTTACATATGATCGATTTAAATCCAATACTCCTTCCATGCAGTGCAGTTTCTAGGTTAAAATGCACCCAGGGCGGGGGTGTAAAAATTGAGCCCCCCCCGAGCAAGGTATGGGTGCCCGCAGTATAGGTTAGCCAGGTCTAGTTGCACTTAGTATAGGTCCCCCCAGTATAGGTAGCCAAGAATAGGTACCCCAGTATAGGTAGCCAGGCATAGGTGAGCCAGTATAGTTGCCCCCGCTATAGGTTAGCCAGGTAGGTGCCTCCAGTATAATTAGCCAGTATAGTTGCCCTCAGTATAGGTTAGATAGGCAGGCGCCCCCGGTATAAGTTAGATAGGTAGGTGCCCCAGTAAAAGGTAGCTAGGTGGGTGCCTCTAATATAGGTAGCCAGAATAGTTGCCCCCAGCATAGGTTAGATAGGTAGGTGCCCCCAGTATAGGTTATTTAGGTAGGTGCCTGCAATATAGGTAGCCAGTATAGTTTCCACCTGTATAGACTAGCTAGGTAGGTGCCCCCAATACAGGTTAGATAAGTGCCCCCAGTATAGGTTAGATAGGTAGCTGCCCCCCAGTGTAGGTTAGATTAGGTAGCTGCCCCCCAGTGTAGGTTAGATAGGTAGCTGCCCCCCAGTGTAGGTTAGTTGGTAGCTGCCCCCCAGTGTAGGTTAGATTAGGTAGGTGCCCCCCAGTGTAGGTTAGATAGGTAGCTGCCCCCAGCGTAGGTTAGATTAGGTAGCTGCCCCCCAGTATAGGTTAGATAGGTAGCTGCCCCCCAGTGTAGGTTAGATTAGGTAGCTGCCCCCCAGTATAGATTAGATAGGTGTAATAATACTACCTGATCCCCGTGCCTGCGACGAGCCGGGCGCTTCCGGCTTGCGTTCCACGGCGTCTCCTCCAGCGGCCGCTGGTGGGGGCGTGCGTTCCAGAGGACGCACGGGATGTACGCGTCAGAGTACGCGTCCGGCCAATGCGGGCAGGCGTACCGGAAGTGACGCGACGGGACGTACGCGTCATGGTACGCGTCCAGCCTATGCGAACAGGCGGCAGGCGTACCGGAAATGACGCGTAGAGAGTCTATAAAAGCATTTCCGGTACGCGGCTGCACGCCTGTTATAGCGTGTAGTTTGCTGCATGTAGGCTAGAGTAGTTTGCTCGTGAAACAGTGTTCCTAGCTAGTGTCTGGTTACCTCTGAGTGCAGCATAGCTGCTAGTTCATCATCAGCTTCTGGCTGCTGTGACTCAGTCCCTCAGTCCCTGAGTACCTGATACCTGTATTGATACCTGTGTTTGACCCAGCTTGCATTAGACCATTCTCCTGTCTCATCCCTCAAATCAGTACTTGATACCTGTGTTTGACCCGGCTTGCATTAGACCATTCTCCTGTCTCATCCCTATCTGTGCCTGATTACCTGTGTATGACCCGGCTCGGCTATAGACCACCCGCCTGTCCTTCCCTCACTCTGTAGGGCAGGTGTTAGTGTATTGTGACGTCGGCAGGCCGTTACATTATAACAGGCCCACTACCCATTAAGGGATATATATAAACCATGGAGGATTTGCAACGGCAGATAGACCAACTGGCGGCAGTGGTCCAGGGCCTTGCTAACATGGTAACTCCGCTAGCTTAAGCGGCTGCTGCTGCCATCCCTCTAGGGGACGATCAAGGGGATGTTGCTGATCCCCTCGCGGCTCCAGCAGCCCCAGTGGCTCCCGTGGCCCCGCCACCAGTCGCACCCGTGGCAGAACCCAAGCTACCACTCCCTGAAAAGTTCTCAGGAGACCGTGGTACGTTTAGCAACTTCATGAATTCTTGCATGATGTATTTTCTCGTAAGACCACAAGCCACAGGGACAGAAGCGCAGAGGGTGGCCTTGGTAATCTCTTTGCTGCAGGGAGATCCACAGGCCTGGGCCTATAGTCTTCCGCAGGGGCATCCAGCTCTCGCTTCAGTGGAGGAATTCTTTAAGGCCATGAGTGTGTTGTACTCGGACCCAGATATCACCACTACAGCTTCCCATAAGATCAGAGCCTTAAGACAAGGGAAGAACACTGCTGAAGTGTATGCGTCCGAGTTCCGTAGGTGGTCGGTAGCATCCAGGTGGAACGATCCAGCGCTTGTGGATCAGTTTAATTTTGGGTTGACAGAGACAGTCAAGGATCATTTGGTCAACTATCCCCCACCTGAGACGCTGGATGAGGCAATCACCCTCGCCATCAGGGTGGACCGCCGGATACGCCAGAGACGCTCAGAGCGTTCAGGAGCAGGGTCTGGTGCACCCTTGGTGGCGGGCCTGCTTAGCCCGCCTACTTCGACAGAAGAGCCCATGCAGATCGGGGCATCCAAATTGTCGGCTGCTGAGAAGACACGCCGGCGAGCTCAAGGTCTATGCCTGTACTGCGGAGGTGCCGGCCACATGGTCCGCACCTGCCCAGAGAAGAAGTCGGGAAACGCCAGTGCCTAAATGAGTTGGAGGAAGCTCATCTGGGCGGGCAGGTAATTCCTCTTAAAGACCAACGTTTTCTAGTGCCTTTTTGTCTTGATTGGCAGGAAAAGGGGATAACGGGGCAAGCTTTCATTGACAGTGGGGCAGCGGGGAATTTCCTGGATATTTCCGTAGCCGCACGGTTAAACATCCCTTCGCTACCTCTTCAGAGTCCACTGCGGATCACGGCTATTGATGATTCGCCGTTGCAGTTAGCCACCCCTATGGCAGTGACCCCAGAGTTGCACTTGAAGATTGGGGCCCTACACTCAGAGAAGATTTCTTTCTTCTTACTGAGTATGCCTTCTACACCATTAGTGCTCGGGTTGCCGTTGCTGAGACGACACAATCCAGTGTTAGACTGGCATTCGGGACAGCTCATTAATTGGTTGGCATTCTGTCACCAGAATTGCCTTCCAGCATTGCCCCTCCTCAGCACCCAATTAGATTCGTCACGGGTACCCTGGAGCTACAGGGAGTTCGCTGATGTGTTCTCTCCTCAGGCTGCGGATGAGCTGCCCCCACGCCGCCCCTACGACTGCCCAATAGATCTTTTACCGGGAACCATGCCTCCCCGGGGTCATTTGTATAGTTTATCGGGCCCCGAGCGATCAGCCATGAGGGAGTATATTCGCGAAAACCTGGAGAAAGGGTTCATTCGGCCCTCCAGCTCTCCGGCTGGGGCGGGATTCTTCTTCGTGGAAAAGAAGGATGGTGGGCTCAGACCCTGTATTGATTACAGGGGGCTGAACATGATCACCATTAAGAACCGCTATCCGCTTCCGTTGATTGAGGATCTATTTGGACAGGTGGCCGGGGCTCGTGTGTTCACGAAGTTAGATCTTAGAGGGGCGTACAACCTCATTCGCATGCGCCAGGGGGACGAATGGAAGACTGCGTTTAATACTCACGATGGGCATTATGAGTATTTGGTGATGCCCTTCGGGCTGTGCAATGCTCCCGCAGTCTTCCAAGAGTTCGTCAACAACATCTTCTGAGATTTTCTCGGGAAGTTTGTTATCGTCTATCTAGATGACATCCTCATCTACTCCCCGACCCTCACGGAACATCGACATCAGAATGGTCCGAATGGTGCTGCAGAAATTGAAAGAACACCGCTTGTATGCCAAGCTCGAAAAATGCACCTTCGAGACTAATCAGGTACCGTTCCTGGGGTACGTAGTATCAGACTCAGGGCTGACTATGGATTCCGCAAAGGTGTCCGCAGTTCTCAACTGGCCACAACCCGGCAATCTCAAGTCTCTCCAGAGATTCTTGGGATTTGCCAACTACTATCGGAGGTTTATCCAGGGGTACTCTTTGAAGGTGGCCCCATTGACCGACCTGACCAAAAAGGGAGCCGACCCCAGTCGGTGGTCCTCTCAAGCTCAGTCAGCTTTCAGGATCCTAAAGGAAGCCTTCTGCTCCGCACCCGTTCTCGTGCATCCTGATATCACCCGTCCCTTCATTGTGGAGGTGGACGCCTCGGAGGTTGGGGTAGGAGCGGTCCTCTCCCAGTATTCGGGAGTCCCAGAAAAGTTGCATCCCTGTGCCTACCTGTCCAAGAGGTTTTCCAATGCGGAACGGAACTACGATATTGGGAACAGGGAGCTATTGGGGATAAAGTGGGCATTCGAGGAATGGAGACAATGGCTAGAGGGGGCAGCTCATCCAGTCACCGTGTACACAGATCATAAGAATCTGGAGTACATCGAGTCAGCCAAAAGGCTGACCCCCAGACAAGCGCGGTGGGCACTGTTTTTTTCCCGATTCCAGTTCACCATCACCTACAAGCCGGGCCCAAAAACGTGAAGGCAGATGCCTTGTCACGATCGTTTAGGCCCAATCCCACCGAAATTCGAGCCCCTGAGCCAATTGTGCCTCCGCAATGTGTAGTTGCTACTATGTCTACCTCAGTGCCAGACACCGACTTAATGGATATTCTTTCTTCTTGTCAAGGTGATGCTCCTCCGGGAAAACCTGCCGGGTGGATGTACGTTCCCCCTCCGTGGAGGCTCAAGGTCCTACAACATTTCCATGAAGATAAATCAGCAGGTCATCCGGGAGAAAACAAGACACGTGAACTTCTGTCTCGCTGGGTATGGTGGCCATCGCTGAACCGAGACTCCAAGGCGTTTGTGAGGGAGTGTGCCACTTGTGCCCGTAGTAAGGCGTCTCAGGCTGCTCCTAGTGGCCTGCTACGGCCCTTACCTATTCCATCCAAACCCTGGACTGACATATCCATGGACTTTATTGTGGACCTTCCTGCCTCCAAGGGATATACAGTTATCTGGGTCACCGTAGACCGGTTTAGCAAAATGTCTCATTTGGTTCCGTTAAATAAACTACCTTCAGCAAAAGAATTGGCTGAGCTTTTTATTTCTCATGTGTTCAGACTTCATAGGGTGCCTGAGAGAATTGTCTCCGACCGGGGAGTCCAGTTTGTCTCTCGGTTCTGGCGTGCATTTTGCTCCCGGCTGGGGGTCACATTATCTTTTTCATCGGGCTTCCACCCCGAAACCAATGGCCAGACCAAGAGGATAAACCAGTCTGTAGAGCAGTACTTACGATGCTATGTGGCTAGTAGCCAAGAGGAATGGGCGGCGTACCTTCCTTTCCCAGAATTCGCCCTGAACAACCAGGTGAGTTCCTCTACGGGCATGTCTCCATTTCAGGTAGTTACCGGACTGAATCCAAAGTTTTCTCCACTGTCAGGGGCTCCGTCGAATCTACCTTCCGTCGAGAATTGGGTAACCCGTATGTCAGAAGTGTGGAAGCAGGTTCAGGTGAATTTGAATAAGGCTGTGGACAAACAAAAACGTTCCTTTGATAAACATCGGTCACCAGAACCAGAGTACTCTCCGGGGGATCTAGTCTGGGTGTCCACCAGGAACATTCCGTTGCGGCAGCCAACACCCAAGCTGGGTCCACGGTTCATTGGACCGTTCCCTGTTATTAGGAAATTGAATGAAGTGGCGTATAAGGTTAAGTTACCTGACTCCCTCAGAGTCGGGAATTAATTTCACTTATCGTTACTGAAACCAGCTAAAGAGTCTCAGACCTCCACGTCCACACCACCTCCCGTGTCAGTCCAAGGTGAGACTGAATACGAGGTGGAGAGAATTTTGGATTCAAGAAGGGTTAGGAACTCTCTGCAATACCTAATCGATTGGAAGGGATACGGACCGGAGGAGAGATGCTGGATCCCGGTGAAACAGGTGCATGCTCAGGATCTGATTCAGGAATTCCATACCAATTTCCCTGACAAACCAGGGTTGGAGTGCCCGGAGGGCGCTCCTCAGGGGGAGGGTAGTGTAATAATACTACCTGATCCCCGTGCCTGCGACGAGCCGGGCGCTTCCGGCTTGCGTTCCACGGCGTCTCCTCCAGCGGCCGCTGGTGGGGGCGTGCGTTCCAGAGGACGCACGGGATGTACGCGTCAGAGTACGCGTCCGGCCAATGCGGGCAGGCGTACCGGAAGTGACGCGACGGGACGTACGCGTCATGGTACGCGTCCAGCCTATGCGAACAGGCGGCAGGCGTACCGGAAATGACGCGTAGAGAGTCTATAAAAGCATTTCCGGTACGCGGCTGCACGCCTGTTATAGCGTGTAGTTTGCTGCATGTAGGCTAGAGTAGTTTGCTCGTGAAACAGTGTTCCTAGCTAGTGTCTGGTTACCTCTGAGTGCAGCATAGCTGCTAGTTCATCATCAGCTTCTGGCTGCTGTGACTCAGTCCCTCAGTCCCTGAGTACCTGATACCTGTATTGATATCTGTGTTTGACCCAGCTTGCATTAGACCATTCTCCTGTCTCATCCCTCAAATCAGTACTTGATACCTGTGTTTGACCCGGCTTGCATTAGACCATTCTCCTGTCTCATCCCTATCTGTGCCTGATTACCTGTGTATGACCCGGCTCGGCTATAGACCACCCGCCTGTCCTTCCCTCACTCTGTAGGGCAGGTGTTAGTGTATTGTGACGTCGGCAGGCCGTTACAATAGGTAGCTGCCCCCCAGTGTAGGTTAGATAAGGTTGGTGCCACCCAGTATAGGTTAGATTAGGTAGCTGCCCCCCAGTGTAGGTTAGATTAGGTAGGTGCCCACCAGTGTAGGTTAGATTAGGTAGGTGCCCCCCCCCAGTATAGGTTAGATAGGTAGCTGCCCCACAGTGTAGGTTAGATAGGTAGCTGCCCCCCAGTGTAGGTTAGATAGGTAGCTGCCCCCCAGTGTAGGTTAGATAGGTAGCTGCCCCCTAGTGTAGGTTAGAGTAGGTAGCTGCCCCCCAGTGTAGGTTAGATAGGTAGCTGCCCCCCAGTGTAGGTTAGATAGGTAGCTGCCCACCCAGTGTAGGTTAGATTAGGTAGGTGCCCCCCAGTGTAGGTTAGATTAGGTAGGTGCCCCTCATTATAGGTTAGATAGGTAGCTGCCCCCCAGCGTAAGTTAGGTTAGGTAGGTGCCCCCCAGCGTAGGCTAGATTAGGTAGGTGCCCCCCAGTAAAGGTTAGATAGGTAGCTGCCCCCCTATAATGGAGGGGGGAGCCGGAGCCGCGGGGAGGGCAGCCCGACCTCTCCCTCTCTCTCCTCTCCCGGGCCGCCCTTCGTGCTCCCCCCTCCAGACTGCAGAGTAATGCGCAGGGAGCGCTGTATACAACATACCTTCCTGCGTTCCAAGCGCTGCTCTCTCGCCGCCGGTCTCTTCCTCTCTGCCTATACGATGATACACACGCTGCTTCCGGCAGCGTGTGTATCATTGTATAGGCAAAGAGGAAGAGACCGGCGTCGAGAGAGCAGCGCTTGGAACGCAGGGAGGTATGTTGTATACAGCGCTCCCTGCGCATTACTCTGCAGTCTGGAGGGGGGAGCACGGAGGGCGGCCCGGGAGAGGAGAGAGAGGGAGAGGTCGGGCTGCCCTCCCCGCGGCTCCGGCTCCCCCCTCCATTACAGCGCCCCCTCCCAACAGCGCCCCGGGCGGCGGCACGCCCCGCACGGCCCAAGAAACAGGCCTGCTTCCATGATCAGTCCACAAAAAGATCACTCACCAGGTCATGTTATTAATAGTATAACATTACTGATAGATTTGTTATATACAGTATACATTGTTTAATAGTTTTTATTAGTAATTTATGTGTCACTGGTTTTTTTTGTGTCGATTTCCTGATTCAATAAATATATAATTTATTTGCTACTGGTGTTTTCTGAGTTTTCTCTTTCTCTTTCCAGTTAATTATTATTTATTACTTTAAAGCTAATCTGAAGTGAGGAAACACACTAGTCTGGGCATTATCTAAATCTGGCATTTCCTGTATATTTTTACTAGGGATGGGACGAATCCACAATTTCTTCGAATCCGAATCCGGATCCGAATCTAAAAAGGTTCTCGAATATCTCGAACCTTTCGAATCCCGAATCTAACGAATCCTGCACATAAAAATTGTGCGATCCGTGGTATAGTTGCCCGCAGTATAGGTACCCAGGCATAGGTAGCGAGGTAAAGGTGCCTTCAGTATAGCTAGCTAGGTATGGGTGCCTTCAATATTGGTAGCTTTCAGTATAGGTAGCAAGGTATAGGGGCCTTTAGTATAGGTAGCAGGGTATATGGGCCTTCAGTATAGGTAGCAGGGTATATGGGCCTTCAGTATAGGTAGCAGGGTATATGGGCCTTCAGTATAGGTAGCAGGGTATATGGGCCTTCAGTATAGGTAGCAGGGTATATGGGCCTTCAGTATAGGTAGCAGGGTATATGGGCCTTCAGTATAGGTAGCAGGGTATATGGGCCTTCAGTATAGGTAGCAGGGTATATGGGCCTTCAGTATAGGTAGCAGGGTATATGGGCCTTCAGTATCGGTAGCAAGGTACATGTGCCTTCAGTATCGGTAGCAAGGTATAGGGGCCTTCAGTATAGGTAGCACAGTACATGTGCTTTCATTATTGGTAGGTAACTAGGTATAGGGGCCTTCAGTATAGGTAGCAGGGTATATGTGCCTTCAGTATAGGTAGCAGGGTACATGTGCCTTCAGTGTAGGTAGGTAGGTAGGTAAAGGGACCTTCAGTATAGGTAGCAGGGTATAGGGCCTTAAGTATAGGTAGGTAGGTAGGTATAGGGACCTTTAGGTAGGTAGGTAGGTAAAGGGACCTTCAGTATAGGTAGCAGGGTATAGGGCCTTAAGTATAGGTAAGTATGTAGGTAGGCAGGTATAGGTGCCTTTAGGTAGGTAGGTACGTATAGGGGGCCTGTAGGTAGGTAGGTATTGAGGCCTGTAGGTAGGTATAGTGGCCTGTAGGTAGGTAGGTATAGGGGCCTTTAGGTAGGTAGGTAGGTATAGGGGCCTTTAGGTAGGTAGGTAGGTACGTATAGGGGGCCTTTAGGTAGGTATAGGGGGCCTTTAGGTAGGTGGGTATAGCGGCCGGTAGGTAGGTAGGTATAGCAGCCTGTAGGTAGGTAAGGATAGTGGCCGGTAGGTAGGTAGGTAGGTATAGTGGCCTGTAGGTAGGTATAGTTGCCTGTAGGTAGGTAGGTAGGTATAGTGTCCGGTAGGTAGGTAGGTATAGGTGCCTTTAGGTAGGTAGGTATGTATAGGGGGCCTGTAGGTAGGTGGGTAGGTAGGTAGGTATTGAGGCCTGTAGGTAGGTATAGTGGCCTGTAGGTAGGTAGGTATAGGGGCCATTAGGTAGGTAGGTAGGTATAGGGGCCTTTAGGTAGGTAGGTATAGGGGCCTTTAGGTAGGTATAGGGGCCTTTAGGTAGGCAGGTAGGTGCGTATAGGGGGCCTTTAGGTAGGTATAGGGGCCTGTAGGTAAGTAGGTATAGCGGCCTGTAGGTACTGTAGGTAGGTAGGTATAGCGGCCTGTAGGTAGGTAGGTAGGGATAGTGTTAGGTCGGTAGGTAGGTAGATAGAACCCCCCTCCCCCGCCAACCCCCCCACGGCCCCCTCCGTCCCCCGTGCCTCCTCCGCTCACCCCTGCATAATAATCTACTCACCTTTCCCGTGGATCGCAGAGCGGCAGACCTTTTCGTTACTTCCCTGTTCCCTCTAGTGGCCGGACCGGCTCTTACTGATGACGTCATTGTAAGAGCCGGTCACTAGGGGGAACCAGGAAGTCGGCGAGAGGTCTGCCGCTCTGCGCTCCGCTATGGATAGGTGAGTGGATGCGGGCAGGGGGGGCGAGCGGAGGAGGCGCGGGGGGGTCGGATGAGGTCGGAGGAGGACGAGTGCGAGCGGCGGATACGCGGCGATGGGATTCGGCGGATTCGTATAGTGGAAAATGGCGTCGGGATTCGAATCCACGAATCTCGAATATTTCCTAATATTCGAGGGATTCGTGGATTCGCCGGATTCGTCGTCCCACCCCTAATTTTTACTGTCACTTATTTGATTGTATTGTTGCTTGCATGGAAGCTGCTGTCTTATCGTGATGTCAGCACTGTACACAAAGCAGGTATCTGATTTCAAAAAAGAGACTTAAAATTGAAGTGAGGAAACACATGAGTCGAGACTTGCGTTTGCGCAGTAAGGATGCGCTCGTCTATAGAAGTACTGTTGATGGAGGCACTTCGGAAGGCTTCCCAAGGAGCCATGAAGAGGTATCCAACCTAGCAGGTAGAATAACTTCACCAGGGGATGCAACTGGGTGGACCGTGGACCAGGTGGGCTCTATAGCACCGCTTCCCAAACCTATCTTTAAGTACCACCAACAAAGCATGTTTTGCAGGAAACCACAAATATGCACAGGTGGGGTAATCAGTGTCTCAGCAGAACTGATTATTTACATCTGTGGATTTCCACAAAACATGCACTGTTGGTGGTACTTGAGGATAGGGTTGGGAAGCCCAGCTCTATAGTATCCAGAGCCTTCCTTCTACATAGGTAAGTTTCTTACCTGAAAGCAAGTGTCCTCACTTTAGGTTCACTTTAAAGCAAGCCTTTACTTAAAGGGAAGGTCCAAGCAAAAAAAAAAAATGAGTTTTACTTGCCTGGGGCTTCTACCAGCCCCATGCAGCCATCCTGTGCCCTCGTAGTCACTCACTGCTGCTCCAGTCCCCCGCTGGCAGCTTTCTGACCTCGGAGGTCAGGGCTGAATTGCGTACATTTTTACACATTCCCGCTAGTGCAGGAACATTAACACATACATTTTTACGCGTTAGTGGTGCAACGTGTACATTTTTGTTCCTGCACCAGCTGGAATGCGTAAAAATGTACGCAATGTGGCCCTGACCTCCGAGGTCAGAAAGCTGCCAGCGGGGGACTGGAGCAGCAGTGAGTGACTACGAGGGCACAGGATGGCTGCATGGGGCTGGTAGAAGCCCCAGGTAAGTGAAACTCATTTTTTTTTTTTGCTTGGACCTTCCCTTTAAAGGATACCACAACTGAAATGTGACATAATGAGATAGACATGTGTATGTACAGTGCCTAGCACACAGATAACTATGCTGTGTTCCTTTTTTTCTTTCTCTGCCTGAAAGAGTTAAATATAAGGTATTCAAGTGGCTGACTCAGTCCTGACTCAAACAGGAAGTGACTACAGTGTGACCCTCACTGATAAGAAATTCCAACTATAAAACACTTTCCTAGCAGAAAATGGCTTCTGAGAGCAAAAAAGAGGTAAAAAAAGGGGGAATTTCTTATCAGTGAGGGTCACACTGTAGTCACTTCCTGTCTGAGTCAGGACTGAGTCAGCCACTTACATACCTGATATTTACTCTTTCAGGCAGAGAAAGAAAAAAAGGAACACAGCATAGTTATCTGTGTGCTAGGCACTGTACATACACATGTCTATCTCATTATGTCACATTTCAGTTGTGGTATCCTTTAATGTAGCCTTAAAGAGAACCTGTAACAAAAAAAAGTTCCCCTGGGAAGTACTCATCTCGGGAGGGGGAAGCCTCAGGGTCCCAATGAGGCTTCCTCCACCCCTGTAGCTGCAGGCAATCCAGCGCCGGCACCCCCGAAGTGTCCGTCAATCCTTCCTCGACAAGCCTGACAATCGCTGATTTCTTTACCTTTTCTGACTCCAGCGGGGGCACTGTTGCGGCCCTCCGCACGGAGATAGGCAGAAATAGCCGATCTCTGTCGGGTCTGCTCTGCTACACAGGCGCAGGATACTTGCGCCTGCGCTGTAGAGCGGCCCGACATCTCCGAGCGGAGAGCCGCTAAAGCTCCTGCGCTGGTGCTGGGAAGGTAAATATTTACATCCCTGCTGTTCGGGGAGCTTTATCACTGCCACCGTTGGACCGAGGAGGACAGGGGAAGCCTCAATAGGATCCGGAGGCTTCCCCCACCCCAGGTGAGTACCCCCTAGGGAAGGTTTTTTTTTATTGTTACAGGTTCTCTTTAAAATTCCTTCTAGAGGAGCTTATATAAACACAGTCATAAATAGCTATTTATTTTTGTCCAGGAATCTTGACTGTTGTCAATGTGGACTTCTATGTGTTCAGTCTGGTATATAATATTTATTTTCTGCAGCAAGGTGTACTTTAATACCTCTATTGCATATAATAAAGAGTAATTTTTGCGTGAAGAATATGGTCAATTTCCATTTGAATTTTGGAGACATACTCAATTAAAAAATTTTTTGGCGCAGAAAGGGAGGAATCTTTCCATTAGTAATGATTTATCAGAATTTGAGGAATTATTTGTGAAGGGGGCTCCTCCCATGCATCTGATATCATTTTTATATAAAGAATTGAATAAATTGAGGGGGGGGGGGGGGATTTCCTAAATATTTGAGTAGGTGGTAGGAGGACGCTGGCATTTCTTTAGATAACAGATTAAAAAGGAAGATATGTATTTTGGCTCATGCTACATCAGTTAGTTCTAGAATAAAGGAAATTAACTTTAACCACTTGAGGACCACAGTCTTTCTACCCCTTAAAGGGAACCTTAACTGAACGGGGGGTAAAGAGTTTTACTTACCTGGCGCTATTACCAGCCCCCTGCAGCAGTCCTGTGCCCTCGGCGCCGCTCTGGAATCCTCTGGTCCCCCGCTGTCACTTAGTTTCGTTTTTGATGACTCACCAGTCGCCGGCCGCCATGCGTATTATTGGACGCATTCACCAATGCAATTAGCGCTATTGCGGACCGCAACGCGTACAACAATACGCGTTGCCGCATATCTACGCGTGCGGAATGCGGCAAAGGAAATTAACTTTAACCACTTGAGGACCACAGTCTTTCTACCCCTTAAGGACCAGAGCCTTTTTTTCTATTCAGACCACTGCAGCTTTTACGGTTTATTGCTCGGTCATACAACCTACAATCTAAATGAATTTTACCTCCTTTTCTTGTCACTAATACAGCTTTCTTTTGGTGCTATTTGATTGCTGCTGTGATTTTTAGTTTTTATTATATTCATCAAAAAAAACATGAATTTTGTCCCAAAAAAATGATTTTTTTTTTAACTTTCTGTGATAAAATTTGTCAAAGTAAAATTTCTTATACATTTTTGTCCAAATTTATTGTGCTATATGTCTTTGATAAAAAAAAAAACAACCATTCAGTGTATATTTATTGGATTGGGTAAAAGTTATAGCGTTTACAAACTATGGTGCAAAAAGTGAATTTTCCCATTTTGAAGCATCTCCGACTTTTCTGAGCACCTGTCATGTTTCATGAGGTGCTAAAATTCCAGGATAGTATAAATACCCCCAAATGACCCCATTTTGGAAAGAAGACATCCCAAAGTATTCAGTGAGAGGCATGGTGAGTTCATAGAAGATATTATTTTTTGTCACAAGTTAGCGGAAAATGACACTTTGAGACAAAAAAAAAAAAAGTTTCCATTTCTGCTAACTTGTGACAAAAAAAAAAAAAGAAATCTGCCACGGACTCACCATGCCCCTCTCTGAATACCTTGAAGGGTCTACTTTCCAAAATGGGGTCATTTGTGGGGTGTGTTTACTGTCCTGGCATTTTGGGGGGTGCTAAATTGTAAGCACCACTCTAAAGGTACTCATTGGACTTTGGGCCCCTTAGCGCAGTTAGGCTGCAAAAAAGTGCCACACATGTAGTATTGCCATACTCAGGAGAAGTAGTATAATGTGTTTTGGGGTGTATTTTTACACATATCCATGCTGGGTGGGAGAAATATCTCTGTAAATGACAATCTTTTGATTTTTAAAAAATAAAATCTTCTATGAACTCGTCATACACCTAACGGAATACCTTGGGGTGTCTTTTTTTTCTAAAATGGGGTCACTTGTGGGGTTCCTATACCGCCCTGGCATTTTACGGGCCCAAAACCGTGAGTAGTCTGGAAACCAAATGTCTCAAAATGACTGTTCAGGGGTATAAGCATCTGCAAATTTTGATGACAGGTGATCCATGAGGGGGCGAAGTTTGTGGAACCGGTCATAAGCAGGGTGGCCTCTTAGATGACATGTTTTATTGGGCCTGATCTGATGGATAGGCGTTCTAGGGGGGGGTGACAGGAGGTGATTGATGGGTGTCTCAGGGGGTGATTAGAGGGGAAAATAGATGCAATCAATGCACTGGGGAGGTGATCAGAAGGGGGTCTGAGGGAGATCTAAGGGTTTGGCCGAGTGATCATGAGCCCACACGGGGCAAATTTGGGCCTGATCTGATGAGTAGGTGTGCTAGGGGGTGACAGGTGGTGACAGGAGGTGATTGATGGGTGTCTCAAGGTGTGATTAGAGGGGGGAATAGATGCAAGCAATGCACTGGCAAGGTGATCAGGGCTGGGGTTTGAGGGCGTTCTGAGGGTGTGGGCAGGTGATTGGGTGCCCTAGGGGCAGATAGGGGTCTGATCTGATGGGTAGCAGTGACAGGCCGTGACAGAGGGTGATTGATGGGTGATTAATGGGTAATTAGTGGGTGTTTAGAGGAGAGAATAGATGTAAACAATGCACTTGGGAGGTGATCTGACGGCGGGTTTGTGGGTGATCTGATGGTGTGGGTGGATGATCAGGTTGCCCACAAGGGGCAGGTTAGGGGCTGATTGATAGGTGGCAGTGACGGGGGGTGACGGGGTGATTGATGGGTGATTGACAGGTGATCAGTGGGTTATTACAGGGAAGAACAGATGTAAATAATGCACTGGCGAATTGATAAAGGGGGGTCTGAGGGCAATCTGAGCGTGTGGGCGGTTGATTGGGTGCTCGCAAGGGGCAGTTTAGGGTCTAATCTGATGGGTAACAGTGACAGGTGGTGATAGGGGGTGATTGATGGGTGATTGATGGGTAATTAGTGGGTGTTTAGAGGAGAGAACAGATGTAAACAATGCACTTGGGAGGTGATCTGACGGCGGGTTCGCGGGCGATCTGATGGTGTGGGTGGGTGATCAGATTGCCTGCAAGGGGCAGGTTAGGGGCTGATTGATGGGTGGCAGTGACAGGGGGTGATTGATGGGTGATTGACAGTTTATCAGTGGGTTATTACAGGGAAGAACAGATGTAAATAATGCACTGGCGAATTGATAAGGGGGGTCTGAGGGCAATCTGAGCGTGTGGGCGGGTGATTGGGTGCCCGCAAGGGGTAGATTAGGGTCTAATCTGATGGGTAACAGTGACAGGTGGTGATAGGGGGTGATTTATGGGTGATTGTTGGGTAATTAGTGGATGTTTAGAGGAGAGAACAGATGTAAACAATGCACTTGGGAGGTGATCTGACGGCGGGTTTGCGGGCGATCTGATGGTGTGGATGGGTGATCAGATTGCCCCCAAGGGGCAGGTTAGGGGCTGATTGATGGGTGGCAGTGACGGGGTGACAGGGGTTGACTGATGGGTGATTGACGGGTGATTGACAGGTGATCAGTGGGTTATTACAGGGAAGAACAGATGTAAATAATGCACTGGCAAATTGATAAGGGGGGGTCTGAGGGCAATCTGAGCATGTGGGCGGTTGATTGGGTGCCCGCAAGGGGCAGATTAGGGTCTAATCTGATGGGTAACAGTGACAGGTGGTGATAGGGGGTGATTGATGGGTGATTGATGGGTAATTAGTGGGTGTTTAGAGGAGAGAACAGATGTAAACAATGCACTTGGGAGGTGATCTGACAGCGGGTTTGCGGGCGATCTGATGGTGTGGGCGGGTTATCAGATTGCCCGCAAGGGGCAGGTTAGGGGCTGATTGATGGGTAGCAGTGACAGGGGGTGATTGATGGGTGATTGACAGGTGATTGACAGGTGATCAGGGGGATAGATGCATACAGTACACAGGGGGGGGGGGTCTGGGGAGAATCTGAGGGGTGGGGGGGGGTGAACAGGAGTCCCCAGGGGGCAGTTTAGGGAATTAAAAAAAAAATAGCGTTGACAGATAGTGACAGGGAGTGATTGATGGGTGATTAGGGGAGTGATTGGGTTCAAACAGTGGTCTGTGGGGTGGGCGGGGGGGGGGGGGGGGTTGGGGGTCTGAGGGGTGCTGTGGGCGATCAGAGGGAAGGGGGCAGGATCAATGTGTTTGGTGCAGACTAGGGTGGCTGCAGCCTGCCCTGGTGGTCCCTCGGACACTGGGACCACCAGGGCAGGAGGCAGCCTGTATAATACACTTTGTATACATTACATCCGGTGCTTCTGAACGGCCAGCAGGTTGTCGTCGCGGGTGGGCGGAGCCAGTTGCCGGGGGAAGCGTGCGTCACCAGTGGCGCAATCGCTCCCCCGGCATGATGAAAGGACGCAACGCCCTTGGGCGTATTGCGGTCCTTTCGGCGTCCACTTTGCCGCCGCCCATCGGCTGTGGGCGGTCGGCAAGTGGTTAAAGGGAATCTGTAACTGAAAAAAAACCCTCTGGGGGACACTTACGGCTGTGGGCGGTCGGCAAGTAGTTAAATTATTAACTAGATGGTATAGAACACTGGATAGGCTGGCTACAATGTTCCAAGGGCTGAGTGATAGATGCTGGAGGGGGTGTGGAGGAAAGGGGTCTTTAATGCATTTAGTGTGGGATTGTCCAGTAATATCGGGTTTTTGGAAGGTTGTGTTGGATTCTATTAAGAAATTATGGGGAGATTGAGGAGATTGGGATCCTTTAAATGTATTACTGCACGGAATATCCATGTCTATTGGTAAATATAAGAGATCTTGTGTTCCTCAGCTCCGGATTGCGGCTAAAAGTTTAATTCCAGTGAAGTAGAGATAATGCAATACAATACAATACAATAACATTTCTATAGCGCTTTTCTCCCATAGGACTCAAAGCGCTTGAGATGCCAGGGTTCTCCCATCCTTAAAGAGTGGGAAGAGAGGGTTAATATGATCAAGAGTATGGAGAATCAGATTGCTTTGCAGCACTATAGACTGGAGGCATTTAATGTTAAATGGGGAAAAGGGAATGAGTTTCAGGATAGTAAGGAGTATGGAGATATGGTGGAGATGTAGGGGAAGGAGCTCCCTGAAATTAGAAATAATAAAAAAATGTTTTCAAGAGATGTAGTACTTTGGATGGTAATTGGTGGAGGGAAGCTCAAAGGAAGGAATCCTAATAATGATGATTTTTTTTCTGAGTAATAGTGAAGATTGGGGGGAGTATTGGGTGGAAGTTCTTTAGGGGTTTTATTTGTTTTATACTTTGTAATTTTGAAAATTGAGGAAGAGAAAATGATGACATGTTTTAAAGTAATTCAATTTTAATTTCAAAGTGGCACAGTGACACTGATGCAAAAAAAAACAAAACAAAAAACAAGAAACTTATGATAAAATGAATTGCATGTGTAGTATGGATAAGGAATAGAACATTAGTAGCAAAGAATAGAGTCTCATTTTTATTTTCAGTTATACAGCCTTTTTTTAATAACATTGCATCATTCTCTAATATTTGCAATTTATAAACTACACTCTATTTTTTAAACTATGAAACAGAGCAGAGCTAATGACCCTTTGAACTTCCCTGTAGTAAACTGACGCTGTGTCTCAGTGTTTCTTTGATGTATAAGTGCTTCAGCACAGTAGCTACCCAAGTTGGGTTGGAAAGCTCAGAGAAGCTCTTTTGCATAGATAACAACTGACATTTCTTAACTCTTCCTGTACTGGAAATAATACGAGACTCATATCTGTGCTACTAATGTTCTATTTCTTAGCTGTACTACACATACACTTATCTCATACGTTTATTTTCCCTTCAGATTTCCTTTAATGCAAACCTTTAGTGAGAAAACACACTTCAAATTTGATACTTGCTTGAGGGGGAAGGCTCTGGATAGTATAGAGCCTCTCTCTGTCTGTTACTCCACCTGTAAAATTGTTCAACCAAATAGCTCTTCAGAACTACTTGTGTCCTTGAATAGTTCTAAGGATGGGTGCACTGCTACTGCACATGTGCAAGTTTGGACCAAGCATGTCTAGCTTTACTGGTGTACAGCTATGGAGCCATGGACCAGGTGGAGGACCTGGAAAGCTATGCTATCCAGAGGCTTCTCTCTACACTAGGCAGAGGAAGTTAAAGGGTTAGCTACTTACCTATAAAGAGTAGGGATGCTCATTCGGATTTTGCGGAATTTAAATTTCCGAATTTCCGATTGGAAATCGGAAAAACAGATCTCGGAAATCGGATTTCTGCAGCAATACTGCATTACTGCAAATCGGTAATTTTCGGCCAATCACAGAACTTGGAAACAATGGACCAATCAGAGATTGCAGAAACAACTCAAAAGTATCTGGCCAGAGAATGCAAAATACGACAAAAAAAAATACTCGGAAACTAGGGAAAATCGGAAACCGATCGGAAATCAGATTTATGTACAAATACTGCATTACCACAACGCGGTAATTTTAGCCAAATCACAGAACTCAGAAGTATTTGGCCAAAAAGATAATGCAAAAAATTACAAAAAAAAAAAACACTACTCGGAAATTAGAACTCGGAAATCGGAAACCAATCGGAAATCGGTAATCGGCATTGGCAGAAATCGGAATTTCTGCAGAATCGGAAATCGACATTTCCGACCATACCTAATAAAGAGGAAAGCTTCTGGATCCTACATCCACCTGGAGACCACCACCACTGCCCAGGACTGTCTTTTAGTTTACAGTCATGCTCATCTTTGTGCACGAGCACGGCCATACTGTGCCTGTGCAAGTACAACCGAACCTGCACAGTAGCATGGAGCTGCTTGTGGACAAGCATGGGAAGAGCAGCCATGAAAACGTTTCCTACAAGCTCTGGTCGGATATGTTCAGAGAGTCCATGCAAGGCAACGGTGGGGCCAAGGAGGATGTGGGAAGCCTTCAAAGGTAAGTACTGTTAAAAAGGTTTGGGGAGGCGCCCAGATTCTCTACTAATGGGTCTGAGTAAATTACTGTACGGTATTATAAAAAAAAGGTGTCTTACCTCCAAAAAAGACTCACTCGAATACAATGTTAATTGTAGAAAACGCGTTTCACGGGTCTCAGCCCGCTTCCTCAGGTGAGTATAAACAAGTAACCTTAAATCGAAGTCGTGTGGGGCAAGGGCGCCTTTTAGATCTAGATTTAGATCTAAAAGGATCTAAAAGGCGCCCTTGCCCCACACAACTTCTATTTAAGGTTAAGACACCTCTTTTTATAATACCGTACAGTAATATACTCAGACCCATTAGTAGAGAATCTGGGCACCTCCCCAAACCTTTTTAACAGTTGTTACCCACACCCCCAAAAGGGGTGCTAGCACTTCCCACTTGTATATCCGTCATACCAGTGGAAAAGCTGACAGGAGGAGAGCAACCTCCCTGTTCCAGAAGGTTCCGGGATACCGAGCGGGAACGTTTTTTTTCCCCGCAATGCCTATATGGTGGTTGCAGGACTACAATCCATCCTTGTGAGTATAAATTACCCACAATCCCCCACCGTTTAAGACCAGACGTTACTACACTATTGGGCTCCCGGTCTCCAGCCCTTTCTACAGGCCGAATGATCTCCACTCCCATTGTGAATGGACCTCCAGAGACCTGCACCAATCCTATTCAAAGGTAAGTAGCTAACTGTTTTATTGTTTTATCTGCCTCGGGTACACTTTAAGTTTATTGGGTAAACATTCTGACTGGCTCTAAGTAAATAAATAAATGAATAAATAAGGTAAATAACCCCATTAGGCATCCGTTAGTATAATTGTAATTATATAGTTATAATAAGTTATGATATCATTATTTCAAGAACATGCCCATATAATTGTGAAATAATCAGCTTCCTGCAAGTCTATTTAAAGCTCAACAATTCCCAAAGTAATCAGTAAGGCCTGTAAATCATTCTAGCATTTTATAACCCTGATTAGACAATATATTTTTTTAGCACTCTCTTGGAGTCATTTAAAGTAAAGAGTAAAGGCATTTACTGGCAGATTTAAAGCTATATGTTCCATAGCTTAGGGGGCTCACTAGTGACCTTCCTGCAGTTTCTGCATTACTCCTTTATTGGTGCCATTGTGGTAATGATCACCTATGTACGCTCTGAATATTGGTAATCATTAACAAACTGTTCCTCAGCCTCTTGCACACTACATGCGATTCCGATTTTTGATTCCGATTAAAAAACGTAGCAGCATGTGGTACTTTTTTTTAAAATCAGAATCAGAAATCGGATTGTATAAAAATTCGGAATCGCATGTAGTGTGCAAGTGCCTTCCTCAGTGCTTTAGAGTACATAATAGTCTTGTCACTAACTGTCCCTCAGAGGAGCTCACAATCTAATCGCTACCACACTAAGGGCCCATATGCAATTCACTTTTTCACCTGAGATTTCTCCTAGGAGATAATTTTTCATCTTCAATTTAAAATAACTTTTCAGCAATTTTCAACTAAAAAAGTACCAAAAAGTTGGTGAAAAAGTACTATCAAAATTATTTTGAGCATGTTCTTGCTTTCTGGGGGCTTAAAAAGCATTTTATTGACAAGTTTAAAATTTTCACCTTGGAGAAAACTCAGGTAAAAAAGTGAATTGCATATGGACCTAAGTCTAGGCCCAATTTTAGGGGGAAGCCGATCCACTTATCTGTATGTTTTTGGGATTTGACAGGAAACTAGAGCATCTGGAGGAAACCCACATAGACATGGGGAGAACATACAAACTCCTGGCACATAGTGCCCTGACTGGGATGGGAAACGGGGATCCCGGGCAAGAGTGCTATTCACTACGCCACCATGCTGCCCTAAAGGGTTAATCCACATATCATGCAGTACATTGGTGATACTTAGTTTAGACTCTTTAGACTTTACTTAGGGCAGATATAATAAAACAGTTAACATGTTTCAGACCCAGAAATACAAAGACAGCTTTGACTTCCTTTTTAAAGAATACTGATCCTTGGCCTATACATACTGTATCACTCTCTTGGATATGAGTTCTGATGCTCCTGACCTGTGTACAACCAGAGGATCAACATACTGTCAAAGCCAGCCAAATGGAGGCATCAGCTATGGCAGCTTCCATATTTTCCTCATGACAGGCCTACTTTAAGTATGCAGGCATTTCGATTGGTTTGCTCTTCAATCCAAGGTGCCAGAATAGCTGTGAGGCAAGGAAATAATAGACACATTGCTTAAATAATTTGAATTCTTATTCCAGATAAGGTTTTTCTTTTCTGTTTGATAAGTCTTTACATAGCACAAAAACTAATGCTGCAACCTGTGTCAAAGGAAAGGCATGACCGGCCAACTGGTTTACCCAGGGCGGTACACGGTTTCATTTGAATATGATCTGTTTACTAAGCTGGTAATCTGTTACAGTACAGAATTCAATATGAAGAACAGCAACGGTGCATAACTTGACTTTCAAAAGAGAATAGAGATTTGAAAGCTTACTTCTTGTATGAAGACGTCACCTGAAAAAGTTATTTGAGAGGTTTTTCCCACCTTCTATGTAGAGTACAATCCAGCCTTAAAGAGGCAGTGTAGTGGCTTATAGTAATTATTCAGGATACCCACTTTTATGGTATTTTTCCTGGTTTCAGAATCAGAAACACTTTGTATAGCTATATAAAGCTGCATATTAAAGGCAGCCCTGCCCTCCCAATGCTTTTTAGCCAGATTTTACATCACACTGACATGGCTTCTATTCATAATTCACCATTCTGTGATCTGTGTCACTGAAGTGGCTGATTTGAAGGGCTTTATTGTCACAGGCTGGTTGCTACATCTTCCACATCTAGCTGTGTGCATGTGGCACTGTGTGGACCAATGAGTGGCTTGTAAATTCTGTCATGGAGAAGTGTGAAAGATGTCACAGGCTGCGGGTCTCCCTGGTTACATGCAGGCACATGGGCATGCAGTTAGAGGGGAAAGATGCTGGTAGTGTGTTATGGGCCAAACTGAGTGAGCAGGAGAATCAGCAGCTCCCACACAAAGACTACCATTTACATTTGACTCAGCAGTGCAGGGAGGAAGGACAGATTAACTTTATGTTATGTACCCGTATATCCTCGAATATAAGTCGACTCCAATATTTGACCCTCTTAAGCTGGAATTTTTATTGACTCAATTATAAGTCTACCCAGCAAAGTTTATGGCTGCACTTGGGGACCAGAAGGGATTAATGACTGCTCTGCATACAGTATTGCAGCCATTAACCTCTCCTATCCCTAAAGTGCAGCCAGTAACTTTTCCAGACCCCCAAGTGCAGCAATTATTCACTCCCACTTCTGCAGCCCAATGAATGCTTGATGCCCCTTTACTTGTTAATTGTTGTGGCCAGAACTTACAGACCTGTGTTTTCTTGGCATGTCCTTTATCATGAAAGTGTCACTTACCCCTGGGTACATTGCTGCAAATGGGAAAGTCACAAATAGTAAACCCATTACCAGTGATGATCATGGCTCCTGTATAAGTCGACGCCTATACTTCTATTTAGTGAGTCAGACCTAAATTTCTATCCTTATAGTCGAGTATATAAGGCAAGTCCAGCCATTCTTTAAAAGCCAAGATTTCACTGAATCTTCTGGATGCTCTGGAATCTTGGGCTGCTTCCTGTGTTTCCTGTATGTTTGCTGTTACATACCTTCCAACTTTTTGAGATAAGAAAGAGGGACATTAAGCCACACTCCTGTCACACCCCCTAACCACGCCATCAGTATGCCCTTAGTTACACACACCATAAAGATTTCATAAGAAAAATATGTTGGTTTATAATTCAAACCACACTTGTCCTTTCTATCCTGGTTCATTTTCCTTCATATTAACATATGAAAATTATAAATACATCAATGTAAAGGATGGGAACAAGGTTTGGAGTCAATTAAACACATTTTTCAGTCAGGACTCTCCCAAACAAGAGGACCTGTCACAAAGAACAGAAGCTTACAATCTGAGCAAGGATTTTAGTAGTATTAATATATAGATCATAAAACACTTTTTTAAATGTATGTTATTTTTTAATATTCATCCATTAAAAACATGATATTTCACATTAAAATGCAATTATCGGAATACAAAGAATATCTACAATGCAGATTGCAACATTCTCAAAGCCTGGTGCACGATTTGTGGTGATGATGCTGCTTCCTCAGAGGCCCCACAGTGAATTCACAATGTTCGACATAGCCAGATAACATCAAAACTGGGGACAAACCCATTTAAAAGGCTGGGGCTGCTGGATGCCCCTTTCCTTGGTTTGAGCACAATAATAGACAAGGACTAGCAGCACGGTGGCGTAGTGGTTAGCTCTCTCGCCTTGCAGCACTAGGTCCCTGGTTCGAATCCCAGCCAGGGCACTATCTGCAAAGAGTTTGTATGTTCTCTCCGTGTCTGCGTGGGTTTCCTCCGGGCACTCCGGTTTCCTCCCACATTCCAAAAACATACGGATAAGTTAATTGGCTCCCCCTAAAAAAAAATTGGCCCTAGACTACAGTACTTACACTACATAATATAGACATATGGCAATGGTAGGGATTAGATTGTGAGCTCCTTTGAGGGACAGTTAGTGACAAGATAAATATATACACTGTACAGCGCTGCGTAATATGTCGGCGCTATATAAATACTAAATAATAATAATAATAATAATAATTAGAGCAACAACCCCCCACCCCTCTCCTGATCTAACTGCCATTTGGAAGCTGTTTAAAAGTGCCTCCAAACGTCTTTTATCACAGTTAATACCAAGCCTTTTACCCATAATTCCCTGCAATGTCCTTCTGGCAGCAACTGCTGGGCTCTTTTGCCTGAATGGCTTCCAAATGGCATTCGGATCATTAAAAAGTTGGAGGGGGAGATAATGCATGAAGCAGCCAGCAGATACAATGCTGATCCAACATTTAGCACAAATGTGGGTACAGTCATAAAAATGAATCTTATTTTTATCCCCTATTATCAATCTGTCAGATGGGAGAATACATGCTGCTGCAACTGCAAGTCATTTGCTCAATGCAGAGTGGAAAATGTAGATGTGGAAAATAACAAACAATACATCCTTCTTTGTGCAATTCATTAGTTATGCAGGAAGGTGAAAACGGAAGTAAAGGCTGTTTGTAGACCACGGATTCCCGGTGTTAAAGTGAACCTAAAGCGAGGCTTCCATATTTATTTCCTTTTAAGCAATACCAGTTGCCTGGCTATCCTGCTGATCTCTTTGGCTACAATAGTGTCTAAATCAAGCAGCTGAAACAAGCATGCAGCTAATCCAGTCAGACCAGGAGAAGGGCCGCAATTTTACACCCTGACCCTTGTCCTAAGAATGATTTAGCCTAGAAACTGTCCTGACCGAACCTAAATGTGAATAATAGTACATGCAGCAAGATTTAGGCTTTCTTAAAGTCGAAACGCTGCTGTGAGAATACCCGATTATAAACATTTTGGAATACAGTGAATTAAGCTGTTTGTCTATATACACAGTTTCCTTGCTATACAATAAGGGCAATGACAATTACATTCAGAAGAACATCCTGATAAATGCAAAGTTATAAGTAGTTTGCATCATCATACTCATTCGTTGTTAGATGTTGTCTCCAACTTCTCAATTGTACCTCAACTGGTTTGCGGCCTTCTTTGTTATTTTAATTCTGTAGCTGGAAAAGTTAGTTCATATACTTCTCAAAAAAACATAGGGAGCAGTCTTTACAAATCAGACGGATTAACATCTGCAACCTCAATGTGCAGGACTGGAAATTAACTATTGAGATGATCAATTGTCCCTTTAGGAATTTAGTGCAGGTGCTCTTTAAGCAGACGTCTCTTTCAAGTAGTTTTTTTTACACATCTGTTATTAATTCTTGTGAGCAAAGGTGAATCCCGAGGCATTGATATTTCGTGGATAAAAGACTCAAAGAGGCCATAAAATATGGGTCAAAGGTACGATATATGACGTATGTTGGTGAGACAGGCAAAGATCTTTGAAGTGTGAGTTTTTGACTGAAGAAAGAAGACCTGTTTATTTCAGAAGGTGTAAGAGTTCAACCTGGCAGTGCAAGATAAATCAACACCAATTATTATTTATTGTATTTATAAAGCGCCAACATATTACGCAGCGCTGCACAATAGATAAATGGGTTAACATACAAGGTAGAACACATACAGGAAACTCACAACAAAACAAGATCATGCAAATGATTTGATAACAATACGGTGTCTTAGGTCAAAATAGAGACTGTTCTAGTCCATGAGAGGGGTGATTGTCAGTAAGATTGCATAATCAAGCTGGAAACACTAGGGAGGAGGGCCCTGCCAGAGGCTTACAATCTAAAGGGTGGGGGTGGAGACAATAGGTGCATCTTTTGAGAGGGTGTCTAACAGAACTTATTATGGTGCTGGTGTAGGTGGGTATGCAAGCATGAAAAGGTTAGTCTTGAGAGCTTGTTTGAAGGTATTAAAGGTTGGGGTGAGTCTGATGGCTGGTGGGAGCGAGTTCCAGAGAGTAGGGGCAGCTCTGGTGAAGTCCTGCAATCGTACATGGGAGTGAGATATGCGGGGTGCAACTAGGCGCAGGTCATTGGAGGATTGAAGGGGGTGGGCTGGTATGTGCCTGTGGACCAGATCAGAGATGTAGGTCGGGCAGGTCTTGTGCACTGATTTGTAGGGCAAGCACAGGATTTTGAAATTGATCCTAAAGCTGATGGGGAGCCAGTGTAGGGCTTTACAGAGCGGAGTTGTAGAGACGCTGCGCTGAGAAGAATGTATCAGTCTGGCTGCCGCATGCATTACCAATTGAAGTGGGGCAGTACACCAATGGGCTATACTGAGCTACCACATTAAAGTAGACCCAGAGTGGGAGGAATGAAGAGCCTGGCTTCTTCATTCCCTAATAAACAATGCCAGTTGACTTCTGCACTGAGCTTTTGGCTTTAGTTTTCTTTGGAGTAACACATCTGCAACAAGCATGCAGCCAGTGGAGTTGGACCAGAGTCAAAGCATCTGATCTGTATCCTCATTCCGGGCCAGTGACTGTTAGAGGCAGAGCATCAGCACAGAAGTCAGGCAACTGGCATTGCTTATTACAGAATGAAGATGGCAGTCTCCACATTCCTCTCACTTCAGGCCCAACTGTTACTCATTCCATCTATTAACGTAACCAGAAGTGGAATCTAAACTCTTAACCCTTAAACAGGCCCTTCACTCATCAATTTCTCCCATCGATATACAGTCGATTTGTTTGCTCGAATCGGTGAGAAATCAGTGCAGCATTTTTCCTGATCAATTGAGCTATTTCCAGTCGATTGGTCCAAGTGGAAAATTTTGGTACATCAGCAGCAGATCTTGAGCCTGCTGCTAGCGGCGTTCGATTCTGCAGTCAACTAAGGTACTTCCACCTATACGCCACATGGCTCGGTCAATGCTTCTCTTTGGCGTTTTTTTTTAACTGCCATGTCCCTGGGTGCCTGTGTTACGTAATGCAGGGGTTAGACACTAGCGACTGCTAGTTGTCACAGTGCCCCTAGGGGCTGTCCCCTGCAATACATCCCACATGTGCCCAGGGACACGGAAGTGGAGAAGACAGAGAAGCAGAGACCTGGACCATGTGGTGGACAGGTGAGAACTGCACAGCGGGTGGGGGTTGGGAGGGGGGGGGGCTGGGAAACATCAGGCACACCGATTTTCAAATATTTCATGCTGAAATTGATTGAAAATTTGTATTCAGTGTGTGAAGGCAATCGAGCAGATAGATCCTCTCTTTTATCACATAATTATTGCAGAGGGATCTATCAGCTAGCTATATCAACCCGTGTATGACCACCATTAGACTGCGACTACTTAGAAAGCTACATGCCTTTGCCAGCTTTTTTTGGCATATTGGTATTTAGACATTTCCAAATGTTTGCCTCTATACACTGTAGACGTCCAAAGGCCCATCTTCGCTGAATCTACTTCCGAAGACACGCCTTTAGATGTCTGCATCGCATGGATTCAACAATTCATAAACGCCTGAAGATGTATGCGACAGGCAAATTAATTGTTGCTGAAAACGTCTTTAGATGTTCGCAGGGTATGGAGGTGGAAATTGTCTAAAGATCTCGGTGTGAGTTTAAGGGTTAAACCAAGCATGGCTACTGCCAGCTGCTATAAATCTGTGCAAAAACACTTTCATTGTAAACTCAAAGTTCTCAACAATCAAAATATAAAAATCGTCATGCAGGACATTCATTCATAATTATCCAGCTTGGAAAAGGGGGAATATGGACAGGGACAAATTTGGGTGTATGCTGTTGAGGCATTCAGGGTGTAGTACCTCCTTGAAAATAATTTAACCTCTTGAGCCCCAGAGGTTTATACCACCTTAGTGGCTAGGCCATTTTTTACAATTTTACAACTTTCACGGTTTATGGCTCGATCATACAACTTAGCACCCAAATACATTTTACCTCCTTTTCTTCTCACAAATCGAGCTTTCTTTTGGTGGTATTTGATTGCTGCTGCTATTTTTTGTTTTTATTTTATTGATCAAAAATCTCTAAATTTTGTAAAAAAAAAAAAAAATACAGGTAAGTTAATTGGCTTCCCCCTAAATTGGCCTTAGACTACCATACAAGCACTACTCGATACATACAGTACATAGACATACAGTATGACTATGGTAGGGATTAGATTGTGAGCCTTTCCGATTGACAGTTAAGTGACAAGACTATACACTGGAGACAGAAAGGAGAAAAAGTGCACCATGTGATACTAGTAGGTGAGGGCTCTAGGCCCTATAGGAAAGGTCTCACCTGGTAGTTGAGGCTGGAGAAACCTATATAGGTTTGCCAGCTGTCCTTCTTATGTCGGGGACCTGCCTTGCACAGATATTCCCACGGTCTTGGATGGTGATCCGGTTGGGATTCCACAGTGGTTATTTGGAACACGCTGCAGTGGACGGGTGAACGTTTTTCTGCGCTCGACCGGTACGAGCCTGATTCACCGGCTATGAGTATAGTAGGAGATAAAAACAGCTAGCAAAGCAAGGCCTTGTTAGCTGCAATGATATGCAATGGCTGTGCTTGAAATCTTTATTGCAATGCATTTCTCAGGGGAGCACCCCTGCTTTATCAAGCATAAAATTTGTATGCTTGATAAAGCAGGGGTGCTCCCTCGGGAAATGCGTGTGCTCCCTACGCAGCGTGTCCCTAATAACCACCGTGGAATCCCGACCGGATCACCATCCAAGACCGTGAGGATATCCATGCAAGCCAGGTCCCCGGCATAAGAGGGACACAAGCGTGACAGCTGGCAAACCTATATAGGTTTCTCCAGCCTCGACAAACAGGTGAGACCTTTCCTATAGGGCCTAGAGCCCTCACCTACTAGTATCACAGGGTGCGCTTCTTCTCCTTTCTGTCTCCATATCCAGCACTGTTCTAAACAGTTAGCAGCACCTGTGATACAAGGGGACCCGCAGATTGCTCTTTGATAGTAAACTTTACTACCAGAACCCACGGATCTACAAGACAGCACTGTACAGCACTGCGTAAGATGTCAGCGCTATATAATCACTTAAATAAACAATTACAAAAAAACAACAGCCTGCCAGTGCCAATCATTGGCTGGCAGGCTGATCACTGGGGCCCGCTGTTCACACTGAAGGGAGCACGTTCCTCACTAGATGACATATATATATATATATATATATATATATATATATATGTGTCGCAGCGGAACGAGAGAGCCGCTGTCCAGCCGCCATTCCGTGTTAGGCAGTCGGGAAGCAGTTAACGTTTGCCTCCTTTATTTGGCATGTCTTAAAGGGAACCAGAGACGTTGGGGGAAAGATTTTATACATACCTGGGGCTTCCTCCCATACGCACCGATCGCTCCCACGCCACCGTCCTCTGCTGCCTGGATCCGCCGGTACCGGGTCCCGTCATTGCCGCCAGTCGGCCGGCAGACGCGGCCAATTGTCCGCATCACATGGAACTCCCTCCAAATATGTACGCGTGAGGCTGCCCACTGCGCAGCCGCATGCGTATGGGTATGGAGGGAGCCCCTGTGATGCGGACAATTGGCCGCGTCCGCCGGAAGAGACGGGACCCGGTACCGCCGATACAGGAAGCGGAGGATGGCGGCATGGGAGCGATCCAGGCTTATGGGGCTGGAAGAAGCCCCAGGATGTATAAAAGCTTTTTCTATTTTTTTTTTTTTAACGTTCCTCTCTGGTTCCCTTTAAAGAAGCACCATACTGACATATAGTAGAATATAATACACAATTCAGGATACCCAATTTCATGTTAATGATTCTGGCTTTAGCATCAGAGAGACTTCTTATAGCTACTGTTTATATTGCTCTTTATTGGTATGTAACTCCGCACTCCCAGTGATGTTTACCCTAGGCTATGATGTCACACAACCTTCTGCCCCAGAGCATTCTGGGAGATCAGATGTTGTTTCTGCTGATTTTGGAACACACAACAAACAAACATTCTGCGGTGATGCACCTGCCAGCAGTAAATATGTTACCCACCTGAGCAATATTTAAGAATGTAAATAAGGTTGAGGACAATTTTTACAATGGGCAAAGACTAACCAAATAATTCATTAATGAATATTGTAAAAAATCAGCAATTTTATTCATTACATTATTTTCACTACAGTTCCTCTTTAATTCTTGGTTTATTTATGAAGGATGTTTGGATATCTTTTCCCCAGTACTCTGACTCTCCCAGTTAGCGAGGAGCATAGGGTCAGAATACTATTGGTAATTTTCTCGCCTAGTCCCACATGTCTCAAGATCATCCTCATCCATTGCCATTGTACTCTGTGAAACTCTTTTGCAGCATCGGTGGAGAGAAAGAGAGTGGCGAGGGAGTAGGATTGGTCATTTGAATTACATCAACCATCCTAATGGTGTCGTCTTTGGCTTTTTTATTAGAAATAAAACCCACCTGGTCTGGATGGATTAGATTAGAAGTGTAGAGATAAGCCAATAGCAACCTACAAGTCCTACAGTGTCTGCTGCTAAGATCCTGGTGCCAGATACTTAACTTCAGGACTCCTTTATAAGTCCTGTCCTGTGGAGTCCATGTATTTTTTTGGCAGAACAAGGACCTACACAACGTTTAGGCTGATGTTTCAAGTTTCATTACATTAGGTTGAGACAAGAAACTACAGATTTACAACTCTGAGGTATCATTCACAGCAAGCCCTTGAGATGCATGTTGTTGAAATCAATGCAATTAAGCAGTGATGATGTCTCTTTATACTCAGAGTAGAAGTCTACAGCTACTATTGTTTTTGACATCACAGGCATTCATCTGAATCATTGCTGAATCACAGAGATACATATTAGGAACTTATTAGTATTCTATAGAAACTACTGTCGAGGTACACAGCTCGGACAGCAGTATGTCACAGAAGGTGCAGAAGACAAGGCTGGCTTGTTCTATAAGGAGAATGACGTCAGTATCGAGGTGGGGAAGCAGGCAGGGACAGCCTCTGGTTACCTACACTGTCTAGTTTACACAGCAAATCTACCACGTCATCACACACCTCTGTTAGATCAGCGATCAGAGCATTACACAGGCACACTGACTCACTGTGAAATGTACTGCTAGAAAAACCGAAATTCCAAAGAGGAAAATAATAACAGGCAAAGTATTATTAAAATACTGAATTATTTAACTTGTTCTTTGTACTATTAATGTCCCTGGTATTGTGAACAAGCTGTGCTAGCGTAAGTTAGGATCGGAATGGCAATAAACAAAGCGTACATGTGACACTTATCTGCAAATACTGACTAAAATACTATCGCTGGAAACTGAGGGTGCGGTATTTATTTCCTTGTAAACAATACCAGTTGCCTGGCTGTCCTACTGATCCTCTGCCTCTAATATTAGCCGTAGACCCTGAACAAGCATATGCTTGATCAGGTGTTTCTTCTGACATCATTGTCAGATCTGACAAGATTTGCGGCATGCTTGTTCCTGGTGTTATTCAGACACAACTGCAGCCAAATAGATTAGCAGGGCTGCTAGGCAACTGGTATTGTTTAAAAGGAAATAAATATGGCAGCCTCCATATCCCTCTCACTTCAGCTGTACTTTAACGAGAACCCAAGCTGAAAATTTAGCTAAAAAGCAAATACTTACCAATATTTATTGGCCACAAACCCCCAAATTTCCCCACATTGCCGGTATTTCAATAGACATCTGTGGTGGTGCCCAAACTTCAGCCGATACCGGGCACCCAAGTTTCCTTTTTCCATTGTAATGCCTTGTACCCACTAAGCAATGCAGGAGGCTTTGCACCATGTGACAAAGAACTTTAATTTAATCTAAGACTAGCACCATCTAAAAGTCCAAGATGTATTTGATCTCTTAAAATCCATTGAAAGACATCAATATAAAAAGTTAAAATACAACATGTATGCAGTCTTTTCAAGGATAACATGTTAGAGCTTAACTTTATGAGGAAATGCTAAGGCCCTGTTTACACTTAATCAGTTGGTACACGTTTTTTTTCCCTTCTCCATAGCCGTGCATTGTGAAAAAGATTTCAGTTAAAACACGTTAAGTGTGAACTGTGCCATAGGAAAACATGGGCATTACTTTGAAAATCAGTTGTCCTTTCAGTTATAACTGAAAACTGTAAACGGGGCCTAAGTTGAGTGATGCCTGGCACTTCAGAGCAAAAGCTTCTTTGCCAGGCTCCCTGGCATACTATTCAAAGTTATTAAAAAGATGTATTTTATAACTACAATTTTATGTAAGATATTTTAGAAGCAAACAATCAGAAGGTCATTGGGACCTAAATATTTATCTCAGTAGTGGGAAGTCTATGGGTGGTTCGGACAAAGCAATCGTTTTAGGTCTCTTATGACCAGAGAATTCTCAGGTCTTCATACAGCCCAATAACCCATTGCATGGTCCCTCTTGCTTCAAAGCCACAGCCACATTCATGGCCACGAGAGCATGCAGACTGGGTGTAGGGGAGTAAGGTCAGCCGATGCCAAGTAGAACAGGGGGAAAAAAAAGCTGTGCACAAGGTGCTTCATTCTACTGCACGGACTTTACTTGCGCATACCCAATTAAGTTGTGCTTGTCCATGGCTAGAAGCTTGACCAAAAGATGAAGAAAGATCATGCACAGGAACAATGGGGTCAATGAGAACTGGGGAAGCCTCTGGGATCATCTAGATGCCTCTAGCTACTGAAGTATCTACTTTTTTACTTTCTAATCTTTTCCAATGTACTTTAAAGCAGTGTTCCCCAACCCTGTCCTCAAGGTCCATCAACACTGCATGTTTTGTATAAACTCATAGTGGTAGTTAACTATTTCTGCCGCCCGGACTCCCTGTGGTCTCCCCCGGTAGCCCTGGAATCAGTGAAAGGGAACATGGTTCCCGATCACCGATCCCTATCCCCCGCAGAAAAACCGAAGCGCTCACCTGTGAGGCTCCGGCTCTTCTGCCCGGACAGATTTCCGCATCCCCCTTGTACTTCCGCTTAGCGAGAAGTACAAGGAGGGAAACCAAAAATGAAGGTGGCCATCTTGTGGCCAAATAGTAAAACTACATCTACACATTATTTTCAATGCAATTAACACATATAAAAACATAAAAAATTGATTGTTTATGTCCCACACAAAAATATTCCCCAAATAAAATTTTTAATGGAAAAAAAAATACAATTAAAAAAAAAAAAAAAGACATAAATAGTTACCTAAGGGTCCGAACTTTTATAAATATGCTTTTGATAGGGGTATACTACAAACATTTTTTAAATTATAAGCTTGTAAATAGTGATGGGCGCAAAACGGAAACAATGCACCTTTATTTCCAAATAAAATATTGGCGCCATACATTGTGATAGGGACAAAATTTAAATGGTATAATAACCGAGACATACGGGCAAATAAAATACATAGGTTTTAATTATGGTAGCATGGATTATTTTAAAGCTATAATGGCTGAAAACTGAGAAATAATGAATTTTTTCCATTTTTTCTTATTAATCCTGTTAAAATGCATTTACGGTAAAGTGGCTCTTATCAAAATGTACCACCCACAGAAAGCCTAATTAGTGGCAGAAAAAACACGATATAGATCAATAAATTGTGATAAGTAGTGATAAAGTTATTAGCCAATGAATGGGAGGTGAAAATTGCTCCGATGCATAAGGGGAAAAATGCCAGCGGGCTGAAATGGTTAATCAGCTCTGCTGCAACACTAATTACCCCACCTGTGATTATGTGTGGTTTTCTGCAAAACGTACTGATGGTGGGCCTTGAGGACAGGGTTGGGAAACTCTGTTTTAAAGGATACATTAGGCTAAAATAAAGCAGTGCATCTTTACATACCTGGGGCTTCTTCCAGCCCCTAGAAGTCTCTTTGTCCTTCGCTGCAGCTCCACTGTTAGACAGTCTTCTGATGTCCCCTCCTTAATAATAATAATAACAGGCTATTTGGTCTAGGTCTGCCCACATTTGCAGTCAGGCCCGTTTCTAGGTACGTGCGGGGCGTGCCGCCACCCGGGGCGCTGTTGGTAGGGGGGCGCTATAATGGAGGGGGTCTCCTCTCTCTGCATAGATGCTGATACACATGCTGCTTCCTGTTTAGCCGGAAGCAGCGTGTGTATCAGCATGTATACAGAGAGGAAAAGACCGGCGGCGAGAGAGCGGCGCATGGAGCCAGGCAGGTGAGTTGTATACAGCGCTTCCTGCCTGCTCATTGACTATGCATCTGAGGGGGGAGCACGGAGGGCGCCCGGGAGAAGGAGGGAGAGGTCAGGCTGCCCTCCCCGCGGCTCCAGCTCCACCCTCCATTATAGGGGACAGCTACCTATCTAACCTATCCTGGGGGGCAGCTACCTATCTAACCTATGCTGGGGGGCACCTACCTAATCTAACCTACACTGGGGGGCAGCTACCTATCTAACCTACACTGGGGGGCAGCTACCTATCTAACCTATACTGGAGGGCAGCTACCTAATCTAACCTACGCTGGGCGGCAGCTACCTATCTAACCTATACTGGGGGGCACCTACCTAATCTAACCTACACTGGGGGGCAGCTACCTATCTAACCTACACTGGGGGGCAGCTACCTATCTAACTTACACTGGGGGGCAGCTACCTAATCTAACCTATACTGGGGGGCACCTACCTAACCTATACTGGGGGGGAGCTACCTAATCTAACCTATACTGGGGGGCACCTACCTATCTAACCTATACTGGGGGGGGGGGGGCAGCTACCTAATCTAACCTATACTGGGGGGCACCTCCCTATCTAACCTATACTGAGGGGCACCTACCTATCTAACCTATACTGGGGGGGCAGCTACCTATCTAACCTATACTGGGGGGCAGCTACCTATCTAACCTATACTCGGGGCACTTATCTAACCTGTATTGGGGGCACCTACCTAGCTAGCCTATACAGGTGGCAACTATACTGGCTACCTATATTGCAGGCACCTACCTAAATAACCTATACTGGGGGCACCTACCTATCTAACCTATGCTGGGGGCAACTATTTTGGCTACCTATATTAGAGGTACCCACCTAGCTAACCTGTTCTGGGGCACCTACCTATCTAACTTATACCGGGGGCGCCTGCCTATCTAACCTATACTGGTGGCAACTATACTGGCTACCTATACTGGAGGCACCTACCTGGCTAACCTATAGCGGGGACAACTATACTGGCTCACCTATGCCTGGCTACCTATACTGGGGTACCTATTCTTGGCTACCTATACTGGGGGTACCTATACTAAGTGCAACTAGACCTGGCTAACCTATACTGCGGGCACCCATACCATACAATTTTTACACCCTCGCCATGGGTGCATTTTAGCCTAGAAACTGCACTGTTTGCAGTACAGTCTCATTCCTGTGCCTGGTATTATCTTTTTAACATTTTACCACTTTCATAAATGAAGCATTTAGGAAATATATATAAATATATTACAGAATAAAGCTATCCACACTAACAATGTAGAATTGTGGAGCACAGTGGCGTAGCGGTTAGCTCTCTCGCCTTGCAGTGCTGGGTCCCCAGTTCAAATCCTAGCCAGAGCACTATCTGCAAGGAATTTGTATGTTCTCCCCGTGTCTGTGTGGGTTTCCTCCAGGCACTTTGGTTTCCTCCCACATCCTAAAAATATACAGATAAGTTAATTGACTTCACCCTAAATTGACCCTAGACTACAATACATGACACATACATAGAGATATGACTATGATAGGAATTAGATTGTGAGCCCCTCTGAGGGACAGTTAAGAGACAAGACAATATACTCTGTACAGCGCTGCGGAAGATGTTGGGGCTATATAAATACTAACTAATAATAATACTACTCAGTTGATGATTTAAGCCGCATCTACACGAGAAGATGCGGCCGCGATGCTCCTTATCAATCGAGCCGCTGATGCGGCTCGATTGATAAGATCCGACAGGACGAATCTCCGCACCGCCGATTCCCTGCTCACTCCCCACGAGGGGACAATGGCAGCGAATCGAGCGGAAGATAAGCGGCGCCGGTGGGGACGAGCAGGCACGAGCGGGGAATCGTATGCGGCGCACGCGCAGCGAGCAGGGACGCGGCGGGCACGCGGAAGAGGCGATCCGGCGGCTAATCGTGTAGATGAGGCTTAAGTTTAGCATAGTTGCCCTTGGTATATGAATAAGTCGAGTCTGCTTATCTATTCTTTTGGTATACTGGAGATGGCTGCTGACAGCCTGACTCACATGTCCAAGGGCCATTGTAATGAATCTACACTGAGTGACAGACACATAATTTTTTAAATACTCTAGTCTTGCAGCACGATGTGACCCCAGCCTTTCTCAGACAATGTAGTTTGTTGTGCGAACAACACTTTTTTCAGAGGTGTCATTCTTGGTAAGGAGTGTCCATGACTCCATGTAGGTGATAAGGCTCAGCATTCTTCTGTACAGATCCATAGATTTTTCGTAACACCTTGTATTCTTAGCAGGAAAGGGCCTCTTCATCCTCCTCTGTGAGAAACCACATTTCGCTGTCGTAGGTGACAACTGGATGAATAATGGTTTTATGAGCTACTTCCTTCGTTCTTATTGACAGGAGATCTAATTATAGGAGGTGCTGTAAGCTAAAATAGTTTATATTACCAGAGCTTATACATACTTGTATTTCTCTGTTAACCTAATGTAATCAACGTTAATACCCTCTTTCCTCGAAATTAAGACAGCCCCCAAAAGTAAGCCCTAGCAAGAATTTCGAGCATGCTCAAAATATAAGCCCTACCCCGAAAGTAAGCTATAGTGGCAGTAAGGGGAAAAAGTATGGCAACTTGTGGTATTACTGGAGCCCAGAAACACAAGTTACCATACTTCTTCCTCATAGGCTGAAGCTTGGGGACATAGCGGCATGGAGCTGGGGGAAGGAAGAGTATACAAAGGGATATCAGAGGACATGGAGGACACCAGGAGGACATGGGGATAGCGGAAGACACAGTGGAGAACACATAGAAGGACACAGGAGGATGGGATAGAGGAGGGCATGGGTACAGAGGGGAACACCAGGAGGACACTAAAGGTACAAGGGGACACAGGGGCACACGAGAGGTGGATCCAGCAGAGAAAGAGGCAGTACAGTGGGGAAGGCAAGAGGACACACAGCACAGGAACTTGTGTTTTCATAGAATTATAAGACACCCCCTTAAAATAAGCCCTAGCACATCTTTTGGTGCAAAATTTAATATAACACACTGTCTTATTTTTGGGGAAACACGGGTAGAGCCTGAGTATTTGAAGCTTGCCCCTATTTCATACTCTTCATGATTAACATTGGTTCTCATTGTGTGTCACTGTAACCTATCTTTACCATGTGCTTAGTCTTTCCAATGCGAAAGTGTAAACCCACCAGTTGGGAAGCTTACTTGTTACTTCATTTAATTATGGCTTTTAAGCAGTGCTTCAGTGTTCCAGTGTTCCCATTATAGCCAAAGTGAAGAGTGGATGATTTTTCTGTATTGGCCAATTGATGCACATGACTTTGCAACTGCAAAAACCTTCCACGAAAAACTAGAAGTAAGGTGGATCCCTTGCAGACTGTACAAGAGCTGGATTGATGATGCAAAGGAGAGCTTCCAAGGCTGGATGCAGCAATCTGAGAATTGGATGTTTTTTAAATTTAGTTGGGGCCAATCAAGACTCTTCTAGGACTGCAGAGCCCTATAATATTAGTAATAGTCTTGACTGGTACAAAGACTGCGCTTCCACAGTTCATAGAGCAGGCAAGTTTAGAAACTGGAATTATTGCCTCCTACTAGCACCAAGATCATTTCAAAATGATGTCCCAATCCAATTAGACTATAATCCCATCTTCTTGTGAACCGTGAAAAAAAGCTTAACTATCATAGGCATTGAATCCACTTATTACAAAAATGCTCAAATAAATGATAAAACATTGTATCAGGTTAGAATCATGGAGGGTGTGATACAAGAGACAGCGCAGTTACCAGCAATGCTTAAAATTGCAGTCAGACAGGCTATGTTGCAAGCAGTACCAAAATAGCAAGGACATCAGAAGACAGGGCCTGGCAACAAACATTAACTAGAAACAGTTATTGAGAAAATCTAAGTGAAATACTGGAGATGAAAGAGTAAAAGTGTAGAAGAACATAACTGATAACTGATGTTCTGAGAAATACAATTCAGTGCAATACTATGAAAATGTGGTGCTACATGGCACTTTTTATAATCCACAAACTCAGAAGCGTTAATATCTGATCACATGGCACATGCTCATTGTGGAGTCCATTTCTAGTCCAGGTTGCTTTGTCACTTATGTTCTCTATTCTTAGTAATTCAGTTAATGTACAGTATTTCAACTATGTATATAGTTGCTTGCTTAGAGTTCAGATGTAGGTTATTTAGTTTACTCTAGTTATTTCTTTTTAACTGCATTGAGTTTGTCTTTTGTGGCTAGATGAGAAGCAAATAGTGCTTCGTGAATTCATGCTGTGTGTATTATCAATATATTCAACCTTATTTATAGGCTGAGAAAGGTAACACCCAGTTACAGAGGCCCGGCCAGTTACGTGAACAAACACAAATGGTATGAATGACATAGTGTGTGAATAGCGTCTTGTCTTATACAGCCAGTGACTCCACCACTGTTATGATCTTAAAATAGACTTCCTGAGCTGCAACTCTCGAAATACTACAGACAAAAAATTGAAATATTTCCACATAATTACAATAAGCTAGACATAGAAAGAAAACTTTAGAAAATAAGCATTTGAATGGAATTTTCTGCATTGTAGAAATTTGTATTTTTATACGTGATTAAAACAGAAAACATATTTTACTGTATTTTTTACTGCCTTTTATCATATGAACTTGACATGAGATTCCCTATTATTCCTAACCATAATACTTTCTGATAAGTAGGAGTCTGGTTTTATTGAGTATAGAGAAGATAGGCTTACGACATGCTCCACTCATCCACAACATTAAAACCATTGATAGGTGATGTGAATATTACTGACTGATCTTTACAATGGCACCTGCTGTCAGTTGTAGGGTATATTAGGATGGAAGCAAGTAAACGGTCAGTTATTGGGCTAGGTTCAAACTCACACTGCAAAACACAGTTGCAATCACCTAGCGGAGCAATTGCACTTTTGCGATTCTCATTTGGAGACATGTGCAGGGGTCAATGCTGCATTTCATATGTGGGGGTCATTGCTACAGCTAATATGCTGGCAAGTGGAGACATTACGGGAGCCCCGTGTTCACTAATGCTGATTGCTGAAGCACAAATTGTAACACAAAACATTTTTTCATTCCTTTGTATTCAAACTGTTAAATTCACCGTTCAATAAACCCACTGTGTGTGTGCGGGGGCCGGGCGGGGGAGGGGGGGGGGGGTGTAAAAATAGTGAATCATCTGTCTATATCAGGTAACTGTCAAGAGCCAAATTTTAGACTGTACCCTCCACATTGTATCATATTTGTGGCACTCTTAAAGGATACCCAAGGTGACATGTGACATGGTGAGATAGACATGTGTATGTACAGTGCATAGCATGCAAATAACTGTGCTATGTTGCTTTTTTTTTCTTTCTCTGCCTAAAAGAGTTAATCATCAGGTATGTAAGTGGCAGTTCCTGTCTGAGTCAGGACTTGGTCAGACTATTCACTATAGTGTGGCCCTCACTGGCTCTACCCGTGTCTGCATGGGTTTCCTCTCAGCACTTCTTCCCACATCCCAAAAACATAGAGATAAGTTAATTGACTTTCCCATAAAAAATTGGCCCTAGACTGCAATGGACACACGACTATGGTAGGGATTGGATTGTGAACCCTTCTCATGGACAGTTATGGGACAAACCTACTGTATATACTATACAGCGCTGCAGAAGTTGTTGGGGCTATATAAATACTAAGAATTTCAAAGTCATCAGCATCCATGATGGAAATACCATTCTTGTGAGGTCATTTAGGCAAACTCTGAGCAGGAAATTTCAATCCTTTCAGAACCAGCAGAGTAAAGTCCTCTGACTGCACAGTCCTGACCAGAAGAAATTTACAAGACTAATTTACTAGACATGGACTTATTTTCACACACAAATGAGTTCCTGCTAAATTAATTATTCAAGTAATATGAGGAAGTTTAGCTGAGGTGAAAGTGTAATTACAGCAGGGTTCTTGCATGAAAATAGATAATTAGACCTCTGTAGAAGACATATGTGAGGGGAGGGTGTGCCTGCTGCAATAGCTGTTCTCTGGGCAGGGAGAGAAGTCATGCAGCTGGTAATTAACTGAAGAAACTGAGGATGACAATAAGGGTGGATGGCTGAGAGAAAGTGTAGAACAGGTTGGACCAGAGGAATCCAAATGAGCAGGAATGGTATTAAAGTACATTTGTCCTGATATAAATAATCACAGTTATCTCTGACTTTAAGTTACCGTGTAAGACTTCCATGCAGGACTGTTTCTGGGTATTTTGGTGCACACACGCACGCATGAACACACACGCACGCGTGCACACACACACACACACACACACACACACAAACAAAAAAAAAGCACCATTATATTGTAGTTTATGGAAAGCATGTGTCTTTACAAGGTCAAATATTATCCTAGGAATGCAGTAGAGCTGCATCAACCAATATAGCATAAGGATGCTTTGCCAGGGGCTTACGATACATTAATATAGCAAGTGCCAGGGATCTTATTGGTGTTGGGTCATTTCTGTGGATATTGGCGAGGGATGATAAATGTGGTATTTATGGTTAATTTAGAACAACAAAGGGCATTTTTTGCTGCTATGTTCTTGTTTAACTTTAACCCTCTGTGGAAATGGGTAAGAAGCACATAAGTACCCCATACGCATTTCACTTGGTGGGGGGATATCTGGGGGATCATGTATAATGCGGGCCGGTAAAGCTCAAGGTGCAGAGCATGAGCGTAACAATAGGGGATGCAACCCATGCGCCCGCGGGGGGGCCCGGGCCCCCCTAGGGCCCGCTCGTGGCCGATTTGAGGGGCTGGAGGGGTCGCACCATGAGGGGAAAGCTATGGCCACATTCGGCGGGGAGGGGGGAAGGTCCCCCCCCTCCCTCACCTCGGGCTTTCCCCTCTGAGCTCCCCTCCAGCTTCAATAGCTATACAAGACAAGTGCAGCGGAGCGGCGGGCAGCGGCAGGCAAACATACCTTCCGTGCGTTCCAGCGCAGACACTTCTCGCTCTAGTGACTGACGCGACTTTCTGTATAAAACAGGAAGTCGCGTCAGTCACTAGAGCGAGAAGCGTCCGGACGCACGGAAGGTATGTTTGCCTGCCGCTGCCCGCTGCTCCGCTGCACTTGTCTTCTATAGCTATTGAAGCTGGAGGGGAGCACAGAGGGGCTCTGGATTCAGGATGTACCAACCTGCATGGGTTACAAGGGATTAAAAAGACTTGGGGAGGGGTCTCCACGCTGTCCATTTACTTAAAATGTATAAAATGAGCATTTGGAACTCTGTATATATCAACCTGTTAACACAAACTGGATGTATATACATGTCTAGTTTGTGTATTGATCTACAAAACTGGACATACAGGCACCTTCTGTCAATCAGCGCCGGGTGCACACGCTCGAGTGTGCTTCCGCAGCTCATTCATGGTTGGACATACTTGACAGGGAGTGGTGAACGGGAACATGTTCCCAAAGCCAATCAAAGTGCCTGTGAATGAATAAGCATGGCTCCTATCAGGAGCTGTGTTCATTCATTTAAACAAAAGTAAAAAGTAGAGTACTAACAAACAAACAAACAAACCAACCACAACACTTCCTGTGCATATGATAAAGTATATAGTGCCATCTTGTGGACAAAAATACATAATAAAATAAATCCCATATAGTTTTTAAAGCAAGTCTGAAGTGAATTTTAAAATAAAAAACAGATACTCAAGGAGAGGGAAGGCTCTGGGTCCTATAGTACCTTTCCATTCTATAGGACTCTCCTCATTCCCCCACAGGCTGCTCTGTTTGAATTTTCCACTGTGGGAGACCTCTGCAATCTTGATAAACACTTGGGCTCCTGAAGACCGGCGGCTCTGTGCTGCTCATGTGCGAGTGTGCCAGAGAGGGCGCTGGTGCATGCGCAGTACAGAGTAGCCAGTCTTCGGGAAGCCTGAGTGCCTCCAAAGGCTGCTAAAGTCTCCCCAACCCAGTAGAGAGCAGTCCACGACCAATAGACCATGGCCTGCTAATGGTGGAGCCTGCGGGGAAACGTGGAGACCGGCAGGAGGATGGGAAGGCTTTATAGGACCCAGAGCCCTCCCTCTCCTGGTGAGTAGCTGTGTTTTTATTTTAAAATTTGCTTCAGACTCCCTTTAACCTCATCTACCCCTCTCCCCTATAGTTACCAAAATAAAACACTTAGGATAAAAAGCCTAAGAGCAAACTATCCTACTGTATATCATACATGTGTCAAGTCATGGATTCGCCCAATGTATGTGTAGGATGCGGAAGCATCCACCGTTAACGCAGGAACCACTCTAGGATATTTGCCTTAATGCCGGCAGACTTGTGATCTCTCCTCATCTGATGGTTATCAACCTGATTGAGCGGCTACCAATTTTTTGCGGTATACATTACTTGGCTTATATACTTGTCTGTAGTAAAAATTATTGTAGATAATGATGAGTGTCAGCCTGTCTCCTCTTTGTGAAGCAGTGCTGCATAGATACAGGATTGACATCAGAAAGGACAACAGAGTGTAAAGGGCGGAGGTAATGAAGCAATAGAATGGAAACCAGTGAGATACCAGAGCATTGAATACAGAATCAGGGTGTGACAGGAAGAGTCATACATTCCTACAATGGCTAAAACTGTCTATAAGAGACTTCAACTACACTGAAACTACAACTGTGCACAGATCTAAAAATACCGCTTGACAGCCTCATTATCAGTCTGCTCTGCCCAAATGTCGAATGAGACTTCTGCAGCTAAAAAGTTTATTTTTAAGTCAGTCTGAAAAAGTGCTAAAGTCCTAAAAGTGCTAACAGGAGGATCTGTGAAAAAGGCTTTTGCTGCGTAGCTTGGCATCATTAATGTGGTATTTAAAGTACACCTGAATCAATTAAAAAAACAAACATTAGAAACCAACGTCAGTGGGTGGAAACCTCTGGGTGGTCCAGAGGCTCCCCGGATCCTGGTAGAGCCCAATATTCCAGCACAGGGTTTTTTCCTGATCTCTTGGCCACGTTCCCAGCCGTGGATGAGCACATCCGTACTGGGCATGCACACGTAAGGAACACTTCATATTTCTGGGCACGTGCAGATCTTACATGTGCCTTCCCAGTACAGATGCACTCGTCCACATAACAGAACATTACAGTATATAGAAGTTCAGGCTAAGAACATTTATTTGACTGTTTTGAATACTTTTTTTTTACTTTATATTGTCTTATAATTTTATATTTCGTTTAACCTCTTCAGAACCATAGGTTTACACCCCTTAGGCCACTGCAGCTTCAAGGGCTCACTGCAGGGCCGTACAACTCAGCACACAAGTGATCCCCCCCTTTTTCTGCCTGCCAACAGAGCTTTCTGTTGGGGGGCTCTGATTGCTGCCACCCTGTTATATTTATTTTTTATTTATTTATGTTTTTTTTTTCAATAAATGAAACTTTTTTTTATTTTTTTTCTATCCCTGCCCTCCCTCCCCCTGCTAGCCAATGACAGCGATCGGCTGTCATAGGCATGAGCCTATGAGAGCTGATCACTTTTGTGCCTCTACAGGGGACAGCCGAGAGACACGGCTGTCCCCAGTATAGTGCTGCCCAAGATCGCAGCGCTGTACAATGTAAATAAACAATACACTTTTAGGCCGGATCCACACTATACGTGCTTTTTTGAGCGCTTGCGTTTGATTAGCGCTAGCTGAGCGCTTTTTAACTTCTTGCTGACCGCTCCACACCAATAAGCGTAAACGCGGCGGCAGCCCCAAAATCGGCGTGAAGCTCCGGCATCAGCTAGGAGACTGTTAGACGGTGAAACGGTCGTCTATTTACAAGGTACAGCCCTGTGATCTACGGCAGCGCTGTACAGGGGACAGCCGTGTCACTCGGCTGTCCCCTCCAAAGGCACAAAGGTGATCTGCTGTTATAGGCTGATGCAAGCGCTCACAAAAGCGTTTTTAGTGTGGACCTGGCCTTACACTTGAGTTATCTCCTAGGAGATAATTTTCATCTTTTCTTTTAAGCATTTTACAATTAAAAAAAATACCCAAAAGTCGGTGAAAATGTACTTTCAACAGTATTCTGAGTATTTTCTTGCTTGCTTTTTTAAAGGGCATTTCATGACAAGGTGTGAAAAGAAAACTTAGGAGGAAAAGTGAATTGCATATGGCCCATAGTCAGCTTCATACCATGTACAATTATAAAAAGCTCCACCAGATGGCAGACTATGAACAATAAGTATGCAACTTCAACTGGGTTTGTACTTTGTACCAAGTTTCTACTGAGCATCAAGTTCACAGAACTGTTCATTGTATGTGAAATATACAGGACACCACCAGATGGCAGTGTGGGGACATCTGTAAAATACGCAAGTAGGTTCACAATTTCATGAATAGAACTATTAGAAATGCATATGATGTCATGATGACCGTGGCCCACGGGCCCCATCTAACGCTGTTCTCCAATGTCATAAATTTTACTCATGCTGATATGTTCCAGGACTTATGTATGCAAACATTCCTAGATTCCCACTGCTGCAAAATATATTATAACGGTTGCTAATATATTGTAATAGTGTGCAGGGACTAGCGAGTCTGTTTTGGAACACATTCTTTATTTTTGCACTAAAATATTCAGCTCTTGCTAGATATTCTCTTATGGCCCAGGCTTCCCTGTATAGCAAATCATCTGAAATCTGTTACATTTTTATAGCTTACATTTGGATTATTTAGAGCTCACATTTGCGGAAAAATCTGATCTGTGCGTAACATGTAAATAAAAACAGAATGGGATGGTTATTTGCAAATCAAATTTAACAGAAAATGTTATAAAGACAACATAACAAATAATGAAAAGATAAAAATTATTGATGTTTGAAAAACTTTATGCGCATTTGGGATTTGTTGGCAACAAGACCTTTCCATAAAGATGAGAAAGGGTTATATTTCCACTGTGTTTTATCCCCTCTTCAATAAACAGCACTCTGTACACCTTTAGGAACTGAGGAGACCGATTGCTGCAGCTTTAGGCCTCATTCAGACGGGAGGCCGAACTCGCTTGCCTAGCAGTTCAGTCTCCCATCTTCTCTCCACCAGTAAAATTTGCGTGCAATTAAAATGCATCCAAATTGCAGCGGAAGTAACATCACGCATGTCAATCAGTGACACGTGGTGGTGTTACAGGGCAGCAGAGGAGCGTGGCATGTCAAGTCTGAGTGCGGGTGCAGCCGTGCTAAGATCTGACTGCATGGGGGGCACCTGATTAGCTCTGGTACAGAGTGCTAACAAGCGCCAGACCAGTGCAGGAGAGCAGCTAACTGGCGATGAATTCATAATTTGCCCATGTTAAAGGACTACGTAGCGTGGATCGGAGAGGGAGGCCCTAGAGCTGCGCAGCCGCGGCCTCCTCCGGCGGCCATATTTGAGGAGGCAGGAGAGCCCGACCCGGGCTGGGGGTCGGGGTCCGGCCGGGGGGAGGACAAGCAGCGGGGGCCCAGTGGAGCTGCACGGAGGGCACGGATGGCGTCCTCCGTGCCTTCAAACGTGATACAGGTACAGACCTTTTTTTATGGATTTGGGCTCGTAAGTCCTTTAAAGGGGCCTTAAAGTGAAGTGTTGTCACATTCTTTTCTGATATAGGATCTCAGCACTCAACAGTTCCTTCATTATGTGTCATAATACACTAAGGCAAGGCAGGGGTCACACTTGAGGAAAACTGCAGTGTTTTGCCACATATCAAAAACGCATGCAGAAACCCATGAAATAATGTTTTCAGGAGGCATATGTGAATCCACATGGCATTAAAAAATACAACCTGCACTACTTCCCCGCACAAGGCATGCATTTTCTCATTGAAATCAATGGCTACTGTAAAATATGTTAAGATGCACCCCAAAACAATTGTGTTCGGGAGAACAAAATCATTTGCGTTTCCCCCAGATGGAAGTGCAATCCCTCCCCAAATGTTTCCAGTGGGGGATAAGTCTAGACTGTAGGCAGGCCAACTTTGCATTGGGACACTTTTGATACTGAGACATGCTGTTGTAATACATGCAGTACACAAACTGACTGAAATAAGCAAGATCCACCCTGAAAAGATGCTGTTTGCATGGCAGCTTACTTTGCTCCAAACCATGTACCATGTTTTCTGGCATATAAGACACATCGGAATAGAGACACACCTAGGTTAAGAGGGCAAAAACCAGTAAAAAATATACTAAACCTGGTACGTTCATGGTCCAGGAGGGTCTTGTACATGTTCTCTCCAAATTTTTGTGTCCCCCATGTGTCCCCCTGGGTCCCCCATGTGTCCCTTTCTGTCTACCATACCACCTTCTATCCCCCATGTGTCCCCTTCTGTCCCCCATGTGTTCCCTCCGCTCTTTCATGTACTCCCTCCGCTTCCCCATTTGTCCCCTCCTCTCCCCGTGTATAGTTTACAAGCAGCATCCATCAGCTCCCACGGTGACCAGAGACCACTCCTCCCTCACTGCTCCCCTAGTGCTGGCTTCTGCTGATGACGCGATCAGAAAAGCCTCCCAGAGATGCTATTTGGATGTAATCTGTCTCCCACCCTCATAGATCTGCCTTAGCTTGCACAGATTTTGTTTTTACTCAGTCATGCTGCTGATTTATTGTTAGTTAAGGAGGAACTCTGGTGAGATAGAGAAGAGAGAGTATGTAAATTATTCAGGATTCTCAATTTACGTGAATTAACATTAAAAAACACTTTCCATTTCTATATATTGCTGTATATTGGTATGTAAACCTGCCCTCCCAGTGATGTCACAGCCTAGGCTGTTTATTATGCAAAATATTCTCTTAGTGCACTCTGGGAGACTAGGTGTTTTTTTCTGCTGATTTCAGAACACACAGTAAACAAACATTCTGCAGTGATGCACCTACCAGCACTAACGATGTTGCAATACGTGAAACATTTCAAAATGTAAATAAGGATGAGGAAAGATTTTAACAATGGGCAAACACTGACTAAATACATTATAAAGTAATATTGCAAAAAAAAAAAAAAAAAAAAAAAGCAATTTTATTAATGATATTAACCACTTGAGGACCACAGTCTTTTCGCCCCTTAAGGACCAGAGCCTTTTTCTCCATTCAGACCACTGCAGCTTTCACGGTTTATTGCTCGCTTATACAACCTACCACCTAAATGAATTTTACCTCCTTTTCTTGTCACTAATACAGCTTTCTTTTGGTGCTATTTGATTGCTCCTGCGATTTTTACTTTTTATTATATTCAGCAAAAAAGACATGAATTTTGGCAAAAAAATGATTTTTTTTAACTTTCTGTGCTGACATTTTTCAAATAAAGTAAAATTTCCTATACATTTGAGCGCGAAAGTTATTCTGCTACATGTCTTTGATAAAAAAAAAACCATTCAGTGTATATTTATTGGATTGGGTAAAAGTTATAGCGTTTACAAACTATGGTGCCAAAAGTGAATTTTCCCATTTTCAAGCATCTCTGACTTTTCTGCGCACCTGTCAGGTTTCATGAGGGGCTAAAATTCCAGGATAGTACAAATACCCCCCAAATGACCCCATTTTGGAAAGAAGACATCCCAAAGTATTCAGTGAGAGGCCTGGTGCGTTCATAGAAGATTTTATTTTTTGTCACAAGTTAGCGGAAAATTACACTTTCTGACAAAAAAGAAAAAAAAAAAAGTTTCCATTTCTTCTAACTTGCGACAAAAAAAAATGAAATCTGCCACGGACTCACTATGCTCCTCTCTGAATACCTTGAAGTGTCTACTTTCCAAAATGGGGTCATTTGTGGGGTGTGTTCACTGTCCTGGCATTTTGGGGGGTGCCTAATTGTAAGCACCCCTGTAAAGCCTAAAGATGCTCATTGGACTTTGGGCCCCTTAGCGCAGTTAGGCTTCAAAAAAGTGCCACACATGTGGTATTGCCGTACTCAGGAGAAGTAGTATAATGTGTTTTGGGGTGTATTTTTACACATACCCATGCTGGGTGGGAGAAATATCTCCGTAAATGACAATTTTTTATTTTTTTTTACACACAATTGTCTATTTATAGAGATATTTCTCCCACTCAGCATGGGTATGTGGAAAAATACCCCCCAAAACACATTATACTACTTCTCCTGAGTACGGCGATACCACATGTGTGGCACTTTTTTGCACCCTAACTGCGCTAAGGGGCCCAAAGTCCAATGAGTACCTTTAGGATTTCACAGGTCATTTTGAGAAATTTGGTTTTAAGACTACTCCTCACGGTTTAGGGCCCCTAAAATGCCAGGACAGTATAGGAACCCCACAAATTACCCCATTTTAGAAAGAAGACACCCCAAGGTATTCCGTTAGGAGTATGGTGAGTTCATAGAAGATTTTTTTTTTTGTCACAAGTTAGCAGAAATTGATTTTAATTTTTTTTTTCACAAAGTGTCATTTTCCGCTAACTTGTGACAAAAAATAAAATCTTCTATGAACTCACCGTACTCCTAACGGAATACCTTGGGGTGTCTTCTTTCTAAAATGGGGTCATTTGTGGGATTCCTATACTGCCCTGGCATTTTAGGGGCCCTAAACCGTGAGGAGTAGTCTTGAAACCAAATGTCGCAAAATGACCTGTGAAATCCTAAAGGTACTCATTGGACTTTGGGCCCCTTAGCGCAGTTAGGGTGCAAAAAAGTGCCACACATGTGGTATCGCCGTACTCGGGAGAAGTATTATAATGTGTTTTGGGGTGTATTTTTACACATACCCATGCTGGGTGGGAGAAATATCTCTGTAAATGACAATTATTTGATTTTTTTTTACACACAATTGTCCATTTACAGAGAGATTTCTCCCACCCAGCATGGGTATGTATAAAAATACACCCCAAAACACATTATACTACTTCTTCTGAGTACGGCGATACCACATGTGTGACACTTTTTTGCAGCCTAGGTGCGCTAAGGGGCCCAACGTCCTATTCACAGGTCATTTTGAGGCATTTGTTTTCTAGACTACTTCTCACGGTTTAGGGCCCCTAAAATGCCAGGGCAGTATAGGAACCCCACAAGTGACCCCATTTTAGAAAGAAGACACCCCAAGGTATTCCGTTAGGGGTATGGTGAGTTCGTAGAAGATTTTATTTTTTGTCACAAGTTAGTGAAAAATGACACTTTGTGAAAAAAAAATAAAAATCCAATTTCCGCTAACTTTTGACAAAAAATAAAATCTTCTATGAACTCATCATACACCTAACAGAATACCTTGGGGTGTCTTCTTTCTAAAATGGGGTCACTTGTGTGGTTCCTATACTGCCCTGGCATTTTAGGGGCCCTAAACCGCGAGGAGTAGTCTAGAAAACAAATGCCTCAAAATGACTGTTCAGGGGTATAAGCATCTGCAAATTTTGATGACAGGTGGTCTATGAGGGGGCAAATTTTGTGGAACCGGTCATAAGCAGGGTGGCCTCTTAGATGACAGGATGTATTGGGCCTGTTCTGATGGATAGGAGTGCTAGGGGGGTGACAGGAGGTGAATAATGGGTGTCTCAGGGGGCGGTTAGAGGGGAAAATAGATGCAATCAATGCACTGGGGAGGTGATCGGAAAGGGGTCTGAGGGGGGTCTGATGGGTTTGGCCGAGTGATCAGGAGCCCACACGGGGCAAATTAGGGCCTGATCTGATGGGTAGGTGTGCTAGGGAGTGACAGGAGGTGATTGATGGGTGTCTCAAGGTGTGATTAGAGGGGGGAAATAGATGCAAGCAATGCACTGGCGAGGAGATCAGGGCTGGGGTCTGAGGGCGTTCTGAGGTGTGGGCGGGTGATTGGGTGCCCTAGGGGCAGATTCGGGTCTAATCTGATGGGTAACAGTGACAGGTGGTGATAGGGGGTGATTGATGGGTGATTAGTGGGTGTTTAGAGGAGAGAAGAGATGTAAACACTGCACTTGGGAGGTGATCTGATGTCGGACCTGCGGGCGATCTATTGGTGTGGGTGGGTGATCAGATTGCCCGCAAGTGGCAGGTTAGGGGCTGATTGATGGGTGGCAGTGCCAGGGGGTGATTGATGGGTGGCAGTGACAGGGGGTGATTGATGGGTGATTGACAGGTGATCAGTGGGTTATTACAGGGAATAACAGATGTAAATATTGCACTGGCGAATTGATAAGGGGGGGTCTGAGGGCAATCTGAGCATGTGGGCGGGTGATTGGGTGCCCGCAAGGGGCAGATTAGGGTCTAATCTGATGGGTAACAGTGACAGGTGGTGATAGGGGGTGATTGATGGGTGATTGATGGGTAATTAGTGGGTGTTTAGAGGAGAGAATAGATGTAAACACTGCGCTTGGGTGGTGATCTGATGTCGGACCTGCGGGCGATCTATTGGTGTGGGTGGGTGATCAGATTGCCCGCAAGGGGCAGGTTAGGGGCTGATTGATGGGTGGCAGTGCCAGGGGGTGATTGATGGGTGGCAGTGACAGGGGGTGATTGATGGGTGATTGACAGGTGATCAGTGGGTTATTACAGGGAATAACAGATGTAAATATTGCACTGGCGAATTGATAAGGGGGGGTCTGAGGGCAATCTGAGCGTGTGGGCGGGTGATTGGGTGCCCGCAAGGGGCAGATTAGGGTCTAATCTGATGGGTAACAGTGACAGGTGGTGATAGGGGGTGATTGATGGGTGATTGATGGGTAATTAGTGGGTGTTTAGAGGAGAGAAGAGATGTAAACACTGCATTTGGGAGGTGATCTGATGTCGGATCTGCGGGCGATCTATTGGTGTGGGTGGGTGATCAGATTGCCCGCAAGGGGCAGGTTAGGGGCTGATTGATGGGTGGCAGTGACAGGGGGTGATTGATGGGTGGCAGTGACAGGGGGTGATTGATGGGTGATTGACAGGTGATCAGTGGGTTATTACAGGGAATAACAGATGTAAATATTGCACTGGCGAATTGATAAGGGGGGGTCTGAGGGCAATCTGAGCGTGTGGGCGGGTGATTGGGTGCCCGCAAGGGGCAGATTAGGGTCTAATCTGATGGGTAACAGTGACAGGTGGTGATAGGGGGTGATTGATGGGTGATTGATGGGTAATTAGTGGGTGTTTAGAGGAGAGAAGAGATGTAAACACTGCATTTGGGAGGTGATCTGATGTCGGATCTGCGGGCGATCTATTGGTGTGGGTGGGTGATCAGATTGCCCGCAAGGGGCAGGTTAGGGGCTGATTGATGGGTGGCAGTGACAGGGGGTGATTGACAGGTGATTGACGGGTGATTGACAGGTGATTGACAGGTGATCAGGGGGGATAGATGCATACAGTACACGGGGGGGGGGGGCATCTGGGGGGGGGGTCTAGGGAGAATCTGAGGGGTGGGGGGGGGTGATCAGGAGGGAGTAGGGGGCAGATTAGGGACTAAAAAAAAATAGCGTTGACAGATAGTGACAGGGAGTGATTGATGGGTGATTAGGGGGGTGATTGGGTGCAAACAGTGGTCTGGGGGGTGGGCAGGGGGGGGGTCTGAGGGGTGCTGTGGGCGATCAGGGGGGAGGGGGGGGGGAATCAGTGTGCTTGGGTGCAGACTAGGGTGGCTGCAGCCTGCCCTGGTGGTCCCTCGGACACTGGGACCACCAGGGCAGGAGGCAGCCAGTATAATAGGCTTTGTATACATTACAAAGCCTATTATACACTTTCCGTGCGGCGATCGGGCAGCTAGTAACCCGCCGGCGCTTCCGAACGGCCGGCGGGTTACAGCGAGCGGTGGGCGGAGCCAGTCCCCGGCGGCTGATCGCGTCACAAATGACGCGATCGCCGCATAGCCACTCCCGCAGCCGCCCCCGCCGATGGGCGTATTGCGGTCGTTTGGGCCCGGACTTTGCCGCCGCCCATCGGCTGGGGGCGGTCCTTAAGTGGTTAAAGAGAGTCTGAAGCAAGAGTAAATCTCGCTTCAGACCTCATAGATAGCAGGGGCATGTGTGCCCCTGCTAAACCGCCGCTATCCCGCGGCTTAACGGGGGTCTCTGACCCCCCAAATCCGCTCTGTACAGCGGGGGAGCGCTTCCTGGTTGGGGCAGGGCTAACCGCCGCAGCCCTGCCCCACGCGCGTCTGTCAGCGCGTATCTCCGCCTCTCCCCCGCCCCTCTCAGTCTTCCTTCACTGAGAGGGGTGGGGGAGAGGCGGCGATGCGCCGCTGACAGACGCGACTGGAGGCAGGGCTGCAGCCGTTGGCCCTGCCTCCAGGAAGCCATAAATCACGACCAAATCTGCGACCAAGTGTTGCAGTGGTCGCTTTGGGGGTGAAGGGACCCCGTTAAGCCGCGCTATAGCGGCAGTTTAGCAGGGGCACACATGCCCCTGCTAACTATGAACTCTGAAGCGAGATTTATTCTCGCTTCAGAGTCTCTTTAACCTCCTTGCCGGTTATCCCGAGCTCAGCTCGGGGTAACCTGCGCAGGAGGATATCTCAGGCCCCGCTGGGCCGATTTGCATAATTTTTTTCCCTACACGCAGCTAGCACTTTGCTAGCTGCGTGTAGGTCGCGATCGCCACCGCTCGCCGCCGATTCGCCGCTACCCGCCGAGCCGCCCCCCGCCGCCCCAGACCCCTGCGCAGCCTGGCCAATCAGTGCCAGGCAGCGCTAAGGGGCGGATCGGAGTTCCCTCTGACGTCACGACGTCTATGATGTCGGTGACGTCATCCCGCCCGGTCGCCATGGCGACCGGGGAAGCCCTGCAGGAAATCCCGTTCTCAACGGGATTCCCTGCATACTCTGATCGCCGAAGGCGATCGGAGTGGGTGGGGGGATGCCGCCGCTTAGCGGCTATCATGTAGCGAGCCCTGGGCTCGCTACATGATTTAAAAAAAAAAAAAAAGTGCGGCGCTGCCTCCTTGCCGGATTTTTTAGACCGGCAAGGAGGTTAAATGCAGAAAAGTTACTCTTTACTCTACAGGATCTTTTCAAAAAATTAGCATATTGTGATAAAGTTCATTATTTTCTGTAATGTACTGATAAACATTAGACTTTCATATATTTTAGATTCAAATACACACAACTGAAGTAGTTCAAGCCTTTTATTGTTTTAATATTGATGATTTTGGCATACAGCTCAAGAAATCCACAAATTCCTATCTCAAAATATTAGCATATTTCATCCGACCAATAAAAGAAAAGTGTTTTTAAAACAAAAAAAGTCAACCTTCAAATAATTATGTGCAGTTATGCACTTAATACTTGGTCGGGAATCCTTTTGCAGAAATGACTGCTTCAATGCAGCGTGACATGGAGGCAATCAGCCTGTGGCACTGCTCAGGTGTTACGGAGGCCCAGGATGCTTCGATAGCGGCCTTAAAGATTTCATTTTTCAGCACGACCTGGCACCTGCTCACAGTGCCAAAACCACTGGTAAATGGTTTACTGACCATGGTATTACTGTGCTCAATTGGCCTGCCAACTCTCCTGACCTGAACCCCATAGAGAGTCTGTGGGATATTGTGAAGAGAAAGTTGAGAGACGCAAGACCCAACACTCTGGATGAGCTTAAGGCCGCTATCGAAGCATCCTGGGCCTCCGTAACACCTGAGCAGTGCCACAGGCTGATTGCCTCCATGCCACGCCGCATTGAAGCAGTCATTTCTGCAAAAGGATTCCCGACCAAGTATTGAGTGCATAACTGAACATAATTATTTGAAGGTTGACTTTTTTTGTTTTAAAAACACTTTTCTTTTATTGGTCGGATGAAATATGCTAATATTTTGAGATGAGCTGTATGCCAAAATCATCAATATTAAAACAATAAAAAGCTTGAACTACTTCAGTTGTGTGTATTTGAATCTAAAATATATGAAAGTTTAATGTTTATCAGTACATTACAAAAAATAATGAACTTTATCACAATATGCAAATTTTTTTAGAAGATCCTGTATATACTGTAGCTGTGAAATGGTCCACCGGGTGTACTATTACACAACTCATCCAGTGTGAGCATTTAAAGTGAGCATATATGTTTAGTAAAAATAAAAAAATGTTTCAGTTTAAGCATTTGATATGTTCTTGTTTTTTTCAAAAAGATACTTTTTTAAAGTCTGGCACTGGAAGCAATACCGGTAATAACATATACTGATGAATGACAGCGCTTCTCTTGTGTGTTTCTTGATATCTGCAAAATGTAAACACACTACACACTACAAACAAAATTGAAGAACTTACCCAGTGAAAAAGTGATGCACACGTGATTCAAACAGTGTCAACAAAGCAGCCAGCTCTCCCACAATAATAGCCGCTCACCAGATAATCTCCACCTCATATCCAGGTGGGTCTAGCATGTGTATATCAATCAATGATCAGGCTCCAACCACTTGGTTCACGAACAGTAAAAATTTAATCCAGAATCCTTTTAAAACAAACAATAAAAATCGCTCATAGCGCAACAACATGTAAGTAAATGTAGTCAGCCTGCGCCGTCCAGCGCACTTACAAGATTTCAGTTGATATGTAGAGATGGCGAACATCTCCAAATCCCTGGGGCTCTTACTACTTCCGGGTCGCACTGACCCGGAGTAGTACGCCTGCGCTGCCCGGCGGAGCGCGTTCTAGATCGCGCTCCTGTTGCCAGGCACTTTCTGCACGTGTGCGTGACGTCATGAACGACGTCACGCTCATGCGCAGAGAGTGCCCGGCAACAGGAGCGCAATCTAGGACGCTCTCCGCCGGGCAGCGCCGGCGTACTACTCCAGGTCAGTGCGACCCGGAAGTAGTAAGATCCCCAGAGATGTTCGCCGGGCGAACAGTTCGCCACATCTCTATTGATATGGCGCCTATCGGGCTAACCAGCCCAGCGGTATCACCCCCTCCGGTGGCGTCAGCGTCCCGTTCCTCCACCGCGGTGTGTCCGCTATTCCACTCACTGTCCCGGCCGGCCGGCGAGCACTTCCGCAATCCAGTGACGTCAGACGCACCTGGCTCCGCCCTATACGTTTCGTCCGTGCGGACTCATCAGGGACTCATCAGCTGCTGTGTAGACATTATTGCACTATGATATTATCTTATTGCTTTGTTTGAGATCTGATGTACTACTAACCGCCGGTTTACCCTTTCAAGTGTAGTTGCTGTCTGTGGGGCTGGGCAGCGCTGCAGCAAGGTGAGCGTGCCATATGTTGCTTAATATTTCGTTACAGTATCTAGACACAGCACCCATTTATGATAGAGATATTACTGCTATTTGTGGGTGTGCGTCCTTAAACTTGTCTTCTTCGTGCCATATGTTGACTAATGGTCACGGATATAGAGGTGATCCCATAATAGAAGTTAAACAATTGGACCCTATAGGGTGATGGTGCCTACATTGTTCTGACACAAACGGATCGCACTATGATTTTCTGTCTTTTTCCCTTTTTACATATGTGAACTGTGCCACTAACGGGTGAATCCCTTGGAGTATCTGGACACTGGATGTTGAACAGTAGAGGACGCGCCTAAAAAGAATTTTTCTGTAGTAATTGAACATTGGGAAGGGGTAGCGCACTCGATTAGTATTGTTTAAATTGTGATAAGTAGTGATAAAGTTATTAGCGAATAAATGGGAGGTGAAAATTGCTCTGATGCCTAAGGTGAAAAATTCCCGCGGGCTGAAATGGTTAAGCAGCGCAGCTTTAGTGTGGCAGTGCAAGTAAAATTTTCAAAATAGTGCACGCTACTGCTGTAGCATGCACTACTAACTTACTCGCGCTAGCCCAAAATGAACAGCTGCTCCAATTGTCCCACTCTGGACCCTGTCAGGCCCAGTGACTTTGTAGAACGAGATCCCTGCACTTTGATTGGCCCAATAGGCTGCTTGTCACTTGACAGGCAGCCTATTGGGCCAAAGTGCGGCAAACTCGTCCTACAAAGTGAATCAACCCCCCAAGTCAGTTAGCTAATTGTACAAGCTGTTAGTCGGTATTTCTCCTGTCTGGTTCTCGGGGAAATTGCTGATGTTGCTGAAACCCAAGAGAAGCTGAAGACATGTCTAACACTTCCGCTGCACGGCGGACAAACTGTATACCCATCACCATGGCAACAGGGACGTAAGCCCTACTGTCCCAGTTTGAAACATATTGTATGGCTCTCACGGAATTACATTTTAAAATATGTGGCGTTCATGGCTCTCTTAGCCAAAAAGGTTCCTGACCCCTGCTCTAGCAGCTACATTCATTGCTTTGTAAAGATGGTAACGTCACATGACTACTTTTTTGACTAGATTAAAAAAGAAAATCAGTTTGAACTACGTGCGTGGTATGAATGATGTATTATGTGTGGTGGGATGGTAACAAATGCCCAAACAATTTTAGAAACTGTCACTTCACTAAAGATGAATCAGTGCATTGACTGTGGCTCCTCTGCATATAGCATCACACATCTGTCATTAAAAACCATAAGAGCAAACTGACGTTCTATATTACATTCTGTTTTCAGTGTTACTTTTGTGCTTTTGCATCGGATGGCGTGAGTTCTGATCCTCTATGGGCTTGAAGAGCACCTGAGACTGCAGGTTTCTATAGGAAGGCAGAAGGCGTCAATAAGATCACACTAGGCTTTGATGTAACATGCAGTTTTTCAGCACCTTGGATACCAGAAGCTTACACACAGCTGAGGCACAAGAGAGGACTCACCCCTGGCAACCTGCCACTGGTTATCTAACATGATGGTGAAATCTCACTCTCACCTCATGCACAATGGATATTTCAGTAATAGGTGGGCGCTGATAGGCACACTTCCATCAGTGAATATAAAGGCATGATCACTTTGCCAGACTTACCGCTTTTGTCGACCCTCGCTTGCTTGGCAGCAGGCCTTACATGAAAAAAAAAATCAACCGCGGATTATAGGACCCCCTTGTAATACAAGTTTGAAAAGGGCGGAGCTTGGAACACATATCTGGGAGCCTGAAGTGAGAAGAATATGAATGCTGCCATATGTATTTCCTTTTAAACAATACCAGTTGCCTGGCAGCCGTGCTGGTCTATTTGGCTGCAGTAGTGTCTGAATCACACCAGAGAAAAGCATGCAGCTAAGCTTGTCAGATCTGACAATAATGTCAGAAACATCTGATGTACTGCATGCTTGTTCAGAGTCTACGGTTAAAGGTATTAGAGGCAGAGGGACAGCAGGACAGCCAGGCAACTGGCATTGCTTAAAAGGAAATAAATATGGCAGCCTCCATCTTCCTCTCACTTCAGGTTCCCTTTAAAGTGTATATGCATGCTAATTTCTAGAGTGACTGGATTAGAGTAATGTCTTCATTATAAAATTCACACTTTGCTGCTGTAAAACATCTTGTCACGGCGACAGAGAGACTGATGTTCTGGTGTCTCTTGAGTCCACTCGCTCCTTCCCATGTGACATGCTTCCAGCCCTCACTCTTCCCCTTGTGACCTGGTGCCAGCTGGAAGAATTGTTAATGGCCTACCACTTCCAGGCCGTCCCCCTGGGTGCCGTTGTCACATAGGGAATAGGCCAGATTTAGAAAGTGCCACAGAATGGTCTTGTTAGAGGTGAGTGATGAGAAGCAGTTGGAACAATTCATGCTGCAATGCAGTCATGTTTTTCCTGAGTGGGTTGAATCCCAAAGTCTCAGAGCTATAAAAAGTCTGCTCAGGCTATGAAACTAAATTTAAAGGACACTTGAACTGAGAGGGATATGGAGGCTGCCATATTTATTTCTTTTTGAACAACACCAGTTGCCTGGCTGTCCTGCTGATCTCTTTGGCTGCAGTAGTATCTGGATCACACACCTTAAAGGATACCAGAGCCCAAACACAGATGAGAAACAGGGGAGCAGACATGTATGGTGAGCTGTTCTGATGCTCACCGCTCTCCCGTTCTCCTATCTGCCTATCCTGTAGCTGCAATTGCCCCGTCTTCTGGTCGGCCAGGTGGGGAGCATTGCGGCTTACTGGCCAGGCTGCACGCGTGCTACAGCATGCAACCTCTGCCGTCACGCGTACATCAGTACGGAACCCCCGGGCAGGAGTGCTCTGCGCTTGCGTGTGATGTCAACTGAAGTGAGAAGAATATGGAAGTTGCCATATTTATTTCCTTTTCAACAATAACAGTTGCCTGACAGCCCTGTGGGTCTATTAGGCTGCAGTAGTGTCTGATTCACACCAAGAAACTAGCATGCAGCTAATCTTGTCAGATCTGACAATAATGTCAGAAACGCCTCATGTGCTGCATGTTTGTTTAATGTCTATGGCTAAAAGTATTAGAGGCAAAGGATCAGCAGGGCTGCCAGGCAACTGGTATTGCTTAAAAGGAAATAAATATGGCAGCCTCTAGATCTCTCTCACTTCAGTTGTCCTTTAAACAAGCATGCAGCTACTAATCTAGTCAGACTTCCGTCAGAAACATCTGATCGGCATGCTTGTTCAGGGTCTATGGCTAAAAGTATTATATACTACCAGTTGCTTGGCTGTCCTGCTGATCCTCTGACAGCCAAGCAACTGGTAGTGTTTAAAAGGAAATTCAGGTGTCCTTTTAAAGCCGACCTGAACTCAGAACGTGCTCTCTGCTCTAAAAGATAAGCAACAGCATAATAACCTTTAAACATAAACATTTCTTTGTTACAGCTGATACAAATCCTAAAATAAATCTGCAGTGTGTCTACTTCCTGCATTCATGGAAACAGACATATTGTTAACAGCCTGTGCTTTCAAATTAGCTTATCTGCCGTGGCAGTCATGTGACACAGGGGAGGGATCAAATTACAACTTGTGATTAGACACAAATGAGGAGGATTAGACAGACTAAACTCTCTAAATGCATACAGGGTGCATTTCTCTATGTTTTCCTTGTGTCCTGTGCAAGAGTACAGGTCCACTTTATTGTTCATTTTCATTTAGTATATCAGTGCAGTGTTTTGCCACTAGATGGCGTTTCCCTTTTCCAGGATTATTGGTGGTTCTGTAACTAAGAAACCCCTGGAAAATTTAGTAGTGAAGGTGGCCACTAACGATCCAATTTCTAGCGAAATATCATTCGACCGATCAGATAATTCTGATCGGAAGAAAAAACGTTCACTACACCATCAACGAACCAATCATTGCTTCCTATCTATCACACCCAACAAGAAAATCCAAATTTTGGTTTGATGAAAATCCAATCGGACGACTATTTTTATAATCGCTCTTAATCGATTTTGCCCATCAACTGAGATCATTTACAACCAATCCGATCAGAATTTCTGATTGCTCAAATCATTTTTCGCTAGAAATTGGAGCATTAGTGGCCACCTTGAGGGAGTCACCTGCCAAAGGGGGAAGCCCCCGAAATATTTGGGAGGTTAACGCTTCCGCTGGAGAGTGACATAGCCTACTGCTGGCGACTCTGAACCGTCTAGAGATGAGTGGACTGTCTAGCAGCACTGCTGGTGCTGGTCACTGCTTTTTTTCTCTGGCATTAGAACTTCAGCTCACATTTGCAGCCTTCTCTTCTATATGCTGTGATCGTATATGCTCTCCCCCGTCGCAGCTCGAGGGCAATTTAAGTCTATGGAGAATTACACTCTGTTGCAATGCGATGCGGTGCGACAGAAGTAGCAAAATTGCCGCAAGCACACCGCAAACTCTGCTGTGCATTGCCGCATGACGGATTATGCAATAATGCAAGTTTATGGCGATGTGGTAAGTGTAAACGATCAATTACGGTAGCCGCATGGCACACTTATGCAGAGCATTGGTAATTAACCACTTGAAGACCCCAGTGTTAAACCTCCCTAAAGACCAAGCCATTTTTCACTTAATAGGCCATTGCTGCAGGGCCGTACATATCAGCACACAAGTGCTTTCTGTTGCTGGGGTCTGATCGCTCTCCCAATGTTTTTTTTTTTTTTGAACAAATATTTATCTTATTATTTTTGCAATAAATTTTTCCATTTTATGCTTATTTTTTTCTAGGCCTGCCCTCCCTCTCCCCACCAGCCAATGCCTGTGATCAGCTGTCATAGGCTTCAACCTATGATAGCTGATCACTTCCCTGCCTCTGGAGAGGACAGCCGTGTCACACGGCTGTCCCCAGTACAGCATTGCCTTACACCGCAACGCTGTACAGGGTAATTAGACAGCAGTTTCGCCGTCTAACAGTCTCCTAGCGGCGATCGCCGCTGGGAGGCTAAAGGCAGAGCGGAGCTCTGTCATTCAAGCAGGGATGCGCGCAAGCCAATCGCTGTTAGGTGGTCTTGGGACGTCCATCGGTGTGATGCGGTCGGCTAGTGGTTAAGTAATGTACTTTCTGTCCAGCAGGGGGGGTGGAGGGGGCTGGTTCGGGGTGATATATAGGGGGTGCAATGCATATTACCCTGTCAACGCACTCAGCCGCAGAGTTATTGGCAACAGGATATGGTGCTGTGCAATCATCCTGCTCCATGCTCTTCTGCCGCAGGACGATCGCAACGCATATTATGTGAAACTAGCCAGAGAGTAACACTAAGAATTTCCTATGAGGAGCTGGCCTAGTCTAAAACCTGTCAGATTTCTCAGCTTACTATCTACTGTGAGTGATAGCAGCATAAGAAAAAGGTAATTAATAGTGCATTTTACTCAGGAAGAAATGTACTTTTAATATGTATGTATATTATGTATGTATGTTAAGATGTTCATGAGGGTCCTTTAGGGTTCATTTCTATTTGATTGCTATGAATGACCTTTCATCGTTGTACTTTCATTACATAAACCAGGGCAAGGTTGATAATCTAATCCACTCAGTTGCACAGCATGCAGCCAATTTAAAACTGACAGCAGTTGATCTGTATTGGCCTGTTATTTGTAGCAGCCACCACTGTCATCCACCATAACCTTTTCTGCCAGATGTTCAGTTCACCAAATAGTCTGGGAATAGGAATGCATTCGTCATTCCACAGTCCACACATTGCACAATCCAAGATCCTCATCACGTAAATGATTACTGCTATTTTCAAGGATCACACCTCCTAAACTAAGATAACTTTTCATAACACACAGATGCACCTCACCCTTTCCAGGAATAACTGCTAGTGATGACTTACTAAACTGTCTGAGCAGCTGAAAATACTTTCTCCTACATGCTTAGGGTTGCCAGGTCGGCTGATGGAGAAAACCGGACAGGGGGTGGAGTTAGGGGTGGAGTTAGGGGCGGAGTCAGAAGCGCACTTTTATGTAGAGTGGGGCTAAGCAATGGGCTTTTTTAAAAAAAAAATTATAGTATTTATATCGCACTGACATCTTCTGCAGCACATTACAGAGTACATAACTGTCCTCACCAGTAGTACTGGTCCAGTGCACATAAGAGACAGTTTTTCACCAGTAACTGCACATAAGAGACAGCTTTTCACCAGTAAATGCACATTATAAGAGACACCTTTTCGCCAGTAAATGCACATAATAAGAGACAGCTTTTCCCCAGTAAATGCACAAGAGACAGCTTTTCACCAGTAAATGCACATAATAAGACACAGCTTTTCACCAGTAAATGCACATAATAAGAGACAGCTTTTCACCAGTAAATGCACAAAAGAGACAGCTTTTCACCACTAAATGCACATAATGACAAACAGCCAGTGTTCCCAGTATATGTAGCCAGGGATATATGTGCCCAGTATATGTAGCCAGGGGGTATATATGTCCCAGTATATGTAGGCAGGGGTGTAAATGTCCCAGTATACGTAGGCAGGGGTATATATGTCCCAGTATATGTAGCCAGGGGGTATATGTGCCCAGAATAGGTAGCCAGGGGGTATATGTGCCCAGAATAGGTAGCCAGGAGCTATATGTGCCCAGAATAGGTAGCCAGGGGCTATATGTGCCCAGAATAGGTAGCCAGGGGCTATATGTGCCCAGAATAGGTAGCCAGGGGCTATATGTGCCCAGAATAGGTAGCCAGGGGCTATATGTGCCCGGAATAGGTAGCCAGGGGCTATATGTGCCCAGAAAAGGTAGCCAGGGGGTATATGTGCCCAGAATAGGTAGCCAGGGGCTATATGTGCCCAGAAAAGGTAGCCAGGGGGTATATGTGCCCAGAATAGGTAGCCAGGGGCTATATGTGCCCAGAAAAGGTAGCCAGGGGGTATATGTGCCCGGAATAGGTAGCCAGGGGCTATATGTGCCCAGAATAGGTAGCCAGGTGCCCCCCGCCCCCCCCCCGCAGGAGGAGAACAGTGCAGCAGAGAGAGAGCTGGGAGCAGCGGTGGAGAAGGGGGGCAATCTCCCCCCCCTTCCCTCACCTTAGGGTGCTCTCTCTCCCCCGCTGTCTCCTCCAATATGATGTGCAGGCTGGCGGGTGGCTGCGGGCGGAACTTACCTCTGTGTCGCAGGCGCCGGAAGTTCGGGTCCCGCAGCCGCTGAGATTCGACTCAAAAAAGATCCGGATCAAAGATCCGAATCATTCATGAGCCGGACAACACTATTCAGACTGATTAGTGTTGTCCGGCTCGTGAATGATTCGGATCTTTGATCCGGATCTTTTTTGAGTCGAATCTCAGCGGCTGCGGGACCCGAACTTCCGGCGCTGGAGCGACACAGAGGTAAGTTCCGCCTGCAGCCACTCGCCAGCCTGCACATCATCCTGGAGGAGACAGCGGGGGAGAGAGAGCACCCTAAGGTGAGGGAAGGGGGGGGGGAGATTGCCCCCCTTCTCCACCGCTGCTCCCAGCTCTCTCTCTGCTGCGCTGTTCTCCTCCTGCGCTGCGGGGGGGCTCTAAACCGGACAACTTAATTGTCCGGTTTAGCATGCCTTTTTGCACCGGACACAGCGCACAAAAACCGGACTGTCCGGTGTAAAACCGGACACCTGGCAACCCTATACATGCTGGGAAATGGAAATACATTCAGTTCAGTTCAAATTATTATAATGGCATTAAAGGAGAACTGTAGTGAGAGGTATATGGACGAACACGGTAAATCCAGCGCTGGAGACTTGGGCGCAGCAACGCAGGAGACTTGGGCGCAGCCGGCGCCACCATAGGCCGTAATAGGAACTACGGCTATCGCAGGCACAGGGAGTAACTTCAGCGCCGTCAGAAGACGGACCTGAAGTTGCTTTTAAAACAATAATTCGGCTTCCAGCAATTGCTGGAAGCCGAATTATTTCATTCCCCCACTATCCATGTCGGCCTGGAGGGGGAATAGTAATTAACACGGCCCGGACTTGTGCGGCAGCAGGATCAGCCATATACTGGCTGTGTCCTGCGCCCAAGTCTCCGGCGCCGTTCTCTCTCGTACCCTATATGGAGGCTGCCATTTTTATTTCCTTTTAACCTCCTGGGCGGCAAGCCTGTGCTGAGCACGGGCTATGCCGCCGCAGGGCACTGCTCAGGCCCTGGTGGGCCGATTTGCAAAATATTTTTATTGTTACACGCAGCTAGCACTTTGCTAGCTGCGTGTACTATGCGATCGCCATCGCTCCACGCTAATTGGCCGCTACCCGCCGTGCTGCGCCGCCCACCCCCCAGACCCCGTGCGCAGCCTGGCCAATCAGTGCCAGGCAGCGCTTGAGGGGTGGATCGGGACTCCTGATGACATCACAACGTCGATGACGTCATCATGATCGTCGCCATGGCGACGGGGGAAGCCAAGCAGGAAATCCCGTTCTGAACGGGATCCTGCTTGCTCTGATCGCTGGAGGTGATCGGAGGGGGTGGGGGGATGCCGCTGCTCAGCGGCTATCATGTAGCTAGCGCTAGGATAGCTACATGATTTAGAAAAAAAAATAGTGCTGCGCTGCCCCCTGGCGGTTTTAATTGACCGCCAGGGAGGTTAAGCAATACCAGTTGCCTGGTAGCCCTGCTGATCTATTTGGCTGAAGTAGTGGCTGAATCACACCAGAAACAAGCATGCAGCTAATCTTGACATATCTGTCAAAATTGTCAGAAAAACCTGATCTGCATATTCTTGTTCAGGGTCTATGGCTGAAAGTGTAAAGGTGCGTACACACGTCAGATAAAAGTCTTTGGAAAATGAAAGATCACAGACCAATTTTACCCCCTTCCATGTAGTATAAGAGCCATACTCTACACAGTCTATTCTATGGAGCTGAACTCCCCATCAGATAAAAATCTTTGCAAGATGCTGCACACACAGATGCTGTACACATGCAAAAGATCTGTTCCTGCAAAAGATCCATTCCTGCAAAATGCATTCATAGTCTATGATATCTGCAGATCCTCATACACACCTTGTTCAATGGACATTCATCTGCAGATCAGCCAATTATCTGCCGATCTGAAGATCCAACCTGGTGGATCTGATCTACAGATAATTGTCCGTTAAACAAGGTGTGTATGAGGTCTGCAGATATCATAGACTATGAATGCAGTTTGCAGGAACGGATCTTTTGCAGATACTGATCTGTTGAATGTGTACAGCATCTGTGTGTGCAGCATCTTGCAAAGATTTTTATCTGATGGGGAGTTCAGCTCCATAGAAAAGACTGTGTAGAGTATGGCTCTCATACTACATGAAAGGGGGTAAAATTGGTCTGTGATCTTTCATTTTCCAAAGACTTTTATCTGACGTGTGTACCCACCTTTAGAGGCAGAGGATCAGCAGGGTAGCCAGGCAACTGGTATTGCTTAAATGGAAATAAGTATGGCAGCCTCCATACACCTCTCTCTACAGTTCTCCTTTAAAGTGGACCTGAACTCTTGCACAGGACAGAAGGAAAACAGAGAAAACTGAACCCTGTATGTATTTAGAGAGTTTAGGCTGTCTAATTCCCCCTCATTTGTGACTAAGCACAAGTTGTAATTTGATCTCTCACCAGTGTCAGCTCTTGCCACAGCAGAGAAGCTAATTGGTAAACACAGGATGTTAACAATCTTCTTCCATGAAAGCAGGAAGTAGATACACTGCAGATTTATATCAGCTGCAACAACAAAAAATTTCTGTAAAGGTTATTATGCTGTTGCTTATGTTTAAGAGCAGAGAGGAAGTTATGGGTTCAGGTCCACTTTCACATACTGCTTGTTTTCTGGTGAAATAGGCATTTATATAGCTGCCTGTGACAGTTTTATGCAACATTTTGCAAAGTAGATTAGTATCTTGAGCATGGGCGTCCGCAGAAAATTTTCCAGGGGGGGGCAAAAAGTGGGGAGTTAAAAATTTGGGCTGGTGTACGCGCGCCAAAAAATGGAGCTACGTCATGCGGCGCGCGTAGCGCGCCGCGCCGAAAAATGGGTGTGGTCATGAACCAGAATGTGGGTGTGGTCGTGGGTGGAGACAAGTTTACATGAACTAAGCAATGGTGGGACATTAGATTAGGACAGTGGTGGCGAACCTTTTGGAGGTCGAGTGTCCAAACTGCAAAGTCACTTTACTATCACAAAGTGCCAACAGCAATTTAAACTAAATACAAACGTTTTAACTCATACATGAACATTATGGAAAATTAAGTTGAAAATAAACTGTGAAGATAAACAATTTCATCCATCGTACTCCTGAAAAAAATTATTCATTTTTTTTAGAACCTCCCAGTTTCATTTTCTGTTTTAAAAAGCAGAAAAAGTAGGTTTAATGCTATTGTCTCATATGATGATGATTCAGCTTTTTCCATAGTCTCGCAGTTAGCAATCATGTGACCCCCAACAAGACAAATTCAGCAATCATGAGGCCCCCCCCATCAAGACAAATTCAGCAATCATGAGGCCCCCAACATGACCAACTCAGCAATCATGAGGCCCCCAACAAGACAAATTCAGCAATCATGAGGCCCCCAACAAGACAAATTCAGCAATCATGAGGCCCCCAACAAGACAAATTCAGCAATCTTGAGGCCCCCAATAAATCATGAGGCCCCCAACAAGACAAAGTCAGTAACCATGAGGCCCGCAACAAGACAAATTCAGCAGTCATGAGGCACATAAATAGACAGCTTTTCACATAAATAGGCAGAATGCCCCCTTAATATGTAGACACCTCTCACCTGGCAGCAGTTCCCCAAAATACACTCAATCTGACAGCAGTGGTTCCCCAAAAATAGGTAGCCCCAGGTCTATAGGTGTCCCCAGAATAGGTGGCCAGCGGTATAGATGTCCCCAGAACTGGTAGCCAGGGGTAGAGATGTCCCCAGAACAGGTAGCCAGGGGTATATGTGCCCAGTATATGTAGGCAAGGGTATATGTCCCAGTATATGTAGGCAGGGGGTATATGTCCCAGTATATGTAGCCAGGGGGATATGTCCCAGTATATGTAGGCAGGGGTATATGTCCCAGTATATGTAGCCAGGGGTATATGTCCCAGTATATGTAGGCGGGGGTATATGTCCCAGTATATGTAGACAGGGGTATATGTCCCAGTATATGTAGGCAAGGGGTATATGTCCCAGTATATGTAGGCAGGTGTATATGTCCCAGTATATGTAGGCAGGGGTATATGTCCCAGTATATGTAGGCAGGGGTATATGTCCCAGTATATGTAGGCAGGGGTATATGTCCCAGACAGTATATGTAGGCAGGGGTATATGTAGGCAGGGGTATATGTCCCAGACAGTATATGTAGGCAGGGGTATATGTCCCAGACAGTATATGTAGGCAGGGGTATATGTCCCAGACAGTATATGTAGGCAGGGGTATATGTCCCAGACAGTATATGTAGGCAGGGGTATATGTCCCAGTATATGTAGGCAGGGGTATATGTCCCAGTATATGTAGGCAGGGGTATATGTCCCAGACAGTATATGTAGGCAGGGGTATATGTCCCAGACAGTATATGTAGGCAGGGGTATATGTAGGCAGGGGTATATGTCCCAGTATATGTAGGCAGGGGTATATGTCCCAGACAGTATATGTAGGCAGGGGTATATGTCCCAGACAGTATATGTAGGCAGGGGTATATGTCCCAGACAGTATATGTAGGCAGGGGTATATGTCCCAGTATATGTAGGCAGGGGTATATGTCCCAGTATATGTAGGCAGGGGTATATGTCCCGGTATATGTAGCCAGGGGGATATGTCCCCAGAAAAAGTGGCCATGTCCCATGTGTGCAGGAGGAGGGGAGCAGCGGAGAGAAGAGGGAGAGCTATGGGCACTCACCTTAGGGGGCTCTCCCTCCCTCTCTCGCTCTCTCCTCCGGAGTCCGGAATGAAGTGTGCAGCGGCTGGCAGCGGTGGGCGGAACTTACCTCCTCTCGTCGCACGCGCCGGATGGATTAGCCGCTACTCTGGCCTGATCCAGACCAGAGTGCGGCACCAGAACTTCCGGCGCAGGAGCGAGAGGAGGTAAGTTCCGCCCACCGCTGCCAGCCGCTGCACACTTCATTCCGGAGGGGACAGCGAGGGAGAGAGAGACCCCTAAGGTGAGGGAAGGGGGGGGAGACGTCCGCCCTTCCCCACTGTGCCCATAGCGCTCTCTCTCTTCTCTGCGTGTTCCCCTCCTGCTGGCTGCACGGGCACGCGGCCAGGGGGGGGCAGCGGGCGGCCAGGCTCGGGCAGATGCCCGGTTTTGCCATATGTGCGGACGCCCATGATCTTGAGTAGCAGGAATCGTACCGGATTTGCTAAACCTGGCCTGGATTGATTAAAAATAGTTTTCTGTTAACTAGCTGGTTAGAGCTTTGAAGAATCACTTTGGTGATATTGCACCATAGAAAGTGTTACTGTTCTGAATGTATTAAAGAAGAAGGTTTTTGCTATGCATGAGTCAGTGCCATCTGGCTTGGTGAAGCTCTCGATAAGCAGAGTATTAGCAAAGTCATTACTGTTACTCCTTTATATTGAGTCTGCAGCAGAGCAGAATCATCCACCAGTCAAGCTATGCAGGTGTTTGATGACTAGTGGGTCCAAAAAGACTACAAGGGGGGCTCCAAATCTACTACATCGCCTAGGACCTCATTACATGTTAATCCATCTCTGGTCTGCAGTGCATCTTCCCAGCCATTTGCCTAACCCTAACTTATGGCCTTAAAGTGTACCTAAGATGGGGCCACATGAATAAAATATACACACCTGAGGCTTCCTCCAGCCCCCTCCAGCCTGATCTCTCCCACGATATCCTCTTCTGACTCCCTGTTCGCCCGCAACTGGCCCCGGAAAATCCGTCAGTTGGGGCCAGTCAGAGCATGCGCAGTCTGGCCAGGCACACTGCCCTGTCTTGTTCCCATTGCCAGGAGCGCTCTGCACCTACTGCACAGGCGCAGATTGCTACCGGCGATGTGAACGTGCCAGGAGCGCACAGCCGGGCCGCACATGCGCAGTTGGTCCTGGACCAGAGGACTTCCTGGGGCCGATTGCGGAAGAACGGGAAGGCAGAAGAGGATGGCGTGGGAGCGATCAGGCCGGAGGGGGCTGGAGGAAGCCCCAGGTGTGTATATTTTATTCATGTGGCACCATCTCAGGGTCACTTTAAAGTTAACCTGAGACGAAGGGAAAGAAAAGTGTTATACATACCTTACCTGGGGCTTCCTCCTGCCGCCTCCGGGCACATCGCTCCCTCGCCACCATCCAAAACCTCCTAGATCTCCTGGTAGCAGCTCCGTTCTCTGTGGCCATTCGGGCCTGCTGCGCAGGTGAAGAACGCTCCCGGCCGCAGGAGCGAAACTGAGGAGCGCTTTTGGCCACACTGCACCTGCAACTATTGACCCCGACTGGATGCATGGCCACAGAGAACAGGCTGCTACCGGGAGATCTAGGAGGCTTTGGACCGAGGCGAGAGAGTGATCTGCGCGGAGGGTGCTGGAGGAAGCATGCATTGCGGCGGCCGCTCTTCTTCGCTGTGAACTTCAAAATTGTTTATCTCTTTATTTTGTTTTCACATAAGTACCACTTTAAGCCTTCACCCTCCCCTTACCACACATTAACCCCTTCCTGCTAAGTCATATGCACTGGGGGATGTGATAGAAGGAAAGAACAAACATGCATCATAAGCCTACTGAAATCAGCCATATTTTGTTGCCATTTCTGCATAGCCCTCACTGTATTTATTTTTCTAAATTATGTTTAACTGATAAAACACATGTGACATAACATATTGGTTTCAGGTCACTCTACCACAGACATTCTAAATAAGATGAAGAAAAAAACCTGTGACCTGACAATTCAGCACTTCATTTGCTTTCTCTATTCATTTTTCAATACATTTAGGAATGAAGCCAAAATACACTTTGTGAAACGTATGCAGGTACTCGTCAATGCCACCATTTTTGTAAATGCTAAAGCAATTACTCATTCATAGCACATGCTAATACTGAATAGAGATATACCTAAAAATAGCATTGCAATGGATTCTTTAAACAATCTGTAAGCTTTCGTTTGTATTTTATACTAACCAAAATGTAAAGTTCAAGATTGAAAGGGATCCTGAAGTAAAAGGGACATGGAGGCTGTCATATATATTTCCTTTTAGACCATGTTTATGTTGCTGCATTATAGAGCATAACGGCCACTCTGTAATGCGGCTAGCCACACTGCGATGCACCAGCTATGTCACAGGGAGACATGGTAACTAGAGATGAGGCGAACATCTATGAATCCCTGGGGGGTTTACTACTACTGGGTCGCTCTGACCCGGAGTAGTATGCCTGCGCTGCCCGGCGGAGCGCGTCCTAGATCGCGCTCCTGTTGCCGGTCACTTTCTGAGCATGTGCGTGACGTCATGAATGACGTCACGCTCATGCACAGAGAGTGCCCGGCAACAGGAGCACGATCTAGGACGCTCTCCGCCGGGCAGCGCAGGCATACTACTCCGGGTCAGAGCGACCCAGAAGTAGTAAACCCCCCAGAGATGTTCGCCCGGCGAACCGTTCGCCACATCTCTCATGGTAACACACTGCAAAATGCATGCATTAACTGTTACAGAGAAGCATACTTTTCATTGATTGTATGCTTCACTGTATGCGATGCAACTTGCGGATAACACGCGGTGCTGCTTTCAGGATCTGTTGCATTCCTGCTGTCACAGGGAATGCAATGCTAAGGTCTTGCTGGATTTTTGTTAGAAACATCTGATCTGCATGCTTGTTCAGGGTCTATGGTTAAAAGTCTTAGATGTACAGGAAAGTATTAGATGTACAGACTGCCAAGTAACTGGTATTATTTAAAATTAAACATATATGTAAACCGCCATATCCCACTCACTTCAGGCCTCTTTAAATAGGAGCTCTGGGAAACGCACCAGAGCCTATAATGTCATTAAAACTTACATCTTTAAAAAACAAACAAGAAAAAATTCTGCTGTCATCATGAGATGACCTACTGACCGATGTTTATAATCAATGAGAGGCAGTTAATTCTCTTTTGCATGTAGCTAAGGCCCCTTTTTACACTATCAAGTGGCATAGTGTAAAACTGGCCTTAAGTTTGACCAATCAAAATCAATAGGAAGTGCAACTTATTGTCCCAAGTACAAGCTATGCACAGTTTACATTTTATACGCGTGCAAGACAGAATTATTTGTATTGACTTGTGCAGATGCAAAGTACAGCCCACACCTGAGCAGTAGCATGGAGCCACTAGTGCATGGTTTTCTCCTCCGCGCATGAGACCAGTATACAGAGCAGTCTACTACTGTATCCAGAAAACTAACTTTCTCACAGTTAGCATGTATGGTCAGGATATTGTTAGGACATTTTTCATGCAAGTCAAACACAAGGGCTTCTAAGCTCCAACGTGACCCCGCCCACAAACAAAAAAAGTCATCAATATACAGTATCTCCGCCACAAAATCACGTGGCAACAAAAAATCGGGCTGGAGAAGACAAACGCCTCCACATACAAACCCATAAATAAATTTGCATAGGATGGGGCCACGTTCAAGCCCATCGTTGTGCCCCTGCGTTGCATGTAGTATGTATCCTTAAACAACAAATAATTGTTTTTAAGAACTATTTCCAATAAGGTCATCAAAAAGCGTCTCTGTCTGAAGTCAAAGTCTGTACGTGTCATAAGATAGAAATCAACTGCCTCCAAGCCACCTTCATGAGATATTGACGTGGACAAGCTGCCCACATCCATAGTGACCAACAGTACTTCCACTTCCAACCTGTCAAGTCCAGCAATTGTTTCCAAAAATTGTTGTGTATCACGTAACTATGAATCTAACCCACAAACAATGGGTTTTAAAATCTTATCTAGGGAACAAGCTAGAGGTGACAAAATGGAATAAATCCCTGGTACAATGGGGTATCCCGGGGGGCTTTCCAATGTCTTATGGATCTTATACAGCATGTACAAGATCGGTGTCCTAGGAAAAGATTTAGTGAAATATTTCTTCAGGTCATTATCAATTAAGCCATTTATTTCAGCCTGCGTCAGAGCTATCTCAATGCGTCTCTGAATTTCAACAATTTAATTGTTTGTCAATGTCTCATATACCTGACTGTCACTCAGTTGTGATAAAATCTCATCTCTATAAAAGGAGGTGTCCACTTTTACTACAGCCCCCCCCCATCCCCTTGCCAGTGGACCAAATGGTCATTAACCTTAATTAACACACGTATCTATTACATGATGTGAGGGTGGAGTAAAACTGCTACTATTCATCAAACCCCAATCTCTCAGTCTGATGCACTCTGCATTATTACATCTTTCACCCGCCAAAAAGTGAATCACTGAAAAAACAAAAAAATTAGCTTGAAAAAAAAACGGGAAAAGAGTTGGGCAAATAGACAAACCAAATTTTAAAATATGGTGTTTCTTCTGTGTCAAGGTATATTGGGATATATTAACCACTAGGTCTACAGGTTCTAGTTCTTCAATCTCAAAGTCTAAACCTGTGTAGACATCAGGTTTCACAGATCGTTCATTGGAAAGATCCTACACTATTCATCAGTCAGGAAACAGTTAATTTGGTAGTTCTCTTTATTCATTCCTCACATTGAGTATCCTAGTTTGGACTCTGGCAAGGGACTGAAGACTGTTTAGGAGAGACTACTCAGTGAGGAATGTCAGTGGATTTTTTTCATGTATTTTAGAGATTATAATAGTGCATTTACTGACATAATTATATGTTTCTGCGATGATAACTAATGTTTTGCTTTATAGCCTGAGAAGTTTTATGTTGAAGAAATATGTGAATGAAACTGGTATTAAACAGTGGTACCATTATTTGTTGAATAGTAGTAATTGAATACTGATATTCTCCACTTGTATGGTTATATACATTTAGTGTATTTCCATATGCAGAATTAAGATATATGAAACTTAAGGTAGCCATACACTGGTTGATTGCCACCAGATTGACCAACAGATAGATCCCTCTCTGATCGAATGTGATCACAGAGGGATCTATTGGCTGCCCATACACTGCACACAGATTTTGAATCGATTTCAGTATGAAATTGATTCTAAACCTGTGGAGTCACCGCTTGCCTTGCCACCCCCAGGCCTCCTCTCCATTAGGCCAGCAGCAATAATACTACCTGTCCGCCAATGCGAATTCCCGTGTCTGTGCTGTCACTTCTTACGGCCTCCTCCGTGTCCTCTTAACTTCCTGTTTGAACTGCGGCCTGTCACAGGATGGGACAGGAAGTAAAGAGGACATGGAGAAGAAGGCCAGCATGTGACATTACCGGCTGCAGACTCACGCTGGCAGATACGTGATAGTATTACTGCTGCTATGCTGTGTCGGTTGTCGCCAAATCGAGCGGTGCTAGCATCGCACACCCGAATCACCGGCAATGAAGCAAAATTTTTCGTCTGGACCAATTGACCGAATCGACCAATGTCAGATAGAAATCGGTCAATGTTTGCATTAACGATTTCACAGCATTACAGTGATCGAATCTGCTGTATATCGATGGGAAGTGTATGGGTACCTTTAGTTTAACAGTTCAAGAGGTCGCTATTTCTCAAAAGTGTGAAGATAAAGTCTAATTTCATTAGTATTTCAGTCCGGTCAGAAACATTATTTCTTTCTGTATTATTAATTGTAAGTTAATTCTGTCAATACAGTTTGATATTTCTACTCAAGTTGGTGTCTTGTGGATTCTTCTCAGTCAGAGTCTGGAGGTGTTTCAGAACTATTAATTATTTCATTCTTAAAGTGGACCTGATCTCTTGCACAGGACAGAAGGTAAACATAGAGAAATTCACCTTGTATGTATTTAACCTTCCTGGCGGTGAGCCCGAGCTGAGCTCGGGCTATGCCTCGCAGGAGGATATCTCAGCCCCTGGTGGAGCGATTCTCCCCATTTAAAGTGCTGTACGCGCAGTTAGCACTTTGCTAGCCGCGCGTACAGCTTGATCGCCGCCGCTCTGTGGCGATCGCCCGCACGCAGCGGCGGAAGAGGGCCCCCCTGCCAGAGCCCTGCGCTGCCCGGACCAATGACTTCAAGGCAGCGCTAAGGGCTGGATCGCAGGCATCTGACGTCAGGACGTCGGCTGACGTCCATGACGTCATTCCGATCGTCGCCATGGCGACAGAAAAAGCCAAACAGGGGAACGCGTTATATACGCGTTCCCCTGTTTGCTATTGATGCTGGCGACGGTCACACTAGAGGGACACATGCGCCCTCTAGTGTTGTTTCATGTAGCTACCACTCTGGTAGCTTTACATGAAACAAAAAAAAAGTATTTCTGCCTATTTGGCAGAATTAATGAACCGTCAGGAGGGTTAATGTATTTAGAGAGTTTAGCGTGTTTAATTCTCCCTCATTTTTGTCTAATCACAAGTTGTCATTTGATCTCTCCCCTATGTCACATGACTGCCAAGGCAGAGATGGCACATAAGCTCATTTGAAAGCACAGGCTGTTAACAATATGTCTGCTTCCTTGAAAGCAAGAAGTAGAAACAGTACATATTTATTGCAGGATTTGTATCAGCTGTAGCAAAGAAATGTTTTTGTTTATAAGGTTATTCTGCTGTTGTGTATCTTTCAGAACAGAGAGGAAGTTCTGATTTCTGGTCCGCTTAAAATAGACATTTCCCTGGCGTTGTTCCTTTAAGTTATACTACAGAGTGAAAAACATTAAGGACTGCTCCAGCACAGAGGAATAACTGGAATATAATAGGTTTAAATTGCTTCGTCCCAACGGGATTAGCGTCTCACGCGTCAGAAGTGACTGCATCACACTGCGGTCAATAATACCTCCGGCTCCAGCACACAAATATTTGTGACATTATTCTGGAATATATTTCATTTCTTTTTCAATTGAATTCCTGCAGCTAATGTTCTCTAGCGCCGGGATCTGTGTCTTTCTCGGTGGCAGTGCCTCATATTTACACAAATTCTACTCTGTTCATCCAGCTCTATGCGGAAATGGATTTGTAGTAAAATCTGTGCACTCTATGCAAATCCTGGATGCTTATTAAGTATAGACCCTGCCAGCAAAGAAACCAGGGCAGGATCAGAATGAAAACATATTTCACATGCAAATCGCTGGATTGGTTCAGAGATCTTTATTGCATTGAGGTTGATATAAACCAGATGGAAACCAGATTTACTGTAGTTGATGTTAGCCACTGTTTACTCCAAGTTCACTTTTCATTGAATATTCTAATTATAATACTTAATGGGAACCCAAATCAAGTAAAATTATTTAAAATAAACACAATGTACCTGCAAATTAATATTACATACTTACCTCACTGTCAGTTCCTTAGAAGCTCAACATTTTCTTCTTACAATGATTCCTTCCACTTCTGGCAAGATTTTGTCATAACTGAAATATATTAGTTGCTGTCATTTATATATCAGTTACTGTCATTTATAACTAAAAGGACAACTGATGTGCAAGGTAATGACAACATTTCTATATGGCTCAAGTGGGCGATATTACAGTTTAACAGTGTGCTGACCAGGAAGTTCTTACGGGGTAACGGCTACTTTCAAAATGGATGAAGGAGAATGCCGTTGATCGCAGTGGACAAACAGGAGACAGGAGAGGAGAAAGAGATTGACGAGCAGACTACACGGGAGGTAAGTATGACGTGTGTTTATTTTGACTTTTAATTTTCAGTTCAGGTTTGTGTTAAAGGAAACCAAAGCGAGAGGCATATAAGTACAATGGTTGACTTCTTTCTTAACCACTTAACGACCAGCCAACGACGATAGGCGGCGGCTGGTCGCGTGGTGTTTCCATGGAAACGGCCCCATGTCAGTTCACGGAGGGAGTCTCCTTGAACAGCCTGCGAGGCTCCGATTGCGGCTCGTAGGCGAAATGTAAACACCCAGGGAAGAAATCCACAGAAAGTCACAGCAGCGCCATAAAGCAGATCGGCGATCCCCGGCCTCTGATTGGCCGGGGATCGCCGCCGTCTGATAGGCTGAAGCCTATCAGAGGAGGTACAGGATGGATCGCTGTCCTGTACTGCCCATAGAGGAGAGGGAGGGAAGGAGAGGGAGGGGGGAATAGCGCTGCAGAGGGGGGCTTTGAGGAGCTAAACACAGATAGCCGGCGGCAATCAGACCCCCCCCAGCAGGATATCCCCCTAGTGAGGAAAAAAGGGGGGAAGTCTGATCGCCCTGGCTAAAACCTGATCTGTGCTGTGGGCTGAAGCGCCCACCTAGCACAGATCCTATAAAAATCCTGTGGTTCTTATGTGGTCAATCAAATGTTGCCTGACTAACTGCCTGGCTGAATTGCTCTCTCTAGAATGCGAATGATCAGTGAGGATCATGAAAAGATGCAAATTCTGGCTGGGCCAGGAACAGAATTTGCAAAAAAGGAAAACAGACTTTGCAAATAACTGCTAGACTAGTTAATTAAGTATTTGAATATGATCCCCATCCACTGTAGAGTTCTATTTCTGATTGAAATGTTATTTGAATATTTACTGCACTTTTTGATCATCAATTGTTATGATTAATATACTGAAAAATATGGGGTCATTTGTTATTATTTGGTAGTTATATAGCATCAACATCTTCCACAGTGCTGCACAGAGTATATAGTCACGTCACCTGACTGTCCCTCAGTGGGGCTCATAATCTCATCTATATCATATGTCCATTATGGTCTAGGACCAATTTAAGGGGAAGGCAATTAACTTATCTGTATGTTTTTGGGATGTGAGAGGAAACTGGAGTGCCCAGAGGAAACGCACGCAGACACAGGGAGAACATACAAACTCCTTGCAGTTAGTGCCCTGGCTGGGTTTTGAACCGGGAACCCAGCGCTGCAAAGTGAGAGTGCTATTCACTTTGCCACCATGCTACCCAAGGTGTTCTGACTCCATTTATTGATGTATGAAATTACTGAGGTCAGGGATGACAGGGAATAAAGATGGCGCCCTCTATATTGCTCTCACTACTGGTATTAGACATGACGGATGAAGAAATCCCGAAGCCAGTGTCTCCACGTAGGTACATTTTCAATTAATGGTATCTCTTGTGACAAAAATAAAGCCCCTGCTGCCCTTGAACACAGTAGAGAGTACATATCTGACAAGCTCTTGTCCGATCTTTTAAGAGGGTCCATGCATGGCAATGGTCAGTCTAGGACAGGGGTCAGGACCCTTTTTGGCTGAGAGAGCCATAAATGCTGCATATTTTAAAATGTATTTCCGTGAGAGCCATACATTATGTTTCACACTAGCACAGTGCGCATGCGCAGCAGAGGGCTCATGCCCATATTGCCATGGTGATGTGTATACAGTTGATCCACCAGGCAGCAGAAGTGTCAGACAGGTCTTCAGTAGTGTTGGGCGAACAGTGTTCGCCACTGTTCGGGTTCTGCAGAACATCACCCTGTTCGGGTGATGTTCGAGTTCGGCCGAACACCTGATGGTGTTCGGCCTTTTAAGTTCGGGTTCGCCCCGAACTACTGAATGGCCGCCGAACAGGGCCGAACAGGGCCCCTGTTCGGCCGAACAGGGCCCTGTTCGCCCGAACATGCCGCAATACGGCCCCCCTATGGGGTCGCAGGCATAAGGGGGGAGCATGCCCCGATCGCGCGGGGGTCGGAAATTCCCCCCACCCCCTCCGCTAGCGCTCCCTCTCTCTGCCCGCTTCCCCATACAAAAGTTTAAGGCAAGTTAAATAGTACTTGGTGGCTGGCACTGGCAGTGGAGTGAGGAGGAGTCCGAGTAGCAGAGTGACTCGTTGAGGCCGGGCAGCGGGCGGTTCAGCGGTAGTACTCTTGTGGTACTTCCGCCCTTTCTCTGACCTCACGTCCTCTGCATACGAGGGTACGCGTCACGCGTACCCTCGTATGCGTCATCACGTAGAGGACGTGAGGTCAGAGAAAGGGCGAAAGTACCACAAGGGTAGTACCGCTGAACCGCCCGCTGCCCGGCCTCAACGCGTCACTCTGCTACTCGGACTCCTCCTCCTCCTCACTCCACTGCCAGTGCCAGCCACCAAGTACTATTTAACTTGCCTTAAACTTTTTTTTATGGGGAAGCGGGCAGAGGGGGGAGCGCTAGCGGAGGGGGTGGGGGGAATTTCCGACCCCCCCCCCGCGATCGGGGCATGCTCCCCCCTTATGCCTGCGACCCCATAGGGCCCCCAAAATGGGCATGTTCGGGGGTCCCATTGACTTCCATTGAGTTCGGCGTTCGGGCCCGAACATGCCGAACATCTGGCCCATGTTCGGCCTGTTCGGCCCGAACCCGAACATCCAGGTGTTCGCCCAACACTAGTCTTCAGCTTCTCTTGGGTTTCAGCAACCTCAGCAATTTCCCTGAGAGCCAGACAGGAGAAATACTGACTAACAGCTTGTACAATTAGCTAGGTGACTTGGGGGTTGATTCACTTTGTAGGACTAAATCCCGGCACTTTGGCGCAAAAGGCTGCCTGTCAAGTGACAAGCAGCCTATTGGGCCAATCAAAGTGTGGGGATCTCGTTCTACAAAGTCACTGGACCTTACTGGATCCAGGGTGGGACAATTGGAGCGGCCATTAGTTTTGGGGGTAGCGCGAGTAAGTTAGTAGTGCACGCTACAGCAGTAGTGTGCCTACTTTGAAAATGTTACTTGCGCTGTCGCACTAAGCTGTGCTGCTTGAGCAGTGTAGCTTTCTGAATTAACCCCTACTGATTTGTATGTGAGCCAGATGTAGCCAATAGCCATCAAAAGAGCCACATCTGGCTCCCGAACCATAGGTTCCCTACCCCTGGTCTAGGAGGTCACAGGGAAACTCTACCTAGGTATCTGTTTTTGTTTTTTATTTCACTGCAGGCTTGTTTTCACTAGATTTCCTTCATCTACTTTTAGGCCATGTCTGAAAATCAGATAATATGTAAGGGCAGCTTACAAGAAGGGCTGGATGCTCAGCCCTGTTAAGTATTGTTTCACTGTTTATTACAAAATTGGCAGCATTATGTTTAGCAATGGACATGTGCTTATAACTGGATTTAAAGAGGAACTGTAACCAAGGACTGAACTTCATCCCAATCAAGAAGTTTTAAATCAGGATGATACCATTTATTGGCTAACTAAAAAGAATAAGAATAAGCGAGCTTTCGGCTTTGCAGCCTTTGTTGGGCTTAAATCCTGTTTGCTTGCAGGCTGATGTTACAGACAGCTTTCTACATGCAACATCAAAAGGGGGTACATAGATTTTTTTTCAAGCATAAATACACGTCATTAACCGGTTCAGCGCCGCAGTCCGAAAATCTCATGCATCCGAGCAACGTTCACCTCCCATTCATTCGCCTATAACTTTATTGCTACTTATCACAATGAATCGATCTAGATCTTGTTTTTTCCGCCACTAATTAGGCTTTCTTTGGGTGCTACATTTTGCTAAGAATTATTTTTTTCTAAATCCATTTTAACAGGAAGATTAACCTCCTTGGCGGTATGAAAAATACCGCCAGGAGGGAGCGCAGCAGTTTTTTTTAAAATTTTTTTTTTTTTTATCATGTAGCGAGCCGAGGGCTCGCTACATGATAGCCGCTGCTGAGCGGCATCCCCCCGCCCGCTTCGATCGCCTTCGGCGATCTCCTATCAGGAAATCCCGTTCATAGAACGGGATTTCCTGGAGGGCTTCCCCCGTCGCCATGGCGACGGGGCGGGATGACGTCACCGACGTCACTGACGTCGGGACGTCATTGGGAGTCCCGGGCCACCCCTCGGCGCTGCCTGGCACTGATTGGCCAGGCAGCGCTGGGGTCTGGAGGGGGGGGGGGGCCCGCGCCGCAGCAGATAGCGGCGATCGGGCAGGGGCCGGCGGCGATCAGAGTGCTGGCGCAGCTAGCAAAGTGCTAGCTGCGTCCAGCAAAGCAAAAATTATGAAAATCGGCCCAGCAGGGCCTGAGCGGCACCCTCCGGCGGCTTACCCCGTGTCACACACGGGGTTACCGCCAAGGAGGTTAAGAAAGAAATGAAAAAAATTCATTATTTCTCAGTTTTAGGTCATTATAGTTTTAAATTAATATACGCTACCGTAATTAAAACTCATGTATTTTATATGCCCATCTGTCCCGGTTATTACACCGTTTAAACGATGTCCCTATCACAATTTATGGTGCCGATATTTCATTTAGAAATAAAGGTGCATTTTTTCAATTTGCGTCCATCACTATTTATAAGCTTATAATTTTAAATAATATAATAACATACTCTCTTGACGTGCATATTTAAAAAGTTTAGACCCTTGGGTAACTATTTATGTTGTTTTTGTTTTTTTTTATTGTATTTTTTTTTATTTTTTTTTAAATAAAAAATGTATGTGGGTAATTTTTGGTGTGGGAGGGAAACTGTTTGTTTTACATGTAAAAATAATAGTTTTCTTTAATTAAAAATGTATGTGGGTGCAGTTTACTATTTGGCCACAAGATGGCCACAGTGAAAAAATTCCTAGATGCGAACAATTTCGCATCTAGGAACTAAAGATCAGAGGAGTTGTTTCCTGGGGGCAGAAATACCGCGCTCTCTGGAGAGAAAGCGTCGGTATTTCTGCGGGGAGGTTAGATCGGTGAATGGGAATTATATTCCCATTCACTGATCGGGGGGCTAGCGGGGGGCGGCGGGTACGCGCGCGGGCGCGCGCCCGATCGCGCGCACCACGCAGGGGAAGATGCAGTGCCTATCTGGACGAGAAAGCTCGTCCAGATAGGCTGAACTGGTTAAGATACCTTAAGTGAAACAGTACATCTAAATGGGGTGGGAGGTTGTTAGCTGAGATAAGGATCCTTGTTTACACCATCCTCGCAGACCTGGGAGTTGGATTGTCACAAAGGCATTGTAAATTTTGAGTTCACAAGTTTAGCTATATAGGCTGAGAAAGAGTTTTTGGCATTAAATATCCTCAGCCTCATACCAATATAAAAAGTTGTTGTCCTTATTCAAGCCTTTGTCCACCGCTTTGAACTGATCCCAATCAGTAGCTGATACCCCTTTTCCTATGAGAAATCTTTACCTTTTCTCAAATAGATCATCAGGGGGGTCTGTATGGTTGATATTGTGGTGAAACCCCTCCCACAGTGTTATGTCAGGACCTAGGTCCTGACAGTTTCCCCTCTGTAAGCCTTGTTGCATGGTGGGAAATAAGAGGGGTTTCCAATGGCCAAACAACTAGTATCTCCCTCTGTGCATATAAACAACCTTTTAGCCTATCGCATTGTTAGGGGGTGTGGTTATAGATGGCAGTTGGTGCTTTATGTTTTTTTCATGTCTGCCAGTCGTAAAAATGATTATGTGCAGGCTGATTGTGGCTCAAACAACATTAACAAATTACATGGCAAATATCAATCATTGCTTGATCTCTCTTCTATTTTTAACTTCTTACTTTGCAATGTATTGATCTATTTTTTCCCTTTTTTGCTAAAGTTTTTCTTTACAGCGGACCTGAACTCAGAACTTCCCCTCTGCTGTAAAAGATAAGCAACAGTATAATAAAATATCCCTACAATAAATCTGCACTGTTTCTACTTCCTGTTTTCATGGAAGCAGATATATTGTTAACATCCTGTGCTTTCAAATGAGCTTATTTGCCATGATAGTCAGGTGACACAGGGGAGAGACCAGATTACAACTTGTGATTAGACACAGATGAGGGGGAATTAGACAGGCTAAACTCTCTAAATACATACAGGGTGCATTTCTCTATGTTTTCCTTCTGTCTTGTGCAACACTTCAGGTCCACTTTAATAGTGAGATTCAGGCCATCTAAAATCACGTGTGCCCATCTACGATACTGCAGTTACAATATACCAGCATTCTGCTCATTTAAACCTAACCCCATTCTCAGCCATTGCCATATCCCTAAAAGAGGTATTGAAGGGATGTTTTTGTATTTTGCTATAAGGGGAAAATAAGACGCTACAACTAATGCTGTCCATAAACAAGGGAAAATCAGTAATTGGTATCAAATTCTCAGAAAAACTAGCTGCTCATTGCACAACCCTGTCATACACTTATTACAGTCAGAGTTCTTTTACCATCCTGTGTATGAAGAGGTGATTGAAAGAAGCACATTATCTCGTTTCAGCGCTTTCTTATTTCAGAGGTGAGCAAAATGTCAGATGAAAGAATCTCACCTTTCCCATTGCTAAAGGTATAGTTGCTTTGGTCAGGACTGGTGAGAGGCAGAGTTCACAGCAGAATAAAGCACTATGGATTGGAGAGGAGCCTTAGCTACACATCAAAACCCACAGCCATTTGCTCGAGGAACGCTGCCTTAAGCTTAGAGCATAGCAAGGAACGCTTTACAATGTCTTGCACAGGTTTTATTTATAAGCCTTGTCAAATGTTCCCATTGCTTTTGTGTCAAGGATGTTTACCTGATAGTCTTCCATTTACTGATTTATCCTTACAGTGCTTGTCCCTCCACAATAATTTTACCGTTCCAAAAAAATAAAATAAATAAAAAAGAAATGAAAATCTACTGGTTTGATTATCAAACTACAGAGGTATCACTCCTTCAGCAGAGTTCATCTTGCGGCCGCCATCATAAATTTGCATAACAAATCGGCTACATGAGGTCCAGACCCCCCCTAAAGCCCTTTACACAAACTAGATGGTTCTAGGCCAAGCTGGCCAATTGCTGAGAGTCTAGTGTGCAGTGGCGTAGCTAAGGAGCTTTGGCCCAGATGCAAGGTTTACAATGGCCCCCCAAGCACTCTATACATAACAATTGATACGGCGCACCAAAACCTGCCAATGGCAACTACAGTGTCAGAGGTGCAAGAAGGGGATGGGGAACACTTTGTTAATGATTACCACTATCCAAAGTATCTAAATAATTATTATGAGCACAGGACCTAAAGAGAGCTTAAACTGTAGTTGAGGGAGGGCCCATCAGGGCCCCTCTGGCCCAAGGGCCCCGATGCGGTCGCAACCTCTGCAACCCTTATTGCTATGCCCCTGCTAGTGTGTGTGTGGCAGTCTCTTGAAGGGGAATGGCCTACATTAGAGTGTATGCTTATCGGAAAAAGTGACTTCACAGGCTAGAGAGTTATGTGTATTGGGAGGAGATTCCAGAGTAGGGGTGAGGCATAAGAGTAATCTTGTGTACATGAATGCAAGGAGGTGATTCTAGAGAAAGAGAGAAGTTTGTGTACAGATCAGAGATTGCGGTTGGGTTGGTGTTTGAAAACTAGTAAGGAGATGTACAGATTTGAGGTGTTGCGCTCATATTAATGTACCCCATCCACCACCAAGAACCTGTAAAAAAATTTACGGTAGCTGCATTTTTTTCTAATTCTCCTTGTGTGTAGTCCCAGAATTGCTGATTTTCTACCCTTTGAGCAAACCCACTACGATCTGATACTACCCAGATTTGCATGATCGCTTATGTTCTTCAGTGTCCTTCTCATTTTTCCAGCCTTAGTAAATAAGCCAGGCTGCATTTAGATTGGCGCACATTACTCACATATAAAAGAGGAGAAGGCATTGTGGTGTTTTCCTCAGTGAGGGGTGATGTCATCTATGCTGAAGTTTTCCTCACTGCCACAATTGGATGTCTCTTTGAAGGGGCTCGTTAGGTGACATGGGGGTTAATCATCAGCCTCCAGCAGAGATGGGCTCAGAAGACTATGCCCTGTGCTTTGCTAATGGGCTGCATTGCATACATGGGATTGGTAATTGCTTTCCTTTGCTTATAGAGAAAGTCAGATGTTTTCCAGGTAGAATTCCACCAATCAGTTACATCAAAGATCAGCATGTGAAAGCAACACTGTTCTGTGTCTACTAGGCTAAGAAATATAATAAGGATCAGCTTATGTACAGCTGATACTGGTATTGTTTTTCCAAATATCTTTTTTTTATTGAAACAAAACAGATACTGTATGTCATTGGGCCTGATTCACAAAGGGGTGCCAACACTTTGCACGCCAGTGAAAAGCCCTTTATCACGCCTAAACTCAGTTTAGGCGTGATAAGAAGAAACTTGCGCGAAATTCCCGCGCGCAACATTTTGCACGCGCAACCGCGCAGCGCGCAGCGCGATGCGTGCGGTGCGCACGAAGGCGCCCATTAAACCCTATGGGCGCTGTGCACGGAATAGCGCGATTGCACGCACAAAACTTTGCGCGCGGGACTTTGCGCGCGATAACCAGCACAAAGCGGTGCTAACTCAGCGGTGCAAAGGTTATCACGCCTAAAGTCTTTTAGGCGTGATAACTGAGTTATCACTGCTTTGTGAATCAGGCCCATTGCATTTAGTGCTAAATGCCACATAAATGCAAATCTGTGAGAAACATTAATACAATTAACCCCCCCCCCTTCCCCCTGCCTTCATCAACTTTATTGGCAATAATTGTATTCAAATAGTGTTATCAGCTCATACTGTAATCAGCTATCAGCTAATACAGTATATGTATAAAGTAACAACTTAAAGAGGAACGGTCACGAAAATCCTAAAATTTAAAACACATACAAATAAGAAGTACATTTCTTCCAGAATAAAATGAGCCATAAATTACCTTTCTCCTATGTTGCTGTCACATTACTGACAGATTTTGGACTAGCCCATCTTCTCATAGCGGGGTTCTCAGGGTTTTCTTTACTTTTAAAAGCACTTAGTGAATGGCAGTTGCTCCGTCCAACTGCCAAAATAGTGTGCAGCGAGCAGGGAGGCTGGCCAGCATCTTTGTATTGATCATTTTTAGAGAATGTCTTTATAAAGAATAAAGGCCATGCTGAGAGAATCCCCCATGAAGAGATGGACTAGCCCAAAACCTGTCGGTAATGTCAGATTTCTAATACCAACTGTAAGTGACAGCAACATGGGAGAAAAGTAATTTATGGCTCATTTTACTCTGGGTGAAATGTACTTCTTATTAGTATGTGTTTTCAATTTTAAAATTTTCACGACCGTTTCCTCTTTAAATTACAAATTAACATAAACTATTCATGCATACAAACTGTTTATTAACATAATGTCTACATATAATGGCCCTTTTTCTCCAGCCATGCCTACTTCAGAAGCACTTTATTAGCTCAAATAGGGATGGGATCAGGGGTGTAACAGTATCTCCGATGACCCCGGGTGTGAGGGGAAGAGGGATGTCCAATCCAACTCCCTCCCTCTCCTCCATCTCCCCACCCTGTAAAACCTGTTCCAGCACTGCGGGTCTCTTTCATGCATCGCAGCTGCACACTCTCTGCTGCCATCCACCAGGTTCCAATCACATGACCGATGCAAATCACATTATCGGGAGCTGGCGAATGACAGCAGAGAGTGTGCAGCTGTGATAAATGGTGAATACTACTCTGCTCCCTGCACTACTCTGCAATGGTGTCGGGGCAAAGTGTGCACATGGGGGGGGGGGGGGCAATTAGATATGGCACAGAGGGGTTTGGACCACCCCTGGGGGGCTCCATGACAATATTGCAGGGGGGCCCATGGGATTCAGGGTAGAAGCGGTAAAATCCAATCTGCAGATGCTCCAATTAGTGTTGAAAACTTAGCTGGCATCCAGAGGTAGATAGAGATTATGGGGCCCCATAGCAGAATTTAGATGGTGCCATCAGATCTAGACAGTCTTGATCAATGCCACTTGCCCCTACTTTATGGCATATGAGCTGGCTAGGCAATGTACATTCTTATGCAATGTACACTGTAAACAGCCCATGAGCTGATAAAGTAAGAGGGTGGAGAAACACAGGAAAATAAATAGTTAAAACATCAATTATCACTTGGTGCGTGCCTGCTATGCTCCAGGGCCCCATAGCAGCTGCTATGGCTGCAATGGCTATTGCTACGCCCCTGCTGGCATAAGGAGAAAAGAAGTACTCAACCAACAACAGCTAATACACAAACATTCAAATGTCCTGGTCTCTGTTGTTGTACTTAGCAATGATTCAGTTTCAGGCCCACCTTCATCTCAGGTGCTCTGCTCCATACTCCCCCCCCCAAAAAAACACTTCTTGACTTCCCTCAGTTCCCACGGTTAGTGTAGGTAGGGCATCACCATGCTTCTATCCAGCTCACATTTGTATAAGCTCTCTCTGCACCCTGAATTCCCCTCATTCAGGACAGCTTCACCCAATTCCTGGTCTGGAAGAAGGATGGAGTACTTGGCCCACCCATTTCTCCCAAAGCACCCTAAACCAAAAATACATTCTCAATGAATCTGCAGTTGTTCAGCTGGTCAGAACTATACTCTGTGCTTTAATCCTTTCTTCAAGTCGGAATGGTAAAAAAAACAAAACATTTTAGCCACAACTTGGTCCCCCTTTCCTGGCTACCATACAGTACATAAACCAGGGCTGGGCCGAGGCAGAGGCGAGAGAGGCTCCAGCCTCAGGGCGCAGTGTAGGAGGGGCGCACAACTCACTCAGCTATCATTCCCCTATTGTGTTTGAAGCAGAGAGAAATAAGAAAAGGGTATACATGGCAGTGACTGCAAGCCAGATAAATAGAGATTAAAGGGACACTTAAGTCAAACAAAAAAAATGAGTTTTACCTACCTAGGGCTTCCAATAGCCGCCTGCAGCTGTCCGGTACCCTCGCCGTCTCCCTCCGATCCTTCTGGCCCTGCCAGCAGCCACTTCCTGTTTCGGTGACAGGAGCTGACAGGCTGAGGACGCGAGTGATTCTTCGCGTTCCCAGACACATTAGCACCCTCTATGCTGCTATATGGTATATGATATATGCTATGGCAGCATAGATGGCGCTATTGTGGCCAGGAACGCGAAGAATCACTCGCGTCCCCAGCCTGTCAGCTCCTGTCACCGAAACAGGAAGTGGCTGCTGGCGGGGCCAGGAGGATCGGAGGGAGATGGCGAGGGCACCGGACAGCTGCAGGGGGCTATTGGAAGCCCCAGGTGAGTAAAACTCATTTTTTTTTGTTTGACTTAAGTGTCCCTTTAAGGTGTTGGGGGCACTGGGGCACCTCTTAGTCTAATAGCAATTAGTGTGTGATGGCTGGGGTGGGAGGGATGGAGGAGCGCACTTTTGTGTCTCAGCCTTGGGTGCTAGAGGACCTTATCCCAGCTCTGACATAAACAGCCTCAGAGGATTTAAGCCCTCGGATGATTGCGGGGACTTGAGCTAAAGAAAATGTTCATGCTTACAGCTTATGAGTTCTTTTTTTGTCAAGAGCTCCAGTTTCCAATTTTTGATCTGATTTCTATCCTAATCATCAACATCAAAGTATCCGAGATTCCCTTTAAGTTTAAAAACTGAGATGTGAGTTAAATAAGTTCAATTATTTCTTTGAACTCACACTTTTCAACACAAATTGCTCAGATGTCCTGCCAACGTCCTAAATATTTTGGTTTTTTTTTTATATTTCTTTTTTTCTTGTCAGTTGTTTACACTCATATTTGTAATAAATGTATTTAAAATGTTAGTGGTAGAAAGATTTTCATACAACCAATTCATTGCAATCCTTTTTTTAGCTGCTACGTGTAAAACTTGAAGTTCCCAATCAGCTGCCGACTCACCCCAAAGTCAACAGTGCGTTACCGTCTGACTTTCGCTGCGATGCAGCGGCGGAAGTCATGTAAGTCAATGGGTGATAAAGGAATTTTAAATTTGTTGGCGGCGGTGCAGAGCGCATGCCCAGCACGACGTGAATATGATGGGGAAACCTGGGAATCCCAGTGACTTGCTTTCAGTCCAGCAGGGAATACGTCACAGGGCGTGGGCCGGGGACAGGGAGTCAAAGGGCATACGAGTGGCAGCGCTATGCATATGACTCTGTCGACACACTCTGCCGCAGGGTCATATGAATGTCGTACTCTGAGTTGTGATGTGATGGGGGCAGAGAGTGTCAGGTCCCTCAGTGTGCTCTGGGATCCCTTCTATGTACCGCTGTCTGGAAGCTGATTGCTGGGCTAGTTCTGCATATGCACAGTACACTTCTTTTGAGAAGTGTAGAACACTCCCAGTGACAGGAGCGTGATCAAGGAGGCATGCAGATGGGACTGCACATGCACAGACTAGAGTTCCAGTTGCAGATCTTTTTGAGGTGGCAATGGCACATAGGAGAGGGCCCAAAGGACAACAAGGGGGCTAACAGACTACTGGGGGCTGGTAGAAGCCCCATGTAAGTAACAATTCACTTTTTTTGTTCCAATTCAGATGTGCTTTCAGTGTGAACTAGCCCATTGAGAGAATATTCTCTATTAGCTGCAGGCATTTTTGTGTAAAAATTGAGAAACCTTTTCCTAGGGATCATAAATCTCTATGTTTTCAGCATTCTTTTAAGTTGTCCGCCCCCCCCCCCCCATCCCCAGTTTAGGTTTTATATTAAAGTATATATATATAAAAATGCGCTATAGATTACCGTGTTCTTCAGCATAAAAGACACACTTTTTCTCCCCCAAAAATGGGGAGAAAAAGTCCATGTGAATGCCTGCCGCTACGAACCGCTGATCGTTACGATGTCAAGGACTCCCTGTATTGTCCCCTGTTTGCCGTCTCCTCTGCTCTCTTCCCCCCCCAGCAGTGCTCACCTAATCCATGGTTCCAGCGGCTTACAGACCTCTCCTCTCTCGCACTGCTCCCGCAAGCTGGTGCTAGGGAAGCCATGAAAGAGAAGAGAAGGCCTGTGATCGCTGCTGGAGCCGTGGATTAGGTGAGCTGTGCTGACTTTTCTGAGAGTTATACAGGGGGGCAGAGGAGCACACACCGGGGTGGGGAGGGGGTGGAGGGCAAAAGGGGGTCAGGGGAGGACAATGGGGGACAAAGGAGGACAAACGGGGCAGAGGAGGACAAACGGGTTGCATAAAGGAACACACTGGGGCAGAAGGGGACACACTGGAGACAGAAGTGGACACACTGATGACAGATGTGGAAACACTGGGGACAGAAGGGAAAACACTGGGGGCAGAGGGGGACACATGGCAACAGAAAGAGACACATGGGGGACACAGTTAGACCCCTAAGGTTACAGAAGGACACATGGGGACAGAAGGACTCAATAATTGGGGGAGAACATCTACAAGACGCTCCTGGACCATGGATGCCCCAGGTTTAGTATATATATTTTACCCCTAGTTTTTGCCCTATAAACCTATGTGCGTCTTATAGTCTAGAGCATCTTATATGGTGAAAATATGTTACTTTTTGATGTCACTGTTGCTTACGGCAGGTTATAAAATCTGATACAGTACTAGTAGGTAATGGACCAATCCATCTCCTTATGGGAAAAAAAGTAATTTATTGTTTATGTTACTCTGGGGGAAATATTACTTTTCTCCTATGTTGCTGTCACTTACAGTAGGTAGTAGAAATCTGACAGAAACGACAGGTTTTGGACTAGTCCATCTCTTCATGGGGGATTCTCAGGGATTCATTTATTTTCAAAAGCACTTAGTGAATGGCAGTTGCTCTGTCCAACTGCCAAAAAACTGTGTAGCGAGCAGGGAGGCTGGCCAGCATCATTGTTTCAATCCTTTTTAGGTATCTTTATAAAGAATAAAAGCCTTGCTGAGAATCCCCCCATGAAGAGGTGGACTAGTCCAAAGTCTGTCACTTCTGTCAGATTTCTACTACCTACTGTAAGTGACAGCAACATAGGTGAAAAGTAATTTATGGCTCATTTTACTCTGGAAAAAAACGTACTTTTTTGTCTGTTTGCACACGTTTTACAATTTTTCGCCATAGTGCTCCTTTAACATAACTGTAAAATGCCATGGAAATGTAAGATTATTGGGGTACTTGTCTTGCTGATATCTTGACATTCCTGTTTCTGTTCTGAACCTGATTGTCCGCCTTCCTGATCTTGACCTTTGCTATTGTCCGGACTTCACCACCTTATGCCTTCTGATTTATGTCTCTGTATACTGTATACTGTGCATGTCTGAATATATATACAGTATAGCATACGCATGCGGCCTGCGTCCAAGTGCGTGCGCGCCCTCGTCTGCAAACCAACGTTGGAAAGCAGCCCATGGATGCAGATCCCAGGGCTTTTATTAAGTGGGATATATTCGTTTCCTTGGTGTTGAGCATTCTATAATCAGTGTTTGCTGTGATCTCACTTGTACATGGTTGTGTATAGCATGGCTTTAAATAAACTTTATTTTCTTCACCTCCAAACAGTTGTGGGTGTTCAACATATTACTGCAAAACGTGATTATTCGCTTTTCTGTGCAGACATTCAGCAATCTGTCTGCTCACCCCTGACGAGATTTAAGGTTAGTGTTAATCATAGGTAAGAAAGAATGGGATCAGGCATCTTTTCAGTAAGATATTAGGGTTATGGTATGGGGATGGCTGAAAATATTAGCTTTTGCTGGCAATCATCAAAACAGCTCTGTACAGAAATGAACAGGCACCTAGCTGTCAAAACTGAAGAGTATGCCACTATCTTTTAAAGAGGTGGTTTAAGACCCATCCTGGCTCATCCTCTCTACTATGCCATGATTGTAGTGGACAGTCAACACCAATTTTTAGAGATGGCAGACATCCACAACCTCTTTCCAACTGTACAGCTTTATTACGGCTTGGTTACAGTGGAGCTGAATGAGGAGTCAGTTTCCAAAATCCAATGCCACATCCACACTTACCATCACTGCACCTTGCTTTTGGCCTGGCCCTATTGTTACTTGTCTAATAATTTAGGATGTCTGTAACAGTTGTGTCTTTAAATATTCTCAGTAATTTGGAAGTGAGAAACTTTTACCAGCTAAACATATTCCCTTGTATCACAGTATAGCATAAGCTGTGACTTCAATTACAGTAACAATAACTAGACAACGTTTTGTGCAGCCACTATGAGTTTCAGAGGCTCAGAAATGGGATGCTTATAAGCAAATCATACACCTCCTAGTATAACACTGTGAGATAATATTTGACTCAAATACAGCAACAGTAGACTATTAAAAATAAAGGAACAGTTGCTGCAGTCAAATTAATCTTTTTTTAAAATGGTAATACAAAGTTGTGAGGAAATGAACTGCTGACACCTGATAGCAGAGATCAATGCTTAAAGGGTAACTGCGCATGCTCCTGGCACGATCGCGCGCTCGTTGCTGTAAGCCTCCTGCGCAAGCATAGTTCTGGAAAGACTGAATTTGGCATGCACAGGAGGCTTACAGCGACACACGAGTGCACAGGAGTGCAGCCAGGCCGCCCATGCGCAGTTGCGGATGACTTTGGCAGAGTCGCGACAATAAAGGGGTCACCAGCGGGACCACGAAGGGGACCTGGAGGACCTTGTGGGCTACAGGGAGCTGGTGGAAGCCCCAAGTGAGTGCCAATTTTCATTTTTCTACTCTACTCAAGGTCCCTTTAAGAGGATGGTGATTGCACTAATCTACAATAGACAAGCGCTAAGTAGTATCCTGAGAAATGCTTTGTTAATTCCCCCTACAGCAGTACAATTGAAAAACATCACCCTGTGAAACATCTTCTCTGCAGCTGAGATTTAATTATGTAATCATGGAGCACTACAATGTCTACTCTGGCTTTGGTCTCTTTTATTTGCTTATTTATACTCTGGAAGGGGCCAAATACCAGGTGATGCAGGTATCCAATAGGATGCCTGCCACCTCCAAAATTGTTGTGCAAACACAATACAGGCGCTCCTAGTCTTCATTTGTAAAACCATGCTATGCTGCAGCCAGAGATCCTACTCTACACATAGGCAAATCAGGTAGTTGTCACAATCTCCCCGCCCACTCTCCAAAACTGACCGATTTTCAGTCTTCCGCCGTCATCAGGGGTCAGCCATCGTCGCCAAAGCACCCCTGATGAGGACAGCCCAATGTAATCGGTTGGGATTGGAGAGTGGGTGCTACCTCGATTGCACTCTCTGTGCCATTCTATGTGCTTTTGATATATGTGGGTCGCTGTCATTCAGGACCCACAATGCTGGTATTGACATCTTTGTCTTTTAACTAATGCTAGGAATAAACATTGGGTTAATATTTCAATCCTAACTGATCTGCATATCTCTTCATTGTAGGGTCTGGTCACCACAGTACGTGTGTGTTTGAGCAGCGGGGGACTGCAGGTCTGTAGCTGCTGTGAGCGCCGAGATTGTGACAACTACCTCCAAAATGGTGCAAACTATTTTCTGCTCATTCCTGTCTTCTAGTACCAGGACATTGTGGTGCCCACCCAAAATCTGGCCCAAATATTGGTCAATATGCTGGTCAGGCCAAACTAAACAGAATATAACAATTTTTGCTTTCAACCACAAGCAAGTTGATTTTCTGATCTCTAGAATTCTCCTTTAGAGACAAAATGCTACATTCCTTACTACAGTACATTCTCCCTGTATTGCTGAACAGCAATTTTTAAGACAAAAAATAACCAAACCAAAACAAAACATTTTTCTCTTTCATTTGGCTGGAAGTCCACATAACTTCTATATATGACCCTCGTCCATCATTACGAGTCGGCTTCTTTTCAATTACCGAAGAGAGGTGAGGCAGCTGCATCCTGGAAAATGATAATGTGCAGAACTGCCAAATGATACATTGTAAAATTTAGCAATTAGAAGCAATTAATACTTCGGGAGCAGAAATGTGACAGCTGTTCTTCATTTGCTTTATAATTTAAGAGCCCTTTTGGAGCTTGTGAAGCAGAATCATTAATATACCGGATGCATCATACAATATAAGGCACAGACTGTACCTCACGTATACTGTACTCAATCAACAAACTGTTATGGAGGATATTATAGCTGTTGCTTTGTGTAGAGCCCTGGAGACACACAGCATAATACTAATTGTTCAGGCAAGTGGACCCATTGGACCCAGTTCAAGAAGTGGACCCATTGGACCCAGTTCAGGAAGTGGATCCATTGCACCCAGTTCAGGAAGTGGACCCATTGCACCCAGTTCAGGAAGTGGACCCATTGGACCCAGTTCAAGAAGTGGATCCATTGGACCCAGTTCAGGAAGTGGACCCATTGGACCCAGTTCAGGAAGTGGACCCATTGGACCCAATTCAGAAAGTGGACCCATTGGACCCAGTTCAGGAAGTGGACCCATTGGACCAAGTTCAGGAAATTGACCCAGTTCAGGAAGTGGACCCATTGTGTCACCCGTTTGCTTGCCACGGCCTGGATGAGTAATGATGGCAGGAAAAGTGAGACAAGGTGGTTGTCAGGCTGGTTTATGGTCAATGATAGTAGCGGCCATGTCTAGGAGAACTCATGGAGAAGCATGAGGTCAGTTTGGTCAGGTGATAGATATGTAGGTCTCTGATTTGCTAGTCATGATCATGTGCAGGATGTTATTACAGAAAACAGAGCTTTGCAAATCTATCAGCTGATCAAACAAAATCGCATGAGTTCTCCTAGACATGACCATCACTAGTCAGTGGCACGCTGTTCTTAGGACAGGCAGAAGTCTGAACATAGTGCATATCTACCTCCTCCTCACATTCTTCTTGGTCCCATTCACTACTACATATACACAAAGTAACACGTCCCTCTTTTTACCCAGTACTAGTGCAAGTCTTCAATACCTGTAAATGAACAATTGCCAAGGCATTTGTATACATATTTTCAATATATAAACTGACTGTGTATTTTCCCAGTGTCATGTACCGAGAGAATTAATATGTAATATAGTTGATGCATTTGTCTATTAAATTTTAATCTAAATGTATGTACCGGTATGTATTTATGGAGTGGTATATCCTTTTGAATTAATGTATGTATTTATTTATTAGCGTATGACTTTATATGCATATTCATTATTATTAACATTATTATTATCATCTATCATACAAGCTCTTAGCTAAATTATTTATGACTCCTAGTTGCTCGCTTACTGTCTGAAAAGGAGGGTTCTTTCCACAAAATGCATAGAAAAGCAGATTGTTTGTCAATAAAGTTTGCATTGTTTTTCTTGAATCGGACTAATCATGTCTTCTGTGGGGAGGTAAGTCCACCACCACGTCTTCTGATTTTAAACTGTTTTAGTAACAGTCACAGAGATGGAGAAGCACCCATGCAAGAAGACTTCGGCGTGCCTCACCTCACGGTCACAGTATCACGTGGCCAAACAACAAACTGTTTTTAGTGTATTTTATCCTTTTCGGCGCCTATGTTTATAATTGAATTTCTACATAATCGATAGATTCATTAGGTAAAGTATCTAACTGGCCCTAATCAGGTAACATATGGAAGTCCGGCCAAAGAGCAGACTAGACATAATCTAAGAACGAGTTGAGTCGTAACAAGAAGGCAAATAAAACGTTTTAAACAGCAATAGGACCCTGTAGAGAGATGCATGATAGAGAGTGCTGTAATGTGATGACTGTGCTGTGGGTTTGGGGCTTTGAATGAGGGGTGGCTGCTAGTCCAGGATTAAGAAAAAACAGTATCTCTAAAAGAAGGGTGAAGGTCTAAAGGAGTGGCATGTTTGTGAGAACGGGAGAGGTGAATATCATTGAGGACCTGTTCCACGGGTAAGACCACAGCAGGGATCACAGCAGCAATAGTTGGTGTACAGTCCAGTCTAGAGACGGCTCGAACCTCCGATTTTTGGTTCGCGAACCTTGAACGCGAACCTTCGCCAAAAGTTTGGTTCGCATGAACTTTCGTGAACTGCAATAGACTTCAATAGGGAGGCAAACTTTGAAAACTAGAAACATTTCAGCTGGCCACAAAAGTGATGGAAAATATGTTTCAAGGGGTCTAAAATCTGAGTTTTTGCATGGATGAGTGGGATACACGCCAAAAGTCCCGGGGAAAAATCTGGATTTGACGCTAAGCAGCGTTTGAAGGGCAGAAATCACATTGCTTGCTAAATTGGAGGCCTAAAGTGCTTTAAAACATCTTGCATGTGTACACATCAATCAGGGAGTGTAATTAGAGTACTGCTTTACACTGACAGACCAAACTCACTGTGTAACTCACCGCAAACAGCTGTTTGTGTAATGACGGCCGTGCTGGACTGGTGCGTACCATGGCGAGAATGCAGGCTATGGCGATTTTCAAGCCCATATGGTCGCCGGGCTGAGGTAGCTCAATGACAGAACAACAGTGACTGTCCAGCTGATCGAATTTGATCTGTCCACAATGAAGCAACGACCTTATTATCTTGGGTGTGCCAGACGCGTATCTAAAGGGGTGCAGGCATGGCTAGTGCCATGGGCGACAGTGCACCATGGGCGCCATGCCTGCCCCCATGCCACCGCTGTATTCTCCCTCCCTCCTCTCCGGTGTAGCCCTCGCTGATGCTGCCGCTTCTCAGATCAGTGTGCCGCCGGCCCGCCGCTACTTAGGAATCCAGACCCATGTGACGCCTCCCCCGCCGCTGCCTGGGCATCCTCCTCCTTTTGGTACCACATCGGAGGGATCAGCGCGACACCAGAGACAGAGAAATGGCGCACATGTTGCTTGCGCCCGGTATACTACGAATGCGGAAGTGACATCATCGGTAACTTCCGCATTCATAGTACACCGGGTGCGAGCAACATGTGCGCCCTTCTCTGTCTCTGGTGTCGCGCTGATCCCTCCGATGTGGTACTAAAAGGAGGAGGATGCCCAAGCAGTGGCGGGGGAGGCGTCACATGGGTCTGGATTCCTAAGTAGCGGCGGGCCGGCGGGACACACTGATCTGAGCACTGGTATGGCACCCAGCGAGCACGCAAGCCAGCACCCTGCCCCCTGCAAGCCATCACCCTGCCCCAGCCAGCACCCTGGTCCCTGCCCCAGCCAGCCACCCTGGTCCCTGCAAGCCAGCACCCTGCCCCAGCCATCACCCTGCAAGCCAGCACCCTGCCCCAGCCAGCACCCTGGTCCCTGTCCCAGCCAGCACCCTGGTCCCTGCCCCAGCCAGCACCCTGGTCCCTGCAAGCCAGCACCCTGCCCCCTGCAAGCCAGCACCCTGCCCCAGCCATCACCCTGCCCCCTGCAAGCCAGCACCCTGCTTCAGCCAGCACCCTGCCCCCTGCAAGCCAGCACCCTCGTCCCTGCCCCAGCCAGCACCCTGCCCCCTGCAAGCCAGCACCCTGGTCCCTGCCCCAGCCAGCACCCTTGTCCCTGCAAGCCAGCACCCTACCCCAGCCATCACCCTGCCCCCTGCAAGCCAGCACCCTGCCCCTGCCATCACCCTGCCCCCTGCAAGCCAGCACCCTGCCCCCTGCAAGCCAGCACCCTGCCCCAGCCAGCACCCTGCCCCAGCCAGCACCCTGGTCCCTGCCCCAGCCAGCACCCTGGTCCCTGCCCCAGCCAGCACCCTGGTCCCTGCCCCAGCCAGCACCCTGCCCCCTGCAAGCCAGCACCCTGCCCCCTGCAAGCCAGCACCCTGCCCCCTGCAAGCCAGCACCCTGCCCCCTGCAAGCCAGCACCCTGCCCCAGCCAGCGCCCTGCCCCCTGCAAGCCAGCACCCTCGTCCCTGCCCCAGCCAGCACCCTGCCCCCTGCAAGCCAGCACCCTGCCCCAGCCAGCACCCTGCCCCCTGCAAGCCAGCACCCTGCCCCAGCCAGCAGCCTGCAAGCCAGCACCCTGGTCCCTGCCCCAGCCAGCACCCTGCCCCCTGCAAGCCTGCCCCCTGCAAGCCATCACCCTGGTCCCTGCAAGCCAGCACCCTGCCCCAGCCATCACCCTGCCCCCTGCAAGCCATCACCCTGCCCCCTGCAAGCCAGCACCCTGGTCCCTGCCCCAGCCAGCACCCTGCCCCCTGCAAGCCAGCTCCCTGCCCCCTGCAAGCCAGCACCCTGCCCCAGCCAGGACCCTGCCCCCTGCAAGCCAGCACCCTGCCCCAGCCAGCATCGTGCACCAGCCAGCTTCCTGCACACAGCCCCCAGCAAGCACCCTGCACCCAGCCAGCAATTGGATGACAGCTATGGCTACCTAATATCTAGGGACACATCATGCTACCTAATACTGATATCAGGGGCGTAGCAATAGGGGGTGCAGAGGTAGCGACCGCATCGGGGCCCTTGGGCCAGAGGGGCCCCGAAGGGCCCTCCCTCAAATACAGTATTAGCTCTGTATTGGCCCTGTGCTCATAATAATCACTTCTATAGATACTTTGAATAGTAGTAATCATTAACACACTGTTCCCCATCCCCCTCTTGCACCCCTGACACTGTAGTTGCCATTGGCAGGTTTTGGTGCGCCGTATCAATTGTTATGTATAGAGTGCTTGGGGGGGCCCCATAGTAAAACTTGCAATGGGGTCCTCAGCTCCTTAGCTACGCCACTGACTGATATACAGTATATATGTGTACATGGCTACTTGATTCTTTTATCTGAGGAACATAGCTACTTGATTTATGTATGCAGGATGGATTTGGCTTGATGCACCTGCCTGTTTAATGTGAGGCACCTGGCTACTTAATTTTATATGGAGATGTGTGACTATTTTATCTGGATTATTGTGACAACTTTGTTTTTATTGGGCGGGACATAACTACGGTACTTTATGATAGTTTAATCTGGAGGCATGTGACTACTTTATTTTATCTGGAGGCATGTGACTACTTTATTTTATCTGGAGGCATGTGACTACTTTATTTTATCTGGAGGCATGTGACTACTTTATTTTATCTGGAGGCATGTGACTACTTTATTTTATCTGGAGGCATGTGACTACTTTATTTTATCTGGAGGCATGTGACTACTTTATTTTATCTGGAGGCATGTGACTACTTTATTTTATCTGGAGGCATGTTACTACTTTATTTTATCTGGAGGCATGTGACTACTTGATTCTTTTATCTGAAGGCATGTGACTACTTGATTCTTTTATCTGGAGGCATGTGACTACTTTAATATTTTATCTGGAAGCTGTTTAATTTTGAGGCACATGACTAGTTAATTCTAATATCTAGGGGACCATGGCTGCTGAATGTATGTATCTGGGGGCATTTTAAACTGGTATTTGGGTAACCCAGTAACTTAATTCTAGTATCTAGGGACACATCTGTCTTATGACAGTAGTGCAGGTTGCAGATAAAAGCTAAACTGCCTCTCTGGCAGTTTTCAATTGTAATCTCCCACTTCTTGTTGGACTGAACCCTCCAAACTTGAACAGGGGAGGGGAGGGGGGGGCGCAATTTCATTCTTTGCCATAGGCGCCGTATTACCCAGATACGCCTCTGGGGTGTGCCCCCCTCGAGACACTGATATAGCCGGCGGTCATTGCTTCATGCAAGCCCCTTTCGCCGTGGCAAGGTAACGATCTCAAAGGGGAATTGACACATGTGCATGCCTTTTGTTTTGTTGTTGCAGCTGCAGTGCAGCCAGAAAAATTAGGCAGGCATGTACACGCACCAGGAAAATTATTATAGCGGCCGCTGCTAGCAGCAGCCTTAAAAATTCAAGAATCCGCCTGGAGTCCTGGACCCTGTTGGTGGTGGTGGAGAAGGCAGTCAAGCAGCCTGCAGGCAGAGATGCTGTGTGGGCAGCGACTTAGTCTTGGGGCAGGCAGTCACACGGCGTGCAGGCAGAGATGCTGTGTGTGGGGACGGACTTAGTCTTTGGGCAGGCCTGAGCGTGCTTTGCAGACGAGGCATCCATGGTCAGATGGACCCTTGACCCAATGCTGTGTGCCAGAGATGTCACCACTTACCTTTCAACATCACGATACAGTTTAGGTATCGCCTTTTTTGAGAAATAATTGCGGCATGGTATCTTCCACTGCGGTGTGTGGCTTTGCTTTTGTGTGCTGCTTTTCCTCAGGTGGTCATCCCATTGCAGTTTGTGCTTTGGAATCATGTGCCTTCGTAAGGTAGTTGTCCCTATGCAGGTCTTGGTCTTCCCACGGCTCAAGTTTCGGTACAGATGGCATTGCTCTCATCTGTGGCAGACACACAAAAAAATTTCTACAACGCTGAGCCCTGTGATGATGGCACTTTGGTGATGGCTGCCGATGGAGTGTTGAGTGGGGTGCCAGAATCAGAGCAGGAGGAGGAAGATATGTCACACTTCCGTGCGGAAACTGAGGAAGATGAGGTGTTCTGTGTTAAATAGTCAACTACATCCTGACAATATTGGGGGTTGATGGCATGTGCCTTTATCTGAACACTGTACTTTGGTCGAGGGCCACACGAAATCATAACAGCGTGACCTCGAACAGACCTGCCAGGTGGCCTGCCTCTGGCTCTGCCTCTTGTTTTGTCCATATTGGGGGTGATGAAGTGAAAGGTATGCACTGACTTGACTAATACAATGTACGGTTACACAGGTGCAGTGAACAGGTTGTAGTGACTGCTGGTACGACAATGTGCGGTTACACAGGTGCAGTGAACAGGTATCCAGTGACTGGTATTACAAATGTGCAGCTGTCACACACACACACAGGTACCATGAACAGGTGCAGTGACAAATGTGCGGTTACACAGGTGCAGTGAACAGGTATCCAGTGACTGGTATTACAAATGTGCAGCTGTCACACACACACACAGGTACCATGAACAGGTGCAGTGACACTGCGTGCGGTCACGTAGGTAGGTAGGTGCACTGAACAACAGGTGGGTATGCAGTGATTGGTATTACAAATGTGCACCTGTCACACACAGGTACCGTGAACGGGTGCAGTGACACTGCATGTGGTCACGTAGGTAGGTGCACTGAACAACAGGTGAGTATGCAGTGACTGGTATTACAAATGTGCAGCTGTCACACACACACAGGTATCATGAAAAGGTGCAGTGACACTGCTGCGGTCACGTAGGTAGGTAGGTGCACTGAACAACAGGTGGGTATGCAGTGATTGGTATTACAAATGTGCAGCTGCCTGTCACACACACAGGTAGTCACTGAATGTGCTAGGCCTGGCAGTGGCACAGTAGGAATTACCAAGGCTGTATATGCAACACAAGTGTCTGTGGGACACACACACACACAAAAATAGATCACAAAAACAACATTAGCTCTCAAAAGAGCTGTTGAGGATTAGAGACGGCCCGAACGGTTCGCCGGCAAACGGTTCCTGACGAACTTACGGTGGTTCATGATCGCGGAGAACTGCAAACTTTTCCCGAAGTTCGGTTCGCCCCCATAATTCGTCATTAGGGTCAACTTTGACCCTCTACATCACAGTCAGCAGGCAAATTGTAGCCAATCAGGCTACACTCCCTCCTGGAGCCACTCCCCCCTTATAAAAGGCAGGCACCGCCGGCCATTATACTCACTTGTGTGCCTGCAGTAAATAGAGAAGGGACAGCTGCTGCAGACTCTCTCATAGGGAAAGATTAGTTAGGCTCTTGTAAGCTTCTTAGCTTGCTCCTTGCTAATTCTTATTGCTAAAATAGCACCCCACAACAGCTCTTTTGAGAGCTAATCTTGTTCTTGTGATCTATTTTTTTTCTGTGTGTCCCACTGACACTTGTTGTGCATAGACACCCTTGATAATTCGTAGCTGCCAGACCCAGCACATTCAGTGACTACCTGTGTGTGTGACAGGTGCACATTGTAATACCCATTACTGCATATACCTACCTACCTGTTGTTCACAGTACACCCACTTACCTACGTGAGCTGAGCGCACGCAGTGTCACTGTGCCTGTCCGCTACCTGTCTGTGTGTGACAGGTGCACATTGTAATACCCAGTACTGCATATACCTACCTACCTGTTGTTCACAGTGCACCCACCTACCTATGTGAGTTGAGCGCAAGCAGTGCCACTGTGCCTGTCCGCTACCTGTCTGTGTGTGACAGGTGCACATTGCAATATTCAGTACTGCATATACCTACCTACCTACCTGTTGTTCACAGTGCACCCACCTACCTACGTGAACGCACACAGTGTCACTGTGCCTGTCCGCTACCTGTCTGTGTGTGACAGGTGCACATTGTAATACCCATCACTGCATATACCTACCTGTTGTGTTCAGTGAACCCATCTACCTACGTGAGTGCACGCAGTGTGATATACCACTTCGTGCATACCTGTTAACTGCACCTATGTGACTGCACATTGTATTAGTCAGTGCATACCTTTCACTTCATCTCCCCCGATATGGACACAACGGACAAAACAGGCAAAGGTAGAGGAAGGCCACCCGGCAGGTCTGTGCAAGGTCGTGTTGATGTGATTTCGTGCGGCCCTGCCCCAAAGTACAGTGCTCAGAAGAAGGCACGTCACATCAACTCCCAAGATTGCCAGGACGTGGTTGACTATTTAACACAGAAATTCAAATGAGTAGTGCTCCAAACCACAACAAAGATTCAGCAGATGAAATTTTCAGCAGTACATTCCATATGTTATCACACTCACCCCGTCCAATTGACCACTACTAGACTGGTCATAAATCGCTCGTGTGAATTCCTGCACCAACTGTGCTCCAGTTGCTCGTCTTTTTCCTCCAATCGGATTCTTGCTTTCCACTCAGCGTAGTATATACCTCATAAGATAATAAATCTCACATAGTACAGCTCCGTAAAATATAGATTACCTTTTATTATAAAATGCACTCACAAGTGTTTTTGGGTAAACAGCGCTAAGAGTTTGTGAACGGGCTCTCCCCCGTGCCTCCCGGTCAGGCCAACAGGATACGCCACGCCACCGCCGCTAGTTTCCCTCTCCATCCTAGGATCGGCGTTACCGGCTCCAGCACTTCCTGACAGTCTGATAGGCTCCACCCGACGCGTTTCGTCACTCCACGTGACTCATTAGGGGTGCTTTCTTTAGAAATTGTATTTAACACAGAACACCTCATCTTCCGCAGCCAAGCACCACATCCATTGCATTTGACACTTCGGAGAAGTTAATTGGTGGGGAATTAACTGATTCACAGCCATTATTGTTACAACCAGATGAAGGCGCTAAGCAAGTTACACCACCTCATATGTCTGAGTTAGGCGGCGACACTATGGACGTAATGTGTGAAGATGATGAAGTACCTGCTGTTGGTGCAGTTTTGGAGGTGTCTGAGGCAAGCGAAGCTGGGCAGGATGATTATGATGACGATGATACGGATCCCACGTATGTTCCCAATAGAGGAGATGAACAGGGGGACAGTTCAGAGGGGGAGTCAGAGTAGTAGTAGGAGGAGACGAGTTGCTGAAAGAAGCAGGGGGAGCTCATCGTTAGAAACAGCTGGTGGCAGTGTCCGGCGCCATGTATCGCCACCTATGTACAGCCAGCCAACATGCCCTTCAACGTCAGCTGCTGATGCCACCATAGTGCCATTACCCCAGGGTGGCTCAGCGGTTTGGACATTTTTTAATGTTTCTGCCTCAGATCGGAGCAATGCCATCTGTTGTCTCTGCCTCCAAAAATTCAGCCATGGAAAGGCCAGCACTCACGTCGGGACAAGTGGCTTACGAAAGCACATGGAGAAAACGCACAAACTGCAATGGGAAGAGCACCTGAGCAAAAGCAGCACACAAAAGTAAAGCCACCCTCCTTCTCCTCTTCCTCCTTCAGGTGCAGCATCTTCAGCCGCTTTCTCCCTTGCACCTTCACAGCCACCCTCCTCCACTCCGCCTCTGCCCTTGAGCGGTTCCTGCTCTTCTGCTCACAGCAGCCATGTGTCCATGAAGGAAATCTTTGAGCGGAAGAAGCCGATTTCTGCCAGTCACCCCCTTGCCCAGCGTCTGACAGCTGGCGTGGCGGAACTGTTAGCTCCCCAGCTGTTACCATACAAGCTGGTGGACTCTGAGGGCTTCCGTAAATTTGTGGCCATTGGGACACCGCAGTGGAAGATACCAGGCTGCATTTATTCTTCTAAAAAGGCGATACCCAAACTGTACCATGAAGTTAAGAGGCAAGTGGTGTCATCTCTGGCACACAGCGTTGGGTCAAGGGTCCACCTGACCACGGATGCCTGGTCTGCCAAGCACGGTCAGGGCCGCTACATTACTTAACAGCCCATTGGGTCAACCTGGTGACCGATGGCAAGCAGAGAGTACTTGGCTGTGCAGCGGACCAACTTGTGACACCTCCACGGCTTGCAGGCAGGCCTCCTGCCACTTCCTCTCCTCCTGCTACAGCCTCTTCGCTGTTGTCCTCCTCCTCCTCCTTGGCTGAGTGGCAGTTCAACTCTACTGGTGCTGCGATCTCCTCTCCAGCCACACAGACCCAGCTCCCCAGGGCCTATGCTGCATGCCAGGTATGACGATGTCACGCCATCTTAGACATGTCTTGTCTCAAAGCAGAGAGTCACACTGGACCAGCTCTCCTGGCTGCTCTTAACAAACAGGTAGATCAGTGGCTGACCCTGCACCAGCTGGAGATCGGCAACGTGGTGTGTGACAACGGCAGTAATCTCCTTTCCGCTTTGAATTTGGAAAAACTGACACATGTACCCTGCATGGCACATGTGCTGAATCTAGTAATTCAAAGATTTGTGTCAAAGTACCCAGGCTTAGAGGACGTCCTGAATCAGGCCAGGAAATTGTGTGGGCATTTCAGGCGGTCTTACACGGCCATGGCACGCTTTGCGGACATTCAGCGGAGAAACTACTTGCCGGTGAGACGCTTGATATGCGATAGCCCGACTCGCTGGAATTCGACCCTGCTCATGTTCTCTCGCCTGCTAGAACAGCAGAAAGCCGTCACCCAGTACTTCTACAATTTCAGTAGAAGGACACAATCTGGGGAGATAGGAATGTTCTGGCCCCCGAACTGGACACTGATGCGAAATGCATGCAGGCTCATGCGTCCATTTGAGGAGGTGACCAACCTGGTGAGTCGCAGTGAAGGCACCATCAGCGACTTGATCCCGTTCGCTTACTTCCTGGAGCGTGCCGTGCGTACAGTGGTGGATCAAGCTGTGGAGGAGCGTGAAGAGGAACAGTTATGGCAGGAACAATGGGAGCAATTTACATCAGAATCAGATGTTTGCTCAACACCTGTGGCAGCTCAGAGGGGGGAGGAGGAGGAGGAAGAGTCATGTGGGGAAGAGGAGTTATTCTCGAATGATGAGGAAGGTGTTTCTTTGGAGGAGGAGGCTGCAGAAGAACAACCGCAGCAGGCGTCGCAGAGGGCTGCTCGACGTTCCCGTGGTATTGTTCGTGGCTGGGGGAGGAGGAGGGCTTACCTGATGTCACTGAGGAAGAGCAAGAGGAGATGGATAGTATGTCTGCATCCAACTTTGTGCAGATGTCATCTTTCATGCTGTCCAGCCTGTTGAGGGACCCTTGTATAAAAAAACTCAAGGGGAATGAGCTGTACTGGGTGGCCACGCTACTAGACCCTCGGTAAAGGCACAAAGTGGTGGACATGTTACCAACTCACCAGAAGGCAGAAAGGATGTAGCACATGCAGAACAAGCTGGCAACTATGTTTTACAATGCATTTAAGGGTGATTTCACAGCACAACGCAATAAAGGTACCACTGCCAGTAATCCTCCTCCCATGTCCACGCAGGCAAGGACAGGACGCTCCAGCGATTTCATGGTGATGTCGGACATGCGGACATTCTTTAGTCCAACGCCTCAACTTAGCGCTTCTGGATCCACTCTCCACCAAACCCTGGACTGGCAGGTAGACGACTAATTGGCCTTAAGTGTGGATGTAGACACTGTGAGCAGCGATGAACCCTTGGACTACTGGGTGTGCAGGCTTGACCTGTGGCCAGAGCTGTCCCAATTTGCCATCCAACTTCTGTTTTGCCCTGCCTCAAGCGTCCTGTCACAAAGGACCTTCAGTGCAGCTGGAGGCATTGTCACTGAGAAGAGAAGTAGCCTAGGTCACAAAAGTGTTCAGTACCTCACCTTTATCAAAATGAATGAGGCATGGATCCCGGAGGGCTACTGCCGGCCCGAAGACTAAGTCAGTCCCCGCACACAGCATCTCTGCCTGCACGCCATGTGACTGGCTGCCCGCCCCAAGACTAAGTTGCTCCCCACACAGCACCTATGCCCGCAGGCTGCTTGACTGCCTTCTCCGCCACCACCAACAGGGTCAAGGACTCCAGGCGGATTGCTGAATTTTTTAGGCTGCTGCTAGCAGCGGCGGCTATAATTTTTCTGGTGCGTGTACATGCCTGTCTAATTTTTCTGGCTGCACTGCGGCTGCAACAACAAAACAAAAAGCATGCACATGTGTCCATTCCCCTTCGTGATCATTACCTTGCCGCGGTGAAGGGACTTGCGTATCACAATGAAGCAATGACTGCCGGCTGTATGAGTGTCTCGGGGGGTGGCACACCAAAGATAATAAGGTCGTTGCTTCATTGTGGGCAGACCAAATTTGATCAGCTGGACAGTCACTGTTGTTCTGTCATTGAGCTACCTCAGCCCGGCGTCCATATGGGCTTGAAAACCGCCACAGCCTGCACTCTGGCCATGGTGCGCACCAGTCCAGCACGGCCATCACTATGCAAACAGCTGTTTGGGGTGCGTTACACAGTGAGTTTGGTCTGTCAGTGTGAAGCAGTACTCTAATTACACTCCCTGATTGATGTATACACATGCAAGATGTTTTAAAGCACTTTAGGCCTGCAATTTAGCATTCAATGTGATTTCTGCCCTCAAAACACTGCTTTGCGTCCAATCAAGATTTTTCACGGGAGGTTCACGAACCGAAAATCGGAGGTTTGGGCCATCTCTATTGAGGATGAGGAGTGCTTTTTAGCAATAAGATCAGCAAGAAGGAGCAGCCTAACAAGCCTAACACAAGAACCTAACTAAGCTTTCCCTATGTCAGCAGCAAGGTTCTCTCCCTTCTCTAATTACTGCAGCCACACGAGTGAGTGAAATGGCTGACACTGCTTGCGTTTTATAAAGGGAAGGGGGGGGGCTCCAGGAGGGAGTGTGGCCTGATTGGCTACCCTGTGCCTGCTGACTGTGATGTAGAGGGTCAAAGTTGACCCTAATGATGTAGTATAGGGGGCAGGTCGAACTCGCATAAAGTTCGCATTCAATCGCGATTGCGAACCACCGAAGTTTGCGTGTGAACCGTTCGGGGCTTCGGGCCATCTCTAGTCCAGTCCTAGTACCAATCTGTGACTATACTAACAGAACAGCTTTTGACTGATTCATGTCTGCCTATAGGTGCGCACATTCAATTCTGTTGATCTCTCTAGAGACAGTTCAGTGCCCAATGCTGTGCAGATGTGGTGCTAGCCTCCAGCCTAACAACATGTTTTGTTGCTACAGAGGCTGGGAGAGGGTTGATGACTTGATAAGTGACGGAGTGGCTTGGAGCAGGCTGAGAGAGTAATAGAATCATGCCCTGAGTCTGCGCACTGCTGAGACCATCCGCCAGGCCAATCACTTGCTAACACACTGGCCACCTGGGCTGAGAACCATCTAATGTGTGTGCAAGGCGTATGTTTCAGTGTGAGGGCTGTTAGGTTACCTTTGGAGCTTTGCACAATCCTAGCGCATTCCTAGAAGTACTGATTTACATGACTTAAATGAGTACACTGTCATACTTCTAAGTTTAAAGCATACCTGGAGTCACATAAACATATACATAAATAAAACTAACCCTACTAATAAATTATCTGCAGTCTCTTTCTGTTTTCCAGTACAGCAAGAGTTAAAAAAAAGTTGTTATCTATGCAAAATAGCTTGTTGAACACCTTGTAGAATTCAGTCAGCTTCCTGAAAAGTAAGTACAAGCTGAAAGTCTGTTATCTGTCAGGGAGAAGAAGGATAATAAGGTTTTACTATAGAAAAGTTTAATGAGTCATTAGTCTTGATTCTAAACTGCAACTGTGACTGTCCAATCTTTACAGAAAAAAAAGAAATAAAACTCATAATAAAAACATGAGACTCTTTTCCATTATATTCATTTTCTACAGTATTTATCATTCACAATATACATACAATCCATTATCACATAAGTTTATTTTCATTTCAGATTCACTTTAAGAAAAATGTACAGACTTGCCAAAATTACAAACCCTTTGTCCTCTAGGACCTTTTACTATAGATTGTATAACTGCTTGCATAATAGCTATATATTTAATAGTTTGCCTATTTAATGCATTTGCAGACAGATAGATAGGTTTGATTTTTCACTCCTCTATACTGCAGGCAAAGGGAAGACAGGATGTGTTTCTGCTATTGGCAATACAACATCAGGCACTTTGATATATGAGTTTTGTGATAGCTTTCCTCCGAGCAGATTTGCTGAGCAGTAAGACTACTCCCGGCTGTGGAAATTCATACAGGGTCTCAGAATTATTGCTTGGCTTTTCAATCAAGATGCTGGAAGATAAAACATCAGTGACAAGTGTGGGGCAGTGTTTGACTCATCGTCATAAAATGTGAGCTCCACTTACACGGAAATCTGCCGCTGCGCATTTTCAACATTCAACATGGATAACAAAAACACTTTAAATGCATGTTATTTATACCCTGATGCAGAACTACCATTATAAAGCAAATGGATTTACACTGAAGATTTGTTCTCAGAAATGTTTTAGTACTAAACTGAATGGTCAGGAAGACAAAGAAAGTAGGCAGTTGTGCTCCTTTCAAATAAAACTTAAAATAGAACTCCAGAATATATAAAAATGACTTATAGTGGAATAAAACTCTAACATAACTTTCAATAAAAATTTGTTTTTATACTTTTTATTAACCATACAGTTACCATATTTGCTTTTGTGGTCAAATAATAATGTAAGTTTACAAATTTTTTGGACTATAAGTCGCACCTAGGTTTAGAGGGCAAATATCTGGGGGACAAAAATAAAATAAACCTGGTGCGTCTATAGTGCAGGAGCATCTTATGGACCTTTTCTGCCAAACTATCTAATCTACACTGCCCAGCTACACTAACCCCTGCTGCCCTACCAATCACATCACAGCTACACTACACTCTCTACAATCACAGCTACACTACACTCACAGCTACACTACACTCTATAGAATCACAGCTACACTACACTCCCTACAATCACACAACTACACTACAATCACAGCTACACTACATTCTCTACACTCACAGCTATACTGCACTCTCTACAATCACAGCTACACTACACTCTCTACAATCACAGCTACACTACACTCACAGCTACAATACACTCTCTAGACACACAACTGCACTACAATCACAGCTATACTACACTCATAGCTACAATGCACTCTCTAGACACACAGCTACACTACACTCACAGCTACAATACACTCTCTAGACACACAGCTACACTACACTCACAGCTACAATACACTCTCTAGACACACAGCTACACTACAATCACAGCTACACTACACTCACAGCTACAATACACTCTCTAGACACACAGCTACACTACACTCACAGGTAGACTGGAGCCCCTCTCACCTATCCAGTTGCATGCTTCATCCATCCAGCGCTTTAATGTAGAGAGGGATAAGGCGGCTATCATGGCTCCAGCGCTGGATACGCCTGTGACGAGAATGCTGAGCGGAGAATCGGATTATGGCTTAGAAGAAGGGCATTCCCAGAGAGGCAAGATGTCTTGCTCTCCCTCCCAGGGGCATTCACCTAGAACAGATAGAGTGTGTTTGGAAACGAGCATGGAAGGGTGAAACATAACAAAAACAGGCTCATGGGTACTGTCTGAAACAGTAGAAGGGATCTGCAGATCAAGCCTTTTCGGGGGGATTGTTAGAATTTAAGTATTATATGATTGAATTTGTAGGCCTCAGTTACTTTAACTGAGGTTAGTTAAAAGACTTGATTTGCAGAGTATGCCTTTAAAGAGGATTTCTAGAAGCACTGAAGAACAGTGTGATACAGGAACACCCAAGGCTGTATCAGAGATATCCAGTGCAGAGGCTAGACCAGCTGGCGACGAACAACATAAACATGAGCCATTGTTATGAAAATATTCTCACAAGAACAGTAAACATTGGTTTCTTCAGAACGCAATGACCGGTGCCTGGAAATGGACTTTTCCAGGGCATGTGCAGTAAATACCGTGCCTGTCATTATATCACGAGGTTTTATCAGCCAATAGCAGGCGATGAGTTATTGATACGTCTCTGCTCAGAGGATGTCACATTTAACTCTTTAGTGATAGGTATTAAAGCAGTCGATGGGCTCCAGAGAGTCACTTCTGACTACTGCTGCTTCTTCTGATGTCTGGCTGATGACTTCCACCCTTTACTTCTTTTCATAATGTATTGTCATATTATCTAACTGTATGCTGTATATAGGCCTCAGTGACACGTAGTATAGATGTAACCTAAGAGAGGCCCGATCTAGCTATTAGAGATAGATCAAGTATGCAAGTAACGTAAAGAGGACTTACTACAGACCAATTGCTTCGCTGAGATCTAGCTGTTAGAGATAAGCCTCTGTATATCTTTTTACTGAATAAACTTCTTGAAACCGTGATGACGCTTAAGAAGTTCTATCTCCTATGCTGCTTGCTGTGATGAGAGTCACGTGACCTGCTTACCGGTACTTGAAGAGCTGGGGAGTCGGACATCGCTGGCAGCGTCAAGTGGCCCCCGAACACCAGACACAGCATATTTTCAAGTGAGCGCCGAGCACCTGGGTCTCCCGCTTGCAGGATGAAGGAGGAGCGGCGGCAGCTGAATGACAGCTGGTCATTGAAAACTCCGGGGATCTCGCACATGCTGCCAGGAGTGAGTCCTCCAGTGCTGGTCACATGACCTGCTTGGTCGGTGCACCAGCACCGTCATGTGACCCCCGAACACAAGGCACAGCATCTAAGCAAGCCCTCAGATCTTCCGCCTGCAGGATGGAGGAGGAGCTGCGGCAGCTGAATGACAGCCGGTCATTCAAAATGCGGGGAGCCAGCACATGCCTCCAGGGGAAAGTCTTCAGATGGCGCTGGAGAGGAGAGCGGCACATGTAGCCAGAGGGCACCTGCGCTTGCCTTAAGAGGGGACCCGCACATGTCGCCGGAGGGGACCTGCGCCTGTCACCAGAGGGGACCCGCACTTGCCATTGGAGGGGACCCACACATGTTGTTGGAGGGAACCTGCACCTGCCACCAGAGGGGACCTGCACAAGCCACCAGAGGGGACCCGCGCTTGCTGCCAGAGGGGACCCGCATATGTCGCCATAGGGGACCGGCATATGTCGCCAGAGGGGACCCGCACATGCCACCAGAGGGGAGAGCTGTAGGGGAGCCGCATATTCAGACTATAAGAGGCAGTGACTTCCCCCCCCCCCCATTTTGGAGGAAGAAAAAGTGCGTCTTATAGTCCGAAAAAATCGGTACAAGGTCCCAAAGTACAGTTTATCTGCTCTGAAAGCTGGCATTACATTTTATTGTGTATGTATGAGAAAAACAAAAAAGAAGCACTCCAATAGTGCATTAACGTTTTTTAATGAGGATGTTTCTTTAAAATCAGCGTGTAGTGGCCTGCTCACGATCGTAACCCTCTGCCGTGGTCTGGCCAAGACCTGCAGATGCCTGACGAAGGCGCAGGAAGCGCTGAAACTAGTAGTGACACGGAGACACTTACGTGAGCGGTCACGCCCCCTCCTTTACCTCCTGGCAACACCGCAGTATGCGGAACGTGGAACAACAACGTCGCATCTCCAGGTCATGGCCAGACCGCGGCAGAGAGTTACAGGCAGGCCACTACACGCTGATTTTAAAGAAACCTAAATGTAAGTGCAATTTTATATTGCGTATCCTCATTAAAAAACATTAATGCACTATTGGAGCGCTTCTTTTTTGTTTTTCTCATACACTTCAGTACCTGGAATCCACCCAGTGAGAAGCAGCTCCAAAGTGCACCAACAAAAAGGATAACACCTGTCATTTTGCATTTGTGACATTAGGCTAGCTAGTTAGCGCAGGGCATATTTTTCTTTGGCATTTTATTGCATATCTGCTGAAATTGAATATTAAAATCTATCTATTCCTCAACTACCCACCTGCTGGAAGCAGAGAGATCTCAGTATCAGCACTTTGCTAATGTTTACTAAATGTATCTGACTAAGGAATGTAAACAAAAAATAATGTTATCACCTCTTCAGGTGCGAACAGAAGCTGCCCTCTGAAGAAAGGAGCTTTCCACTGAAGAACAAGGTGCTGTGTTTAACTGTTTGAATACTGTTCTGCTAAAGTTTTCGGTGTGTGTGTGTGGTAGTAGGTTTAAGGCTGTAAAAAAATCTTTTAGAGCAAAGAAGAAATGCTGTGTTTCATACCACTTTAGCTCGCCCATTGCGGACTTGAGCCTCATACAGGAATTAGAGATCTGTTGACTGAATTTGAGATTTTGAGGGTTCCAAGCAACAGTCTAATATCTGCATAGCTGGCTCCTGCCCAGAGGTGGAAGGCACCCCAAAAATAATAAAATAATTAAAAAGGATATAAAAAGGGACGGCAACACTTATTATATTACTTCTGACGGAAGGGTTCCCATGTTGTAAGGGGTCACCAAGGAAAAAGGGGGAAAGAGTAACGAGCGTGTGGGGGGTGGGAGAGGTGCATCAACATTTTGCTGTGGTGCCTCATGATTATTATACTCCTGGTTTCAGTAATGTTCTACACAAACTCCCCAGCTCTGAAGCCCCAATACTACAACGTAACAGAGCAGACTTTCCTGATATTTAAAATAGTGCTGTACCCTCAAAATCCTTCAGATATTTTCTGAAAGAAGGTTAGTCTTTTATTGATCCTTACTTTAAAAGGTGAGTTTTTTTTATTGATCCTTAGTTTAAAAGTATTTGTTTAAACTTAAATAAAATCCAATGGTGAAAGAACTGAGACAAATTTAATTCCAGTACAGATTCATGAAGCAGGATCTGACAACTCTTTGGTAAAAGCAGCTGTGACTACAATCAACTGGGCTAGGAGTTAGAACTGTCCCAAATCCCTATGTGTAGCAACTGGATGAGCTAAAGGTCCAAGCAATGAGGATTCGATTCCCTGGTCAATTGGCTGAAATACCAACCCCAAAGCATTAGGTTCCTACCACCATGTTTTTTTTTTACACCAAATGAAGGAAACATCATTGTGACCAAGCAATTCAATTTTTGTTTCACAGAAGACCAGAAGTCTTCTTATTTGTCCAGATGAGCATTTGCAAAGGCCAAGCGAGATTTTGTGTACCTTACCTGGAGTAGTGGTGTCCTCCTTGTTCTGCATCAGTAAAACCCAGCAGTGTGCAGTGTCCATTTCATTGTCTGCCTTGAGACATTGCCACCAGTAGAGCCCAGATTCACCAAGATGGCCTTGGTGGTGATCCTTGGATTCTTTTTCACCTCGCTCACTATCCACCTGGTGTAATGCCTGGCAGATCTCCTGCTTTCTTTTCAGCTGCTATGCCCCAATATACCACCACTTTCTTCACCCTATGTGGCGCCTCCCCGCTTGAACAGGAAGTTAGGAGCAACACCTGCCCAACTTCGGTTACACCCAGGCCTTTAAGGTGCAAGGTATAACAGCTGAGGGCAAGAAAGCCAGAGTACCACCAGACAATAAGGCTATGCAGCTGGATGATGGAAGAGGCTACACAGGTTGTCACAGGAGTAATGAACAAAGGAGCGAAATTGCCCAGAGCAACCGCTGCTCTGGGCTTCCGATACCACCACAAATAACGAGACACAATGGCTGCTTAGTGCGACGCCGCACTAAGCCTCAGGCTGAGTAACAAGACAAACAACAGACAGACAGACTAACTGTTAGCGAACAAGATACTTTGGTTGCTCAGGGCGACTGCCGCCTGAGCCTGTGACTCAGTAACAGGACAGACAACAGAGAGACAGACGGAATGCTTTGCCAATCTAGTCACTGCCCCAGCGGCGGCAAACATTCACACTGACATAGACAAGACAAACATGTAGGAGCGTAACTAATGGCGACCGCTGCCGTGAACGCGAACCCCGGAAGTTCGCCGGTTGCCGCTCGCCGGCGAACCATTTGGGCCATCTCTAAAAACCAACTGTAGAGAGCTGCTTTTTTTCACCTGTTGAATTGATTAAAACAGCTGTTTCCAATTAATCAGGGTAATTAGGATGCTTTAGAACAGTTTGGACTATTTGGAATGGTATAGAAATAGGGTATGAATAATTTTGGACTGGACACTTTTTGCTCAAATTGAAATAAAAACTGAGAAATGTTTTTTCTCCCACAATAATGCCTTTTGTACATCGTTTTATTATCTTTTGGGAGACACCTATGTCATTTCCCATCAAAAAACGACTTGCTGGTTGAATAGAAATAGCTTTAGGTCAAAATTTGCCAGGGGTATGAATAATTATGCGCAGCACTATATATATATATATATATATATATATATATATATATATATATATATATATACATACATACATACCTTCTTTGACCCTCTCTTCACTTCAGCTTACCAAAAAGACCACCAGGAGGCCCGAAATCTACTACATTGGCTAGGGCCCCATTACATCTTAACCACTTCCCTACTCTGGTCGTTTTCACAGTGCAGCTCAGCTCTGATTACTTTGGCAATAACTTTTTCAATAATTATCACAACTAAATGATCTATATATCCTTTTTTTTTTTTTAGGACACATTTTTGTGGCTGATATTTGTTTTTAGTAATTACCTCATTTTCTATTCATTTTAAAAGGAAAAAGAGGACATATGTGGAAAAATACACAATGTATACATATTTATACATTTCAGCTTTAATATAAACAGTTCCCCCACATTTTAATTTTCTATTTCACCTAGGTCCTGATTCACAAAGCGGTGGAAAGTGTTTGCACGCCTGTGAAAAGCCCTTTATCACGCCTAAACTTAGTTTAGGCGTGATCTGAAGGAATTCGCGCGAACTCCCGCGCACAAAGTTTTGCGCGCGCAACGCCCATTAAACCCTATGGAACTTTGCGCGCGGGAGCTTCGCGCAAATTATAGCACAAACTGGTGATAACTTTGCTAGTGCAAAGGTTATCATGCCTAAAGTCTATTAGGCGTGATAACAGATATCACCGTGTGAATCAGGCCCCTAGTGTAGCAGATTGTTTACATTACTCAATCGTTACATCTGTCTTCTCCTGGAATGTAGAGTTTACACTTGTTTACTCTTTAGCCCTGCCATTGCATTGCCTGGGGGAGGAGAGGGGTTTGCTGACATTCCTTTTTCAACTCTATAGCATTTTTACCAGCTCAGAGATAAACAGTGTTATCTAGTTTTTTGTGAGTGCAATGACTTATTTTTACATCATGGGGCAGGAACTGGTTAATCCATCTCTGCTAATCAGCAAGGGGTAGTTCAGCTGATATAAAGAACCTAGTTATAGATTGTTAGGAAGCTTAATACTAAAATAGTTCTAATATTTATTTCTGTATTTAAAGCATAATTCCTCTGCTACTGAAGCTCTTTGATACATTACAAAACATGCATTTATTTATTTATTGAGGTTTAATCTTAAAACAGATATGTGGGAGTATTGTTCAATTAATTTCAATAGGTATGGTACTGGTGTGTGTGGGTTTCTAAGGGCACATAATATGTTATACACAAAGAGACTTGTTTTATATTCAGAATTTCCAAATGTAACTCTCAGAATATAAGGAGAGGCCCTGATTTGATTTGCTAATAGCTCAGTTGGTACGGCAAAGAGTCCTGTCTAGTTCCTCATTATATTTTTGATAGAAGAACCTTTGCAATTGAAATTATACGTAATCTCTTGCTCTTCATATTGATCGGTGTTTGTAAAACCAAGCTTCATTTATCCCCTGTGCGTGAGAACATGCATGTGGAGTCGCGCCTGCTAACCCACATGCAACCGTGACCCCCCTGTGTGCAGGTACATCCGTGATCCTGCCCACTGCACTGACATGGACACAGAACTCAGGCCTTTTATTTTGTCGGCTATTGTGAGGTGTACAGCTAGACTGTAACAATTGTTTATTCAGTGTGTGGCCAGCCTTCAATTGTATACTCACATTTTGAGGTGTGTAGCCAGTATGTAACAATTGCATGATAACGGCGAGAAGTGCACGGAGGAGTTTTTACTGGCTAAGGCAAACTAAGACTCCTGTTATAGCCTGAGGAAGCGGGCATGGACTCGTGAAATGCGTTGCAATGTTTGGAGTTACTAATAAAATGAATTTTGCTTATAATAGACTTCTGGGTAAGGTAAGTCCATCACTACCTCCCTTTTTAAGCATTTTTTACATATGTTATTCTAACCTGGCGCCTCTATTAAAACATCTACTTACACTATGAAGAGTTTTTATATTGGGGTTAATGATAATTCATAACTGTGGAAATCTAGTCTGGCTGCGACTACAGCTTGAGAGCTGTGAAGGAGGGTCTATTCATTCTCAGCGCGGGCCATCTTGGTGCAGAGTTAAGCGAAAAAACAGCTGTCACTGCTCCAGCACAAACTCAGGGCCCGTGGTGATCACTATTTCCCCTCCAAATTGTAGGAACTTGTCGGTGGCCAATTTACTTTTTTTTCCTAATTTGTGTGGCGCCTGGCTCAAACTCTGGGCATGCAGCGCTGGTGCCAAAACGATCGTCTGGTCTGATTTGGTGTAGGAGGTTTGTTGTGATTTATGATCTATGATCTGTGGAGGCAAATAAAATTTGAGACCAAAAGGTGGGAGAGATCAATTAAACGTCCCCAAAAGCAGTAATTGACCTATTACTGAGGATCTAAGAGGATGGTGCGTGTCATGTGACAGGGTGTGGTGGCAGCATTCCTGTCCTCCTGTTTGGCCTAAAGCATAGTGAATGTCAAATGAAGAGTGAATTTCTTGGTATTCTATGTGGACGTTTTATCTATGGCCAATTATGGATTTTTATTTAGGCACTCTGGGTTGCACTGCCTAACATCTTACAAAGACGCATCACTAAGCCAGCCTCTAGGCTAGCAATGTGTCCGTACAGCATATGGACCTAAACTGTCTTCCAAGGGATGGAGTCCCCTGCTACCTACATTACTCATAAGAGTGTATGAGGCCTAACAGGAATGTTTACCAGGACAGATAAAAGAACAATTTCTACGTGTCAAGGTAACTTTAGAGTATAGCGATTTAAACTGTGTTACTTTAGTGGCTTTGCTATATGCTGAGCTGCATTCTTTAGCTCTGCTCTACATTGTATTAGGTCACAACAGATCTAAAAATCCTGCTTTTCACATTACACTCTTCCTTTGACATGTTACCCATAGCTTTTATCACACAGTTTAAAAATAACTGTTTCTGTATACATCAGGCCCACCACTGTGAAAAAATCTGTATACCATAAACCAAAAAGTGTAATTAAATCAAGATAAAAATAATTAATCTTGTCATGGACAGTTGATGATATGTACAGCCGCTGGCCCTCGCCTTATAGGTAAAGTGCTGTCTAAGCAAATTTGTAGTTCTATTTTAATACCGGTAATCAAATTTATATCCATTACCGAGCCATTATTTCATACTTCCTTTTGTCATATGGCCATAGATACAGGAAATGACAACAGATATCTACGGCTGACTGGAACCTCTCCTGTATAATGAGAATCAGCTTCATAGGATCCATAAAAAACGCCTTGTTTGTTTTAGGTTTATTTTAGAGAGCTTGCTAAATATGTGTTATAAATAAAGAAAAGTGTTTAGCCGGCATAATGAAAAGTTACCATAAATATTGACTATATAATCATGAAGACATAACATGAAAATCGTGTTTGTGTTTATTGCTTAAATTCCCATTCTAGACACAAATTTTTTCCTCAGTCACTGAGTTTGTTTTTGTCTGCCTGTAAGCTCCTTGATAAGCCACTTCCTCAACACTTTCTACAACACTTGTACCGTAATTAAAAAGCGGTTATGCAAAGTGCTGGATAGTTTGTACTTATAGCAAATTTAACAATCTATTGATGAACCTGGGAGGATGAAAAACAGTTAGTTAAGCTCCAATGTTTGGGAATTTAATGGGTTCAACTAAAATACTAGACAAGACAAGACACAGAATATTTACCGTATATCATGCTTTTCTCCTGGCGGGCTCAAAGCGCTTCAGAGCTGCAGCAACTTAGGGTGCACTCCACAAGCGACCTGGATCATCAGGAGAGCCATTAGGGGGCCTTGCCCAAATACTCCTTACTCTGCATTGGCTTGAGCTGGGATTTGTACCCTGGACAAAGGCTTAAATACCACATCAAAGGCAATAACCATTTTTGGTGGAACAAAAGTAAGGTGTAACATTCCCTCAAGATCAAACAGGAACGTTTTGTAAATTCATTTTATATTTTTAATGCATACAACATTTTAATAAAAAAAAATGTTTTTGTAACCAAAACATGTATTATGCATACATTAAAAAAAGGCGCCTGATGAAAAGGGTGCAGGGAATTGTCATGAATAGAATATTGCTTTAATTAGCGACATTCTACTGCTGGATTCAGATAGTAAAATACTGGTAATGTTTACCAATATTTGTGGCAAAGTCAATTTGAGAGCCCAGAGGTGCCGCCACGGTTAGTGGCAAAGAAGCTATATTTCGGCATCCAGAAATTCCTGGTAGAATTGTGGACGCCGGGTGCTTGCAGATATACAAATTGCTGCATTGCATAGTGGGCGCTCCACCATTATAAAACCTGCATTTTGAGGCAAAGAAGGTACATTTTGCTGCCGAGCGCCCAAATTTCTGTTCTTTGCTGAATTTGCAGCTTTTAAAATAGGCGGCTATGGCGGCGCCATTTTTTCCATAAGGGCTCTTGCACCCTTTTTTCCTGATTCGTGTATGCTATCTGGAGACTGTTGTTAATTTCAACGCTGCAGATTTCCAGGCTACTTATGATTTTTGAGTGTTTTAAAATTTCCACAGCAGGTCTGCTTTTTTTTTCTTTCATCAATACAGTGTATTGTTTGTTTATGTTGCCGGTTTTTCATGTTGCACTGTTGTAACTGATCTCTGCGTGTACAAATGTGATTGCATAGACCAATGAAAGATATGGCCACACCCTTCTTGTTTCATCTTTTCATTCCTGCGGCTTTACCAACACTCCTGTCCTATTCCAATCACAATGGCCTAGTGGGTGCATGACGGGCCGCTCTTGACTTCTGCCAACTTGTGAAGGACTGCAACATGACCATGCTTCCTAAAGAGACACAAAATGGTCAGTCACTGAGTTTGTTTTTGTCTGCCTGTAAGCTCCTTGATAAGCCAATATCAAATAAATCACTTGTAAAATACCTGCTCAATCCTGGCAATGACCTCTTCCTGTACCTCTGACTGTCACTCACTGTTATAGACAGTCTGCAGTCTTCTTAAACCTATTCAGCCTGCGCCTGCCACCTTGAAGTGTTAACAGTGGGGGTGATGCAATCAAAGCAGCTGCAGCAACTACACCGACAAAGCCTTAAAGCGGTTTAACACCCAGCATTACAACTTTGCTTTAAAAGATTGCTTACAGCTTACAAACTATTATGTCAGATTTTTTTTTAAGCAGAAATTCACTGAATGGGTTAAACATGACATTTTAGTGTTGGATTTAACTAGGAATCCGCATCCGTTCTTATCTGTAGTTACAAATCTATCTTTATTTGGAATACAAATAGACCTTTGAAAAGCCTGCCGGGGAAGCCCTCTTTGTTCTCTCAGAGCAGTGTTTGTTTGTTACATTGTAGATAGATACATTTGTAACTAAACAAACAAGCACGAGGAGCATTTCTAGCTAAATGCAGCACTAAAATGTCATGTTTAATCCATTCAGTGAATTTCTGCTAAAAAAAAAATCTGGCATAATAGTTTATAAGCTGTAAGCAATCTTTTAAAGCAAAGTTGAAATGCTGGGTGTTAGACCACTTTAAACAAAGACCCAGTGTTCTGCTTCTAGTCTGGAGTTTTCCGTTCTCCACACCTAGTTTCCACCTTTGCTCAGTGACCTTGCAACTATGACTAAGGGCAGATTGGAAGTTCAATATGCGGCAGTTGTATCTGTGGATGTTTGCCTATTTCTCAATAAAGATGCTGGGTTTTATCCTCACGAGGCTGCGGATCTCTGCTTTTACATCTGGCTATTTATATTGGGGAGGGGGTTGCCTCATACTTCTGGTTAATTATACTGTATGAGAGGCTATACTGGGGAGGGGGCTTATATGCAATTTGATCACTTTTTCCTGGTTTCTGAGGGAAAAGTGGTTACCTCGGCTTATACACGGGTTGGTTTTATACACAAGTATATATGGTATACAGTGTAAGAATGATCATGTGAAAATCTCATTACTTCGATGCAGGTTATAAGCCTACTGTGTTTTACCCCCTGTGGGATAGGTAAGCCTGCAAGGTGGGGGTACAATGGAGGCATGTGTGTGGAGTGAGGAAGTATGCAGCCACTTTCCAACTGACTGTAAGTAGCTCCTCCCACTGGGAGACACTAATGGGCATTTCTTCAGTAGTCTGAATATACTCGGCTACAGCTCCACAGGCCTGCGTTATTATGAACGAGATAACTTGAGTGTTGCCACCAAAAGATTATAAGTAAGTAAAAATGGCAGTGTCCTCTTAGTTAAGGTATCTTTTAATTAGAACTTGCTTGAAAATGTGCTTTTTCATGCCCATTGACTTCAATGCATTTGTTGAAAATGTGTTTTCACATGCATACTGATTTGTGTGAAAGTGCATGTTCTCATGTTTACAGACTTCATTGTATTTGGTAAAAAGGATTTTTCTCATGCCCATGTATTTTTGTGAATATGCTCATTTGTGCGAAAATGTTGCATTTTCACAAAAAGTGTAATGGTAGTAGCTGTAGTAGTAAGGATCACCTCTATATGTGCTTTGACTAGTGCTAATCATTAGCAATTCATTTATTTTGCTTTGCTTACACCCCTCACACATTAGCCATTGCTTCTTTACTAAACATTAGACTCTAATTTAGCCTGTACATGTCAACAAATCAGGGCTTGATTGGGAAATACAAATTAAAACATAAATATGGACTTGGTGTTGGCTATAATTGCCCCTTGCTTCTTGTGGGGGGGTTTACATACTACATTAGCCCATCTGCCGGTGCATCTTAAAGTGTATTTATACATGACAACATAGTTGCTTGGGAAGAGATATGCAAAATATTCCATCTACTGGGACAACATTTCCCATTAATGCTGCTCAAAAATAACCCAGATTTCCCCCAGAGCTAATGAGATGAAATATATAACATATGGGAAGAAAGGGGTGTTGAATGTTTCAGCCATCTGTTGGGATCTGATGGGAAACTACTCTCAAGTGAAGTGTTAGTCCAGAAAATAAAACCACTTCCTCAACACTTTCTACAACACTTGTAACGTAATTAAAAAGCTGTTATGCAAAGTCCTGGATAGTTTATACTTATAGCATATTTAACAATATATTGATGAACCTGGGAGGATGAAAAACAGTTAGTTATGCTCCAATGTTTGGGAATTTAATGGGTCCAACTAAAATACTAGACAAGACAAGACACAGAATATTGATATCATGCTTTTCTCCTGGCAGACTCAAAGCGCTTCAGAGCAGCAGCAACTTAGGGTGCACTCCACAAGCGACCTGGATAATCAGGGAGCCATTAGGGAGCCTTGCCCAAATACTCCTTACTCCACATTGGCATGAACTGGGATTTGAATCCAGGACAAAGGCTTAAATACCACATCAAAAGCAACAGCCATTTTTGGTGGAACAAAAGCAAGGTGTAACATTCCCTCAAGATCAAACATAGGAACTGTAATGATCCGCTCAGCTGGCTGCACAGGCAGACAGCTGTTTGACCATTCCTCAAGTCTGTGGGCTGCAGGTCTCTGGAAGAGAGACCTGTCTTCACTTTGCAAGTTTCAGACCTGCTCTGCTGCTGAGGAATTTGCATACACTTGTCATGCAAATTATCTAGCCGCCTCCTTTGAAGGCTTGCAGCATAAATACCATCTGATCCCACAATCCTTTGCTGGTCATGATGGTTTGTTAATACACTCCTGGAGTGTCAGCCTTGCTACTGTTTGCTAAGATTATCAGAGTATTCCTGGGGACTGCACTAGGAATCCCATTAGTGCAGTCAGGTTGTATTATCTGTATTGCCTGTTTTGTCTTGTCCTTGCGATTGCACTGTCGCCAGCGGTTGGCGATGGTGAATCGTTTGGTCCAGTACCTGGATCGCACTTGCCCTAGCGGTAGTGGCAGTGGATCTCTCTAGTCTATGTCTTGGAGTTTTACCGTAGTTGCGGGTGCTACTGGTTACTCCTTCTGTCTGTCTTGCCGTGTGGATCGCACTCGCTCTGGCGGAAAGAGCAGTGGATCCTGCTAGGCCTATTCCTGTACTCGGATCACACTTGCTCTGGTGGAAAAGAGCAGTGGATCCTGCTACTTCTGTTTCTGTACTTGGATCACACTTGCTCTGGTGGAAAAGAGCAGTGGATCCTGCTAGTTCTGTTTCTGTACATGGATCACACTTGCTCTGGTGGAAAAGAGCAGTGGATCCTGCTAGTTCTGTTTCTGTACTCGGATCACACTTGCTCTGGTGGAAAAGAGCAGTGGATCCTGCTACTTCTGTTTCTGTACTTGGATCACACTTGCTCTGGTGGAAAAGAGCAGTGGATCCTGCTAGTTCTGTTTCTATACTTGGATCACACTTGCTCTGGTGGAAAGAGCAGTGGATCCTTTCTGTCCTATCCCTGAACCCGGATCGCACTCGCTCTGGCGGAAGAGCGGTGGATCTTATCTGACCTATTCCTGTTGATCGTTCGTCTGTCTGTCTGGAGCAAACGCTTGCGGTTGCCTGTGGTAAGGCAACCGTTTAGCAAGCGTTTCTGTTATTTGTTCATTTGACTGTCATTGGTTAGTCAGGGTGGCGTGCTTGTCTCTGTTGCACTTATCGTGCCGAGACCGCGCCGTAAACGCGTTCGCTGTTGCGAATGAGTGTGGTGTTCGCGTTTAGTTAGTGTTTGTTATTTTCTTCGCCTTCTGATTGTTGTTTGCTGTGCCTTTGATACTCTCGTGCTCTGTTCTGTTCTGCCTTGTGTCACTTCTGGCAATCGCCTCTCTCCTGCGATTGCGTTCCCGCTTTGTTTCTATGGATGTGTGTTCACCGTCGCCGGGTGGCGACTAGATTGGGGAACACACATTTTGTCTGTCTCTGTGCTCTCTCTCTTTCAGGGCTATCTTGCCCGGCTTTGCTGCCCCATTACGTACTATCATTATCTGGCATGCACTCCACAGCTCCATCTGCCAACAGGAATTCCCCTCTACTGGTGCATAGCACCATTGCTGGGTTCTCTCCGATTATATGCTTGTGGAGGATTTCCGCAGTGTCGGCGCGCATCCTGTGCGCTGACCACGGAAATAGTTACACAATCGTTACAGGAACGTTTTGTAAATTCTTTTTATATTTTTAATGCATATAACATTTTAATAAAAAAAAAAAAAAGTTCTTGTAACCAAAACATGTATTATGCATACATAAAAAAGGTGCCTGATGAAAAGGGCGCAGGGGATTGTCACTAGTAGAATATTGCTTTAATTAGCAACATTTTGGGTGCCCGGAGGTGCCTCTACGGTTAGTGGCAAAGAAGCTAAATTTCGGAATCCGGGAGTTCCCTGTAGAATTGTAAACGCCGGGTGCTTGCAGATATACAAATTGCTGCATTGCATAGTGGGCGCTCCGCCATTATAAAACCTGCGTTTTGTGGCAAAGAAGGTACATTGTGCTGCCGTGCGCCCAAATTTCTGTTCTTTGCTGCAATTCGTAGCTTTTAAAATAGGCACCTTGCACCCTTTTTTCCTGATTCATGTATGCTATCTGGAGGCGTTTGTTAATTTCCATGCTGCAGATTTCCAGGTTACTTATGATTTTTTAGTGTTTTTAAAATTTCCACAGCAGGTCTGCTTTTTTTTTCTTTCATGAATACAGTGTATTGTTTGTTTATGTTGCCGGTTTTTCATGTTGCACTGTTGTAACTAATCTCTGTGTACAAATGTGATTGCATAGACCAATGAAAGATATGGCCACACCCTTCTTGTTTTATCTTTTCATTCCTGCGGCCTTACCAACACTCCCGTCCTATTCCAACCACTTGCATGATTTTGGTTGAAGTCGTGCGCAACTGCACATGCGTGGCCCGTCCATGCACCCAGCTTGATCATGCGCCTGCTAGAGTAAGCATCCTGTGCATGTGCGGTTCTCGGAAGACTGATGGCCCGGACATGTGCAGTTGCACACGACTTCGGCTAAAGTCGTGCACATAACAGAGCCGTCAGTGAGACCACAGAGGAGACCCAGAGGACGAAGAGGGTCCTCGCGGGCTATGGGGGGCTGGAGGAAGCCCCAGATAAGTTCAGATTTTAATTGTATTCCTCTGCTCGGGGTTCCTTTAATGTCAAAATGATAAATTCTTCCATTGAATTCAAATTGCTGCTATCACACTTTTTTGCATGCTATTTCCCACATGCGTCAATTTGAATTTGAGATTTTTCCTAGAATTTTTTAATGACCTTTCATGTGCATTTTTTTCAGGCATTTGTATGAGGGTTTTTTTTTCTTGCATACCAATAAAGTTAAAGGGAAACTATAGTCAAAAACTGTTAATTTATTTGCCATGTTCAACGGGGGATTGTACCTGCAAGTGGTTTTGGAACCTAAATACAGTACATACATATAAATGTACATTTCTCCCAGAATAAAATACACTATTTGTCGCTGTTGCTTACGGTAGGTAGTGAAAATCTGACAGATTTTGGATAAATCCATCTCCTCATGGGGGAGTCTCTGTTATTTCTTTATTTACAAAAGCACTTACTGGCCTGCAGTTGCACAGTTCATCTGCCAAAATAGTGCGCAATCGAGTTGGGAAGCTGGTTGCCATCTTTGTACAGACCCTTTATAGGGAGTGTTTTTGTACAGAATAAAGGTAATACTAAGAATTTCCCAAGAGGAGATGGACTAATCCAAAATTTTACTGATATGTTAGCTTTTAACTACTTACTGTAAGTTACAGCAACATAGAAAAAAGTAATTTATAGTACATTTCATTCTAGGAGAAATGTACATTTTATATGTATGTATTCTAAATTTTAAAAAAGTGGTCCTTTAATTTACATGTAAATATAACTAATTCATTTCAAAATCATGCAAGATTTTACACAAAAAAACTTTTTCTGTGTTGCCATTGACACACATGAAAAAAGCAGCAACAGAAAAAAAAGGATGTAAACCATTCATTGCAGAATAGGGCCTTATATTGTGCCAAACAACCAGGTTACATGTCTCTGTACAGACATTTGTATGACAAACCAGTACATGCTTTTGTCGGCTTTGCCTGGAGTAGCGGACGTGGGAGAGGAGGTGGGAGTGAGGGCACACAGGTACTTAAGGGTGACCATTTTGTGTCTCTTTAGGAAGTGTGGTCATGTTGCAGTCCTTCACAAGTTGGCAGAAGTCAAGAGCGGCCCGTCATGCACTCACTAGGCCATTGTAAATCAGCTAACAAAGCCACCAGCGAGACCACGGAGGGAACCCAGATGATGCAGAGGGACCTCACAGGCTAGGGGGGTTGGAGAAAGCCCTCAGATTTTCATCTTATTCCTTTGCTCGGGGTCCCTTTAAATACACGTGATGTAACTACTGATTATGCATTTCCATATCAAGCTGTACTTTCTAGCTTGGCTTTGCAGCAAGTTTGCTTTAGCAAAAGTCAATAATACAAAATTAAATGTCAAAAAATACAAATTTATTATTCACTGACCTCTAGTAAAGTACTTGCCATGAATACATTCATTTTAAAAGATTTTATTGCTCAGTCAGCCATTCTTATGAACTCAAAGTAAGGAAAAAAAGTGGTTGGCGAAACAGCAGGTCTTGGTCTCTATGTACCAATCTCCTTTTATCGTCTTGTCTCTGACGTCATTGTTTGATGATGTACTCTGATGTACTCCATAAACTCTTGCTCAGCAGAGGGGTCCTTCATTAAATACAAGAAGGATGCATAAGAACCCGCATTCCATTCAACAATGCAGAGCCAATATTCCTACTGCAAACAAAAGACGTTTCTCTGAGTCTTTCATTGAGGGATTTGCCAATTTGATCACTGCTGTTTTACATAATGCTAGGTTAGAGAGATTAACCTAATGTCCGCTGAGCCTTTAGCAGAACAGTGGGTAACTATAGGATTCTGAAAACCTGCCAAATGCCAAAGCAAACTAGGATTATAGATTTCCCTGTGCAGCAGTAGCAAGAAATCTAGTAATCTGTGTTTTTACACTTAAAGGACAACTGAAACGAGTGGGATATGGAGACTGCCATATTTATTTTCTTTTAAACATCACCAGTTGCTTGGCAACCCTGCTGGTCTATTTGGCTGCAGTAGTGTCTGAATCACACCAGAAACAATAACAATGCAAGCTTATATTTCATAGGAACTTTAACGCTCATCATTTGGGGATCTACCTACTAAGCAATACCAAACTACTGAGCAACTGCAAACTACCTGTCAAAGCAAGTGACAAAGCATCCATCTCTTTTCACAACACCCTTGCCCACTGCTATGATCAAAAGAACAAATATAAAAATAAATAAATAAATTGATTTTTCATAGATAGTACATTGGCACATTGGTCATGTGAGGTGACATGGGGTGAGGGGATAAATAGGGGTAGGTGGTCAGGAAAGGCGGCATGATACTGTAAGGACAGGTAAGAAGTGGGTAGCTAAGGATTAGGAGAGGTGACTGGTGGGTGAAAGTAGATGGATGAGGGGTGGGTGAGTAAGTAAAGATAAGGAAAGGGAACAGGTGTTTAAAGCGGTATTGTCACCATAAAAATCTAATTTCAACAGCAACTGGTCTGAGGAGGCGTGTCCGCACGCGAAACAGCTGTTGACAGGGGGCATATGTTTGTACCGAGTGTCGTGGCTTAATAAAGAAGAAATTCAAGGAGTGTGCCGGAGTCCGTCTTCTTTTTTGCATATGGCAACTGGTCTGAGTGTATTAAGTGATAAAGATGCTAATCCTGCATTCAAACTTGCAAAAATGTTTCTGCTGTTATGGTTTGTAGTTGTCACATACTTTAGGACCACTGGCCCTAGTGCCAAACAGTGCCAAAGAGTTGAATGCTGGGAGTTCTTTTTATCTATAATATATTCCTCCTCTTCCATTTATTTCCCTGCCTAGCTGCTTATCAGAAACACCCTCTGATTACTTGTGTTTACAAGCAAGGCTGAGGTGACTCAGTGATTGGATGTGTACAAAAAAAACAACAACAAAAAAACAGTGCAGTTGTTAGTATACACCTCAGTGGGAGTGTCTGAAGACTCTGGGAGGAGGGCAGCTAATGAATAAATAATGAGCAAGAGAAGGGAGGGGGGAAAACAAGAGTCAGGGAGGATATGATGTCAGCATTAGCTTGGCAAGATGGCCACTGCCTAGAATAGGATTTTCTGCTTTTCCTTTATACAATTCACAGGAATCATTACATGGATAGCACAATACATCTGTTATGTAAGTAGACGTTGTATTTATCTACTTATATATGTGTTTTTTATTTCTAGGTTAGCATGGGTGTCGCGTGTTCTTTAAACAAAGGGTACGTTTAAAGTTCCATATACACATTAACAATAGCCCCAACAACTGCGGGGGAGAGAGGCAGGGGTTAAGGAGGCCTGTCACTCTTCCTCCCCCTTTTAAGCAGAGCAGCAGCACAGTGTGCATATACTTACATGGCTGAAGCTCTGCTCTCCCCTCTACACTTTGCAGGAGGGCCACATGCATCATAATTCCTCTGTAAGGCTTTGATGCATGTCACGTGACATTGGCGCCTTACAAAGGCACACTGGTGCATGCTGTCGTACTGCAGAGTGAAGACGAGAGAGTGGTGCCACTGCAACGTACGTATATTCATGCTCCACTGCTGCTCTTAATAAGTCAGGCTCGGGGGTCACAGGCAGGCCACACTCGGTCAAGGGCATGGGGCATGGGGCTCCACACGGCTCTAGCGGGGAGGGGGGGGGGGGGTTGGCGGTCGGGTGCAGCCCAGTTGAGCCCCTGCCCTGTACCATGCAATAGTTGTGGCGACGGAGACTTTGGGGGTAAGAAGGGTTGGGGGATCAGTGTAAATTTTTGGGGGGCCCATGGCTCTGCAGCTATGCCACTGTAAAGAGAGAAAAGTAAGGTCTCTCTTCTGCTTATGGATAAGTCAATCAGACACTACTGACTAAACACATTTACAAATTGTAACAGTGGCCTCAATTCACAGAGCATTATCAAACGTTTATCAAACACTTTATCAAATGTTTGATAATTTACCTCATGGTAAAATCTCATTTTGAATTCACTAAGGTGTTATATATTTGTTGAACGTTTTATCGGTAAAACATTCGATAAATATATAACACCTTAGTGAATTTAAAATGAGATTTTACCCATGAGGTAAATTATCAAACGTTTGATAAAGTGTTTGATAAACGTTTGATAATGCTCCGTGAATTGAGGCCAGTGTGTATCGACTAGGATCTGAGTACTGATGATCTGCAGTATCACCAATAATGCAGATACTATATCTGATTATTAGGTGATCTGCAGAATCACCAATAATACAGATATAGTGAGAAGAGCGGAAAAGATACCAACTTTATTGTATGTGTGTGGAGTGATTGGTGCACACAGTAGTACTCTCAAGATTCCCACACTAACCTTCCAGGCGGGAGAGATCAGCTGTTATGATCATGTCTGCAGCATTTACTGCTGACTGCAGTGGTATTGTAACCCAAGCAGTTCTGATGTCATTACATACATTTTCTTGCATAGTTTGGTTTGCACTTAAACTAGTTGCTGATTCCATCTGCAGTCGCTCTGAAGTTAATGACAGTTTAATATGCTTTTGTGTAAACAAACATTGTCTGCTGCAATGGAGGGGCAATCCCTTTCCTGCAGGCTGCATATCATTGTCTGCCTTTTCCTGCTGTCAGCCTGTGATTAATTACCATTCACTTGTGTGGGAATCTGCAGGTCTGCTCCCATTGGATGACCTCAGTATAAAGAACTGCTTCCTGCAATGCTTGATGGGCTACCATAGTCTCAGATTCAGTCTGTTACTCTGCTCGTGCCCCACCTCGTTCCTAGTCCGTGTGGACTGCGCTGACTCCTGCGAAGGGGTCAGCGAGTCCTCCTAGTTCTGCTCTTGTTCTAGAAGTTGTTACTCTGCTTGTCTTGTGTCATATATTGGTTCATCGCCAATATATACACATACTTGCGCATTTTGTTATTTTCTTTGTATTCGTGTTACGTTGATACATCAGTGTCGCAGATATATACGTACACGAACTGTTTATTTCCTGTGTTCAGTTAGTCAGCCTTCCAGCACGTTTTGGTAGTTTGCGCGTATCGTGAGCACCCGTGCTGAGCTAGTATCCTGTTCCTGGTCCTGTTTGTGGATTGCGTTCATCTCTGCGAAGAGATAGCGAATCCTTCTGAGTCCTGTTCCCTATATTACTCCAGTCTTAGTCAGAGTTCCTGCTTATGTCATATATCGGTTCATTGCCGATATATACATATGTTGGTCAGACGTTACAAATAGTTTCATTGATAGCTGTAATTGTAATACGCTAGGAAATCATACTTATTGTATATTTATCTGTGTTACGTTCATCTATCTTGATCCTGCTGTTTCCTGACTGTCCTGTCCTGTCTTTGTGAGGCACGCCATTGCTGCAAACGCATTGGCTACCTCATTCCAGTCTGTTTTATTGTGGACGCTTGCTGTCACTAAGTAGTGGCTAGTTAAGCAAGCGTTCATTCTGTCTACCTGTCCTGATCTCCTCAGTCCTGGTTTATGCGCCCAGCGCTACTTTGCGCTGAGATGTTATTACGAAAGTGTTGTTTGTGGCTGTTCGGATCTGCACCGGCTCTGTGCGCCACAATCTCCTATTGGAGTCAGTCCTCTCCTCCACTAAACTGGGGATATCCTGATCCCTTGTGCTGGTGTGTGTACCTCCTTCACGTCAGCTTATGTGTTGTATGCTGACTGTGGAGATTACACCTCCAAGCTTAACATTATGGTAGCCCCATTACCAATCCCTATTGTGGGGGGAATTTCCAGAAATTATGACACTGTTTGTCAGGGGTCCTGCTCCTTTAAAAAATTTGAAAAGCTTGGTCCTGAAGTTACAGACAAATTTATATCAGAATTGGTTAAAGTTCTGGCCAATCCCGACTTTCGGGCTTCTGCAATTTCTACCTGGTCTGATTGGATCGTTTGTGCTCTTTTTAAGGGCAAACTTTTTGATTGGGCAATCGATGTCTTAGATCACACTCAGTTTAGACAAAGTCCTTTGCAATTTATAGCTTTTGTAATTCACAATTGGTTGCGCATAGATCCATTGCCTTTTCCTCTTAATGAACTCCTGGCAGCAGGCCAATCAGCTGCTCCTTCAATTGCTTGCAAGAATGAGCAGCAAGCAGAAAGTGTTACTGATAATTTTCCTGCAGCTTTGAATAAATCACCAAAAACAGCAAGGTCAAAGGCAAAACGCAAACGTTCTAAGAAACGTGTCCAATCTGCAGAATCGTTATCTTTAGCGACTGCGCATCAGACCTGCAATGAGATTCTGCCATTAACAGATAATGAAATGCAATTGTCTTTCAGGGGAGTTAAATGGACTTATGAAACTACTAATGAACTTTCATCACTGGCTAGGGAAAATAAAGATTTTTGTTTAAAAGAATTATCTGAGTATGATTATGAGGATATATTACAGAGTATTGAACAAATCAATCTATTCGTGCAGCAAGAAAAATTTGCATACACTACAGTTCAACACTTGCTACAGGTATTGGAGATCCTTAGGAATAAGAAATCTGCCAATCGCCTGCTAAATAATCCAATGTATGTTTCTGCCAAAACCACATTTGCAAACTGTGATCTGCCTGTTAAGTATGCTTGGAATCCTCCATTTGAGAAAGGAGAGATGGAAGCTCTGGTCAATGAATGGAAGAATGATTCAAGTTCATTTTGTCAATTTTACAGTGCAAAAAGTGAATTAGTATTGAATGCATGCATTAAGTCTGCCTATAACCTAATAAAAACTGGTGTGTGTGGGTATGACCTTGTGGCTCCATTGATCGATGTGTGGAAAATGATTTTGGACGATTTTTATGCGATTCAATCAGTTGATACCAGGGAAGACACACTGTCAATTGGAGACTGTCCCACTTCTCCAGTTACTGAGTCCCTGCCATGTCTTGTGAATGTTCCTGTAACTCCACCCTGTACCATGGATAACTCAGTGTTACTTCCCAGTAAAACAGAAGCCACTGATACTTTCTTAACTTTGCCCTGCACAAATTTCTCAGCAGAGAATCCAGAGGTCCTGCTGACTTCTGAGTCCAGCCTAGCCAGTACTCATGAGTCTTTGTTCAGTGAAACAGACACCAGAAAAATCTTGCCTGTCTCTGCAAACACTTCTGCAGAAATTACCTGTGTTAATAAAGTTCAACTCCTGTCTGATCCAGCAGATGCCAATAGATGCACTACATCAGTTTCCGAGTCCCAGCAATCCTGTCCAGAAACCTCAGAACCCCAGCATCTGAATTTTCCAATTTCACAATTGAATGGTGATTTAGATGCGCAAACATTGTGTTTTGATCTTCCTGTTTCTACACCTCACTCTAGCTTCGTGAATAACTCAGAGCGTCTGCTATGTGAATCCGAAATCGCAGAATTATTACCGTGTTCAGAAAATGTTCCAGTAAATTTGCCCTGTACCATGAATTGTGCAGTAGATCTCTCCAATGAAACTCAGGTCACAGAATCATTATGCTGTCCAGCAGGTGCTTCCATGGTTTTGCCCTGCAATGTGGACTGTTCAGTGATCCTGTCCAGTGAAGCTGTGGTCACAGAGTCTTATGCTTCACCCAGTACTTCGGATACTTCAAACCCTCTAGCAGAGGAGTCTGAGGCACTGCTTACCTCAGTTGGTGTTGCAGTAATATTCACTTGTCTAGCAGCTGTTTTGGAATTACAGTCTGCTCTAATAAAACTTGATGAATTTCTGCCCAGCAAAGCAGAAGCCATTGAAATATTGTCCTCGTCAGCAAGTGTGTTAGATACCTTGCCCTGTACACAGTCTGATTTAACCAATGTTGTTGAGTCCCTCTCCAGTGTTGTAACAGCCGAGGAACTCCAGCCCTGTCCTCTGAATGTTTCAAAAGTCTTGCCCTGTAACATGGATAATTCTGACTCGCTGGAAAAAATAATAGAAATCTCAGAATTTCAGTCCGGGTTAATGAGTGTTTCTGAAACCCAGCCCTGTATCCTGGAAAATTCTGGTTCTCTGGCCGGTGTGGCAGAAGTTCCAGAGTCCCCTTTCTGTCCAGTGAGTTACTCAGTTTTGCCTAGTTCAGTGGGGATTGCTGCAATACTGACTTGTTTTGCAGCCCTTCATGAGCTCCAATCCAGTGTATTTGATGAGTCTCTGTCTAGTCCAGAACAAGTTATGGGAACCCTGTCTAGTTCGGTGCATACATCAGAAGATTTGTCCTGTCTTGTAAATGCCCCTGAACATGATTTGTTAATAACCTTGCTGGAATCAGAGACATCTAAGTCTGATCCTGCATTTTTTAGTGAGAATCCAGTAACTGTGAAGTCTAGTCATGATGATTTTTTTTTGCCCAGTCCTGGTTTCCTTGACTGACTTTGAGGTTCGCAGTTCCTTGACATGCCCAGAAGTCTCTCTTGTGCCGGTGTGCCCAGATGTGCTTCGTATGCCAGAGTGCCCAAGTGTGTCTGTGTTGGCGTGCTCACACGCTTCCCTAGTGGAGACATGTTCTGATGTTGCCGGTTGGCCTGCATGCCCGTAGATGGTTCTGGTCCCTAAAAGCCCTGATCTTGATGTTTGTCCTTGTGACCCTGACTCTAGAGTTGCCCTGGGTTCCATAGGGGTTCTTGATGGTTCTCCATGTGAACCTAAGGGGCGTTCTGACCTGTGGGGATCTCTTTGGAGCTTCCAAGTGTTCTGGGAGATCTCTGAGGAAACTTGTCCTGGTACCTTGGACTGGTTCAACGGTGGGTTTTGTGTTGGTAGGGACAGTTCCGGTGGGCATTGCAAAGGCTTTGGCGTTTTTGGACAGTCCCGGGAAGGCGGTGGGTATCGCTCAGAGAGTTTCTGGGGGCTTTTTTCTGGAAGTCGTGGTTCTGATGGGTATCACACTGAGGCTTGTAGTGCTGACGGGCATGGTTTTGTAGGTTCTGGTTCTGATGGGTCCAGTCTTGTGGGGACTGATTCTGGAATTTGGTCTTGCCGGGCTGTCCCGGTCATCATGAATTATCAGTCAGATTGTTTTGTTGGGAATTTCAGTTTTGAAAAGCGTCTGGTATCCGCTTTTAAGGGGGGGGGGGGGTAATGTTATGATCATGTCTGCAGCATTTACTGCTGGCTGCAGTGGTATTGTAACCCAAGCAGTTCTGATGTCATTACATACATTTTCTTGCATAGTTTGGTTTGCACTTAAACTAGTTGCTGATTCCATCTGCAGTCGCTCTGAAGTTAATGACAGTTTAATATGCTTTTGTGTAAACAAACATTGTCTGCTGCAATGGAGGGGCAATCCCTTTCCTGCAGGCTGCATATCATTGTCTGCCTTTTCCTGCTGTCAGCCTGTGATTAATTACCATTCACTTGTGTGGGAATCTGCAGGTCTGCTCCCATTGGATGACCTCAGTATAAAGAACTGCTTCCTGCAATGCTTGATGGGCTACCATAGTCTCAGATTCAGTCTGTTACTCTGCTCGTGCCCCACCTCGTTCCTAGTCCGTGTGGACTGCGCTGACTCCTGCGAAGGGGTCAGCGAGTCCTCCTAGTTCTGCTCTTGTTCTAGAAGTTGTTACTCTGCTTGTCTTGTGTCATATATTGGTTCATCGCCAATATATACACATACTTGCGCATTTTGTTATTTTCTTTGTATTCGTGTTACGTTGATACATCAGTGTCGCTGATATATACGTACACGAACTGTTTATTTCCTGTGTTCAGTTAGTCAGCCTTCCAGCACGTTTTGGTAGTTTGCGCGTATCGTGAGCACCCGTGCTGAGCTAGTATCCTGTTCCTGGTCCTGTTTGTGGATTGCGTTCATCTCTGCGAAGAGATAGCGAATCCTTCTGAGTCCTGTTCCCTATATTACTCCAGTCTTAGTCAGAGTTCCTGCTTATGTCATATATCGGTTCATTGCCGATATATACATATGTTGGTCAGACGTTACAAATAGTTTCATTGATAGCTGTAATTGTAATACGCTAGGAAATTATACTTATTGTATATTTATCTGTGTTACGTTCATCTATCTTGATCCTGCTGTTTCCTGACTGTCCTGTCCTGTCTTTGTGAGGCACGCCATTGCTGCAAACGCATTGGCTACCTCATTCCAGTCTGTTTTATTGTGGACGCTTGCTGTCACTAAGTAGTGGCTAGTTAAGCAAGCGTTCATTCTGTCTACCTGTCCTGATCTCCTCAGTCCTGGTTTATGCGCTCAGCGCTACTTTGCGCTGAGACGTTATTACGAAAGTGTTGTTTGTGGCTGTTCGGATCTGCACCGGCTCTGTGCGCCACAATCTCCTATTGGAGTCAGTCCTCTCCTCCACTAAACTGGGGATATCCTGATCCCTTGTGCTGGTGTGTGTACCTCCTTCACGTCAGCTTATGTGTTGTATGCTGACTGTGGAGATTACACCTCCAAGCTTAACATCAGCTGAGGACCTCAGGAGTAACCTCACCAGTGGCAATCGGCCCACTGGTGAGTAGGAGAGTCAGGCAGGAAAAGGTCGGCAACACACAGGCAGACAAGATACAAAATCAGTAAGCAGAAATCGGAGTGAGGGACAGGCGAAGAGTCGGCAACAGTATCAGATGGCTGAAGTACAGAATCAGAAAGCAGCCTCAGAGTCAAAAGTCAGGCAAGGTTCGGCAACAGTATCAGATTGGCGGAAGTACAGAATCAGAGAGCGAGAGAATAGTCAGGAACGAGCAAAGGTCAAACAGATAATCAATACAATACAATCAATATCCTAGTCTAGGTGTGAAGTCCTTGGCATCAACACCTGGGATCTAGTCTATGGTCTGAGCGCTAACACACTAGTATTTACAAAATATAGGTAAAAGGCTGCGCATCCCTGACCCAATACTGTACAATTGAATGGTTAATCGCTGTGGCGCACACCGCCCCCCCTGGACTAAAATGTACGCCCGCATCCAAACAATGCAATACTGGTCTATGGAGAAATTTTAGCTTCCATCATAGTTTTGCATGCAAAAATATAGATATACTGGACATCTGCACCAACGTTGATGTAAATCTCCAGAGCAGATGTCCTAACACTAAACTGACCTAAGTTAAAAGCAAATTTAGCATAGCAGCTGCCAGGGTAAAGACATTTGCTTTTAACTTAGGTCAGTTTAGTGTTAGGACATCTGCTCTGGAGATTTACCTCAACGTTGGTGCAGATGTCCAGTATATCTATATTTTTGCATGCAAAACTATGATGGAAGCTAAAATTTCTCCATAGACCAGTATTGCATTGTTTGGATGCGGGCGTACATTTTAGTCCAGGGGGGGCGGTGTGCGCCACAGCGATTAACCATTCAATTGTACAGTATTGGGTCAGGGATGCGCAGCCTTTTACCTATATTTTGTATCCACAGTTCTGTAACTACCAGGCTAGCAGCACCCATTGTGCTATCCTGTTTTGCATGGTAAGTATTTAGTTTAGTTTTGCATATGTTTTGCATCTGTCTGATTGCTGAGTGTGTATTTGAGCTATTTAAGCGGTGCATATGAGGTGGTGAGTCATTCAGATGCGGCCCATATTGGTGAGCGCTTGCTTTGTTTCCTGCTGTCTGTATTGAATGTAAGTTACACTAGTATTTACGACAACAGACAGCGAGCTACTGACAGCTCGCTGTCTTTATGCCGGCAGGGGAGCCCTCAGTCATGCCCCCGCCAGCCGGCCAATCAGGGGCGAGGAGCGCTCCCTGTGATGTCAGCTGACCTGCCGGTCAGCTGACTCGCCTCCTAGAGGCGTAAATACCGTGACGCTGGGCGCGCACACGCACTAGTCTAGTAGTGTGCGCGGGCGAGAGGCCAGCGCGCGGAGGAGCCGAGAGAGCGGCAGGGACGGAAGAAACGGCGTCCCCGCCGCTCGTTACACAAATATTTTAGCAAGTAAACAGCTCATATTTATCCTAGTCAAATGATATTTGTAGAAATTTACATTGAATCATGCTTGAAAAGATGAATAAGCAAGTGCCTTCAATCTCTGGAGAGCAGCGTTCTATATCCCACCATGTAATTGCATGGATTTTTGGAGAAGTCGTCTCTCAGTGAAACCCGTACCTTTAATTTCATGTCTTTGAGCACAGAAAAGAAGAAAATGTCTCATCTCTCTATTGTCAGGAACACAATACTGGCTGCCCGCTGAGAGCTAAAATTACAGTGAAATTATATGTTTACTTGGGATGAATAAGTATTAGCTTGCAGTTTAAACTTCAGGGCAAGCATTGACGGTGTTTAAGTAGCAGTGGTCTAACTCAGGTGAATACAAAAACCTTGATAAAATCTTTTATCAAAAATACGACGCTAAAAACATCCTCAGAGTCAACCAACTTATGTTGGGCTTACAATCTGCCCTCTGCTGGATAGTGACTGTCATTTGTATTCCTGCTTTTCAGATACGTTGTTCTGCGCCAAGTCAAGTAGTGTGTACTGATCTATGGAGAGGGAAAGAGGGGAATATGGTGGCACTGTTCTGTGGTGTTGTAACGAGCGGCGGGGATACGGCGGTCACAGAGAGCAGTGTGGCCGCCGCCGGCATCCCCGCCGCTCAGCTGTGCACACCGCGCACGGAACTCTCGCCCGCGCACAGCCTCAGAGCTACGCGTGCACGCGGCCAGCGGCGAGACCTCGCCGCTGATTGGCTGGACAGGCGCTGGGAATCCCTTCCTGCATAAAAGACACAGGCTGTCAGTTGCCCACTGTCTGTTGTTGCGAATACTTCGTGTTAGCGCTCAGACCTAGTCAGGTTCCTGCTGGGATAGATGTATATGCAGTGTTTGCGATATACATCTATCTATAGTTAGTTCATTGATTGTATTATTTGTTCTTCTCCTGTGTATGACTCTGGCTCGTTTCGTTCCGACCTCTGCCTGTTTAACGTTCTTGCCTTTGCCTGTCGATTTTGTACTTTATCTGCCCGTCTGTTACCGACGCGATTGTCTGACCACTCTACTCTCACCAGGAGCCCTTGTCTTTGGTGAGGGGCTCTGTACTGTTAGTACCCACCAGCTCCTCTGGTGAGGTATTGTTAAACCTATCAGTACTTACTGTTGCACTAAGCACTACACTCAGGGCAATAAAGTGGTGACTAAGGTCACGTTTTTACCTTAGTGTTTGCTATATTTGTATTATTGGTGATTCTGCAGATCACCATATAATCAGATATAGTATCTGCATTATTGGTGATACTGCAGATCACCTAATAATCAGAACTCTGTTATTCGCTAACACCTATCGTTACAGGTGTGTGTGAAGTTCCCACAGATCAAAAAGGTATTAAGCAAGTCGATCCATCCTGGTGGACTGTGGCAGAGGACAGTGACCTACAACAGAACAAGCACAGAGGGTCTGCTTTGTGAAGGCAAGACAAGGCCGGCTGATTCTAATCAACTTTGCAGGTGTGATTAAGAAATAGGTCAAAACTACTTTGGTTAACATTGCAATGGCAATATGGTGAACAGAAAGCCTCACCTACTTCTCCTTTCCCGGCCTCCCATATATTTAAACCTTGTACACACACTAGATGGTTAATGGCTGAGGTTGTTGGTCGGGGGGGGAGGGGGGGGGGTGGTGTCGCCCCTGCCGAGAATCCAGCGTCTGTATTGTGGCCCCCAATCTGCCTCAAAGCGTTATTGAGCAATCAACCTCGTGGATCGACTAGGCAAAACACAGGCCGAGGTGTAATGGATTGCGGAGATGCCGCCGCGCGGTCTGGCAGCGGGGCGGCTGTCTCCGCGTTCAGACCGGCGGTTTCCACACAGCAGCATGCGTCTGGTTTACCTGGGCCTTCTAGTGCACACAGATGGAGAGCTACGCGCGCGTGCGCGCTGGGAGGCAGGACCTTTATGCCAGTAGGAGAGGGATCAGGTCGATCAGCTGATCCCAGCACAGTTATTGATTGGCTGAGTGGCGCTGGGCGGCGCTGAGGAGTGCTGCAGTATATATAGATCTTGCTGGTCAGTCTCAGGTTGTCTGCCGTTGCGAATACTTACATGTGGGCACTCAGACCACAGTCAGATCCTACAGTGTGTTAGAACCAGGTGGACCTGGGAATTCACACTTAGCCAGATTACGCTATTGTTATATGCTGTGTTATATCTTAGACCAGTTTCAGGGTGTTGAGACCAAGGACCTCACACCCATGCTTAGGATTACTGTGTCATTACTGTGTTATACCTTAGACCAGTTCCAGGGTGTTGAGACCAAGGACCTCAAACCCAAGCTTAGGATTACTGTGTCATTGCTGTGTTATATCTTAGACCAGTTCCAGGGTGTTGAGACCAATGACCTCACACCCAAGCTTAGGATACTGTTATTCTTTAGACTAGTTCCTGGGTGTCGAGACCAAGGACCTCACACCTCAGACTAGGATTGTGCTTTATATCTGTTATGACCATTTGCTCTGTCGACCTTTCTCTTGCTATCTGATTCGGTACCTCTGCCTATCTGCCTACCAGTTGCCAACCTTTCCTGTACCCGGTTACCGAATCAGCCTTCTGTCTTTGTACCTTATCTGCTCGTGTGTTGCCGACCTGGCCTGCCTGACCCTTCTGGCTGTCACTCATCCCTTGAGTGTTCAGTCTGTCTGTACTACCCGTGACACTATTCCACCAAGTGTCAGTTTGCTGCAAGGACCTCCTGCTCCTCAAAGAGTCCTTCCTGCAGTACAGCCAGGGGCCTCTATCCCATAGGAGTCCTCTGGCTGCAGTACAGTCTGATTCTCAGTTTACCGGGGAATCACTGGCTGCCAGATTATCTCTATCTCCTCTCTTAGGAGAAAGTTCCTGCACAGCCAAGGGCCACCTGCTCCTCAGGTGGTCTCTGGTCGAAGTTATATGTGTCTCCCGCCCCACGGAAGATAGCCTACAGTTGCACCAAACACTTACTCTATTAGGTGTCCAGAGGTTAGTCATACTTGTATTATTGGTGATTCTGCAGATCATCCATAATCAAGTATACATCTGTATTGTTGGTGATACTGCAGATCAACAATAATCAGATTCTCTCTGTGTGCTGACACCAATCGTTACACAAGGGCATTGTTTACCTACTTACCTTTCCTATTCCATGCCGCGCCATCATGGACCGCCCTCCTTCATAACGACAAAATGTACAGCATTGGATCCCGAACTGTTACCCAAGGGAACGAGTCCTGAACCCAGCTGGCAGAATTTGAAGGTATGTTCCACCCTTTAGAAAAGAAAAACATTGACATAGGCTTGGAACTACAGATGCCACCTAGGCCTATCAGGGCACAGCATGCTATCATATGCATATCAAGGCAATATACAGCAACCCTTTGCCTGCACATTCCTTGGTAGCAGCAATGGGTTTCTCTCATTTTCCAGCTTAATTTCACTTCAAATGTGCTCTGTCAATGCTTGAAGTGGTACCCACATTAGTGGGGGTAGCTTCTATTCAACATGAACTTAAGAAAGGTATCCAGGTTAGGTAAATCTCTTTGGAAGTAAACATGATACAGCTGGAATGAGACGTAAAGCATTACTCACCCTCTGTGCATATGTATGCTAAAACGGATTTGCTAAAGGCAATATGTGTAAATTGATGTTGTTGACCCATCTGTTCCCATGTTATAGAGTCACATATGGCTTGTGGTAATTATATATCTGATGCTTAGAGTATCCTAGTATATGATTTTGAAAAGCCTGCCTTGTCATCATGTTGAGTTGCTTGCGTACAAGTAAACAGGAAGGACGTATTGTGAGCAAACAGAATTATGCTGCTATTTTTATCCCAGGGGAATGGACTGGGGCTCAGGCATTGCTTTTTTTTTTTTACTCAGTTTCCATTAAAAAGCCTATCAATGTAAATAGAAGTGACCTATATCAATTCACTTCATAGCAGCATCTCATGGACCATCCCTAAAGTCACAGTGATGGGCTAAACTGGATACTTTGTAGAAGGTACCAAAACACTTCCCAAGGAAGACTGCTTTTTGCATATTATATTGCACCATTCATTTGGACTTATTTTCATTATTACTGCCTCTTGCTAATAGTTCACTGCTAATCTAAAGGTCTGACAGTGCAGCACAGGGACTTTTCAGGACAATGCAAGCCTCAGTGTGAAGGCCTGGACAGCACTGATCCCTGACCTGTTCTGTATCTCAAAAAAATAACTGGGAAAGTGGAGGAATGAATCTAGGTGTGGGTGGGAGGAGGGTACAGATTGGTGGTGGTAAGGGGAGTTTGTAGCAGGTGTATAATAATTTGGGAAGGCAAAAAAATAATATTACAGGGATAAAACTGGGATGGAAGAGGCGCCTCCCATTCATTTTGACAAGGAAGAAACAAATTGTCAAAAAAGGGTTTACTTAAAGTAGTAAGCCAGTGATATAATTTGTTTTTTAATGAACACTAAAACAACGCATTTTGCGGGTCACAGCCCGCTTCCTCAGGTGAATACAATGTCTCAATAGAAGAAAAAGTCCATCACTAGGAGCGCCTATAATTACAGGGGTGAAAGGGGATACATAACCATAACTACACAGAGGGAGTTGAAAAGTAAAAATTACAGTGTACTAATAATGTGAAAGGGAGATGGTGCTGCACTAATTATGGTGGAAATGGTGGGAATTAGAGAATCAACAATAATAAGTGGTAACGGGTGCACTAATAATGGGTGGGTTTAAATCTTATTATTTACAGCGGCTGGGAGGATGGAGGCTGGGGTAGAGGCAGGATAGAGGGAGGATAAATCATTACAAGGTTAGTGGGTGATCACGGATGATGATGAAGTTACCCTTCTGATGAGGGGCATTGGTATGGAGAATCAGACCCACAGCAATGGAATGGGACAGCGCTAATGATGGTAGAGTATTCATTGCAAGGGAGCATGAAGGGCATGTCCTGCTAGGAAAAGGGGGGGGGGTGACTACAGATAAATACAAGGGGAAATAGAGGAGAAATACTAACTACAGGGGGAGTCAGATGATAACTAAGCTCAAGTTAAGGCTAGAGATGAGTAATTTCACTGTGTGTCATCTTACATTCCAGTTAAAACAATAAAGCAGCAGAATTCTAAAATGACAAATCTCTATAAAATCTGCAATTTAACAACATTAATATATCTTTCCCCTCCACCTTAATTAGGTCATCTTGTTTCCAAAAATATCCATTCACTAGACTGGTGTGAACTGAAAAGTGAACTATGATGGAGTTGAAATTTCCTCATTGCCAATCGTCTCAATGATCACAGTCCTGAAATCCTGATCAAGACAAGACATTTCCACGTCATGCTTTGTTGCTCCATGTTTCACTTGAGAGACAAAATCCCAGAGCAGAAATGCCCATCTATGCTGGTTTCAGGTAGGCGAGTGGTGCAGGTTTCACAGGATTGTGTAGCATGGGCTGAGACTCTGAGAGTGTACACAGTACACACAAGGGGAGAGCCCTGGCTACAGGAGTACTCTGTACGTGAGGCACAGGAGAACTGGCTACAGGAGTCACACCTGAAGCCGCTTTATCCTGGGAATTAAGTCATATCAGAAGGTGAACTTGGGTTGGTCAAGCATGTTCTGAAGCTTCTTCTCCAACTGTGACCATGCTTCCCTAGATGGACATCCACTCAGATTGTATTGTACATGTGAGCATAGAATACATAGCAAAGTGCAGAGTAAGGCAAGCATGGTGGAACTACCAGTAGGGTGTAGAGCTCCAGCATGTGAATTCCAAGTGAGTGCTTCATCTCACTATTGCTGTGCCAAAGACACTGTATCCCATTGAACTACCAATAATTTTCTTTTCATCTCAGCTGTATGTATGGTGCTAAATTGGTCCAGTGAATAAATTGTTTTAAAAAAGATAAATTGCTCAATAATGAAATAAGGCCTAATCTACTGTATAATAAGACCAGATAGTTTAAAAAAGAGAACATCTTTGATCCGGTTCATACTGTCATGTCTAGTAGCAGCCATAGCGTGATATTCTAACATACAAAAAATGAATACAAAATTCATGTCTAAATGTTTCATGTTCTCTCTAATGGGGAAAGCCTCTACCAGCTCTCACTAGGTTTCTGTATGTATGAATCTTACTTAGATATGAATTGTGTTAAGTCAACTTAAATGATTCAGCACCATATAAATTGTTTATGGCATATCTTATGTCTTTTATATTTTCCATTGACATAGAAGACAGACTCTACACACTTATAGCAAGACTCTTGTATACCTTATGCAAGTATTTTTTAAGTTCTGTAAAACAGACCAAAAAAAAAGAATCAATCTAGCAATGAGCCCAGTTAAAGCGAATTAAAGCAAAGCTGTTTAAAGGACCATTATCAGGGCAGCACGGTGGCATAGTGGCTAGCGCTCTTGCCTTGCATCGCTGGGTCCCCGCTTTGAATCCCAGGCAGGTCAACATCTACAAGGAGTTTGTATGTTCTCCCTGTGTCTGTGTGGGTTTCCTTGGGGCACTCCGGTTTCCTGCCACATCCCAAAAACATACAGATAAGTTAATTGGCTTCCCCCCTAAATTGTCCCTAGACTACAATATATATACTAGACATATGACATATGACTATGGTAGGGAGTAGATTGTGAGCTCCTCCGAGGCACAGTTAGTGACAAGACTATATATACTCTGTACAGCGCTGCGGAAGATGTCGGCGCAATATAAATAATAAAAATAATTATTGCGAAAAATTTTAAAAATTTAAAATACACGTAAACACATACAAATAAGAAGTAGGTTTATTCCAGAGTAAAATGAGGCATAAATTACTTTTTTCCTATGTTCCTGTTGCTTACAGTAGGTAGTAGAAATCTGACAGAACCGAAAGGTTTTGACTAGTCCATATCTTCATGGGGGAGTCTCATCAAACGACATTCCCCGAAAAGCATTTATACAAAGATGCTGGCTAGCCTCCCTGCCCGCTGCACGCGTTTTTGGCAGCTGGATGGTGCAAATGCCATTCACGTGCTTTTGAAAATAAATCAAACTCTGAGAATCACCCATGAGGAGATGGGCTAATCCAAAGCCTGTCAGTTCTGTCAGACTTTTACTACCTACTACAAGTGACGGCAACATAAGAGAAAAGTAATTTATGGCTTATTTTACTCTGGAATAAACGTACTTCGTATTTGTCGTATTTGTCGTTTTTACATGTATTTAAAATGTTGCCATTTTCCTGATAGTGGTCCTTTAAAGGGATACTGTAGGGGGGTCGGGGGAAAATGAGTTGAAGTTACCCGGGGCTTCTAATGGTCCCCCACAGACATCCTGTGCTCGTGCAGCCACTTACCGATGCTCCGGCCCCGCCTCCGGTTCACTTCTGGAATTTCAGACTTTAAAGTCTGAAAACCACTGCTCCTGCGTTGCCGTGTCCTCGATCCCGCTGATGTCACTAGGAGTGTACTGCACAGGCCCAGTATGGTCTGTGTCTGTGCAGTACGCTCCTGGTGACATCAGCGGGATCGAGGACATGGCAACGCAGGCGCAGTGGTTTTCAGACTTTAAAGTCTGAAATTCCAGAAGTGAACCGGAGGCGGGGCCAGAGCATCGGTGAGTGGCTGCTCGGGCACAGGATGTCTGCGGGGGACCATTAGAACCCCCGGGTAAGTTCAACTCATTTTCCCCCAACCCCCCTACAGTATCCCTTTAAGTGCTTCAGAAAAAAAGGACTATTCAACCTAAGTTGGATCCATTAGCTCAGAGAATCTCTTTTGCATATATAACAAGTGAAGTTTTTTAACTCTTCCTATACATACTATTCATTATCTATTTAGTTTATTTTCGCTTCAGGTCTGCTTTAAATGTATACACTTTTATTTCCAGCCAGTAGAAGTACCAAAATACAGTACAATACAATACAGTTCCTTCAAACCTAGTTGGTCTCAAATAACACCCTTGAAGCTGGTTCCACTTCGCTGCTGGGCATACAGACGTCAAAAGGAGAGAAAACGGAAAATGAAACAAAAGACACATATCATAGTATAGTCTGTAGCAGATGTTACATGAGGGGCGACCACCCTGGGATAGGTTCCTCTGTGGGGGAGAGCACACTCCCTAGGGTCACCTCCGTCACCAGGTGCTAAATACGCTGAGGAGGCACACCTCCGCACACACTCCACTGTACACAACATCAATCCTCAAAGGAGAGAGATGGGGAGACTATCATAGTGCAGACATTCCATATACATTATCTAAATTTACAAACTTTACAAACAGAAATGCACCACTGCTCACCCTTTTCCACTGCTGCCCACTCTCACAGACAACTCTATGGACTAAGAGCCAGTCCACACTAGGTCCGGAAACGTATCCGTGGCTGCGTTTTTCAAACCTGATGAAAAACGGAGTCCCGGATACTAATGTTGAAAATAGCAGCCAGCCTCACCCAAGTAAAAAATGAATCCGTCTGCGTTTGCGGGGATCCGTTTTCAAAACCTGAACGGAAGGTCCGGATCTGCTGCATTTTCACGCAACGGATCAGGACCACGGATACACGCAGGGGTAGTGAAAGTAATGAGAAAACGCATCTCCAGCTCCACAGGCAAAAAACGGATGTTAAAATGGATAGCCTGAGCTTTATGATTGGCCCAAAAAAATCCTCCCACTCCTTCCTAATGATGGAGACGTTTTCTGTCAGGGAAAAACCTGAACGGAAACTGATGCAAAACTGATGCACTTTCATCAGTTTGCAGTATGGTGGGTACTTCCCCTGATCCGGACTGCAGTGTCCGTCCTGCAACCGGGTCTAGTGTGGACCCACTCTCAGAAGCCTTTAATAGTGTAAAATCTTCCACATTCATTATAAAAATATGAGTGCATACTCACAAACATAGGTTTAAAAGCGCTTTGTATAAAAACACAGAGGGCGTCTCCTCTCACACCCAGCTGGTCGCTTTCCTGCCTTAAGCTCCGCCCTACGGGTTTTGTCATCAGACTCATCAGTCTTATGGTATTTCCATGGTATTTGTGTGCAAATTTGTGTGTGCAATATTCCTATGCATTTTTCATGTAAATAAGCTTCCTGGGTATTCATGCAAAATTTACACTGCAAATTTTCACATACAAGCACATTTAAAATTTGCATAATTGCACACTTAGGCTAGATTCAGAGTGGTCAACTGCATAACGCATGTATTATAATGACTGTGAACCAGGGGTGTCGGTAGGGCCATTTATCCGGGGCACTGGCCGGGAACCTGTTGCCATGGTGCCCCGGATCTATTGACTGTCAGGAGGGGGCACTGGGTGGAGCAGCGGGGGGGGAGCGGGCAGTAAAACTCATGGCCACCATGGTCACCACCCATCTCGAAAAGTTTCCCCCCTCACATATACTAATGTGCCACAAACAGGAAGTTAATATCACCAACCATTCCCATTTTATTAAGGTGTATCCATATAAATGGCCCACCCTGTATATATATGGTAAGGACATAATTTAAATGGTGTAATAACTGGGACAAATGGGCAAATAAAATACATAGGTTTTAATTATGGTAGCATGTATTATTTTAAAGCTATAATGGCCGGAAACTGAGACATTAATGAGTTTTTCCATTTTATTCTTAATATTCCGGTGAAAATGCATTTAGAAAAAAATAATTCTTAGCAAAATGTACCACCCAAAGAAAGCCTAATTGGTGGCGGACTGTAACGATTGTGGAACTTTCTCCGTGATCAGCGCACAACGCGTGCGCTGATACGGCGGAAATCCTCCACAAGCGTATAATTGCAGGAACCCAGCAAAAGGTGCTATGCACCCGTAGAGGGAAATTCCTGTCGGCAGAGGGCGCTGAGGAGTGCAGAGGAACCAATCCTCTGTACCTCCACAAATGCCAGACAGGAATTGTACGAAGCGCAGAACGCAATCGCAAGAGAAGTGATTGCGAATGAGAACGAGCAAAGGGACAGGTTGTATGTGTGTGTGCCAATCTAGTCGCCACCCCGCGACAGCGCAGACACAACAGCAGATACGAAACAGAAACGCAACCGCAAGAAAGGCGATTGCCAAAAGTGACACAAGGCAGATCAGAACAGAATACGAGGATAGCAAAGGCACAGCAAATCATACAATGAGGAGATACGGAAAATAACAAACGCTAACTGAACGCGAACACCGCACTCATTCGCAACAGTGCACGCGTTCATGCGCGGTCTCCACATGATAAGCACAATAGAGACAAGCACGCCTAACTAACCATCGACAGACAAACATGTAACAGAGGACGCGAGCCCTTGCTTAACGGTTACCTCACCAAGCCTCCAGCAAGCGTTCGTAGCAGACAAGACAGACACATGAAAACAGGGAGAAGTGAGAGATAGGATCCACAGCACTAGCGAAAGTGGCTAGCGCGATCCAGGAAGACAGAACAGAAGGATCCACAGTACTAGCGCAGGATGCTAGTGCGATCCAGGTACAGAGTAGCAGAACAGAAGGATCCACAGCACTAGCGCTAGGCGAGCGCGATCCAGGCAGACAGAGTAGCAGAACAGAAGGATCCACGGCACTAGTGAAAGTGGCTAGCGCGATCCAGGTACAGAGTAGCAGAACAGAAGGATCCACAGCACTAGCGGAAAGTGGCTAGCGCGATCCAAGGAGACAAAACAGAAGGATCCACAGCGCTAGCGCAAGATGCTAGTGCGATCCAAGTGAGACAGATCAGAAGAGATAGCTGGTAGCAACCGCTGCACCAGCTATACTCCAAGAACAGAGATCAGAACGATTTCCTGTCGACCACCGCTGGGACAGGACAATCGCAACAGAACAAACAAAAACAGATAAGCAATACTAACTGCACTAGGGGAACCTGCCTAGCGCAGTTTCAGAAATTACTCTAAGCTGAACTTCAAACAAAGAGTAAGGCTGACACTCCTCCTGGAGTGTTTCACAGGAAGGAATCCTTATGACCAGCCAAGCATTGTGGGAAACACATAGTACTTATAGTACACGCCTCCAATAAATGTGGCCAGGCAATTTGCATGACAACGTATGCAAATTCCTCAGCAAGCACAAGCTGCAAAACTGACAGAAGCTCTCCTCTCCAGAGTCCTGCAGCATGCAACCCTAAACAATGGTCAAAAAGCTGCCTCCCTGCACAGGCAGCTGAGCAGATCATTACAGTACCCCCCCCCCCCCCCCCTCCAGGGTCGAATTCCAGACGACCCTCAAAACTGCTATTAGCAAAAGACTCCAACCGAAGACTCATGAAGGTCGGGACAGCCCGACAAGGTCCAATTCCAGAGTCAGTCCACCTGAAACCGACCTCATCGGAAACAGAAGCCACCGAACCATGCCCATCAGCACTACAAGTCTCAGCGTAACACCCATCAGGACTGTGGATACCAGAGAAGAAGCCACCGACACCCTCCAGACCAAATACCAAATCTGCCACAAAACCTGTTCGAAGTGTCTCTTTCAAAACAAAAGCCGCTGTTGATCGTATTCAGGGTACCAAGCAAAACTTCTCTCGGAATCTCCCAGAACGCCTTGAAGCTCCGCAGAGATTCCAAGAAGCCAGAACGCTCACCAGGCTCACATGGAGAGCTACCAAGCACCCCCATGGAACCTATGACAGTTCCAGATTCAGAATTAGCAGGACACCCATCAAGATCAGGACTTTCAGGGACCACTTCTGGGCATGCAAGCAGGCAGGCTAAATCAGAACATGTCTCCACCGAGGAAGCATCTGAGTACGCTGGTAACCGAGGCACACTTGGGCTTTCTGGGTCACAGAGCACACTGGGGTACACCAGCACAGGAGAAACCTCAGGACACGTCGGGGAACTGCCAACCTCAGAGTCCGGCACGACCAGACCAAAACCAGGACCGGGCAGAAAATCATCACGAGTAGAGGTCACAGGTACTGGTATTTCAAAAGAAGACTCGGTCTCAGGCTTAGAGATCTCAATGACTGTAATGGTATCTGACAGAAATTCATCAATGACTACCCATGACTGAAGCTCCAGCAGAGCTGAAAAGGTAGCCAGCAAGGCAGCAATGCCTACAGAAGAGGGCAACACCTCAGAAGGACTTGGGGGGCAGGAGACATCTCCTACAAGTTCTGCACCCTTTGGGAGGAACTCGGAGACCTCCAGAACATCAAACAAGACCTCAGGAACATCATTTTCCAGGTTTTCTAAGAAGGATTCTGAACTATCCATGTTACAGGGCTGAACATTAAATACCTCCTGCAGGCAGGGCAGATGTCCCAGGAATGGTTCCACCATAACCTGAGACTGAACTTCATCATAATTAGCGGGATGTACAGGAATATTTACTGGAACACACACTGACTCCCTAACTTCATTCTCACTGTACCCAGAATTCTGTGTGGCAGTCAAACTAGCTTGTAACTCCAAAACTGCAGAAAAACAGGTGAGTATAGTGGCAATACCTAGACGAGCCTCTAGGGACACTGCAGGGGATTCTAAGCAAGGCCACATTGACTCATCCAGAGTGCAGGGTGCAGAATCAGCACTTCCCTCAAAGCAAGAAAGGGGCTCACGAACGTCAGTGTGAAAGGAAAACATGTTTTTATTCATGGTACAGGGCAGGTTCAGAGAAAGCGTCTCTGAACAAGGCAAAGAAGGTTCAGCATCAGATTTGCAAAACCAAAGCGCTGTCTCACTCTTAGATTCGGCTAACAATGTCGAATCCAAGGAGTCAGAGCGCAAAACCTGCGAATCAAAAATCACCTTAGGTTGTGAAACTGATGCTTCCATAGCGCAAACCTCCGCGATCTGCGGGGCAGACTGTAAGGTGTTCAGGACAGAAACACTGGGGCAACTGTCACCAGGCAACGGGCCCTTACAGGTGTGAACAGGGTGAGACAGAGACTCATCTGCAGAAGAAATTGCGACATCAACAGGATAAACTTTATTAGGCATATTAATTTTACTTTTGACGCTGCATAGTCGAGAAATTTTCCCCATAGCAGGGTCACAGACGGAAGATCTCAAAGATCTGTTTCCAAATGAAAAAGGATCCCACACATCCTTGAGGAAACCGGCAGACTCATGCCGATCACAATCTGCAGGAACATCCGAGAAACAAGCATCAGATCGCACAGATTCAAACTGCACACTGTCAGGAGAGAATCCTTCAGGATTCGCACAGGAATCAACCACAGCGGCACACTCATTCATTTCAGATTGCACAAAGTCAAGACTCACACGCTTTACCCCAGAAAGGCAGGAGCAATCATCCGAGAACGATGTCTTTTTATTGGAATCAATCGGTTGGTGTGTGTGCAACTCATCCAAAATGGTTTGCCATACATAGATCACCAGATCCACATCATCCTTGTCACATTCATCGGAATCAGAAGGTACATAGAATCGAGACAAGCATTCAAGACATCTTCGCTTTTTGCGATGTAAAAATCGCAAAAGGCTTTCCAATCAAAATCAAATTCCTCCAGCAAGGTCCCAACATCCCAGGAAGCAAATGGGGGTTCAAACAGGCCAGTATCCAGAAAATCTCCATATGGGTGGAGATCAGGAACATGAACAGATTTTTTAACTGCTGTAATAGTGTGCGATCCTACCTATAATAGGATCCACATAAGCTTTGGATTGGGGCAAAGAAACCTGAGACTGAGAAGTCTCTCTGAAATCATCACATTCAAGTGCTTTCCCTACTTCAGAGTTTACAGAACTAATTTCTTTATTTGTAGTTGCTATGGGCAACGGATTTTTCCGCTGGGAAGTCTTCCTAGATCTTTTACGTTTAGAGTTAGCAGCTCTGGATGGCTGCTTTTTGGATGAAAGAGTAGATGGAACAGCTGATTGAGCTGCTGACAACAACTCCTTAAGGGGGTATGGTAATTGAGGTAATCTCAGCCAATTGTGAATTAAAAAGGCCAAGAATTCCAGGGGTCTTTGACTCAGGGTGGTATGATCTAACACATCATAAGCCCACATTGACATTTCGCCCCCCAACAGAATGTAGACCATTTGGGAGGCCCAGGTAGACACTGGGGTGCATTGGAATTCAGGGTTACCCAAAAGTTTAGTGCACAAAAACTCGTCTGCTGACTCAGGTTCAAGATTTTTAAATCTCTTAAAGGTACTAGAGCCATACTCGACAAAATCGTACAAATCGGAAATTCCCTCTACACTGGGAATTTTGGTTGGGCTAGTCATACTGTAACGATTGTGGAACTTTCTCTGTGATCAGTGCACAACGCGTGCGCTGATACGGCGGAAATCCTCCACAAGCGTATAATTGCAGGAACCCAGCAAAAGGTGCTACGCACCCGTAGAGGGAAATTCCTGTTGGCAGGTGGCGCTGAGGAGTGCAGAGGAACCAATCCTCTGTACCTCCACAAATGCCAGACAGGAATTGTATGAAGCGCAGAACGCAATCGCAAGAGAAACGATTGCGAATGAGAACGAGCAAAGGGACAGGTTGTATGTGTTTGCGCCAATCTAGTCGCCACCCCACGACAGCACAAACACAACAGCAGATACGAAACAGAAACACAACCGCAAGAAAGGCGATTGCCAAAAGTGACACAAGGCAGATCAGAACAGAATACGAGGATAGCAAAGGCACAGCAAATCATACAATGAGGAGATACGGAAAATAACAAACGCTAACTGAACGCGAACACCGCACTCATTCGCAACAGTGCACGCGTTCATGCGCGGTCTCCACGTAATAAGCACAATAGAGACAAGCACGCCTAACTAACCATCAACAGACAAACATGTAACAGAGGACGCGAGCGCTTGCTTAATGGTTACCTCACCGAGCCTCCAGCAAGCGTTCGTAGCAGACAAGACAGACACACGAAAACAGGGAGAAGCGAGAGATAGGATCCACAGCACTAGCGAAAGTGGCTAGCGCGATCCAGGAAGACAGAACAGAAGGATCCACAGTACTAGTGCAGGATGCTAGTGCGATCCAGGTACAGAGTAGCAGAACAGAAGGCTCCACAGAACTAGCGCTAGGCGAGTGCGATCCAGGCAGACAGAGTAGCAGAACAGAAGGATCCACGGCACTAGTGAAAGTGGCTAGCGCGATCCAGATACAGAGTAGCAGAACAGAAGGATCCACAGCACTAGCGGAAAGTGGCTAGCGCGATCCAAGGAGACAGAACAAAAGGATCCAGAGCGCTAGCGCAAGATGCTAGTGCGATCCAAGTGAGACAGATCAGAAGAGATAGCTGGTAGCAACCGCTGCACCAGCTATACTCCAAGAACAGAGATCAGAACGATTTCCTGTCGACCTCCGCTGGGCCAGGACAATCGCAACAGAACAAACAAAAACAGATAAGCAATGCTAACTGCACTAGGGGAACCTGCCTAGCGCAGTTTCAGAAATTACTCTAAGCTGAACTTCAAACAAAGAGTAAGGCTGACACTCCTCCAGGAGTGTTTCACAGGAAGGAATCCTTATGACCAGCCAAGCATTGTGGGAAACACATAGTACTTATAGTACACGCCTCCAATGAATGTGGCCAGGCAATTTGCTTGACAACGTATGCAAATTCCTCAGCAAGCACAAGCTGCAAAACTGACAGAAGCTCTCCTCTCCAGAGTCCTGCAAAATGCAACCCTAAACAATGGTCAAAAAGCTGCCTGCCTGCACAGGCAGCTGAGCAGATCATTACACGGACAAAACAAGATATAGATCAATTCATTGTGATAATTAGTGATAAAGTTATTGGCAAATGAATGGGAGGTGAAAATTGCTCTGATGCATAAGGTGAAAAATACCCACGGGCGGAAATGTTTAATGAGGGAAAGGGTGCATAATGGACAAAAAAAGAACCTCACAGTCTAGGTATCTTAATGCATGTGCTGACACCTATACTAGAAGTATCAGAACATGTATATGTGAGGCAGAACAGGTAATCACATACAACACAACAACAGTTTAACCAAAACATGTCAAGCTAGTGAGGATATAAAATATTTAAACTTACTTCGTACAGCACCATGGAATATGTGGGAGCTTTCTAAATTATTATTAATAACATGAATCCAATTTGCTTTTACCCTTTTAGGAGCATTCATCCTGGTTATGGACCATTCCTCTTTGCTCATGAATTTGATGAGCAGGTGCCGCTGATGTCTCCAGGAGCGTACTGCGCAGGCCCAGTATGGTCTGCGCCTGCGCAGTACGCTCCTGGTGACATCAGCGGGAGCGAGGCAGGCGCAGGCGCAGTGGGTTTCAGCCTTCTAAGTCTGAAATTCCAGAAGTGAACCGGAGGCGGGGCCGGAGCATCGGTGAATGGCTGCGCGGGCACAGGATGTCTGCGGGGGACCATTAGAAGCCCCGGGTAAGTTCAACTCATTTTCCCCCGACCCCCCTACAGTATTCCTTTAACAAAAAAATGGAAGATATACAGCAATCGCTTAAAGAGGAACTGTAACCAAGGATTGAACTTCATCCCTATCAGTAGCTGATACCCCTTTTTACATGAGAAATTGTTACCTTTTCTTGAATAGATAATCGGGGAGGGAGTCTGCGTGGCTAATATTGTGATGAAACGCCTCCCACAGTGTGATGTCAGAACCCAGATCCTGACATCACACTGTGGGAGCCTTTTTGCATTATGGGAAATAACGGCTGTGCCCAACTGCCTAGCAACCAGTATTTCCCTATGTCCATATGTATATCTATAAAAAAAACAACCTTTTAGCCTATGGCATTGTTAGGGGGTGTGGTTATAGATAATGGCAGTTGGTGCTGTCTGTTTTCGTCATGTCTGCCAGTAGTAAAGATGATTACGTGCAGGCTGATTGTGAATCAAATAATATGAACAAATGATGTGGTGAATATCAATCATTTCTTGATCTCCTATTTTTTAAATTCTCACTTTGCAATGTATTGATTTACCGGTATTTTTCCCCCTTTTTGCTACAGTTCCTAAATCCTAAAAACCTGACAACTGAGTGAATATTACATATAAGAATCTGCAATGGTAAAAGAATCGACAGTAAATTGAATATGCTAATATGATTAGTCATAAAAGGATGATGGAGTTCAGCAGCCCAGGCTAGGTTATCACCAGCTTGAGTAACTCTATAGTAGTGTTGGGCGAACATCTAGATGTTCGGGTTCGGGCCGAACAGGCCGAACATGGCCGCGATGTTCGGGTGTTCGACCCGAACTCCGAACATAATGGAAGTCAATGGGGACCCGAACTTTTGTGGTTTGTAAAGCCTCCTTGCATGCTACATACCCCAAATTTACAGGGTATGTGCACCTTGGGAGTGGGTACAAGAGGAAAAAAAAATTAGCAAAAAGAGCTTATAGTTTTTGAGAAAATCGATTTTAAAGTTTCAAAGGGAAAACTGTCTTTTAAATGCGGGAAATGTCTGTTTTCTTTGCACAGGTAACATGTTTTTTGTCGGCATGCAGTCATAAATGTAATACATATAAGAGGTTCCAGGAAAAGGGACCGGTAACGCTAACCCAGCAGCAGCACACGTGATGGAACAGGAGGAGGGTGGCGCAGGAGGAGAAGAAGGCCACGCTTTGTGAGACACAACAACCCCGGCCTTGCATGAGGGCAAGAAGCGTGCGGATAGCAGGCTTTGTACCGCCATGCAGTCATAAATGTAATAAAGATAAGTGGTTCAATAAACAGGGACCACGCGGCAACGCTAACCCAGCAGCAGCAGACGTGATGGAACAGGAGCAGGCGCAGGAGGAGAAGGCCACGCTTTGTGAGACACAACAACCCAGGCCTTGCATGAGGGCAAGAAGCGTGCGGATAGCATGCTTTGTACCGCCATGCAGTCATAAATGTAATAAAGATAAGTGGTTCAATAAACAGGGACCACGCGGCAACGCTAACCCAGCAGCAGCAGACGTGATGGAACAGGAGGAGGCGCAGGAGGAGAAGGCCACGCTTTGTGAGACACAACAACCCCGGCCTTGCATGAGGGCAAGAAGCGTGCGGATAGCATGCTTTGTACCGCCATGCAGTCATAAATGTAATAAAGATAAGTGGTTCAATAAACAGGGACCACGCGGCAACGCTAACCCAGCAGCAGCAGACGTGATGGAACAGGAGCAGGCGCAGGAGGAGAAGGCCACGCTTTGTGAGACACAACAACCCAGGCCTTGCATGAGGGCAAGAAGCGTGCGGATAGCATGCTTTGTACCGCCATGCAGTCATAAATGTAATAAAGATAAGTGGTTCAATAAACAGGGACCACGCGGCAACGCTAACCCAGCAGCAGCAGACGTGATGGAACAGGAGGAGGCGCAGGAGGAGAAGGCCACGCTTTGTGAGACACAACAACCCAGGCCTTGCATGAGGGCAAGAAGCGTGCGGATAGCATGCTTTGTACCGCCATGCAGTCATAAATGTAATAAAGATAAGTGGTTCAATAAACAGGGACCACGCGGCAACGCTAACCCAGCAGCAGCAGACGTGATGGAACAGGAGCAGGCGCAGGAGGAGAAGGCCACGCTTTGTGAGACACAACAACCCAGGCCTTGCATGAGGGCAAGAAGCGTGCGGATAGCATGCTTTGTACCGCCATGCAGTCATAAATGTAATAAAGATAAGTGGTTCAATAAACAGGGACCACGCGGCAACGCTAACCCAGCAGCAGCAGACGTGATGGAACAGGAGCAGGCGCAGGAGGAGAAGGCCACGCTTTGTGAGACACAACAACCCAGGCCTTGCATGTGGACAAAAAGCGTGCGGATATAGCAGCAATGCTTTTTGCCGCCATGCAGTCATAAATGTAATACAGATGAGAGGTTCAATAAACAGGGCCCGGAAACGCAACACCATCCCAGATGTTCATTGGTCATGTTACTTGGTTGGGGTCCTGGAGTGTTGCGTAGTCATTTCCAATCCAGGATTGATTCATTTTAATTTGAGTCAGACGGTCTGCATTTTCTGTAGAGAGGCGGATACGCCGATCTGTGACGATGCCTCCGGCAGCACTGAAACAGCGTTCCGACATAACGCTGGCTGCCGGGCAAGCCAGCACCTCTATTGCGTACATTGCCAGTTCGTGCCAGGTGTCTAGCTTCGATACCCAATAGTTGAAGGGTGCAGATGGATGGTTCGACACAGCTACGCCATCTGACATGTAGTCCTTGACCATCTTCTCCAGGCGATCGGTGTTGGAGGTGGATCTGCACGCTTGCTGTTCAGTGGGCTGCGGCTGCATGGGTGTCAGAAAATTTTCCCACTCCAAGGACACTGCCGATACCATTCCCTTTTGGGTACTAGCTGCGGCTTGCGTTGTTTGCTGCCCTCCTGGTCGTCCTGGGTTTGCGGAAGTCAGTCTGTCTGCGTACAACTGGCTAGAGGAGGGGGAGGATGTCAATCTCCTCTCTAAAGTCTCCACAAGGGCCTGCTGGTATTCTTCCATTTTGACCTGTCTGACTCTTTCTTCAAGCAGTTTTGGAACATTGTGTTTGTACCGTGGATCCAGAAGGGTATAAACCCAGTAATTGGTGTTGTCCAGAATGCGCACAATGCGTGGGTCACGTTCAATGCAGTCTAGCATGAATTGAGCCATGTGTGCCAGAGTCCTACCAGAATCCTCATCATCCTCTTGTGAGCGTTGTGATAGTTGTTGTGATGCATCATAGTCGTCACCTTCCTCCTGGTCTGCTTCTGCTGACCATTCGCGTTGAATTGTGGAAGTCCAACGTGCACCGCTCTGGCCCTCGTCAGTGGTGGCATGAAATTCCTGCTCCAACTCCAGCTGTTCCTCCTCCTCTTCTTCGTCATAGCTGCTGGGGCCAGCGTTCCCTGAGGCGGATGGCCTGATGTTGGTACCATCACGCTGATCGTTTTCTCCTTCAGATTCCCCCAGTTGCATCATGACAGCTGTTTCCTTGATTTTTAACATCGACCTCTTCAGTAAACACAGCAGTGGTATGGTAATGCTGACTGAAGAGTTGTCACTGCTCACAAGCAACGTGGATTGCTCAAAATTTTGGAGGACTTGGCAGAGGTCCAACATGTTGGCCCAATCGGATCCACAGAAGCTTGGCAGCTGGCCGGATGCGCCTCGGTACTGCGCCGTCATGTACTGGACCACTGCACTCTTCTGCTCGCAAAAGCGGGCTAGCATGTGCAGCGTAGAATTCCAGCGCGTAGGGACATCACACAGCAAGCGATGGTGGGGGAGATTGAAGCGCTCCTGCATCTTGGCGAGTGCCCCCGAAGCAGTACTGGAATTTCTACAATGTTTGGACACTCGACGCACCTTCAACAGCAGATCGGGCACGCCTGGGTATGTCCTCAGGAACCGCTGAACTACTAGGTTCATCACGTGCGCCAGGCAAGGGATGTGTGTCAGCTTAGCCAACCTTAAAGCGCGAATGAGATTACTCCCATTATCACACACAACCATGCCCGGTTTCAGGTCCAGCGGTGCCAGCCACAAATCCGTCTGTTCCTTTATTCCCCTCCAAATTTCCTCCCCTGTGTGCTGCTTATCCCCAAGGCAGATTAGCTTCAGCAACGCTTGCTGACGCATGCCAACAGCTGTGCTGCACTGCTTCCACGATCCTACTGCTGCTGGGTTAGCGTTTCCGGATGAGGTACAGCTTTGAGATGCGTTGGAGGAGAAGGAGTCAGAGAGGTAGGTGCTGCTGTTATCCAGTGGGAGGGACGGCGGTGCAGCTGTTTGTGGCGTGGGCAACACCCGTGCCGTAGCAGGTGAGGAATCGCTGCCAGGCTCCACAAGGTTCACCCAGTGCGCGGTAAGGGAGATGTATCGACCCTGGCCGAACGCACTCGTCCAGGTGTCAGTGGTGAGGTGAACCTTGCAGGCAACGGCATTCTTCAAGCTTCGGGTTATTTTGCTGACCACGTGCTCATGCAACTCAGGCACTGCAGAGCGCGCAAAGTGGTAGCGGCTGGGAACCACGTAACGTGGGATGGCCACTGACATCATGCCCTTGAAGCTGTTTGTCTCCACCAATCGATATGGCAGCATTTCGCAGGCCAGAAGCTTGGCTATGCTGGCTGTTACTGCCACGGCCCGGGGGTCATTTGCTGGCAATTTCCTCTTGCGCTCAAACATCTCCGACACAGACAACTGAACCGTAGCGCTGCACACGGAAGGGCTGTTGGTTGTTGTGTTTGATGAACACTGGGAGACCTCAAGAGCACTACTCCGGAAAGTGACAGTGTCAGCGTCGTCTGATGTTTGTGAATGTTGTGAACCACGCAATGGCTGGGCTACTGCTGCTGCTGAGGCGGGTCTGGTGGTGAGTCTGGTGAACCCAAGGGAGGCAGTGTTGTTTCTGGTACCCTGTCCTGACGCGTTTGCCCAAAGAGTGGGATGTTTGGATAGCATGTGACGGCTCATGCTGGTGGTGGAGAGGTTGTTAATATTTTTCCCCCTGCTCAGGCGGGTCTTGCACACCTTGCAAATCGCCATGGTAACATCCTCAGTGCAGTCTTCAAAGAAAGCCCAGACTTTGGAGCACCTGCCTCCTTGCTGGCGATTTCTGTTTGCTCCTCTTTTGCCTCTCACTTGAACTTCCACGCTTGTGGTGCCTGAAATTGCGCGCCGCCTACCTTGTGGCACAAGGCGAACTCGTGCAGCAGTGTGTTCTTCAACAGACTCATCTGTGCTGCTGCTACGACGGCGATGTTCTCGTTCACAAACAAAATCTGGGTCTCTGTCCACATTGTCCATACCCTCCTCTTCCATCTCCTCAAACTCGTCATATGTCATTGTGGGCCACCGCCGTGGAGTAGAGCTCCCCACAACAACCTCTGCGCAGCACACTCCAACGTCGTCTTCCAGATCTTGTCGGCCGACCTCCTGCAATTGCAACCCCTCCTGCCCAAATTGCTCTGGGATTTGGGTTTCCGAGTCCTCTTCGGACTCGCCTTGTATTTCAGTGCGCGGTGCATTTCCCACAGTTAACGGTTGTGAATCCAGGCACAACATTTCTGGCTGTTCCTCCATTGACCTTTGAAAGGTGGAAGTTTGTTGGGCTGGGAATAGCTCCTGCGAATACCCCATTGTGTCCTGAGGTAATTCATCGGACTGGTTATCTGGCAGTTGTGTGCGTGGTGTCGCTGCCGGTTGTGTCAGCTTTGTGCCCACTGGCTCCTTGTAACTGGCTGAGGACTCGGACCTCGTGCGTGATGTGCTGGTGCTGCTTAACCCACTGCTGGACGCTTGAGAGGTCATCCAAGTAATTATCTGGTCCTGTTCTTTTGGATTTGTGAGGGTTGTTGTCCTGGACAACATGGGCGGTATTGAGTGGGTTTTCTTGGGTGCTCCCCTGTGGCCTGTACGTGAACCGTCAGGGGAAACACCTCTTCCCTTGCCCCTCCCTCTTTCACCGGATTTCTTCCTCATTTCACTTATCCTTACAGTACACGCTGACTGGCAGCAGTACAGTGGCAGTACAGAAATGCTATACAGTACCACTATTCCCAGCAGCGACACAGAGCACAATGCTATACAGTGACGGGTGAGCGGTGTACCACTATTCCCAGCAGCGACACAGAGCACAATGCTATACAGTGACGGGTGAGCGGTGTACCACTATTCCCAGCAGCGACACAGAGCACAATGCTATACAGTGGCGAACGAGCGGTGTACCACTATTCCCAGCAGACACAGAACAGTACACAGAATGCTATATAGTGTGGCTGAACGAGCGGTGTACCACTATTCCCAGCAGACACAGAACAGTACACAGAATGCTATATAGTGTGGCTGAACGAGCGGTGTACTACTGTTCCCAGCAGACACAGAACAGTACACAGAATGCTATATAGTGTGGCTGAACGAGCGGTGTACTACTGTTCCCAGCAGACACAGAACAGTACACAGAATGCTATATAGTGTGGCTGAACGAGCGGTGTACTACTGTTCCCAGCAGACACAGAACAGTACACAGAATGCTATATAGTGTGGCTGAACGAGCGGTGTACCACTGTTCCCAGCAGACACAGAACAGTACACAGAATGCTATATAGTGTGGCTGAACGAGCGGTGTACCACTATTCCCAGCAGACACAGAACAGTACACAGAATGCTATATAGTGTGGCTGAACGAGCGGTGTACTACTGTTCCCAGCAGACACAGAACAGTACACAGAATGCTATATAGTGTGGCTGAACGAGCGGTGTACTACTGTTCCCAGCAGACACAGAACAGTACACAGAATGCTATATAGTGTGGCTGAACGAGCGGTGTACTACTGTTCCCAGCAGACACAGAACAGTACACAGAATGCTATATAGTGTGGCTGAACGAGCGGTGTACCACTGTTCCCAGCAGACACAGAACAGTACACAGAATGCTATATAGTGTGGCTGAACGAGCGGTGTACCACTGTTCCCAGCAGACACAGAACAGTACACAGAATGCTATATAGTGTGGCTGAACGAGCGGTGTACTACTGTTCCCAGCAGTGACACACAATGACTGGGGGGGACCCTGGCTAGCGTGGCTGGAGCGCGAACTACCCTGCCTGCCTACCCAAAGCTAAACCCACAGACAAATGGCGGAGATATGACGTGGTTCGGGTATTTATTTACCCGAACCACGTGACAGTTCGGCCAATCAGAGCGCGTTCGGGTCCGAACCACGTGACCCGTTCGGCCAATCACAGCGCTAGCCGAACGTTCGGGGAACGTTCGGCCATGCGCTCTTAGTTCGGCCATATGGCCGAACGGTTTGGCCGAGCACCGTCAGGTGTTCGGCCGAACTCGAACATCACCCGAACAGGGTGATGTTCTGCAGAACCCGAACAGTGGCGAACACTGTTCGCCCAACACTACTCTATAGGTGTAAGGCTGCATTAAATCCAGGTATGGGTATCGGCAATCCCTTAGCTATGCTTTACGGTGCAGATTCCTAGCTAAGGATTGTGGATACCCATTCCTGGATTGAGCGCATCCTTACACCTATAGATGTACCTTGCAATGCATAGCCACTTGTTTGTTGAAGTTTGGATCCCTAGAGGATTTGAATAAGCATTGAGCAAATGTCACTCCTGTGCTTTCAAAACCTGGATTTAAAACTCTCATTGTTTTCCAAGATAAAGTGGCCACTGGGGCATTGTAACATACATATGCAGAAGTCAGTATTGGAAAAATCATTTCCTCTAATATAATATCCCCTACTGCTATGCGGGTGATAATCATCCCTATGATTACTGAATAATATACATGACAGTGATTGCATTTGTAGCAACTTTGTTCAAAAACACATATGGCTTTTTGCTATATTTGGTCCATAGGTCAGCTTGTACCAGGTAGTTCCTCACATTTCTCTACTATTCCCATAAGAAAACAAGTGGGGCTGCCTAATTTTGGATGATGACTCCTGTTGGCTTAGTTAGTAGATAGACTTCCGCATGGCCTTTTCAATCACACAAAAGATAATTTTTCCATATCTGCCCTTGCTTGTCTTCTCATTTCTTTATTCGCGGAAATGTCCCATGCTTTTGGAACAGCCATATCAATCACTTTCTCTGGGTGATGGCAAATGAGGAATTGTTCCTTCATGCTGGCAGTTTCAATTGCTCTCTGCTGCGAATCAGAACAGTACAGGGAGAAATTGTGAGATTGGCAAACTCTTGAGAAAATGCTATGGATGTTAGTTTGTGAAATGTTGTAATATGTTATCAGAAGGTGTAGAGTAGAGGTTAGTACATACAAACACATGACGTACTCAAACCATAACATCCAAGAATGGAAGATTTATACCTCGGTCTTAAAGGTTTTTCCATCAAAACACATTGTTACAGGACTAGGAATTACAGCAGTGATGTAGCTAGAGAAGATGGGGCCTCATAACAAAGCTATAATGGGTCCATCAGATGTAGGCACTCTTGATGGCACCTGCCCCTACCCTATTGGACATGAGTTAATTGGGCAATTTACATTCTCATGCAATCATCACCGCATATAGTCCATGGGCACTGAGACAACGTCAGAGGGTGGAGAACCATAAGAGGGTGGAGAAACACATGAAAGTCAATAGTGAATCAATCAAATACCACCTGGGGCCCCTCTGCCCCAGGGCCCCAAAGCAATTGCTATGGCTTCTATGGCTATTGCTACGCCCCCGGGTGGGAGGTAACTTCAAATCACGGGGCCCCAAGCAAAATTTTGATGCCCCCCCCATTATTGTTCACACCCTTTCCCTTGCTAACCCCATGTGACACTGGCAACCAAGGGTCTCATCTTGGCGTACGAGAGGTATCGGCGCAGGAGACTTGGGCGCAGGATAGAGCCGGTATATGGCTGATCCTGCTGTTGCACAAGTTCCCGGCCGTGTTAAATACTATTCCCCCTCCAAGCCGCCATGGATGGTGGGGAGTGAAATGATTCGGCTTCCAGCAATTGCTGGAGGCCAAATTATTGTGCTTTATAAGCAACTTCAGCTCCGTCTTCTGACGGCGCGGAAGTTACTCCCTGTGCACTGCTAAAGCCGTAATTCCTATGGTGGCGCCGGCTGCACCCAAGTCTCCTGCGCTGGATTAACAGTGTTCGCTCATCTTGCAAGAGTCATCAAACAAGTGTGGGCATCACAATCTTCACACCCATAATAACTGTAGCTATAAAGGCACCTGATCTGGAATACAGATCCTGGAGTTACAGGAGTTCCTTGTAGTTATGCCCCTGCATTCTACTATATGTTCCCCTCACAACGTTCTGCTTCAAATATTATAAACACTAAAAATATGGCTATTTCACACATACAGTTTCTTTTCAGTGTATTATTTAGCTATTTAGCTGTTGGCCTGGGGTTTAGCTTTAGAGTTTTCTAGCCATTTGTGTAAAATAATGCCCATTTTACAGCCCATATAAACACTGTGCGTTTGCCTGCCATTTACTACGATCCTCACAGCAGCCACTACAAGTGGTGAAACGGCAGTCAGAGAGCAATTGCACTTCATTAGAAAGAATAGAAAGGCCTCAGCACAACTTCTGTACCTCTAATGTCTTATTTTGCTGTGATATTGTGAAAGGAGGGAAAACTGATAGGCTGAGCAGTGAATGAGTTCTCTTGTCAGAGTGCTGCCTTTATGGCTTGCTTTGAACCTAAACCTTACACCAATACCGTGTTCCAAGCAGGTGATCCGAAACATCAAAAGGAGGCATTCTTGTGATGAAAGATGTATTCATTTTGCCGACTCTAAAGAAAAAAACCTTTCATGGAATTCCTAGGGGGAAACATGATTTATAAACCAAACACAGCACTGCTGCTGTGCTGATCTCACAATACTACATAAAATGAGAATTGTGGTAGGAGTGCTTCTCACCGGCTCCTCAAACCTAAAAACGTCACTTATATTAGCGGGTTATTAATGTACTCTGCACATGCAATGGGTCACGTCCGTAGTCAGGAAACACTGTGAGGAAAATGTAAGCACTTAGCTTAGTGGTCTCTGTAACCCTCTACGCTTCACTAATGCACTGTTTGTGTGTGAGGTTTTCATCAGCGATTCATCTGGATGTAATAGTACAGCAGGTTCAGACTAAGGGACCATTCATAATTTTAGTGCTCAAGGTTGCTTCATTTTCTTCTCTGAAAGTGTATTAATGTTTATTATTTTCAGTGTGACAGACATTAAAAAGTGCTTGAAAAATGCACATAAGACGCATTAAGCATACATAATCCTAATTGCCGAGGCCAATTGCTTTGCAGGTAGCATTGGTTCACTGCATTGCTTCAAACCCAACATTATCATGTTTACTGATAATTAATCATATAGGCCAAAAATGTTGTCTATTTAACTAGTGCAATAAATATGTACAGTATACAGTAGTGTCACTGATCATTGTATTATAAATGTATATGACTGCAGACAATCAACCTAAAAATGTTCATTCGAATTCTGCGGAATTGAAACTTTTGCATTTCCGATCAGAATTGGATTTTTGTGAAAATACCGCAATACCAACTCAGTTATTTTGGCCCACTCACAGAACTTGGAAGCATTGGACCAGTCAAAGAACACAGAACCAACTCGATAGTATTTGGCCAATCAGAGAATGCAAAAAATGACTGGATCTAGACTTTCTGCTGCCTGCAGCAAACTTTGAAGGATGTGCCGCCTATTAGATGTCAATACTACTGATCAAAGGCAGTGATTGGCTCAATGACGGTGCTGAGGTCCCGCCTGCGAGACCATCGACACCAGTTAGCAAAAGGAGCAGCGGGTGGCTATGATTGGCCGGTCTGGTGCCAGCACCCTCGCCTGATTGATCGCATGGCATAGCTTCCCCTCTGACTGGCCATGGTGATCTCTCATCAGTGTTGGGGTTTTACCGAAGCATACCTCGTTAAGGGGAATATGTCAACACCGCACCTGCTTATGATGTCATAGGGACGAGTGGCAGGTGCCACTGGTCGAATGAGGACAGAGATTCGAGGATGCATGGATGAGGAGGGTGTGCCAGGATGGCGTGCAGGAGAGCAGAGAGGAGGCAGGCACCAGGTGGCCCAAACTGTTTGTCCAAACGCCCCCCCCCCCTGGATTTTGCCACCCGTATCACGTGATTCAGGTAGCTTTCTGATAGGTCCGCCTCTGACTGCACACTACAGTACACCTGATGAAGGTCGGAGTGTTTAGTCATTGTCTAATACACTTTGAAACGCAAGTTTTGGCACGTAGTTTGCTTCTTTCTTACTCTGGTCAATGGGTCCCTTTTAAACACATTTTACTTGGCACGTGACCAAACTGATACAATCAAGGATGTTGTATTATAATTGGTTCATTTAATAATCTCCACTCTCTGCTATGAGTGGATGACAGGTACACTTTAAATCGTGCCCATAATAGATGTAATATAACACCCTTTCATCACTAAAACATCTTTGTACAATGCCTGTGACTTGGCAGTGTCTAATGATGATAAAAAGTTGTCAATAACAATGTGGTTGAATAAGAGGCATTTGTCAAAACTTGACGATCCTATGAATAATCCATGGTTTAATTATTGCTTTAATGCATCACAGCACTGCTACAGTTTGGCAGTTTGTACTCGCTATTGTCAGTTACTGTAAAACAAAACCATTTTGTGTTGGGAAACAAATAGAAAAGATAAAAATATTTCATAGATAATACCTCAGAATGAGTACTCCTGTTTTCCCAGAAAATATATTCATTACAAGAGAACTACAATGTAAATAGTGTGCCAAAAATCAGGAGCATAACTATATTTTGCTAGGCCTTCCAGCAGAGCTCTTTTGGCACCCCCCCCCCACCCCCCAGCAAAACCCTTACTCTCCATCTTGTCAGTATTTAGCTACCCTCCATCATGGGGGACCTGGGGCTGGGGGAAGGGGGGGGGGCTGTTCCTGTACTTAAAAAGGAACTCCAGTTGACATTTTAGTGTTGGCAGGTGATGTAGCTGCTGCATGGTTTTTGGCAGCTGGAAACAGCTGTAAACAGCTATTTCCCACAATGCAACAAGGTTCACAGACAGGAAACTGCCAAAATAAGTACGTGCTTTTCTTGTGGGTGGGGTTTCTTGTGAGAGGGTTTTCACCACAATATCAGTCATACAGCGCCCCCTGATGGTCTGTTTGTTAAAAGGAATAGATTTCTCATTTAAAATGGGGTAACAGCTACCGATTGGGATAAAGTTCAATTTTTGGTCAGAGTTTCTCTTTAAGATGCAGAGCAGCAGTGTGCCATACAGTATCTACTTTTGGCGAATTGGGCAGGTCACCCTCACTTCTCTTCAGCATATAAGCACCATACAGCCTACCATCTTACAGCTGTGGTCCCTGCATGTCATGTGACAGGCTTCGAGAGCTGCATGATGAAAGGCTTATGACACCTGTACACCAAAGTGGAGTGAGGGGGCAGAGCCGTATCTACAGGAGAGCAGCCCCTGCAGCGCTGGGGGGTCCAGAGCTGTAGGGGGGGGCAACTACTAACCAATAAAGGGGTTCATCCTTCAGATCAAGTGTTTTTGTTGCTACACGTGTTATGGGTGTGGAGATTATGATGTTCAAACTTATTTTATGACCCTTGCAAGATGGGTCCCCAGACTGTGATGGTCATCAAGGGTAAGCAAGGGAAAGGATGTGAACATTGGGGGCCCCATCACGGTTTTGCGGGGGGTGGGGGGGGATGATTTGTAGTTATGTCCCTGATGAGGAGGGTCTATCCTGCCACTGCTGCTCTGAATCTTAAAGAGACTCTGTAACAAAATGTTGAGCCTTATTTCTTCTATCCTATAAGTTCCTATACCTGTTCTAATGTGGTCTGTCTTACTGCAGCCTTTCCTAGTTGCACTGTCTCTGTAATAAATCTTATCTTCTTTCCTCTGTCGGCTCTGTCGGGCTCAGGCTGGAATGTGTGGAATGTGCAGCACTGCTTGTGATAGGCAGAAGCTTTACACACCCTCTCCAAGCTCTCCTCTCAGCCTATCACACTCTGGTTAGTAGCCATATCTTTTGTTTGTAAACACTGCCTAAAACTGACAATTACAAGCCAGAATTGCAGCAGGGAGAGGCAGAAAGAGCACAGAGGGGCCCAGGAGAACATAATGAATAGAATGGTAAGCTTGTTATTGTAAGAATTTTAGAGTACAGATTCTCTTTAAGTACAGGAACAGGCTCTCCCAAGGCCCTTGAGCCACCCGTGATGGAGGCTATTGTTACACCCCTGACAAAGATTTTACCTGAGGTTGTAGATACTGATCCTTATTTACCAAGGTGAAGGATTGCAAATTGTGGTTTTTCCACTTAGTAGGCCATTGCAGCCATGCTCCATAAAGCAAAGTGCCATTGCACCCTGCTTGGAAAGTAATGTGACTGCAATATGCCAAAATCTTCTCCATTGAAATAAACAGAGAACGCATCCCAGCTGAAATGTTCTCCATTGAAATGAATAGAGATCATAACTGTAATCATTATGACTTCACAGTGTTTTGGTGACAGGCTGGCCAATCATGAAAATAAGACCTATTGCTGTGCTGCACAATTTTTTCCAAACCTTTTTTTGTGTTTGCACATTAAAGTAGGGATGGTCAGAATTCCCTATTTCCAAATCCAACTAAATTCATGCTTTCTGATAAGTGTATTTCCGATTCCACAGATTTCTGTGGAAATCTGAATTTCTGATTTCCATACAATGTTTTTTTTCAATAAAGTTAGTTTATTGTGACAATAAAAAAAAAAGCAGAATCCAATATTTTTGTAGATGCACGCTGTTATGCCAAACCCACATTTCCTATTGGCAACTGTAGTAAACGTCTGCATTCTCTGATTGGTCTAATACTTCGCAAGTCTTCTGATTGGACTAAAATTACCGTGGTAATCCAATTTCCGTTGAAAAAAAATCGGCATTCTCTGAATGGCCCAAAATTTTTGTGGGGAAAAATTCAGCATTTTCTGATTGGTCCAATGCTTTTGAGTTCTGTAATTGGGCAAACATTTCTGACATGCGGTAATGTGCTTTTTCCGTGGATTTTTTATTTCTGCATGCCGATTATTGCCGTGGTAACCTGATTTCCGAAATTTTGCCGAAATTTTCCGAGTAACCCTACATTTAAAGGACATCTGAAGTGAGAAGACTTTGAAGGCTGCCATATTTATTTCCTTTTAAACAATACCAGTTTTCTGACAGCCCTGCTGATCTATTTGGTTGCAGTAGTGTCTGAATAACACCAGAAACAAGCATGCAGCTAATCTTGTAAGATCTGACAGTAATGTCAGAAACACCTGATCTGCATGCTTGTTCACAGTCTATGGCTAAAAGGATTAGAGGCAGAGGATAAGCAGGACAGCCAGGCAACTGGTATTGTTTAAAAGGAAATAAATATGGCAGACTCCATATCCCTCAAGTTACAGTTGTCCTTTAAGTGTTTGTATGTGGGTAATGAGGGGCTGTGCACAGATGATAATAGTAATAATAATAATCTGAACATTTGTATAGCGTTTTTCTCCTGTTGGACTCAAAGTGTTCAAGAGCTGCAGCCACTGGGACATACTCAAAAAGCCACCCTGCAGTGTTAGGGAGTCTTGCCTTGAACGCCTTACTGAATAGGTACTGACCCTAACCAGGATTCGAATGCTGGTCTTGCATGTCAAAGGCAGAGCCCTTAACCAGTACACTATCCAGCCTATCTTGCTAACAGCAAATTGATGCAGATTGGGGATGGGGAGGGAAGGAGGTAGATGACTGCTCTCATATGTTTTTGCTACTAGATGCTTGGCCTGATTCACTGGGCTCACATCTGTCAGATACCTTCTCTGTGGTTGTGGACTCAACAGGATAGACTGTAGATTCTTGCATATGACCCTACCAAAATTCTGTGTAGGTATTTACTTTCTGAATGCTGTCTGAAGCCTGTACACCCTCCACACTGCTAGAAAATGAAATATGTTTTTTTGTCTGAGGAAATCCCTATAAAGAATGGCACAAGGCAGGGCTGTCCCCTCTCGCCCATGCTTTTTGCCATGTACATGAAACTACTGGCCTCTAAAGTTCAGAGATCCCCAGATATTCATGGGATAAAAGGTAGGAGATGAGGAATTTACAGTGTCCGTATTTGCAGCCAATACTATGTTCTGTCTTATTAATCCAGAGATGTCCCTTCCACTAAAAACTTCCTATATGTATCTCAGAGGTGCAACTGCAAGCTCTGCACCAAGCGTTTGGTTTTATTTGTTTTTATTTTATCTCTTCAAATCTGGCTGATCTTTTATGGTTAACTATACCCCACTCTTCTAGAAACTGTGGCATCTGCTTCTTATTTGGGCACATAAACTGAGTTGAAATGAACGTCCTCCCAAAACGCTTATTATTTCAGAGCCCTCCCTAAACTCGTGTAAACTAGAGACCTGACAAAGCTCCAGAATCAGATAACTAGAGTTATATGAAAAGGAAAGTGCCCCAGAATTAGGTTCAGTTACCTGGCTAAATAAAAGGTGGAACTACCTCTGGTAAAACTGTCCATCTATCGCAAAATCTTGGGACAACTGTTTCCAACAAATCTCCCTTACCTTAGGATTTCTGGTATCTAAAGACAAGCAAGCATTACCCGGGTCTACATAAACACCACAATAAGCATGTCTGCTTGATTTGTGCCGCTAATAGATGCCTGATAGTGCCACATTGGAAGGGACCTCTACCTCCATCCTCTTGGTTCCTTCAAAAAATCTGGTGGATCTACCTCATGGAACAGAATACCTATACTCTGAAATCCACTGTACAAATATTTAATCAAGGGTGGTCTCCTTGGATAGCATACTTCCTGCTGGGCCAGTCATCCTCAGTATAGTTGACCATGTTTATGTTGCATCCATGGCAGTATATCGTACTGTAATACCTATAGAATGTTATCTGTATACATATCTCTTCCTTTTATATGTGACACCTTGTTGAATTGGACAGACAAATGTTGTTATCATATGTCATGTCTGATTCCAATAAAAATTATAGGAAAAAAAAGAGCACAGAAAAACATTTTCATTGTAAATACTACGATTAATAACAGTTAGGATTTTTTATTTAAGTCTTTCAACAGCGTAAAAAGAATCACAAAAAGCTTTCGCTATTAATCGTCATTCACACAGGGAGGATGTTGAGAATTAACCATTTTAATCCATTTAATCTCTCAGCAACATACTTCTGCTGTTGTCACTCCCAGGAGATGACATCTTGACCCCAACATCTGCCACACAAACCTCGTCTAAAGTACTTATCGTTATTACTGTCACCAGTCACTAGAATGCCAAATCCAGCATTGAACGCAGCACTAGTACTCTGCTAGTGGTGTATGCAGTCCACAGCTCTGTGAGAAAAGATCTGTACACTGGGAAGACCATGCAATCAAAGCTAAACATAGGAGAGATAACTCTGTGGTTCAATTACTTTGTAGTCTTACCGAAACAAGTAAAAAGGACACATGCGGCCATCTGGTAAAAAAGGTGCTGCACAGAGCATAATGTTATTAGCAGCTCTTGCGGGGCCCGATGTATAATAAGGGTGCATGGTAATGTTTATCTCTAATGCTAATAGCTGCAGCCCGTGCTGGGGCCACTAGCAAATTGTGGCTATAAACAGCGGACGCAAACTGCTATGCAAATTGTGGCTATAAATATCCCAAATTACTGCTAATTAGTTACCTCTAATAGCTATCGCCAAATAGGGTTAGACGGTGGGGAGGGGGGGCTTTATGGCCGAGGGCGGGGGGGATTTAGTGTTAGGCGTATGGGGTGGTTAAGGTTAGGCTCCACTAGGTTTTTTTTTTTACCATTAGACAGCGCTAGGTGGCATCAGCTAGTGTTAGGCATTGATAGGGAGGGTTCTGTGTGAGAATAGTGTTAGGTCATAGTAAAATATTTTACAATCAAAAATTAATTAGTAGAATATAAGTAATTTTACCAATATTATACTAGCGGCTATATCTGGCACATTCTTTACCAGGCGCCGTTTTTACAGGACTTCCTTCTTACACTTCGAGTAAAAATGCAATGGTGTCAAGGGATCCATAATACATTTCTAAGGATAATGAAGGGCTCATTCTAGACTTCTCAGGAAGTGTGAAACAGGCTATCTATGTCAAACTGGGACATCCATCTCTAATGGGAAACGGGGCCTTAAATACCATTTATCATCAATGTTCAATGCCGTTCTAACATTTTTTTCACAGATGCTTCAGGCTGGGAGCACACTAGGCAGAAACGCTAGCGTTGCGTAAAACACAGTGCTTATGCTTATAATGTTAGTCAATGGGCCGCATAAAAAATGCATATAAAAATGCATATGTGTGTTGCATGCGTTTTAAAATATGCGTTTTTAAAAACGCTGGTTTTGTTGCATGTTTTTCAAAAATGTATAAAAAAAGGCACACAGTGAAAGTCAATGGTAACGCAATGTAATGCGTTTTTTATGCGTTTTTAAAAAATAAACTATGTTTTCTGATGTATTTCCGCTTCCTGTTGTCTTCCTAGGGTTTTGCATAAAATGCAATAGAAAAATGCATGCAAAATGCACACACAAAACGCAAAAAAACGCATGAGCGGGAACAAAAAATGCAAAACACATACGCATAGAAAACGCATGGAAAATGCAATACAAAGGCACAAAAGATAATCAGTTTCAGTTAGGCTATACATTTTGTAGTCTGGAGAACATCAGTTATCTGTACACATAAACATATGGGTATTTCTTTCATCTCATTGTACTAATATGAAACATCTTCTTGTACCTAGGTTCTCAACACTTGGTACATGTACCCCAAGGGGTACTTTAGTTGAACTCAGGAGGCACTTAAGCTTCTTTAAGTCAATCCATTATAGTAAATTTTGAGATTAAAAAAAATAATCCTATACAGTGTATACAAATCTGAATTGCTATTTTTAGTTAGAAGGATTAAGGGATGCTTTGGAAAGCATTCATACACAATTATGAATTACTTCTAACAACTAGTTATGCATCAAGGGGTACTTGAGATCATGTTATCCATAATTGGGGGTACTTGGTCAAAACAGTTATTAACTAAGAGGTACTTGCTATAATAATTTGAGAACCAGTATTCTACAACAGCGTTTCTCAATATTATTATTTAAAAAAAAAGATTTAATTGGCTCCTGACGTGTGATCACTGTAATAGTGACCATATATGGTACATTTCTTCATTTTTTTCGATAAGATAATTTTGTTAGATTATTCTGTTACATTAAAAAAAATCGTATAGTTGTTTTCAAGGTACCATACACAAACGTTCGATTTTTCAGAAAATCCAGAAAAAATGATTGAATATAAAGATTTTTCCAACATGTCCGATCGGATCAGATTTATATATATAAAAACAATGGAATAATCATTTGTTTTTCTAAATAAAAAAAAATATTTTCGACTGTCATTCGATTTGATGGTCGAATAAACTGGAAAATCGAATGTTTTTATTGTACCGTGTATGGGCACCATAATGTAAATGTATCACAGTGATCACGGAGGTAGGAGCCAATGAAATCAGCTCCTGGCCGACTCATGGAGCCCTGCTGTCTTAGTGACGGCAGAATGATTGGGCTGCAGCGACGGGAGAGCGGCATGATCGGTGGTAGCGGCGGGTCCGTGCGGCATGGTAACTGAAATCTACACCCTGGCAAGGATAACAGGTCCCAAACAGGGCATAGATTTTAATTAGCCTGAACCAGAAGCAGTAAGGGCCCTTTTCCACTACACAGCTGAATCGCAAAATCGCAAATCGCTAGTGATTTTTAAATCGCTAGGGTTGCTACTTTATCATAGAAATCATGAGAAGTATTTTCCACTATAGTGATTCAATTTGGAAATCGCAATCGCTTTCTGTAGCGATTTTTACAGTGATAATACAATGCAAATGAAAAATCGCAATCGCTGGCGTTTGTGATTTGTGATTGCGATTGCTAGTGGAAAAGGGCCCTAAGGGGATTCCGCAATGGCATCTCCCATATTCCTCTCACTTCAACTTTCATTTAAAGTGGGAGACAAACAAACAAACATGCACCTGAAACAGATACATGGGAAAATGAAATAACAATCTGTTGTGTCACCTACCTGGTAGAGGAATGTGTAGGGGCCACATTGTAAATGCTTTAACAGGTAAAACACATTACTATACGTATTTCAATCATATATTTAGCAGTTCACCTTGCGATCCACTATAATGCCCTATGTGTCCAGTTACACACCTCACAAGAGAGTGCTTCAGTAATGACAGACCCTCTTATCGCTTGTCATGAGTGTCATACATTAGTGACGCAAGTCCTCCCTCTACATTCACACAGTGCAGTCTCGTGTGTCACTTCACACTAACATCCACAGTAAGACCAGGATGTGAGCCTTTGATAACATCAGCTCTATTAATCCACCGGGGAACTAGATCGGGAAATCCATTTGTAGGAATAAGCTGAATATCTTCTTACGTAATCAGAAAAACGTCCTCAAACTAATCCTCTTTCTCAGTCACTGGCATGACATGCTTCTAACCAGGGCACTTTCTCCAAGTGTTAAATATGGATTTTTCTTTTTGTGCCTTTAATATATTTTACTAAGTAAGCAATGCATTTGTAGATTATTCTCTTTGATTTACAAAGAGAGTTGAACACTAGAGAACACTAATGCATTTGTAGCCACCACTAGAAAGGGGGGTGTGTGAGGAAGGACAGGCACACGCTGTATAATGATAGGAAATCAATACAAGACGTGGGGAGAGGTACCGTAAATACAAGGAGACCACTGCCATCTGCCTTTTCACTAATTGATTTTAAACCTTAACATTGCTTTGATTTTATTTCTTTTTTTACATACAGTATTACGTTACATTCTTTTTTCATGATACTTGGCCAGTGATTGCTGACAAGTGCTCCAGGAAACGTTGCTGCCCTTTGATGTTGCATGTGGAAGTCTCTTCTGTCATTATACATGCTTTACATGTTGAGCTTTAGGTTTCATAGTCCTACCCAGGATACATATATCATTATTATTTTTTATTTATATAGCGCCAACATCTTCCGTTGCGCTGTAAATAGTACAAAACAAATGGACCTTCAATGCTACCTATAGCAAATTAAAGTCTTGCCTAAATAGGTGTATTCTGAGAGTATGTCTGAAGGCCCTTTTACACTTAATGCATTGCATTGAGTTGCGTTAAGTTGCGTTGGGTCCCATTTTGGCAGATGGGATGCAACTCAACGCAGCTCAACACAACATATTAAGTGTAAAAGGGCCCTCAAGGTTTCCAGGCTCAGAGAATGACGGACAGGGTGGGGAAGTCCGATCCAAAGAACAGGTGATTCTTGTGAGAAGTCCTGGATGTGGGAATGAGAGGAGGTGACCAAGCTAGAGGATTAGAGGGTTTTTGGGGTGGAAGGTATATGGTGATTAATAAGGAAATGTGGGATGTGGAGATTAATAAGGAAATGTAAGGAGGTGACAACTTATGTAGGGCTTTGTATGATAAGGTGAGGAGTTTGAACTGGATATATATACAATATATATATATATATATATATATATATATATATATATATATATATATATATATATACAGGATCTTCTCAAAAAATTAGCATATTGTGATAAAGTTCATTATTTTCTGTAATGTACTGATAAACATTAGACTTTCATATATTTTAGATTCAAATACACACAACTGAAGTAGTTCAAGCCTTTTATTGTTTTAATATTGATGATTTTGGCATACAGCTCATGAAAACCCAAATTTCCTATCTAAAAAAATTAGCATATTTAATCCGACCAATAAAAAAAAGGTGTTTTCAAAACAAAAAAAGTCAATCTTCAAATATTTATGTTCAGTTATGCACTCAATACTTGGTCGGGAATCCTTTTGCAGAAATGACTGCTTCAATGCGGCGTGGCATGGAGGCAATCAGCCTGTGGCACAGCTCAGGTGTTATGGAGGCCCAGGATGCTTCGATAGCGGCCTTAAACTCATCCAGAGTGTTGGCTCTTGCGTCTCTCAACTTTCTCTTCACAATATCCCACAGATTCTCTATGGGGTTCAGGTCAGGAGAGTTGACAGGCCAATTGAGCACAGTAATACCATGGTCAGTAAACCATTTACCAGTGGTTTTGGCACTGTGAGCAGGTGCCAGGTCGTGCTGAAAAATGAAATCTTCATCTCCATAAAGCTTTTCAGCAGATGGAAGCATGAACCCACTTTTGAACCAGAAACAGCGGCAGAAGCGCCTGACCTGGGCTACAGAGAAGAAGCATTGGACTGTTGCTCACTGGTCCAAAGTAGTTTTTTCAGATGAAAGCAACTTTTACATGTCATTCGAAAATCAAGGTGCCAGAGTCTGTAGGAAGACTGGGGAGAGGAAAATGCCTGAAGTCCAGTGTCAAGTACCCACAGTCAGTGATGGTCTGGGGTGCCATGTCAGCTGCTGGTGTTCGTCCACTGTGTTTTATCAAGGGCAGGGTCAATACAGCTAGCTATCAGGAGATTTTGGAGCACTTCATGCTTCCATCTGCTAAAAAGCTTTGTGGAGATGAAGATTTCATTTTTCAGCACGACCTGGCACCTGCTCACAGTGCCAAAACCACTGGTAAATGGTTTACTGACCATGGTATTACTGTGCTCAATTGGCCTGCCAACTCTCCCGACCTGAATCCCATAGAGAATCTGTGGGATATTGTGAAGAGAAAGTTGAGAGACGCAAGACCCAACACTCTGGATGAGCTTAAGGCCGCTATCAAAGCATCCTGGGCCTCCATAACACCTGAGCTGTGCCACAGGCTGATTGCCTCCATGCCACGCCGCATTGAAGCAGTCATTTCTGCAAAAGGATTCCCGACCAAGTATTGAGTGCATAACTGAACATAAATATTTAAAGACTGACTTTTTTTGTTTTAAAAACACCTTTTTTTTATTGGTCGGATGAAATATGCTAATTTTTTGAGATAGGAAATTTGGGTTTTCATGAACTGTATGCCAAAATCATCAATATTACAACAATAAAAGGCTTGAACTACTTCAGTTGTGTGTATTTGAATCTAAAATATATGAAAGTTTAATGTTTATCAGTACATTACAGAAAATAATGAACTTTATAACAATATGCTAATTTTTTGAGAAGATCCTGTATATATCCTATATAATAAAACCTCTAGTTTTTAGTCTTGGGATAGCAGGAGGTGCAGGGGGCGGACGGCTGTGCGCATGCGCCGCAGATTGCAGCTTTGCACGCATGCGTCAGGGAGTGTGGCTGTGCGCAGCAGTTGCATCGGCTTTGCATAGGTAAGGTGGGAGAAAGGGGTTAAGGGGCTTGCGGCCTAACATATATATATATATATATATATATATATATATATATCTATATCTATATATATATATATATATATATATATATATATATATATATATATATATATATATATATATATATTATTCTGATTCATGGACACATAACCACTCTTTATAATGCATGTTCAAAATAGGGCCCTGACATTGGATTAGGGCACAATGTATACTACTGTTGACATTTACATTAAAAGATAAAACACACACAAACATAGAAAAACCTCAGGGCTAGTCCACACTAGTTCAGCACTCCCCTTCAACTCCTACCATCTACATTACATTTCTGCCAAAGTTAGGGTGCATAAGTCAACTCTTTCCACTGCAAAGACATTTACTAACACTAACACATTTCACCAATCATTACTATGTGGGAGCTAGGACTGAAGAATTAGAAAACTGTGCCTAAGGCTTAAAGTGTACCCGAGGTGACACGTGACATGATGAGATAAACATGTGTATGTACGGTACAAAACATATTATTAACTAGGCTGTTTCACTTGCTTTATGTTGCTGCCTGAAAGAGGTAATTTCTAGGCATGAAAGTGACAGCTTCTGTCTTGTCGGGAATATAGTAAACATCACTGATAAGCAAATGACAACCATAAAAGTTTTCCTAGTAGAATACAACTTTTGGGGGCAGGGAGAGATAAAATACATGAACTATTGACCTTTTTCTAACTCTGGGAAACTTAATAGGCTGCCACTGATTAGAGACAGTAAAACATTCAACCTACTTTGTACATTTTTAAATGTAAAATAAAACCATGGGATACGTAAAAAAGTAATTTTTTTAGGAGTAGGAGGAAAAGTACAATTGTTTATCTTATCGGTTTATTTTCACCTTGGGTTTACTTTAAAGGGGTACTATTGTGAAATCAGTGATTTCCAGTTCATGTAATAAATGATATGTGCAAGTGTAGTAACTTTTAACATTAAAGTTAAAATGGCTGAAAGAAAACTAATCTTTACACACTGACATTACCTATTTCAATATATAAAGCCATGATGGAACATTACTGAGGCTGCTGTTGCACATTCCATTCTGTTGTGGGAGACAACTGTACCAGCTGATTTTGTTGCCCGGTATTGTTCACTCCTCTTGTGTGGTAGGAATCTCCTGCCTCGTACTGCATCCTCGTGCCCTTCTGGAACTTGTACTGCTCTGTGTGAACTATGCTATTTATCCTCTGATGACACAAGATTGCAAAACCAGTTGGGAAGGAGATGGGCAGCACCCTTTAACTTGCCCCCACTGTTTGACAAACACACATGTGCAATTCACTACTGGGGTACCAATTGCTTGAGCCCTGTATGCAAGTGGTAGTTTTATGCTTTCTTTTAAATTGTGTTATGTTGTGGTTTTATTGAATAAAGCAGTCTACGCTGCGAACAGATTTTTGTTTTTATAATCATATCCCGAGGCACTGGTTGCTGACACCATATTGGAGAAGTGGTTTATAATTCTGGAGCCTTGGATAATCAATTTAACCAATTTGGATTTGCTCAAGCTTTAAGTACAACCTCATAACATGAGTTGTTTCTGGCTGGTAAACCTTTATTGGTGGTGGTGTTTGGAATACCTGAGGATATTAGACTACGGAATAATGCCAAACTGAAATATTCCACGATTGATAAGACCTTAGCTGATTTTATATCCATGATTTGTTTGAACTTTGGACATTGTTCCCTCTCAGCAACAGTCACCTATTAGAAACCTGTTGGCGCTGATTATTTTATCTATTTTATATTTTTATGTACACATTTTTATTATTATAGTTGAATTTTTATGAAATGCAATTATAAAAATATGCATGAGCTAAGGGTTTAAGGCTGCCAGACTTATTATTCTTCTCACCGCTCTGCATCCACATTCCCCCTCTGTAAATCACTGCGCTGGCTCACAATCCCATTCAGGATTAGTTTCAAGATTTTATTCCTGGCCTATAAATCTGTGCACCAAACCTGCCCTACTACATCTCAAAAGCTTTTTCACAAGTACGGTATACACCAGGCTGTCCATTCCGGTCCTCCAATTACCTTCGTCTAACTGACCCAAGCATTTCCCACTCCCATGCATGCCTGCAGGATTTCTCAAGAGCGGCCCCCACCGTTTGGAACTCCCTTCCACCGCCCATCAGACTTGCTCCCTCCTTCAACTCATTCAAACAATCCCTCAAAACCCACCTCTTCAAGATGGCCTACCCAGCCCCAACCACACAGTGATTCTCCTATCCTGACTGCCTCGTACTTGTATTACTGGGCCTTCCTTAGGGCCAGCCCGAGGCAGAGGGGAGAGAGGCTCCAGCCTCAGGGCGCAGTGTAGGAGGGGACACACAACTCACTCAGCTATCATTCCTCTATTGTGTTTGAAGCAGAGAGAAATAAGAAAAAGGGATGCATGGCAGTGACTGCAAGCCAGATAACTAGAGATTAAGGTGTTGGGGGCCCTAGGGCGTCTCTAATGCTGGGCATACACGGTTCGATTTTGCCGCTCGATTCTCCCGCTCGATCGTTTCGCAGCTGAATTCCGCAGTCGATTCTCTTATCTTCTGCTCATTTTACTTATCTTTTTCCGTTCACTTTAATCCGGAATCGATCGGCGAAAAGATCGGGAGGGAGATCCGACATGTCGGAATTTATCTATCTTAATGACTCAAAATCGAGCCTTGTATTCCCAGCATTAGTCTAATAGCAATCAGTGTGTAATGGCTGGAGTGGGATGGAGGGGCGCACTTTGTTGTGTCAGCTTTGGGTGCCGGAGTACCTTGTCCTGGCTTTGGCCTTCCTAACCAGCCCCAAATCGCATGATCATGTATTTTGTACCCTGTTTGCCTTGTATAGCTTTGTCCTATGTTGTATAACTTTCTTATTTCTGTCATCCTTTGTATCATTTTATGCACTTTTTGTCCAGCGCAGCGTAATATAAGTTAGTGATTTATAAGTCAAATAAATAATAATAATAATAATAATAAGGCTAATGCTAGATGTAGAAGAGAGTGAACACTTACTGAAAAGTCAAAGGACATACAGTATAAGCCAGCAGCAAATAGCAATAATGCTTGCCAACGTTTCCCCATTCTATCTAATACAATAAAGATTATTTGACTGGAGTCCCCTACTCACCCTGTCACAAGCAAAGGCTGTCAAGGAGCAAAAAAGTACAAGCATTTCAGTCCCTTGGAAATCAAGGAATGCAGGAGCAATTGTCCAGTATTCCTGAACCTTAATTACAGTGGCAGAGTGGAGTCTGTGAGCACACCTAGGAGGACGGTGACACATCCATCTTTTCTGTGCGGCAAACACTCATTTAAAGAGGTCTGCAAGCAAAGTGACAGCTGAATAAAGATTATTTGGGAAAAAAGGGAAGCTGAGAAGATTATCTCATTGCTTAAAGATATTCCTTTGGGTTTATTTATCAGTGTTGGAAAAGAAAAGCCCAGAGAACTCAGCATTGTTCAGTCCAGGAATGCGGCAAGGTTTTACATCACTGTAGGAAATGTAGGTCAATACAATGCATTAGAGTCAAGAAAAATTACATTTCAAGTATTATAGAATGAAAAGAATGCGAATTAAGTGAATTGAAATATATGGCTTTCCTAAATGAAAGGTTAGGGGTTAAATACAAACAACAGACAAACAACTAAAGACACAATTTAAATACTTTTATTTGAGTAGTTTTATTTGCCAGAATACGGGTTAAATAACTCTTGTGAACTACACATGCCTGCAATGCTTCATAGGCTAGCTCACTTTTCTCAACCCCAATTACAACAAACATAATGTAGGAAGGAGGAAAAAATGTCATCGGGGGTTTCTAGCCTTTTTGTCACTCCAGGCAAGAAATCCTGTACCCCCCCCCCCCCCCCCCCCCACACACACACACACACACACACACACACAACACACACACATACTCGCACAATAACAAAAATCTGCATGGAGTTTCCATCTTCCCCCAGATTTCATGTTTTCAGGGCAGTATCCCTCCCTCTCTTCAGGCTGCGCTCTCAGCCATAGATGAGCTCATTTAGAATGGACATGTCAGTAAGTTATGTGTATGTCTAGTAGAACAAAACAAAAGTTATTAAGTGGTTGGGAAATTGTAGCTGAATGCATGTACCTATGGCTGCTGAAGAGTCTGTGGTTTAGTGGTTGGGAAGATGTAGCTACATGTGTGTACCCTCGGCAATAACTTTGGCTGATTATTCTGATGGCCTCTCACTCAGAAATAAAACCTCATTCTGACCATACACTATACAACATTATGGCACAATCTCTTCCAGTTTTCCAAATACTTTAAGAGCCTACACACTAAATATTTAAAATGCATGCAGTTTCTTGGTGCTCATAGACAAGGATGTTCTGGATGGACAGACGAAAGTGTCAGAAGGAAGGACTATCTTAAGACACCTGTAGTGTTGCTTGCAAATTTTCGCCAAAGTAATTTCTGCATTGAAAATGCTAATTTCGATTCCAAAAATATATTTGCAAGAAATACAATGTATTTTCACAATGTGAATTTTCACCAAAACTGCGAAAAAATGCAAAAAGAGCCAAAAAACGCAACACATCTTTTATAGTGAAAAATTGCAAAAAAAAAAAAAGTGAAAAACCACACCTTTTAAAGCTAAAAAACAAATCACAAAAATGCAAAAAACCTCAAACTTATAGAAAATGATGTCCAAAGGCTTTTTTTGCTCAAAAGTCAAATTTTACATTATTTATGCAAAAATGAATGCGAAAAAAATATCAACATTTTCACTTATCACCAGTCACCTGTGTTTCTCCTTAGCGGCAATAGAAAATGAAAGTTCAAAGCTCATTGGTTTCTGAGGGTACCGACAGAGCCGGGATAAGGTCCTTCAGCACCCAAGGCTGGGACACCAAAGTGCTCCCCTCCATCCCTCCCACCCCAGCCGTCACACACTGATTGCTATTAGACTAAGAGGCACCCCAGGGACCCCAACCCCCCTCCCCCCCAACACCTTAATCTCTAGTTATCTGGGTTGCAGTCACTGTCATGTATCCCTTTCTCTTATTTCTACCTGATTCAAACTCAATAGGAAATGATAGCTGAGTGAGGTGTGCTCCTACACTGCGCCCTGAGGCTGGACCCTCTCTCGCGTGTACAGGGTGATCTTTCCTACAGACAGGCACAGTTCTTGCCCTTGCATAACATCGTTATTCCCTTCACTGACTCAGATGTGTTTACATCTTGGACCTATTTCAGCCTCTTTGTCCAGGTTTTCTTTTTTCTTTTTATTAATAGAGCATTTTAAAGCAATTCCTTTAAGGTTACACAGATGGGAAATGTTGGCCATAGAAAGCCAATCGTGTATTTAATCAGCGTGTATTTTATAAAACTCAGAACTAATTTAACAGTGGAAAGCCAAATAAGATTTTCCTCTCCTGCCTTGTATAATACGACTCATTGTTTACTTTTGATTAAACTGACTTGAGTGCGGTAGAAAAAAAAAACGAATTTCACACTCACACAGATGGGCCACGCTTTCCGAACAAAAGCACCTTCTGAATGACATCACGGAGATGTCCTTGTTTGGCGGTAATTTGCCCCTAACTGCAACAATAGATAGATCATGTCATTTCCAGCTTGACCTGGCACTGTAGTGCTGCCAGTGACAAACAGCAATGAGGCTTACAGTGGCGAGGGCAGACATACACAGCCCAGTGTGTCTGCTGGCTCTGCACTTCCACCAGCTGTTAATTTAGGGACAGAAGGCAGAAGTGTCACCAGCTTAGTCTGACCACAGCTGGGTTGGCTTGTCAAGCGTGTCCCATGCTCTCAGCTATGGTTTAGCAGCACAATCTCCCATTACATTACCTAAATTGGAAGAAGAATGCGTGATTCCCATGTAATACATGGTATTTCTCTCTGAAGCGTCCCAGACGTCGAGTGAACTGTACAAATATTTCAATAATCCTTAGATCTGATCAACTATCATATCAAATCTCGGTCAAAGACAACTATTATGCATTTCAATTTACTGACGGGATGCAGTCTGCATGCTTAAAGGCTTTCATTTTTTTCATCTGGCATTTACCTCAATAATCCCGTCAGATGTAGTATTCTTATTTTCTGAACACGGACCTCTCTCTCCTAGGAATTGAACTTTGCATATCTCATTAGCAGGAGACAGTAATAGTTCTTACCCAGCTTACTTCAGTCGGATTCTTTACCTTTTATAGTAAAGTGGTAAAATCCTCTGTCTTCGCTCCTGATCACCTGAATATACTCACACCATAATCATTACGGCCGGGATTGTTAGCGTGACATCACAGGTAAGGAGTCATGAAGAGGTATGCCCCTCTGTAGCTTGAGATGGTGGGCAAGTACCAGCATAATAGACGTTCAAAGTAAGATCATTCACTGGGCACCGGGCAGAGGCCTAGTGGATGTCAAGAGGCCCATGTGCCCATAGCTCCCAACTGTCCCTTTTTCAGAGGGACAGTCCCTCTTTGGGAGCCCTGTCCCTCTTTCCTCCTCATTTGTCCCTCTTTCAGGACTTTGTCCCTCTTTCTATGTAAATATATATATTTGTGGATCGGCTCTCAGCTCCTGCTGTGGATTGGCTTCTAGCGAGTGCTACTGTGGGGCTGATTGGCTCCTGCAGGGTCTGTGGATTGGCTTGCAGCTCCTGCTATTGATTGGCCCCAGCAGGTGCTACTGTGTGACTGATTGGCTCGTGAGGTGTCTGTGGATTGGCTTGCAGCTCCTGCTGTAGATTGGCCCCAGCAGGTGCTACTGTGTGGCTGATTGGCTCGCGAGGTGTCTGTGGATTGGCTTGCAGCTCCTGCTGTAGATTGTCTCTGGCGAGTGCTACTGTGGGGCTGATTGGCTCCTGCGGGGTCTGTGTATTGGCTTGGAGCTCCTGCTGTAGATTGTCTCTGGCGGGTGCTACAGTGGGGCTGATTGGCTCCTGCGGGGTTGTGGTTCGGCTCTCAGCTACTGCTGTGGATTGGCTTTGATGTCCAGCTCCGGCTGTTAATCGGCTCCAGTGGGGGCTACTTTAGGGTTGTAAAGCGCACACCACACCATACAATCTTGGTGCTGTAGTTCAATCTTACCACTTTCATGCAGTATAAGAGCTTATTAAATCAATCAAGTGTTTGCAATCGGTTGGCCCGTATACTAAATAGATTTGGTAAGTCTGTGCAAACTAGATTGCATGGTGTGTGCTCCCCCCCTTGGTTCTGTCTGGGCTGTGAACCGGCTCTGGCAGGGAGCATGGCTTCTTAGCTCCGATGGGGCTATGAATTATTTTATGCCCAATTACAAAGTTATCAGCGAGCTCCAGATGCTTTAGCCTAAGTAGAATAGAACCAAAGCTGACAAGAGAAAGTAAGTATTTCTTAGGGTTATCAGTTAGGGTTAGCTTCTAATTAGGAGGGTTAGTACTAGTCACTGCAGTAAGGGGAGTCAAGTTTTCAGTGTTATGGTTAAGAGATTAAAATTGAGTGTCATGAACAGGTTGACAATAGTTGTGAAATTAATGGTTAACTGTCAGGAATGAGGTTTACATTTGGGGAATGTTTGCTGCTACAGAATTATATACCTGCAAAGAAAAGCTAGGGGGGGAACTCTAGCCTGCAGAGGTGTGTGTTAAAGCGGTATCGTCACCATAAAAATCAAATTTCAACAGCAACTGGTCTGAGTGTATTAAGTGATAAAGATGCCAGCCTGCATTCAAAACTTTCAAAACTTTTTCTGCTGTTATGATTTGGAGTTATCACATACTTAAGGATCACTGGCCCTTTAGTAGTCGGTGCCAAAGAATTGCATGCTGGGGGTGCTTTTTATCTACAATCTATTTCTTCTCTTCCCTTTATTTCCCTGCCAGCTGCTTATCTGAAACCTAATCCCCTACTCACTTGTGTTTACAAGCAAGGCTGAGGTGACTCAGCAATTGGAGGAGACAAGAAAAAAAGTAAAGGGCAGAAATTACATCATGAGTTAGCCTTAACTGTGGGCAAAAGACATGGCCCCCACCAGGAACAGAATTCTCGTAATTTACTATATAACATTCACTGAAATCAAAATGTGGACAGTATAATACATGTGTTATGTAAGTAGATCAAGTATTTATCTACTTATATATGTGGTTTTTTTTCCCTGGACTAGTATGGCTGATCCTACTGCTTTAAGAAAAAGTTTAAAGCAGGCTGCTGACTTCAGCTCTGTGCTAGAGTATGCATGTATTGTAATTACACCTCCTAGCAGAGGTTAAAGTGAACTGAGCACAATTTTTAGCACAGAGAGCCTTATAATAGCAAATAAAAATGCATACTAACAATGTGGCTCATTGCTAAAAACATTCCATTCTATCTCTTCTTTTTACATTTAAATGTTTGCTAGAGGCTTGTAATGCTCTAGTTCGGGTAGGCAGATAAGGATAGCTGAAATTAGCAGTAGCAATGTGCAAACAAAAGCTTTTATTATAGGGGGTTGAGCAAACAAGTTAGAGAGTCACACTTAATCACATTCACACCCTCCCCTGGATAAATAAGGGCAGAGGGAAGGGGGGAATGTCAACTTCTACAGTTATTAGAAATCAGGACAAACTGCAGAAAAAAGCTGCTTGGATCCCTTTAATGGATTAGTGTATCACTAGACTAACTCTGTAACCCCCCCCCCCCCCCCCCTTTCCAGAGTCAGAGCAAGAAGCCAAAGTAAGCAGTCAGAGTGCTCACAATTGTCACTCCTGATTCTACTTTGATGTTCTTCTAGGGGCACTATTTACAAGGCATTGTGTTTTGCTGTGCCTGGAACTTCACTTTAAAAATCAATTGGACAAGCTTATTAAATGTGTTGCTTGGAACACTAGAAATGTATTAAATGTTTCCTTTCCTGGTAGCATATAATAATACAGTAAGTAGTTCTGGGCAGTCTGGCCCCAAAATGACCAAACTGTCTGCAATGATTGACATAAAAACAGATAAAAATACACAGTGGGATGTCTGGCTAAATTGCAGTTGTGGTGTATCTTGAATATTAACAAATGTCAAATGAGTAAAACTGAATTTTAGCCAAACTACTTCTTAAAGGGAACCTGAAGTGAGAGGAATATGTAGGCTGCCTTATTTATTTCTTTTTAAAAAATACCAATTTCTTGGTTGTCCTGCTGATCCTCTGCCTCTTGTCAGCAGTGTAGCTAAGGAGCTTTGGGCCTCAGTGTCAGGAACCGGACCTATGGCAAGCCTGCAGAGACAGTTCCTGATGGGGGTTTCAACCAGATCGAGAGGAGGAGCAGCCCTATCCAGGCTAACACACAGCTGTCACCCCTCAACAAAACTCTGCCACCACCAGCAGCCATCCTCGACGGTACTGCTAGACACTAGAGTTGTACCGAACGGTTCGCCGGCGAACGGTTCCAGGCGAACATTGGGGGTTCGCGTTCGCCTGCGCCAGGCGAACTTTTCCGGAAGTTCGATTCGCCCCATAATGCACTATGAGGGTCAACTTTGACCCTCTGCATCACAGTCAGCAGGCACATTGTAGCCATTCAGGCTACAGTAAGCCCTGGAGCCCCACCCCCCCCCTTATATAAGGCAGCCTCCGGCGGCCATTACAGTCACTCGTGTGCCTGCTAGAGAGAGGAAAGGGACAGCTGCTGCAGACTTTTTCTCTTAGGGACAGATTAGTTAGGTTCTAGGCTGCTTTGCTTGTTCCTGACTGATTAATATTGCTTTTAAAGCACCCAGCAACAGCTCTTTTCAGAGCTCAACCTGTACATTTTTTTTTCTGACACTTTTGTTGCATGCACAGCCTTGCTAATTGATAGTGTGTGTGCCACTGCCAGCAGCCCAGCACATTCAGTGACTGACTGCCTGTGTGTGTGACAGGGAGCTGCACATTGTACTACCCAGTACTGCATATACCCCAGTACCTGTTGTGTTTACTTAACCCACCTCATCACTGCATATACCTAGCTTTGTGTTGAGTGAACCCAGCTCACTGCATCTAACTACCCAGTACCTGTTGTGTTTACTTAACCCACCTCATCACTGCATATACCTAGCGTTGTGTTGAGTGAACCCAGCTCACTGCATCTAAGTCTAACTACCTGTTGTGTTGAGTGAGAACCCACCTCACTGCATCTTAAGTACCTTTACTGTATACTGTTCAGTGAACCCAGCTCACTGCATCTAACTACCCAGTACCTGTTGTGTTTACTTAACCCACCTCATCACTGCATATACCTAGCCTTGTGTTGAGTGAACCCAGCTCACTGCATCTAATTACCTGTTGTGTTGAGTGTGAACCCACCTGGCCACCTCACTGCATCTAACTACCTGTTGTGTTGAGTGAGAACCCACCTCACTGCATCTTAAGTACCTTTACTGTTGAGTGAACCCAGCTCACTGCATCTAACTACCTGTTGTGTTGAGTGAGAACCCACCTGGCCACCTCACTACATCTAACTACCTGTTGTGTTGAGTGAGAACCCACCTCACTGCATCTTAAGTACCTTTACTGTTGAGTGAACCCAGCTCACTGCATCTAACTACCCAGTACCTGTTGTGTTTACTTAACCCACCTCATCACTGCATATACCTAGCCTTGTGTTGAGTGAACCCAGCTCACTGCATCTAATTACCTGTTGTGTTGAGTGTGAACCCACCTGGCCACCTCACTGCATCTAACTACCTGTTGTGTTGAGTGAGAACCCACCTCACTGCATCTTAAGTACCTTTACTGTTGAGTGAACCCAGCTCACTGCATCTAACTACCTGTTGTGTTGAGTGTGAACCCACCTGGCCACCTCACTGCATCTAACTACCTGTTGTGTTGAGTGAGAACCCACCTCACTGCATCTTAAGTACCTTTACTGTTGAGTGAACCCAGCTCACTGCATCTAACTACCTGTTGTGTTGAGTGTGAACCCACCTGGCCACCTCACTGCATCTAACTACCTGTTGTGTTGAGTGAGAACCCACCTCACTGCATCTTAAGTACCTTTACTGTTGAGTGAACCCAGCTCACTGCATCTAACTACCCAGTACCTGTTGTGTTTACTTAACCCACCTCATCACTGCATATACCTAGCCTTGTGTTGAGTGAACCCAGCTCACTGCATCTAATTACCTGTTGTGTTGAGTGTGAACCTACCTGGCCACCTCACTGCATCTAACTACCTGTTGTGTTGAGTGAGAACCCACCTCACTGCATCTTAAGTACCTTTACTGTTGAGTGAACCCAGCTCACTGCATCTAACTACCTGTTGTGTTGAGTGAGAACCCACCTCACTGCATATAGCTAGCATACCCCCGAGATGGACAAAATGGACAAACCAGGTAGAGGAAGAGGTAGAGGCAGACCCAGAGGAAGGCCACCAGGCACCGGCAGGTCTGTGGCTGTGCGAGGTGGTGTTGCTGTGATTTCATGCGGACCTGCCCCAAAATACAGTGCTCAGAAGAAGGCACGTGCCATCACTTCCCAAAATCGTGAGGAGGTGATTGAGTATTTAACACAGAACACCTCATCTCCCGCAGCCACCAGCGCTACAACAAGCACCACATCCGCTGCATTTGACACTTCGCAGGAGTTATTTGATGGTGGTGGTGAAATCACTGATTCCCAGCCACTACTGCAACAACAACAAGAAGGCGCAGGTACACCACCTCATACGTCTGAGTTAGGTGGCGATAGTATGGACGTAACGTGTGTGGATGGGGATGATGGTGGACCACCTGAAGTTGGTGCACTTGAGGAGGTGTCTGAGGAAAGCGCAGCTGGCCAGGAGGATTATGATGACGATTATACGGATACCACATATGTTCCCGGTAGAGGAGATGACCAGGGGGACAGTTCAGAGGAGGAGTCAGAGAGGAGTAGGAGGAGACGACTCCATGATAGAAGCAGAGGGAGCTCGTCCTCAGAAACAGCTGGGGGCAGTGTCCGGTGCCATGTATCGCCAGCTATGGCCAGGGAGCACACATGCCCTTCAACGTCAGCTGCTGCTGATGCCACCGTAGCGCCATCACCCCAGGGGGCCTTAGCGGTTTGGAAATTTTTTCACGTGTGTGTCTCAGATCGGAGCAAAGCCATCTGTTGTCTCTGCCAGCAAAAATTGAGCCGTGGAAAGGCCAACTGTCACGTAGGGACAAGTGCTTTACGAAGGCACCTGGAGAGAAGGCACAAACAGCTATGGCAAGAACACCTGAGGAAAAGAAGCACCCCTCAAAAGACAAGCAACGGAGAACAACCGTGGCAGCCGTCACAGGGGGCTTCTGCTGCTCCACGTTCCCATGGTATTGTTCGTGGCTGGGGGGGAGGAAGAATGGATACACTTTTAAACAATTTAAAAATACAACCATCTAAACTTTCAAACAATTTAAAAATACATCCATCTAAACTTTCAAACAATTTAAAAATACAACCATCTATCATTTTCAAAAAATTTAAAAAAAGGGCAAAAAAACTTGCCCTCCGTAAAACATTCTTGGCAAATGCTTTCAACTTGGTTTGTCTTCCGCTGGCTCAAGGGTCCATCTGACCACTGATGCCTGGTCTGCAAAGCACGGTCAGGGCAGCTACAGCATGGGTCTCAGCAGGCTCCCACTTCGGGCCGCAATCCAACCTTCATTCGCCGCGGTGACAATGGCAGACTTGCCCTCCATAACGGATTCCCGTTAAAGGATTTAAAGTTAATTCATTTCAAATACACAGCAGGGCCTCGAAAGTCCGCCTCCTGTATTGTTATTTTTGATCACTACCTCGGGGCGGGCGTGCATGCCTACCTGCTGCCCTCCTTGGATGTGTAGTGGTAGCCGTTTCTCAGGCTCCACACCGGATTCCATCCCTCATTTCCCGGCCATTACCCGGGGTCACAAATGACAGACTTGCCCGCCTCCATATGATTCTCGTGAAAGGAACGTGGTGTCATCTTTGCCCGCCATAACTGGTTCTCGTTAAAGGATTTAAAGTACATTCATTTCAAATACACAGCAGGGCCTCGAAAGTCCGCCTCTTGTATTGTTATTTTTGGTCACTACCTCGGGGCGGGCGTGCATGCCTACCTGCTGCCCTCCTTGGATGTGTGGTGGTAGCCGTTTCTCAGGCTCCACACCGGATTCCATCCCTCATTCCCCGGCCATTACCCGGGGTCACAAATGACAGACTTGCCCGCCTCCATATGATTCTCGTGAAAGGAATGTGGTGTCATCTTTGCCCGCCATAACTGGTTCTCGTTAAAGGATTTCAAGTACATTCATTTCAAATACACAGCAGGGCCTCGAAAGTCCTCCTCCTGTATTGTTATTTTTGGTCACTACCTCGGGGCAGGCGGGCGTGCATGCCTGCCCGCTGCCCTCCTTGGATGTGTAGTGGTAGCCGTTGCTCAGGCTCCACACCGGATTCAAACCTCTCATTCCCCGGCCATTACCCGGGGTCACAATGGCAGACTTGCCCGCCTCCACAGGATTCTCATTGTAGCGGTACTGAACAAGTACACAGCAAGTAGAAAATGTAAATTAAAAACAAAACGTAAGCTTTTTAACAATGCCATGGAAAGTTGAGAAGGAAGTCACACATTACCTGACATCACTGAGTGAGGAAGAGCAATCACGCCATGTTGCGCAGTAGTCCAGCATGGCCGTCACTACACAAACAGCTGTTTGCGGTGCGTTACACAGTGAGTTTGGTGTGTCAGTGTGAAGCAGTACTCTAATTACACTCCCTGTTTGATGTATACACATGCAAGATGTTTGAAAGCACGTTAGGCCTGCAATTTAGCATTCAATGTGATTTCTGCCCTTAAAACGCTGCTTTGCGTCACATCCAGATTTTTCACCGGGACTTTTGGCATGTATCCCACTCCGCCATGCCCCCCTCCAGGTGTTAGACCCCTTGAAACATCTTTTCCATCACTTTTGTGGCCAGCATAATTTTTTCTATTTTTCAAAGTTCGCCTCCCCATTGAAGTCTATTGCGGTTCGCGAATTTTTCCGCAAACCGAACCTTCTGCGGAAGTTCGCGAACCCGGTTCGCGAACTGAAAATCGGAGGTTCGCGACATCTCTACTAGACACTTCGACTGGCACTTAAGTATGTTGAGTCAGCTGCGTGCTTTAGGCCAGCGTACGAGAACGTCACACACACGCAATCTCACACCGTAGTGATGTACAATCCGAGCATACAATCAGACACTGAACTTGTAACATAATTACACTGCAGTCTCTCTCTAGGAGATGCGAAGCTCTGTGAAACACCCCCTATGATGGCTGCTGCGGGTACGCAGGATGCCTCTGCAGCCGCCTTTGTTCTCGGTACTAAGGCCTCATCCGTTCCGCTGGCGTCTAGCACGCCAGGGACGGGACTGTCAGTTGCTCATAGGGTCGCTGTCTCGCGCGGGCGCGCGGAGACAGGACCTTTGTGCTGGAAGAAGGCGCGTCAGCTGACCTGCCGGTTGGCTGACGTCAGGTTGGCTGATTGGCAGGGGCGTGGCTGTGGGCTCTCCTCGCTGCTTTATAAGCCTTCTCCACTCACTTGCAAACTGTCTGCTGTTGCGAATACGTCAGTGTTAGCGCTCAGACCTTAGACTAGTTCCGGTGTGATTTGATCTGGGAGGAAACCAGGGATTGCACACAAGACTAGGATTATTGCCTTATTGTATTATTGATATTCTGTGTACGACTCTAGCTGATCTCTGACTCTGATTCTGCTCAACGTTTCTGTACTTCTGCCCATCTGTTCTAGTTGCCGAACCTCTGCCTGAATCATTACTATTCTCTTGCCTTCTGATTTTGTACTGTACCTGCCTCTCTGTCTGACCCTTCTAATAGTACTCTGATAGTACCCACCAGCTCCTCTGGTGAGCTCTAGTTAAACTATCTAGTTATTATTATCACTGATAGTACTCACCAGCTCCTCTGGTGAGGTCTACCTATACTATCTTATTACTGTTGTTGATATACTCACCAGCTCCTCTGGTGAGGTCAAGCTTAACTGTCCAGCTACTGTTACTTATAGCCCTCACCAGCACCTCTGGTGTGGGCTCCTTGCTACTCAGCCTCCATTGTGCTAGTACCCTCCAGCTCCTCTGGTGGGGTCTAGCATAGGTTGTTTGCAGATAGTACCCACCAGCTCCTCTGGGGAGGTTTAGTCAAACTATCTGCCAATTCTCTTGTAGCTCTCTCCAGCTCCTCTGGTGAGATCTACTCTCTACTGTTACACCAAACACCATTGTCACTTCAGCTCTGCCTTCTATACTTGCATTATTGGTGATACTGCAGATCACCACATAATCAGGTATAGAGTCTGTATTATTGGTGATTCTGCAGATCACACAATAATCAGACGTCTGTGTCGCTACACCAATACGTTATACAATCGTTACACTCTGCTTAGTACCCAGAAGACTAGCTTATTAAATAAAGATTTAATATTACAAAAAGTAGGACAGTGAAGAAAGAAATATATACAAAGATATTTACAAAAACAAAGTAAAAAAGTACAAAGGCACACATCACAGTGCACCCACTTACCAAGGTGAGATGAGCGCACGCAGTGTCACTGTGCCTGTCTGCTACCTGTCTGTGTGTGACAGGTGCACATTGTAATACCCATCACTGCATATACCTACCTACCTGTTGTTCACACTGCACCCACCTACCTACGTGAGCTGAGCGCACGCAGTGTCACTGTGCCTGTCTGCTACCTGTCTGTGTGTGACAGGTGCACACTGTAATACCCAGTACTGTATATACCTACCTACCTGTTGTTTACAGTGCACCCACCTACCTACGTGAGCTGAGCGCACACAGTGTCACTGTGCCTGCCTGTCTGCTACCTGTCTGTGTGTGACAGGTGCACATTGTAATACCCAGTACTGCATATAACTACCTACATGTTGTTCACAGTGCACCCACCTACCTACGTGAGTTGAGCGCAAGCAGTGTCACTGTGCCTGTCCGCTACCTGTCTGTGTGTGACAGGTGCACATTGTAATACCCATTACTGCATATACCTACCTACCTGTTCTTCACAGTGCACCCACCTACCTACATGAGTTGAGCGCATGCAGTCAGTGTCACTGTGCCTGTCCACTACCTGTGTGTGTGTGACAGGTGCACATTGTAATACCCTACCTGTTGTGTTCAGTGCACTCACCTTATCACTGAATATACCTACCTGTTGTGTTCAGTGCACCCACCTACCTACGTGAGTGCACGCAGTGTGATATACCACTCCGTGCATACCTGTCAACTGCACTTTTGTGACTGCACATTGTATTAGTCAAGTCAGTGCATACCTTTCACTTCATCCCCCAGATATGGACACAACGGACAAAACAGGCAGAGGTAGAGACAGACCCAGAGGAAGGCCACCCGGCAGGTCTGTGCGAGGTCGTGTTGATGTGATTTCGTGCGGCCCTGGCTCAAAGTACAGTGCTCAGAAGAAGGCACGTCCCATCAACTCCCAAGATTGTCAGGACGTGGTTGACTATTTAACACAGAACACCTCATCTTCGGCAGCCACCAGCACTACTACAAGCACCACATTCGTTGCATTTGACACTTTGCAGGAGTTAATTGTTGGGAAATTAACTGATTCACAGCCATTATTGTTACAACCAGATGAAGGCGCTAAGCAAGTTACACCACCTCATATATCTTAGTTAGGCGGCGACACTATGGACGTAACGTGTGAAGATGATGAAGTACCTGCTGTTGGTGCAGTTTACGAGGTGTCTGAGGCAAGCGAAGCTGGGCAGGATGATTATGATGATGACGATGATACGGATCCCACGTATGTTCCCAATAGAGGAGATGAACAGGGGGACAGTTCAGAGGGGGAGTCAGAGAGGAGTAGGAGGAGACGAGTTGCTGACAGAAGCAGGGGGAGCTTGTCGTCAGAAACAGCTGGTGGCAGTGTCCGGCGCCATGTATCGTAACCTATGTACAGCCAGCCAACATGCCCTTCAATGTCAGCTGCTGAGGCCACCATAGTGCCATCACCCCAGGGGGGCTCAGCGGTTTGGACATTTTTTAATGTGTCTGCCCAGTGGCGGACACAGGCAGCAGTGGGCCCCTGTGCAAAATATCAATTGTGGGCCCCCATGACCTGCGGCACGCGAAGCGCGCCGCGCCCAAAAATGGGCGTGGCTATAACCTACGACGCGCGAAGCACGCCGCAGCAAAAAATGGGTGTGGACAGAACCTGCGGCGCGTAGCGCCGCGGCAAAAAATGGGCGTGGCAATGACCGGATAAGGGCGGAGCTAACTGTAATTTAAAGTGATCCCGGGGTGAGAGCGATATGGAGGCTGCCATATTTATTTCCTTTTAAACAATACTAGTTGCCTGGCGGCCCTGCTGATCTATTTGGCTGCAGTAATAAACTGAATTACACCAGCAACAAGCATGCAGCTTAATCTTCTCAGTTCTGACAATATTGTCAGAAACCCCTGACCTGCTGCATGCTTGTTCAGGGTCTATGGTTGAAAGAATAAGAGGCAGAGGACCAGAACGGCAACCAGGCAACTGGTATTGCTTAAAAGGAGAGAAATATGGCAGCCTCAATATTATTCTCACCTCAGGTTCCCTTGAAAAAGTGCAACGCAAAGACAGTGGGCCCAGGTTTTGGTGACCCTTTCCCCAGAAAATTCACATAATTGTGCAGGTTTTCTCATGAAAATACACATAATGTGAGCAGATATGCCCAGAAAATACGCGCAATCATGTCGGCAGATATGCCCAGAAAATACGCGCAATCATGTCGGCAGATATGCCCAGAAAATACGCGCAATCATGTCGGCAGATATGCCCAGAAAATACGCGCAATCATGTCGGCAGATATGCCCAGAAAATACGCGCAATCATGTCGGCAGATATGCCCAGAAAATACGTGCAATCATGTCGGCAGATATGCCCAGAAAATACGTGCAATCATGTCGGCAGATATGCCCAGAAAATACGTGCAATCATGTCGGCAGATTTGCCCAGAAAACACATGCAATCATGTGGCAGACCTGCCCAGAACATACATGCAATCATGTGGCAGACCTGCCCAGAACATACACGCAATCATGTGGCAGACCTGCCCAGAACATACACCTGCTAAAATAAATAATAAAAAAAACCATTTACTCACCTGCAGCAGCAGACCTCCTGTCCCAGCCTCCATCCAGCGCGCAGCTCCCATGGGTGGTTGGGTGGATAGGTAGCCTGGTGGGTAGGTAGGTAGGCAGCCCTTAGCCGGGTGGGTAAGTAGCCTGGTGGGTGGCTGGGTAGCCGGGTGGGTGGGTAGCCTGGTGGGTAGGTAGCCTGGTGGGTGGGTAGGTGGGTGGTTAGGTAGCTGGGTGGGTGGGTAGGTAGCCTGGTGGGTCTTTAGGTAGGTAGCCTGGTGGGTTGGTAGGTAGCCGGGTGGGTAGGTAGGTAGGTAGCCTGGTGGGTGGGTAGGTAGCCGGGTGGGTGTGTAGGTAGCCGGGTGGGTGGTTAGGTAGCCGGGTAGGTAGCCGGGTGGGTGGTTAGGTAGCCGGGTGAGTGGTTGGGTAGCCGGGTGGGTGGGTAGCCAGGTGGGTAGGTAGCCGGGTGGGTAGGTAGCCGGGTGGGTAGGTAGCCGGGTGGGTGGGTAGGTAGCCGGGTGGGTAGGTAGCCGGGTGGGTGGGTAGGTAGCCGGCAGGGTGGTTAGGTAGCCGGGTAGGTAGCCGGGTAGGTAGCCGGGTGGGTGGGTTTTTTAGGTAGCCGGCAGGGTGGTTAGGTAGCCAGGTAGGTAGCCGGGTGGGTAGGTAGCCGGGTGGGTGGTTAGGTAGCCGGGTAGGTAGCCGGGTGGGTGTGTGGGTATCCGGGTGGGTAGGTAGCCGGGTGGGTAGCTGGGTGGGTGGTTAGGTAGCCGGGTGGGTGTGTGGGTATCCGGGTGGGTAGGTAGCCGGGTGAGTGTGCGGGTATCCGGGTGGGTAGTTAGCCGGGTGGATGGGTGTGTAGCTATCCGGGTGGGGGGCCCGACTCCTATCCTCCCTCACTCACCTCGGGGCCCCCCTCCCGGTATGCGCGGCGACGGCGGCGGCGGGCGGGAGAGCAGAAAATCCAGGAAGTCTCCGCCGGGGCTGCAGCAGACACTAGAGGCTGCTGCCGCTTGGTCTCCCGTGTCTCCAACTTTGTACACTGCTCGCTACTAAACCAGGAAGTAGCGAGCAGTGTACAAAGTTGGAGACACGGGAGACCAAGCGGCAGCAGCCTCTAGTGTCTGCTGCAGCCCCGGCGGAGACTTCCTGGATTTTCTGCTCTCCTGCCGCATCGCATGAGGGGGAGGGGAGGGGGGGGGCCGATGTGAGGGGGGAGGACAGGAGTCGGGGCCCCCCAGGTTAAAATAAAAGGTAAAATTAAAAAAAAAACCCTGCAATACTTAATGGGCCCCTGAAGCAGCGGAACTTCAGGGGCCCTCGTGCGGCGGCACGGCCTGCACGGCCGTATGTCCGCCACTGTGTCTGCCTCAGATCGGAGCAATGCCATCTGTTCTCTCTGCCTCCGAAAATTGAGCCGTGGAAAGGCCAACACTCACGTAGGGACAAGTGCCTTATGAAGGCACGTGGAGAAAAGGCACAAACTGCAATAGGAAGAGCACCTGAGCAAAAGCTGCACACAAAAGAAAAGCCACCCTCCTTTTCCTCTTCCTCTTTCAGGTGCATCATCTTCAGCCGCTTTCTCCCTTGCACCTTTACAGCCACCCTCCTCCACTCCGCCTCTGCCCTTGAACGGTTCCTGCTCTTCTGCTCACAGCAGCCATGTGTCTGTGAAGGAAATCTTTGAGCAGAAGAAGACAATTTCTGCCAGTCACCCCCTTGCCCGGCGTCTGACAGCTGATGTGGCGGAACTGTTAGCTTGCCAGCTGTGACCATACAAGCTGGAGGACTCTGAGGCCTTCCATAAATTTGTGGCCATTGGGACACCGCAGTGGAATGGGTATTACAATGTGCACCTGTCACACCAGGCTGCAATTATTTCTCTAAAAAGGCGATACCCAAACTGTACCGTGAAGTTGAGAGAGAAGGGGTGTTATCTCTGGCACACAGCGTTGGGTCAAGGGTCCACCTGACCACGGATGCCTGGTCTGCCAAGCACGGTCAGGGCCGCTACATTACTTACACAGCCAATTGGGTCAACCTGGTGACCGATGGCAAGCACGGAGTACGTGGCTGTGCAATGAACCAACTTGTGACACCTCCACGGCTTGCAGGCAGGCTTCCTGCCACCTCCTCTCCTCCTGCTACATCCTCTTCGCTGTCATCCTCCTCCTCCTCCTTGGCTGAGTGCCCTGCGGGTTAAGCTGTGCTGCTTTAGCAGCGCAACTTAAAGAGAAACCGAAACCAAGAATTGAACTTCATCCCAATCAGTAGCTGATACCCACTTTTGCATGAGAAATCTATTCCTTTTCTCAAACGGATCATCAGGTGGCTCTGTATGGCTGATTTTGTGGTGAAACCCCTCCCACAGTGTGATGTCAGCGCCTCACAGCACTGAGGTACTGACATCACACTGTGGGAGCCTTGTTGCATTGTGGGGAATAACAGCTGTTTCCAACTGCCAAAAAACAAGCCGCATCCCCTGCCAGCAGTAACAATGTCACAATGTGCAAAAAAAGTGGGATCAGCGCATCACCAGGCCGCCTCTGAATGGCCTCAGCTCAGAGATGCGCTGAGCCCCCCCAGAGACTACAAACGCACCTTGAACCCAAACAGAGGCTCTGCATATACACCAAAGGAAAACTATTAAGTGGGAGCAGCTGACCAGAAATAAATCAATCAAACATAGCAAAGAAATGAACAGCGCTACTTAAAAACAGATGAATGCTTACCTGCAAAAAAGTGCAAACCCCACTCATGGGATAAAATACACAATGAGCATACACATGACCTGTCTACCACTTGGAGGATGTTAGTTTCCACTAACAGCTTGCATGCAATTTGTTAGGTACTCGTCCCTCCCACTGTCGAAGAAGTCTTTCCTCCATGGGAGGGGACCTAACACTAACTAAATTCTACCTATGCATATGCATAGCCTGGGCGCGCTACCAGTAAAATTGAGAATTGCGCAAAAAAGTGGGATCAGCGCATCACCAGGCCGCCTCTGAATGGCCTCAGCTCAGAGATGCGCTGAGCCCCCCCAGAGACTACAAACGCACCTTGAACCCAAACAGAGGCTCTGCATATACACCAAAGGAAAACTATTAAGTGGGAGCAGCTGACCAGAAATAAATCAATCAAACATAGCAAAGAAATGAACAGCGCTACTTAAAAACAGATGAATGCTTACCTGCAAAAAAGTGCAAATATATATCCCAAAAAATCACTGCGCATGCTCATACCCTGTAAGATAAATCAAAAAGCGCACATAGTGCCCAGCATTGTCTTCAACAGACTAAAATCTGCACCCTGTGCTGCACTCCTGGGGGTAGTGCCACCACCTCAGATAGGGATCAGAAAGTCGCTTTTCCCTCTTTGTGGGAGCACTCACCAGAAGCGCGTCTTTCACCACTGCATATCAAGCCTCTCTCAGTCAGCCAAGGAGAAGACCACGATGTAAAAGCAGATCCAGTTTAATGTAAAACCGCCAGGTTACAGAGATAGTGCTCGCTCCAGCCGCGGACAAACGGAGCAGCACATTACCATCCGGCTTCCCTGTTTCCTGGTCGTGACGTCAGCGCGCTCCTCCGACTCCGCCCAGGCTATGCATATGCATATGTAGAATTTAGTTAGTGTTAGGTCCCCTCCCATGGAGGAAAGACTTCTTCGACAGTGGGAGGGACGAGTACCTAACAAATTGCATGCAAGCTGTTAGTGGAAACTAACATCCTCCAAGTGGTAGACAGGTCATGTGTATGCTCATTGTGTATTTTATCCCATGAGTGGGGTTTGCACTTTTTTGCAGGTAAGCATTCATCTGTTTTTAAGTAGCGCTGTTCATTTCTTTGCAATGTCACAATGTGATAAATGTCAAAATGTAAATCAGGGAGAAGGAAGATTTCAAAATGAGAAAACTCTGACTAAATCATTTATACATAATTATTGTAAAAATTAAGCAATAGGAGTGCAGTACTAACTGGTGGTTCAGGACTGGGCAATGATCCTGTATGACAGAGCCATTGTTTAATCCAATAATATATAGGGGGCGCTGGTACCGGGCACCCAAATTTCCATTTCGGCACCCAATTACCGATGTTTTGAATTGGCGCCTATGGTTATGCCCAATTGCTGGATGTGCCCAAATTTGCTGATACGGACACACACAATGTCCAAGATGTAGACCTGTGCTTAGTGATGGGCGAACACCTGGATGTTCGGGTTCGGGAAAGTTCGCCGAACATGGCCGAGATGTTCGGCATGTTCGGGCCGAACCCCGAACTTCCCGAACATCCCTATTTTGGGGAACTCGCCCTTTCTCTGACCTCACGCCTGCTGCCCGGCCTCCCTCAACTCGTCACTCTCCGGACTCCTCCTCCTCCTCACTCCACAGTGCCACTGCCAGGCCATCCGCTATACAGGTACTTCTTGAAACTTTTGAATGGGGAAGCGGGCAGAGGGGGGAGCGCTAGCGGAGGGGGTGGGGGGAATTTCCGACCCCCCCCCGCGATCGGGGCATGCTCCCCCCTTATGCCTGCGACCCCATAGGGGGGCCGTATTGCGGCCTGTTCGGCCGAACAGGGCCCTGTTCGCCCGAACAGGGGCCCTGTTCGGCTCTGTTCGGGGGCATACAGAAGTTCGGGGCGAACCCGAACTTAAAAGGCCGAACACCATGAGGTGTTCGGCCGAACTCGAACATCACCCGAACAGGGTGATGTTCTGCAGAACCCGAACAGTGGCGAACACTGTTCGCCCAACACTACCTGTGCTGACACTGACACTGTGTTGCTGCACACCAGGTCGAGAATCACTGCTTTAAGCAATAAATAAATCCGTATTTAAATAAAGTAAACAAAATAAGGAAATACAATGCATCTTTTTATGGATAAAACAGTTCTATTAACGTCATTTTGCTCTGTATATTAGCCATTACATTTCTTTAAATATTAATAGGACAAACCTATTAAATGCGTTGATGGTAAGTTATCCTTTACTGGTAAAATGTAAGTGCAGCCATTTCCTGTATGATTACGAAAAGTATTACCTGGTATTATTTGCTTCAGTCTGCAATAATTATAATGAATTATCACCCAGTGTATTTCCATTTTCCACACAAGGCACCTAGTACCACCTATTGCCCACAGCCAGCATCCACATTGCACCCAATACTTTTTACCCATATGGAACCCAATGTCATTTAGCACCTACATGGCAACAAGAACCCACCCATGGCATAAACCAGTACCCACATGGCACTCAGTTCCTTTTGTCCACATGGCACCCAGTACCATTTACTCACCCAGTACCATTTACTGGCACCCAGTAGCAATACTCAAATGATACTTGGTATTCACACATGGCCCATACCGAGCACCCACAGAATACTCAGTGCTGTTTACGCACATGGCACCCAGTACTTTTTACCACCCACATGACATCTAGAACTATTTAGGATCCACATGGCAACCAGTATTTGCCACTAACCTGCAGATTGCAGCTGAATACTGCTTAGTATCTAATGCAGCTTTACACCCAGCACTGCTTAATACCCACTGCAATTTGGCACACAACATTGCTTAAGTTGAGTACACACGCACTACTATAAGGAACGACGGGTCCGTCAGACCCTCCCGCTGGGTGGGCGTTCCAGGGACAGCAGAGCATGTGTACAGTCTGTCGGCAGACTAATAACACTGTTTCTGACTGATCCGCTGAGCGGATCGTTCAGAAAAAGTGTTATCAGTCTGCCACCACCCTCCTCTTCCACTTAGCTTCATAATACTGACAGGTTCTCTTTAGATATTAGACTCTTTGCCATTATACAGAACATATTAACTAAAAACCATATGAAGTTTAACTCTTGACTTGAAATGGACTTGTGTGACAATCCGCTCAGCTGCCTGCGCAGGCAGGCAGCCTTTTGACCATTGTTTAGGTTTGCTCAGTGGTGCTCAGCAGAGCTCGAATATTCGAGTAGCTCGAATATTCGAGCTCTTTTCCAGCTATTCGAGCTCGGTATTCGAGCTCCGAATAGCTGTAGCTATTCGAATGGGCTATTCGAGTACACTCGAATAGCCCATTCACTATTCGAGCTATTCGAGCAAAACGGCGCTATTCGAGCTCGGTACCGAGCTCGAATAGCGTCATAGCCCAGATTGATGTCCTTAGAGCCAATCAGAGGGCTCCCAGGCCCTCTGACGGCAGCCAATCACAGAGGGGGACCCTGGCCAGCCCCTACCCTATAAATAGCGGCCGCCATGTTAGGTTTCTCCGTGCTTGCCTGAGACTTGTACAGAGAGAGAGTTGCTCCTTTGTGCTTTGGCTTAGCAAGAGCTCTATTGTGGTCATTTACCTAGCGTTTTTGCTCACATACACCTCCTATACACACCTATATTGTTGTTAGTTAGTTAGACATTGTATTTTAGTTAGTAGCTTTTGTGTTACATAGAGACAGGCCAGCTGCTGCAGGCTTACAGCTTTAGGCCTCAGGGCCTTGCCTGTGTGGGCAGCTGTCCTCCTGTCCTCTGTTTATTTCTCTCTATTCTATACCAGTATTTCTGCTGTCCTTTACTACTGATTGTATTAGTATTGTAGTTATATACTGTAACTGTACTAGGACACTCACTGTCACTGTTCATAGGCTACTAGCTGCTCCTGCGTGTGTGCACTCACTTTCTGTGTACACACTACACACACTCTATTTCCTTCTGATAACTGATTGATTATTGTAATTGATTATTGTAATTAGTTAGTTGTACTTACTGTTACTACTTACTGTACTAGGAGTCTAGGACACTCAGTCACTGTTCATAGGCTACTAGCTCCTGCGTGTGTGCACTCACTGTCTGTGTACACACTACACACACTCTATTTCCTTCTGATAACTGATTGATTATTGTAATTAGTTAGTTGTACTTACTGTTACTACTTACTGTACTAGGAGTCTAGGACACTCAGTCACTGTTCATAGGCTACTAGCTCCTGCGTGTGTGCACTCACTGTCTGTGTACACACACTACACACACTCTATTTCCTTCTGATAACTGATTGATTATTGTAATTAGTTAGTTGTTTGTACTTACTGTTACTACTTACTCTTACTGTACTAGGAGTCTAGGACACTCAGTCACTGTTCATAGGCTACTAGCTCCTGCGTGTGTGCACTCACTGTCTGTGTACACACACTACACACACTCTATTTCCTTCTGATAACTGATTGCTTATTGTAATTAGTTAGTTGTACTTACTGTTACTACTTACTCTTACTGTACTAGGAGTCTAGGACACTCAGTCACTGTTCATAGGCTACTAGCTCCTGCGTGTGTGCACTCACTGTCTGTGTACACACACTACACACAGTCACACACTCTATTTCCTTCTGATAACTGATTGATTATTGTAATTAGTTAGTTGTACTTACTGTTACTACTTACTCTTACTGTACTAGGAGTCTAGGACACTCAGTCACTGTTCATAGGCTACTAGCTCCTGCGTGTGTTCACTCACTGTCTGTGTACACACACTACACACACTCTATTTCCTTCTGATTACTGATTGATTATTGTAATTAGTTAGTTGTACTTACTGACTGTTACTACTTACTTACTTACTGTACTAGGGACACTCACTCAGTCACTGTTCATAGGCTAGCTCCTGCGCGTGTTTGCGCGTGCGTGCACTCACTGTCTGTAGTGTACACACACTAAATTTACTTGTGATTACTACTGATTATTGTAACTGCTAGTTGTACTTCCTGACTGTTACTACTTACTTACTGTACTAGGGACACTCACTCAGTCACCTCACCCACCAACCCACTCCATTAAAGTACCCCACTTTTCACCCGCCCTTTTAAAAAACTTTTGTCTATACGCCCAAAACATCGAAGATGTCTGGAAGTGGCAGCCAGCGCGGTTTGGGCAAGGGGAAGGGCAGCAAGGGAATCAGGAGGAGAGGGAGCAGCATTGTGGCAGGCCGCGGCCGCGCCACCATGCACAGTTCCGCAGCAGCAGCAGCAGCGTCAGTGGCTAACATTCCTCCCATAGCCACTGGCCGTGGACGCCTTGGGCGCCGCCCAGCAGGAGCATCTGCAACTCACGCTGCAGAGACACAGCAGCAGCAGCGTGTAGCACCTGCTCCGATTTTCCTCCAGCCGGGTCGGAAACGTCCCATTGAGGAAAAGCATGCAGACACTGTGGTGCAACTCATGACGGAGGATGAGCAGCCCGCCATCAGCTCTGCATCCGAGGCCTCCACCCTCACCACCACCACCACCACCCCTGTTCGCAGCAGCCGCCCAGCAGGGTCTGGGGAGGAGGCCAGTTCACCGTCACTCGCCGACCTGTCATTCAGCAGTCTTTTGACCCCAGGCATCATGAGTAAATTGTCTGCTGTTGTTGGCGATCTTGAGGAGGAGATGCTGATGGGCACTTTGGGGGATGAGGGATTGGACAGCAAGACTGTGGCGACAGTCAAGCAGCCCATCCATGCATCAGGAGAGGAGTTTGGGGGGTCATCATCCCAGCAGGACATGTTTCAGGAGGCGGAGGATGATGATGACCCGGTGACAGACAGAGACTGGGTGCCACCACCTCCAGGGGATGTCGTCCTCAGCAGCTCTGAGGAGGAGGAGGAGGATGCGCTTGTGGGCCTTGCAAGGAGGCGCATCATTGCAAGCATTGGCAGCAGTAGGCAGGTCCCACAGCCTGCTGGTGTCTCAGGCTCAGCAGCAGCAGCAGCAGCAGCATCTGCCAGTACCACCACCAGCCGCACCCAAGCCCCCCCCCCCCCCCAACCACCACAGGGAGACAGGCAGCAGCGCTTCCATGCCGTAGGGGGATGTTTCTGTCACCAATCTGGCGATATTTCACCATGCCCACTGTGTACAGCAAGTACGCCACTTGCAACCACTGTCAGCGGAAGTTGAGCAGAGGTGCAGACCCCTTAAAGTTCAGCACCAGCTCGCTCATCAACCACCTTGCTGCGAAACATTTCCACCAGCATGAGGAGTTCCAGAGGCTGAAGGCATCTGGTGCTGGCAGTGGCACCACACCCATCACTGCACAGCCTTCAGCAGCAGCAGCAGCAGCAACAGCAGCCACCCGCCCTCCTGCTCCTCCAGCAGCACCAGCAGGAGTGCGGAAACGCACTGCTCCTCCCCCCTCTGCAACTCCTGCCGCCGACACTGAGGCCTGTTCTGGCAGCCAGTCCTCAGTGGCCTCCTCCGCTGTGTCTGCTGATTCCCGTGCCAGCAAAAGGCCACGCCAGAGCCTTTTGAGCGAGTCCTTCCAGGGGGTGGTTAGGGCTCTGCCTCCCAGCAGCCGTCGCGTGCGGCAGCTGAACGGCTTGCTGGCACGGGCCATGTGCTCCCAACTCCTGCCGTACACGCTCGTGCAGGAGGGGAGCGACATTCGTGCGCTGCTTGCTTGCGCAGCCCCAGACTGGCAGCTCCCCAGCAGACACTTTTTCTCCCGCAAGGCCATTCCTGCACTGCACCGCTTTGTGATGGCCAATGTGGAGCGAGGGCTGGAGCACGCGGTTGGTGAAAGGGTCCACGTCACCATGGACTCCTGGAGCAGCCGCTTCGGGACAGGCCGCTACCTGTCCTTCACTGTCCACTGGGTCAGCTTGGTGGAAGGGAGTGAGGATGGGAGAGCAGCAGCGGGCACAGCAGCAGCAGCAACACAGTGGATGGTGCCACCCCGCAGGGTCAGGGGAACTGCAGCAGGTTCCTCCGATCCTCTGCCATCCTCCGGCACACCTGGCCAAACCCCCCGCCTCAGCAGCAGCGTGAAGGCCCGCCACTGCCAAGCGCTGCTGCACTTGGTCAGCCTTGGGAAGACCAAGCTGACGGCAACCCATGTGTTGGCCAAACTCCAGGAGCAGGAGAGGATTTGGCTGACCCCCAGAGGCCTCAGAGTCGGAGAGGTGGTGGCCGACAATGGGGCCAATCTGGTTGCCGCAATAGACAGGGGAAACCTGACCCACATCCCCTGTCTTGCCCACGTGCTGAACCTGGTGGTGCAGAAGTTCTTGCGCACCTACCAGGGGATGGGCGAACTGCTGGAAACGGCAAGGAACGTTGTGCGTCACTTCCGGCGCTCGGCTGCAGCCTGTGCGAGCCTGGAAGACGTGCAAAAGGAGCTGGATCTGCCACGCCATCGGCTGATCCTTGACGTTCCGACTCGCTGGAACTCCACCCTGGCGATGTTGGAGCGTCTGGTTGAACAGAAGCGCGCTGTCAAACAGTACCTTGCCCTGGCCACTGTTTCCGCCGCTCAGAGAAGGGACAAGACCAGCAACATCCCGTCCATCGTCCCCGATGATGACTGGAGGCACATGCAGCAGGTGTGCTTTGTGCTGGCTCCCTTTCTGCAGGCCACTAACATGGTGAGCAGGGACCATGCTATGGTCTGCGAGTGGGTGCCCCTGGTTTGTCTGCTGAACAGGGCCCTCGATGCTTTGCTGGAACAGGGAGCGGCAGCCTTGGACCAGCAGGAGCGGCAAGCAGCTGCACAGTCCACCTCTGAGGGGGAGGAGGAGGAGGACTTGGTGGAGATCCCTGACCTTGCTGCTGATGAGGGGGAGCAGCACAGTGTAGCTGAGTTGGTGCGGGGGTGGAGAGAGGATGAGGCTGACGAGGCAGAGGAGGAGGATGAGGACAGCAGCACTGCCGTCGATGTGCCAGCAGACGTGGCCCGCCTCTTCCCAATGGCAGCGCACATGCTGACGTGCCTGCGCAGAGACCCCAGGGTGATCCAGATGAAGCAGAGGGAGGACATCTGGATCAGCATGATGTTGGACCCACGCCTCAAGGGGAAGTTGAGCCAGTTCCTGCCGCCTGCAGGAGGAGACCCAGCGCAACAAATAAGGAGCTTGCAGCAGGCCCTTGTTGAGCGCTTGGAGGAAGCCTTCCCCCAGCCTTCCACCCCCACTGTCCAGCAGCCAGCACAGAGGCAGCAGCAGGTGCCTGCATCCAGCAGCAAGCGCCCCACAGACCTGCTGTCTCTCAGCCACGAGCTCTACAGGACTGTAGAGGCTCCGGCAGCAGTGACTAGAGAGGAGGTGCATGCAGCAGCATCCTCCACCGGTCACAGCCAGCGCCTGACCCGCATGGTGGCTGACTACATGGGGTCCTACAGCGGGCTTGACAGCGATGCCCCTGTTGATCCCATGGAGTATTGGGTCAAGCGCCTGGAGATCTGGAGCGAGCTGGCACAGTACGCCCTGGAAGTGCTGTCCTGCCCCCCTTCCAGCGTGCTGTCCGAGCGCTGCTTCAGTGCAGCTGGTGGTGTGGTCACCGAGAAACGCTCACGTCTGTCTCACAAGTCTGTGGACAGACTGACGTTTCTCAAGATGAACCAGGCGTGGGTGGAAGGCGAGTTCCTGGCCCCTGTTGTCGGCGAGAGGGGGACATGAACTGGCTAAGAACCATCGTTAATGTGCCTTACCACCCTTTACCACCTCCTGGCTCCTGCTCACTAAGCCAGCCTGGTTCACTTTGACTATTACGTCGCCTGCAGCCACACATTTTACACCTACAGTGGGCTGCTGTGTACTGCCCTTCTGCTGTCTGTCTGTGTTTCCCACTGCCAGGGTACACAGATTTACCTTCTGCTGCCACTCTGCCACCAGCTATTACGTCAAACAATAGCTATATATCTGTGTAATTTGTTTTACAAACAAAACCAAAAAACCATTAAAAAAAAAAAAGGTTTAATTTTTCTGAGGTGCCCGGGTTGAAAACTGTGTTGTCCCCGTTGTGTATTGGACACGATGTGGGCTGCATGACCGCTGTCTGGGACCTCCTGTTGTGTTCATTTACGGCCTGGTATCACCGCTAGGTACCAGGGCTATTATGTCACGCTGCCTGCCTGCTGCCACACTCACACTACTCCTCCATTCCTCCTGCTGCTGCTGTCTGTCTGTGTTTCCCACTGCCAGGGTACACAGAATTACCTTCTGCTGCCAGTCTGCCACCAGCTATTACGTCAAACAATAGCTGCACACATAATTACTCCTCCATTCCTCCTGCTGCTGCTGCTGTCTGTCTGTGTTTCCCAACGCCAGGGTACACAGATTTACCTTCTGCTGCCACTCTGCCACCAGCTATTACGTCAAAAAATAGCTATATCTGTGTAATTGGTTGTAAAACCAAAACTACAAAACCATTACAAAAAAAAAGGTTTAATTTTTCTGAGGTGCCCGGGTTGAAAACTGTGTTGTCCCCGTTGTGTATTGGACACGATGTGGGCTGCACGACCGCTGTCTGGGACCTCCTGTTGTGTTCATTTACGGCCTGGTATCACCGCTAGGTACCAGGGCTATTATGTCACGCTGCCTGCCTGCTGCCACACTCACACTACTCCTCCATTCCTCCTGCTGCTGCTGTCTGTCTGTGTTTCCCACTGCCAGGGTACACAGAATTACCTTCTGCTGCCAGTCTGCCACCAGCTATTACGTCAAACAATAGCTGCACACATAATTACTCCTCCATTCCTCCTGCTGCTGCTGCTGTCTGTCTGTGTTTCCCAACGCCAGGGTACACAGATTTACCTTCTGCTGCCACTCTGCCACCAGCTATTACGTCAAAAAATAGCTATATCTGTGTAATTGGTTGTAAAACCAAAACTACAAAACCATTACAAAAAAAAAGGTTTAATTTTTCTGAGGTGCCCGGGTTGAAAACTGTGTTGTCCCCGTTGTGTATTGGACACGATGTGGGCTGCACGACCGCTGTCTGGGACCTCCTGTTGTGTTCATTTACGGCGTGGTATTACCGCTAGGTACCAGGGCTATTATGTCACGCTGCCTGCCTGCTGCCACACTCACACTACTCCTCCATTCCTCCTGCTGCTGCTGTCTGTCTGTGTTTCCCACTGCCAGGGTACACAGAATTACCTTCTGCTGCCAGTCTGCCACCAGCTATTACGTCAAACAATAGCTGCACACATAATTACTCCTCCATTCCTCCTGCTGCTGCTGCTGTCTGTCTGTGTTTCCCAACGCCAGGGTACACAGATTTACCTTCTGCTGCCACTCTGCCACCAGCTATTACGTCAAAAAATAGCTATATCTGTGTAATTGGTTGTAAAACCAAAACTACAAAACCATTACAAAAAAAAGGTTTAATTTTTCTGAGGTGCCCGGGTTGAAAACTGTGTTGTCCCCGTTGTGTATTGGACACGATGTGGGCTGCACGACCGTTGTCTGGGACCTCCTGTTGTGTTCATTTACGGCCTGGTATCACCGCTAGGTACCAGGGCTATTATGTCACGCTGCCTGCCTGCTGCCACACTCACACTACTCCTCCATTCCTCCTGCTGCTGCGGTCTGTCTGTGTTTCCCACTGCCAGGGTACACAGAATTACCTTCTGCTGCCAGTCTGCCACCAGCTATTACGTCAAACAATAGCTGCACACATAATTACTCCTCCATTCCTCCTGCTGCTGCTGCTGTCTGTCTGTGTTTCCCAACGCCAGGGTACACAGATTTACCTTCTGCTGCCACTCTGCCACCAGCTATTACGTCAAAAAATAGCTATATTTGTGTAATTGGTTGTAAAACCAAAACTACAAAACCATTACAAAAAAAAGGTTTAATTTTTCTGAGGTGCCCGGGTTGAAAACTGTGTTGTCCCCGTTGTGTATTGGACACGATGTGGGCTGCACGACCGCTGTCTGGGACCTCCTGTTGTGTTCATTTACGGCGTGGTATTACCGCTAGGTACCAGGGCTATTATGTCACGCTGCCTGCCTGCTGCCACACTCACACTACTCCTCCATTCCTCCTGCTGCTGCTGTCTGTCTGTGTTTCCCACTGCCAGGGTACACAGAATTACCTTCTGCTGCCAGTCTGCCACCAGCTATTACGTCAAACAATAGCTGCACACATAATTACTCCTCCATTCCTCCTGCTGCTGCTGCTGTCTGTCTGTGTTTCCCAACGCCAGGGTACACAGATTTACCTTCTGCTGCCACTCTGCCACCAGCTATTACGTCAAAAAATAGCTATATCTGTGTAATTGGTTGTAAAACCAAAACTACAAAACCATTACAAAAAAAAGGTTTAATTTTTCTGAGGTGCCCGGGTTGAAAACTGTGTTGTCCCCGTTGTGTATTGGACACGATGTGGGCTGCACGACCGCTGTCTGGGACCTCCTGTTGTGTTCATTTATGGCCTGGTATCACCGCTAGGTACCAGGGCTATTATGTCACGCTGCCTGCCTGCTGCCACACTCACACTACTCCTCCATTCCTCCTGCTGCTGCTGTCTGTCTGTGTTTCCCACTGCCAGGGTACACAGAATTACCTTCTGCTGCCAGTCTGCCACCAGCTATTACGTCAAACAATAGCTGCACACATAATTACTCCTCCATTCCTCCTGCTGCTGCTGCTGTCTGTCTGTGTTTCCCAACGCCAGGGTACACAGATTTACCTTCTGCTGCCACTCTGCCACCAGCTATTACGTCAAAAAATAGCTATATCTGTGTAATTGGTTGTAAAACCAAAACTACAAAACCATTACAAAAAAAAAGGTTTAATTTTTCTGAGGTGCCCAGGTTGAAAACTGTGTTGTCCCAGTTGTGTATTGGACACGATGTGGGCTGCATGACCACTGTCTGGGACCTCCTGTTGTGTTCATTTACGGCCTGGTATCACCGCTAGGTACCAGGGCTATTATGTCACGCTGCCTACCTGCTGCCACACTCACACTACTCCTCCATTCCTCCTGCTGATGCTGCTGTCTGTCTATGTTTCCCACTGCCAGGGTACACAGATTTACCTTCTGCTGCCACTCTGCCACCAGCTATTACGTCAAACAATAGCTGCACACATAATTACTCCTCCATTCCTCCTGCTGCTGCTGCTGTCTGTCTGTGTTTCCCACTGCCAGGGTACACAGATTTACCTTCTGCTGCCACTCTGCCACCAGCTATTACGTCAAAAAATAGCTATATCTGTGTAATTTGTTGTAAAAACAAAACCAAAAAAAAAAAAAAGGTTTAATTTTTCTGAGGTGCCCGGGTTGAAAACTGTGTTGTCCCAGTTGTGTATTGGACACAATGTGGGCTGCACGACCGCTGTCTGGGACCTCCTGCCTGCTGTGTTTATTTACAGCCCTGGTATCACCGCTAGGTACCAGGGCTATTATGTCACGCTGCCTGCCTCATTGACTGCCTGCTGCCACACACTCATCCTCCTCCTCCTGCTGCTGAATTTACCTCCTGCTGTCTGTGTGTTTCCACTGCCAGGGAGCACATACAATGGCGCTTCCAACATGCGTGCGCCACCAGCTATTTGTTACGCTCAAAAATAGCTGCATTTCTTTAAAAAAAAGAAAATTTGAAAAGAGAAATAAGTGAAGAAGAAGACGATATAGAAGAAGATGAAGAAGATGAAGAAGAAGAAGATGAAGAAGAAGAAGAAGAAGAAGAAGAAGAAGGAGAAGAAGATGAAGATGAAGAAGAAGAAGATGAAGAAGATGAAGAAGATGAAGATGAAGAAGATGAAGAAGATGAAGAAGAAGAAGATGAAGAAGAAGAAGATGAAGATGAAGAAGAAGATGAAGAAGATGAAGAAGATGAAGATGAAGAAGATGAAGAAGATGAAGAAGAAGAAGATGATGAAGAAGAAGAAGATGAAGAAGAAGAAGATGAAGATGAAGAAGAAGAAGAAGATGAAGAAGATGAAGAAGATGAAGAAGATGAAGAAGAAGATGAAGAAGATGAAGAAGATAAAGAAGATGAAGAAGATGAAGAAGATGAAGAAGAAGAAGATGAAGAAGATGAAGAAGAAGATGAAGAAGATGAAGAAGATGAAGAAGATGAAGAAAAAGAAGATGAAGAAGAAGAAGATGATGATGAAGAAGATGAAGAAGATGAAGAAGAAGAAGAAGACAATATAAAAGAAGAAGAAGATATAGAAGAAGAAGATATAGAAGAAGAAGATATAGAAGATAAATAAGAAGAAGAAGAAGTATATACAGTACTGAACAAATTTCTGGACACAACTTCTCTTTTCAACTTTTTTTTTTTAAAGGAACATCCCCACATAATCACTTGCTGTTGTTACTTGGAAAAAAAGAGGTTTCTTGCATCATTCACCCTCAAAACAAGTGTTGGAAGCTATTTAAGGCCATTTCGAATAGTCAGCTCGAATAATGAGCTCGAATACCGACTCGAATAGTGAGCTCGAATTCCGAGGTCGAATCGAATAGTAAAAATTATTCGACTCGAATATTCGACTGACCTCGAATAATTTACTATTCGAATTCGACCTAACTCGAATTTTGAAAAGGGGTATTTGAGCACCACTGGGTTTGCTTGCTGCAGGACTCTGGAAAGGAGACCTTCTGTAAGTTGTGCAGCTTGTGTTGCTGGGGGATTTGCATACCTTAGTCATGCAAATCCCTTACCTGCCTTCTTTTGATGACTGGCACTATAAAAGCATTCTGCTCCCAGAATGCTTTGCTGGACATTTCCCTTCCATGGTCTGTTCCTGATGGACACTGCTGGAGTGTCAGCCGTTGCTATGTAGTATACACTCCTAGTGAGTGTCAGCCATGCTACTTCTCGTTGAAGATTAGTTTAGAGTTATTCGTGGGACTGCGCTAGGCAGATTCCCTAGTCTAGTTAGGATTGTATTATTTGTATTACCTGTTCTGTCTGTCTGTGGGGTGCTAACCAGAGCAGCGGTTGCTACTGGTAGGCCCTTCTGTTCTGTTATTATCCTCTCTGGATCGCACTAGTCTCTTTGTGCTAGTGCTGTGGATCCTTCTGTTCTGTCTCCTGGGATCGCGCTAGCTACTTTTCGCTAGCGCTGGGGATCCTTCTGTTCTGTCTTCTGGGATCGCGCTAGCCACTTTTCGCTAGCGCTGGGGATCCTTCTCTTCTGCTACTCTGTACCTGGATCGCGCTAGCCACTTTTCGCTAGTGCTGTGGATCCTTCTGATCTGTCTTCCTGAATCGCACTAACCGCTAGCGGTAGCGGCTGTGGATCGTTCTGATCTGTGTTTCTGCTTGGATCACACTTGCTCTGACGGAAGAGTGGTGGATCCTTTCTGCCTAAGTTCCTGTTTCACGTTTGTCTGTCTTGTCTGATTCGAAACGCTTGCTGTAGGCTCGGTGAGGTAACTGTTAAGCAAGCGCTCGCGTTCTCTGTTTCGTGTTTGTCTGTCTTTGGTTAGTTGTCTCTGTTGTGCGTAACACGCGGAGACCGCGCACGAACGCGTGCACTGTTGCAAATGAGTGCGGTGTTCGCGTTCAGCTAGCGTTTGTTATTTTCTTTATCTTTCTCTTTGTATGATTTGCTGTGCCTTTGCTACCCTTGTGCTCTGTCCTGCTCAGTCTTGTGTTGCTATTGGCAATCGCCATTCTTGCGATTGCGTTTCCTACTTCGTTTCCGCCGTTGTGTGTTCGCCGTCGCTGGGTGGCGACTAATTTGGTGGGCACACATTGGTTCTGTCCCTTTGCTCTGTTCCCTGTGGGCTATCCAGCCCTGCCTGATTGTACCTTGTCCCGGATCTGTACAATTCCCAATTGGCATCTGTGGCTGTGCAGCGGCTGTGTTCGCCTGCACTCCACAGCGCCATCTGCCGGTGGGAATTGCCCTCTGCGGGTGCATAGCACCTAGCCTGGGTGTCCGCAATAATACGCTTGTGGAGAAAATCCGCCGCGTCAGCGCACGTCTGGTGCGCTGACCACGAAGACGATTCCACAATCGTTACAACTTGACAGGAATAATGTCTCTATGTAACAGGACCATATGCAAGCGGGGGCTGTGTCAGCTCAGCTCTATGGATGCTATGAATGTATCTCAGTGACAGTAGGGCCTGGACTTTTTATAATCAATATTCTCAGCACAATGTCTCTGTGACTGTACAGTTCTCTCACACAGGCAGTCTTTAGCAATACCACGCAGGGACAGAATTTGGGCCTCACCAGGTTCTGGGTTGCTATCATCAGCAAGGTTACGCTGGACACTGACTGCTAACTGTACACACTTTGTGGCTTTGGTTTGGGTCTCAGGCCTAAACTCATCTGACTTAGAGTGACCAGATTTTTGTAGGCTCAACCTGGGACGGGGTGAATTGGGGGGGGGGGGGGGGCGCCGCGCCGGAAAATAGGGGGTGCTGCACCGAAAAATTTGGTGTCTGCAGCGCGCGCGAAAAATGGGCATGGTCATGACATTCTATGGGCGGAGATAACAGAGTGATGCAACAGCGAGGCATAAGAAAGCAGTGTTTACGCCGTGATGTGGTCAAACGTGGATTCACATCATAGGTGTGCAGAAACTGTGTGATGCTATTTAATAGTATGCCATAACCGCAAAGCAGCAAACACAGCCAACTATGACCATTAAATAATAAACGCAATGGGCAACATTTCAGCACAAAATAATCGCATTGCAGGCAAACATGTCAGCATAAAATAAACGCAATGGGAGCAAACATGTCAGTACAAAATAAACGCACTGCGGGCAAATATGTCAGTACAAAATAAACGCACTGCGGGCAAACATGTCAGTACAAAATAAACGCACTGCGGGCAAACATGTCAGTACAAGATAAACGCACTGCGGGCAAACATGTCAGTACAAGATAAACGCACTGCGGGTAAACATGTCAGTACAAAATAAACGCCCTGCGGGCAAACATGTCAGTACAAGATAAACGCACTGTGGGCAAACATGTCAGTACAAGATAAACGCACTGCGGGCAAACATGTCAGTACAAGATAAACGCACTGCGGGCAAACATGTCAGTACAAGATAAACGCACTGCGGGCAAACATGTCAGTACAAGATAAACGCACTGCGGGCAAACATGTCAGTACAAGATAAACGCACTGCGGGCAAACATGTCAGTACAAGATAAACGCACTGCGGGCAAACATGTCAGTACAAGATAAACGCACTGCGGGCAAACATGTCAGTACAAGATAAACGCACTGCAGGCAAACATGTCAGTACAAGATAAACGCACTGCGGGCAAACATGTCAGTACAAAATACACGCAATGCGGGCAAACATGTCAGTATAAGATAAACGCACTGCGGGCAAACATGTCAGTACAAAATAACGCAATGCGGCCAAACATGTCAGCACAAGATAAACGCACTGCGGGCAAACATGTCAGTACAAAATACACGCAATGCGGCCAAACATGTCAGTACAAGATAAACGCACTGCGGGCAAACATGTCAGTACAAAATACACGCAATGCGGCCAAACACTTCACCTGCAAGAAAAGGCATTTACTCACCTGGCAGAAGACGTCCCCTCACGCAGCCGGCCTCTGGTGCCTCAGGTGCAGCTCCCCCTGGCCTGGACGATGTTCAATCTCCCGCTCAGCCTCTCACAGGCAGAGCAGGGCTACGGCAAGATGGCGTCCGGAGGCGGAGCCCTGTACTGGAGACAAATAGTCTCCAATACAGGGCTCCGCCTCCGGACGCCATCTTCCCGTAGCCCTGCTCTGCCTGTGCCTGCCGGAGAACATTGCAGGCTGGAGCGGGGCTGCGGGGAATGAACTAGCGCAGCGTCTAGCAGACGCTGCGGCTAGTTCATTGTACGGTGGCCAGAGTCCCGAGGCCGGGACGTCCCGCTGCTAAAAGCGGGACGTTTCCCGGGACCTCATGCAGCCTGGGACAGCGCCCCCCGAAGGCGGGACGCGTCCCGGGTAAAGCGGGACGTATGGTCACCGTATCTGACTGCAAATGTCTTTAGGTCAGGGTTGGACCGGGTATGCCGCCTCCGGGTAGTGACCGGCCCACTGCCGCTGTCCTTACTGCTTGACTATGTCTTTCTCTGGATGGCCGCCGGGTCCCCCTAGATTCCGGGCGACTGCTACGGCCTTTACTCTGCGCTGGTCTGGCCTCCCACCCTGCTCCGCACCGCTCGCTCCTGTCTTCAAGTTCTCTCTCCTCCACACTCTCTCCCGCTCTGCTCTGGCTCTCACAAGTTCCCTCCAGTTACACCCTTCTAGACTCTGCCCCCTGCGCCTGCGCCGTGTCTCTCTGACAGGCCTTGCGGGGCTCTCGAAAGTTCCAGCAAATTCCCTTACTTTGCATACTGCGGTCGCCTAGCAACTGACTAAGCGATCTTTCTTCCGCTTACTTTCCCTTCTCATGCGCCGTTTTGGTTCTAGCAGCTTGATACTTAGTCTTAAAGGCGCCACACACATAGTAATGCCTTAGTATTCTGGAACCCTTTTTTTTGGGGGTGTGGGGGGGGGGGGGGGGTTACATGTGTTTTCCCCAATGCGGATAAAAACAGACAGCAGTGAAGCACTGCAGGTATTTTCTCTATCAATTACATTACCTTCTGTGATAAAGCGTGCATGTTTTTACACATACAGACACACACGGGGCTTGATTCACAAAGCCGTGATAATGCATGTCATGGTCGCGCTAGCAATTTGCGTGAAAACCATTACGCACCTTATAGAAAGTTTTCCCCCCACGGGGCCCCCTGCGGTTTCTGGGCCCCCCTGCGACTGCATTCCTAACAGGGTCTGATAGGTAAGTATCTGGTTTTTCTTTATTATGGCTTCAGACTCCCATTAAACCAAAGGTGGAATTTCCCTTTAAGAGGACAATGTGATAAATCTAGAATTGCACAGAGAGCACGGTAACATTTACTCTTAAACAGAAGAAATGATTAGGTATCTCTGTATCCAGTCTTCTGTATATCGCTCCCAGGCTACAAACAGAAAATCAAACAAAATTCCTGAGACTATAGCTCCTTTAATTCTCTGTATGTGCCAGCATTAATTATGTGTGGAGTTACATAACTGGTGTGTCTTGGAATGTACGGTGGAACATGATCATACAACAGAGCCTTTTATGCCTTGCTACACAGCAACCCCCCGGGACAAGACAATATTACATGTTCCAGTTCTGCTTCCTCGCCGGGTCTCTCTGCTATACTGCAGATCACAATTAGTGTCAGTTCCATTGAACGCTATACAGTGTTTGGCCAAGTTATAACACAACTATGAAATTATTTTAAAGAGTTATAAGTAAGTGAAAAATGCTTTATATGGGCCTTGTTGAAACAGAATGGTTGATTTTGCTGGCAGAAAATCAATATATCTCCTGCTCACTACATTTACCTTAATTTATCTGATATTTTTATGGAGGCTGTTTTATACATTAGACCGTCTTGGGAAGAAAATGTATTTTGTGGCCGTGCGCATTTCTTGCGTTTCGCAGGAAGAAATGGCAATGTTTTTATTTGATTTCTCTCTGCATAATCTCTTAGTATTCTATCAGGTCCCTAACTAGGTATATAGTTATGAGCTTTAAATAATTCAGTGGGATTTGAAAAAAAACAAAAAGACAAAACAAAAATAAAGTCAGAGTTAAAGGGAACCAGTAAAGGATGATCTGATGCAAGAATGTGAGCATTCACTGTTCCATTATCATGACTGTGCATGCTTACTTAAAGGGAATCTGAAGTGAAAATACATTTATGAAATAATGCATTGTATATGTACAGGGCCGGATTTGTACTTTCCAGCGCCCTAGGCCAGCTGTCACCAACCGCCCCCCCCCATTCTGTCCAACTCTGACTAGTGATCACTGGTTTACATGGGCTCCTGTCTGTTTTGCTGCTTTGCCCCCCCCCCCCCCGTTCAAAGAAGCAGTGCATGCTCTGTCCACTCCATGTAATTTTGCAATCCAGCCTGGATGCACAGCAGCCGATAGTGTTCTGGGCTTGCATAATTCAGAAATGATGCTCCTATATGAGCAGCACTTGTCAAGTACACATACCCATAACACTCCAAGCCTCGGCTGCTGTGCACATGCATACAGGAGTGCGTACTAACAAGAAGCCCGAAAGGACAGAGTATGCACTGCTTCTTTGTCCTCTGTGCGACTTGCTTCAGTCAGAGCCACAAACAGGTGATGGTGCAGCGCAAAGGAGAGAAACCCATCCAAAACAGAACAGGTAAGTAGAAGGATCCAGCACTACACACGTTGGCATAGATATAGTGTAATGCTAGGTACACACGATGCAATTCTGACAGATTTACTGTCAGATCGATTATTTCCAATGTCTGATCTGATTTCCGATCAATTGTTCAATCGATTTTCCGTTCATTTCTATGAAAAAAATCATTCAGAAAATCTATCGGATAGCAGATCGGACATGTTGGAAATAGTCGATCTGACAGTAAATCAGTCAGAAAATTGCATCATGTGTATCTAGCATAAGCTCAGGTGTACTTTACACAGTGACAATTTAGCACTTGGGGCAAGTTAAAGAGTAACTGTTAGGCTTAAAAACAAAAATCTATTCCCTATTTCTATCGGTAATATAGATAAAATGGATACTAAAAAGGCAATGCCTAACTTAAAAACAAATCTTACTTTTTTTAATTGTAGATAACTCCTCATGTCCCCAGCTCTAAAGGACGCAGCAAGAAGCCGCATAACAGAAGATGCAGTGCAGGCTGGGGCGGGAGGGAGTTCTCCTTTGCTTTTCTGCCCAGACACAGGTAGTTCAGCCTGATTGGCTGCAGCCTGTGTCACTCAAGCCTGTCCCTCTCTCATTGGCCGCCTCGCGTCTGCACTGTCCGCCCCCTCCCTGCACTCTGTCGGCATCTCCGTAACTTTATTCGGGGGCAGCTGGCATCTCCGCATCCATGGGGACCCCGGCCCTGCTACTATTTACAAAGGGACTCCCCCTGCACTATCCCCCCACCCCGCAACATCCCCGCCCGCAGCACCGCAGAGCCCAGCGGGGAAGAACACACGCAGCGCACACAGATTCTCCTCTGGTGCTGGAGCTGCATATATTCTTCCCTGCTAAGTGCTGTTATGCTGGGAGATGAGATGGACGCTGCAGGGCTGAGGGTAAATACAGGGGGAATCACTACTGATATAGTAGCAGGGCTGGGGGTTCTCATGGATGCAGGGGTGTCACTAATATAGTGCTGGCAATTGCTGTAGGTAGGAGGGAAGGGGGGTAAGGGAGGAAATGACCTCAGCAATGGCTTCACTGGAGGGACTAAAGATGGCCCCTGCCAGGGAACAGAATTCTCTGCATTTCCGTATTTTCGTTTTATAAAATTCACTGAAATGAAATCGTGGACAGTGCAATACATCTGTCATGTAAGAAGAGCTAGTATTTATCTACTTATATGTGTGTGTGTTTATCCTGGCATAGTATGGCTGACAGCTCCTCTTTAAGACAGATCTTAATCAGTCAGCAGGAAGTTTTTACGTTTTGTAATAGAATGATAATATTTATTGGCTAACCAAAAGAAAATAGTGAGCCTTTTGGCTAATGAGCCATCTTCAGACTTTGTTCCTGTATACAAGATGTAAGATGTTGGGGAACCCAGATATATATACAGTCAGCAGGAGATGCATACATTGTTTTGTAAATATAAATAAATGTAATACAGTTGTCATTCTGTTTCAAAACATCCTGCTTTCACTGATGGCTAAAACAGAACAATGCTTTGCTGCTTCTAAAACATGTCAGGAAAGAGTTAAACTGTAGCAAAGAGAATGTTGTTGTCAGGAAAGAAAACAAACCATAAATCTTACAGGTCTCAGGTCTTTAACAGCTCTGACCAAGTAATAAAACATCAGTCTGGGGGAGAAGAGAGCTGATAATTCCTGTCCGTGAATGCGTGCTGCATAAAGAAACTAATCTGAACTCAAAAGTTCTACTACTTGAGCCCATATATTTTTCTTCTCACAGCAGCTTGTATGTCCCCACTCATTATACTAAGGACAAGATCCTCAGATGACAACACATGCTGACTGTCATCACACACACTCTGCAGTGAGAGAGATGCAGGGATCTCTGGAATTCAGGCAGAATAGAGCAAAGCAGAAGTGATTTACTTTGACATGTGACCTCTTATCTCTCCAAGTCCAGCGCCCTGCTGAATTTTATCGCCCTAGGCCTTGACCTTTGTGGCCTTTCCAGAAATCCGGCCCTGTATATGTAGAAAAGCTAAGAAATACAGCATTTGTTGCAAAGAAAGGAGTCTCATATTGTTTGCAATACAGGAAGAGTTAAAAACTTCAGACAGTCCTATTTTCTGAAGAAGGATAATTAGCTCTGCTCTGTTTCATAGTTGTGGTTTGTAATGGCAAATATGAGAGAATGATGCAATGTTATCAAAAAAGTTATATAACTGAAAATAAAAATATGACACACTTTTCTTTGTTACTAATGTTCTATTCATTATCCATACTACACATACAATTTATTATATCATATATCATTATGTCATTTTTTCGCTTCAGTCTCACTTTAAAGTGAACCTAAGTAAATATGAACAATATAAATAAACTGAAAATATAATAATGAATTGCAAAGACTCTGGACCTAAATAAATCTACTGTAGGCATTAACATTATAACACCACATTTTTCCCTCTGAGTCAATTTCCATATTATTGCATGCATTGTCAGTGCACTAGGTTCATGTGTTGAAAATGTTGCCAACATAAGGCATTCAATAAACATAGATTGATGATTGGATATGCAAACTGAACATTTATGTTACACTGCTCTCACTGTTCTATGGTTATTGCTCTATACCAGTGATGAGCAATATTTTTATCTTGCCTGCCTACTTGCCCCTGCAGCCTCCCTACCCGGCCATTGCAGAGTTATGTGCATGGCCATGGAGCATAACGCAGCATTACTCCCCACTCATCTATATGAGAGGGAACCTCCCTATTACTGTCTGGATGCACATCTGGCTATCAATACTGAGCATGTGGGTTACCTATATCGGAGGCGGTAACCTACCTAGCCCTCAGGACACATCTGCTACCTATCTTGAGGCAGATCCAATTTGGATGGGGGGACAAATATTTTTAAAACAAGCAACGAGCATTGCCAGGCCACTGGTAATTTAGCCCACCATGGGCTTCTTGGGAAGAGCCACACACGATAGGGTGCATGCTACTGAGCATGCATGAGCCGTCTGTGAATGTGCAGTAACACAGACCCAATCAGGTTTGGGTTTCTCCACCAAAGCCTGAGCAGATCCATGCTACTGTGCAGGGACAATATGGCTGAGCTCCCGTGATCTTCAGAGGAGTCAGAAGTGGAACAGCCTGGCAGAGGAAGATGCAGGAGCTTCTGAGGGACCCAGAGGTTTACCCTTCCTGATGTGAGTATTGGAAAAGTTCATTTCACAGGCTGTTTAGTTTAGATTTATTTGATAAAAAAAAACCTAAATAAAACAGTTGTCTTTGCTTGCAAGAGCTGCAGAGAGGCAAAGATTGGGCGGGACATCTGCAGGCATCATCTCCCAGCAAGCATTTTGTTAGGCCCTCTCCTATGCGTACGTTAAAAAAGGGCGCCGGGAAAAAAGGGCGCCGGGAAAAAAGGGCGCAGGGTTTTAAACGATAAGCATGAATAACGTTTTAAAAAAATTGTGCTATATTTCGTTTAAAAATAATGTTTTATAAAGTTATAATTCATTAAATAATGTGTATGAAATCGGGAATTGTAAAAACGTTAATTTTCCCTGTTTAAAAAGTGAAATGTATAATAACGTTTTATAAAAGATTAATAAGATTTTTTTCTAAAACTATACTTAACCCTACTCTCACACAGAACCCTCCCTGTACCTACCCCTAACCCCTAGACCCCCCTGGAGGTGCCTAAACCTAAGACCCCCCTTGTGGTGCCTAAACCTTAGACCCCCCTGGTATTGCCTAAACCTAAGACCCCCTGTGATAAGCATTAATATCGTTTTTCAAAAATATTGTACTGTTTTTCGTTTTTAAAATAATGTTTTAAAAAAATATTGTACTGTTGTAATCATGAAAAGCAGTTATAAAACATTAAAAATCTTCGGGCGCCGCTTGTAAAACGTTATTTTTCTCCGGCGCCCTTTTTTCCTGTTTGGCGCCCATTACACGATATTTATTATAGGAGTGAATGGCAGCGCCCTTTTTGTCCACCTGTCTCATGCGCCCAAATTTCCTGCTTCCCTCTCCTATAGTCATAACCACATGACCAGGGCAGGAAAAAATGTAAGACACAATGACCGAATGAAAGGAAAGGCAATAAATACTCATTCTACTAGTTTTCTGAGCATAGGTCTGCTTGAATGAATTAACATAAACCAGACTGTTATAATCTTAGTTACTGCATAGCATATACATCTTCTTTTCATCCAGGCTCTGCTTCAAAAACAAAGCAAGAAATAACACTGTGTCGATTCACACTTGTCTTCTGATAATGGAGATTTTGAAGAGATTCTCCCCTTGTTCTTCTTCACAGCTAGAATCAATTTATATGATCTGTAAGGTGTCAAAAACTAATAAGCTTCTGTTCAGACTCGAAAATACCTTTTGTGTCGCCATATACTGTATAAATGTTGCCACTTTTTTTTTTTTTTTTTTTTTACTCTAGTTCAGGGTCTGGAAAAGGAGATTTTGAGTTGAGTTAATGGGAAAGGGGAGATGGATATGAGAAGCTGTTAATGTTACTGCACGCCCTTTGCTTTGGTAATCCAGCTTTGCAGCACTCATAGATACCAACCTACATAATGGAACTGCTCACATTCAAAAGTCAAAATTAAAATCCTTTTCCTGGGCTTAGGAAGGATTGATCTTAATCCCCATGTCTAATATATGGAATAGAATGTCATGATTATGGAACCATTACACCGTTTGGCTTAACTTACAGTGGCTACATTTTATTTGAAAAATCTAGCAGAAAGATGGATGCATGACTATACCAACAACACAAAGGAGCTTTGTGTATTGTTGCGTCTGTCCCATAATCCTAGTGGTCACACACTTTCTCTGAACTTGGATTGGCTAAGAAAAATCAGAATCAGAAAGTCAGAATCAGAAAGTTTTATTTTGCCAAACACGAGTCCTGTCCGGAATTGGGTTTGATACAATACATAGCTCAAGTAGAGGATAGAAGTAGATAAATAGGTGCACAACATGCAGTTGACAAAGCAGAGAAAAACAACAATGTTCGACATATAGGACAATTCCAACTTATGCTACAAGCAAGTCCGAACAGTTTCATCTTGTGGTCAAGTAGACCAGTTGGACATTCTACTTAATGTGTAGGGGGGAGTATTAGGAGGGAGTTAAAAAGGCAGACAGCAGAGGGGAAGAAAGATTCCTGTGCCTGGCAGTCCAGGTGGAGATTGCAAGCAGGGCCAGATTTCTGGAAAGGCCACAAAGGCCATGGCCTAGCCTAGGGCGATAAAATCAGATAAAATCAGAAGGGCGGCAGGACTTGGAGAGAGAAGAGGTCATATGCCAAAGTAAATCACCTCATCTGGTCTGCAGCACAGTGCCCTGCTCTGTATTGATGTCTAAATTCCAGAGTTTCCCAATCCTTGCATATCGGATGATGATCCCGTCCTCGGTTTGATGGACAGACATGTTGATGTGTCAGAAGTGCCAATTTACAGTAGAAAGCAGAGACAACTGCATTCTGTTTTAATGCACACATCCACAGAGGAAGTTTGGAAACATGATGATACACTGTACAATACTGTACTGCTACAGAGAAATGTCAGCTGTGCCAGTTACATCTCCCTCTCTCCTACAGCTGTCTAAATGACTCTTGTTAATGACTTTCTTATCCAAACCTAAATGTATGACTTTTTTTTCTTGCTAGCCAGGGATGTTTATGGCAGCAGTGATCTCTGCTTCAGTTAACTCTTTCCTGACTCATTTCAAGATCAGTCTCTCTGTTGTTTTATGCACTAAATGTTCACTGTTTAAAGGACAACTGTAATGAGAGGAATATGGAGGCTGCCATATTTATTTCCTTTTAAGCAATACCAGATGCCTGGCAGTCTTGCTGATCCTCTGCCTCTAAATACTTATAGCCATAGACCCTGAACAAGCATGCAGCAGATCAGGTGTTTTTGACATTATTGTCAGATCTGACAAGATTAGCTGCATGCTTGTTTCTGGTGTTATTCAGTCACTACTGCTGCCAAATAGATCAGTAGGGCTGCCAGGCACCTGGTATTATTTAAAAGGAAATACATATGGCAGCTTCTATATACTTCTCATTACAGTTGTCCTTTAAAACCTGAGCTGACACTACTTCTATGTGAGCCTATGTAGTTAAGGATCCTTCTAATTACTTGTAGCAGTAGAGTATTGTACCGTTTTAGCCATCAGTGAAAGCTGAAAGTTTTTAATCACAATGAAACCATTTATTGGCTAACGTAAAAGAAAAAGAATATGTTTTGTGCTTCTAAGACTTCTTATTTCTGTATACTGACAAGATGATGTTGTTTGCTACTTACTTGTTCTGTTTTGAATGGTGGTTTCTCCATTGCACTGCCCTGCCACCTGTTTGGGGCTCTGACTGCAGCCAGTGGCACAGAGGAGAAAGAAGCAGCGCATGTTCTGTCCACTCACATTCCTTGTTTCTTCCACCTGTTGCTTTTTGCTTTTACCTGTTGCAGTTCAGAAAGGCCTCTTGGATGGCATTAAAGGAGTTCTTTCGCGAAAAAAGTAGGCAGTTGAAAAATGTGACAGATGACAGGTTTTGGGCCAGTCCATCTTTTTAAGGGGGATTCTCAGGGCTTTCTTTGTTTTCAACAGCATTTCCTGAACAACAGTTGCAAAATTTAACTGACATAATAGTGTGCAAGTGATTAGGGAGGCCGGCTGGTATCTTGCTATTTTGGCAGTTTAACTGTTGTTCAGGAAATGCTGTTGAAAACAAAGAAAGCCCTAAAAATCCCCCTTAAAAGGATAGACTGGCCCAAAACCTGTCATCTGTCACATTTTTTAACTGCCTACTTTTTTCGCAAAAGAACCCCTTTAAGGATAAAACTGCATGGGCCTGCACAGTGACGTAACTAAAATGAATGGGGCCCCGATTAAACTTTCAGGGCGCTCCTCCGATATTCAAGCTCCTTTCCTTGCCTCCACTTGGTGCCCGTCAGGGTCATATTTTTAACAAATTATTGAACAAAACATAATAATGGCATTCAAAAGTATATTAAAGCATATGACAAGAGTAAATCTCACATACTGGTCAATTAAAGGTCTCACAAGGCAAAATATTAAAGAGAAATTGTAACCAAGGATTGAACTTCATCCCAATCAGTATCTGATACCTCCTTTCCCATAAGAAATCTTTTTCTTTTCTCAAATGATTCATCAGGGGGCTCTGTATGGCTGATATTATGGCTGATCACTGACAGCCTGTAAGGATCGCCGCCCCGCAGTACACTTCCGTTGACGTGACCCCTAATAGGTCAGTGCAGAATTGGGGGTCGGCAATTCATAAAAAAAACTGCCAGCAGAACCCTGTGAAGAACCAAAGCTGCACAGAGGGACCAAAATGACTTCTAGGGGCTGGAAGAAGCCCAAGGTAAGTAAAACTAGTTTTATTTTTCCCCTCTTGAGTATTTAAGTGGTTATAGAATCTGGCACAGCATTGTTTAAATAACAAAGTATAAGTACCAGAGACTAATTTTTAACATTTGAGAGACTGACATGAGATTTACTCATGTGGTTCTCAAAGCACATCTGAATTGGAACAAAAACGTGTAATTTTACTTACCCGGATCTTCTTCCAGCCCCCCATACCTTGTCAGATCCCTCTGTGTCCTCCGGGTCCTCTCCTAAATACCGCTGTCCCCTCAGAAAGATCTGCAACTGAAGCCCTAGTCACAGCCACTGCACATGCACAGTTCTGTCCATGTACCTCCTTGATTGCGCTCCCATAGCTGGAATTCTTTTGAGAACAGCGCAAGAACAAAATGCTTGCGTTGCAGATCTTTTTGAGGAGAGAGCAGCACATGCGAGGTGATCCGGAGGACACTAAGGGACCTAAAAGACTACGGGACTTGAAAGAGCCTCATGTAAGTAAAAATCCACTCTCTTGTCCTAATTCAGGTGTATTTTGAAGGGAATATCCGAGAAAAAAAAAACACAAGTTCTACTTACCTGGGGCTTTCTCCAGCCCCTGGCAGCCGATATGTGCCTCGCCGCAGCTCTGGTGTTCCAGGGTCCCCCCCGAGCAGATGCCAACCTCGCAAGTCTTCTGTGTCCGCATGCAGCCGCGCCACTCACAATCTCGCTCACGTGGCCTGGAGCATTCTGCACCTGCGGCAAACGCTCCCGGCCACTGGAGTGCCACTGGACCCCGGGACATCAGAGCTGCGGCAAGGGACATATCGGCTGCCAGGGGCTGGAGAAAGCCCTAGGTAAGTAGAACTTGTTTTTTCATTTTCCTCGAATGTGTCCTTTAAATCCTTGCTAGTCATGCAAAAGAAAGACTAATGTCCACATTACTCATATTAATGATAAGTGGCATGAAGAGATCACCATGCTCTGTCACTTACACACCACGTGTGATGCAACAGAGGCCTCCACCTGCTGCACACACCAGACCCTAAAATGGTACAATTGATTGGTCTAAGTGCATATTTGGTAAATCTCATTTTTTGCTCCCTTGAACATCATTCCTGTATAATGGGCAGCATTTACTCAGTGGATCTATATAATGTCAATGTTATCACCAGGAGAAAAGACTAAAGAAGGAATTAATTATTGTTAAATTGAAATCAACCTTTACAAATGAAGGAGAATAATGAAGGTAACAGAAGCAGAAATTATTGACACAGGACTAAAGTATGAAATATCACTAACACTTTAATGAAAAATCCATTTCATAAGAGAGGAACATGTTCCCTATCACAAAAAATAAACACATAAAATCAATAGGGCAAATCACAGGCAGACATTAGGTTAGCTAGATGTTTTCTCATGTAATGTAGACCGGGAAAAGTGATGCAGACCTGAGGTCAGCCATGGAGATATTGGCTTGGCTGATACTTCAAACTGTTTGTCAGGCTCACCCGTCCAGCATCTTGGGGATCGGCCGCATGGCAGGCTGCAGGGACTGGTCAATGTGGTGGGCATGCGGCCGGGATCCTGGAGGAGGGTTGTGCATGCGCACGCGCGATCACGCCGGATTTAAAGGCGTATGCACATGCATGAGGAATTGCCCCATCTGCGGCACAACTGCGCATGCTCCCGGCCCCAACTAAGGGTACACCCCAGTGGTGTAGCTAAGGAGCCGTAGGCCCCAGTACAAGTTTAGCATTGGTCCACCCAAAGCATACTATAGATAACAATTGATACAGCCCACCAGGTGCAAGAAGGGGATGGGAAATTGTGTGTTAATGATCACTACCATTCAAATCAACTACAGAAGTGAATATTATCAGCACAGGACCAATAAAGAGCTAATACTGTGTTTGAGGGGTTGGCACCTCAGGCCCCTCTAGCCCAAGGGCCACGATGCGGTCGCTACCTCTGCACCCCCTATTGCTACGCCACTGGTACACCCCCTGGGTGTACTATAAAAACATGTTACCAGCAGCGGGACACTTTGCCGTTAGCGCCTGCTGACTTGTATTAGTTCTCCTGTTTACCATTGGGACCCGGCTTGTTCCCGACCTCGAGACTGGATGGTGATTATTCTGATTTCCAGATGTGACCTGGCGCGTATCTGACTACTCTTCTGATTTGCGCCTGCCTTGACCCTGGCTTCATTACTCATTTATGAAACTTGCTGCCTGCCCCGACATTTGGATTGAGTGCCCGTTACGAAGTCTGCTGCCCGCCCTTTGACCTCGGCTTATCCACTACTCTGCTGTTTGTCTCTGACTCTGATCTCTGACTTACCACTGCCTACGCAGCCGCCAAAATACCAGCATGCTACTCCATTATCCAGTTCTCGAGGAGCCTGTTCTTTTTGGCACCGTTGCAATGATCCTGGGGGCCCTGAGTTGATAGCTACTAGGCATCAAAGTAGTCCCTCACACAGTGGGGTGGGTGCCCATCATCCCTTGCAGGGTGCTCTGGTGAAGACCTGTAACTGCTTAGTCTCTGTACCCTGGGAGAGCCCACTCTAACCACTGTTGCCAGGCTCAACAGTTCTCTACGAATCATAACACTGGTACTCAGGGTTCTAAGGCCGCTGGGGGAACTGAAATGCAGGCAGAAGTACTGGTTTTATTTGGGAAATGAATTCATCACCATTCATTTGCGAGTTGGGGCTCTGAGTATTGCACAAACCTGAAAGCCTTCGTCTTTCTCACAGCGTTTTGCAAATGACAAATGTGTGTGTCTGTAAGGGCGTAAATAAGCTGACACATTTGATATTATGTTTTGATTGCAATGAGGAAAGATGTCTGTGGGGTGCTACAAATCTGGAATAAACTTGCCAGTACAGTGTGTGAGCAAAAGATAAATAAATGAAAGTTCCTATTGCAAGAAAGGCTCAAATGATGAGCTGGAGCAGCCGATTCATACTAACTCCTGACTCTAACATCTGAAATGTATTCGCTTTCACAACTTTTAGAGTCTACAGATTCTTGAATAAAGACTAACAACTCTAGATAAATAACACATGGCTGGAGGGGTGGAGGACAGTCATGTTGCTGTTTTGTTTTGGATGAAAGTGAAATTCTCTCTAAATATCGGTAATTTGCTTTGAAAAAGTCAGAACTGGACATCTGTAACTCTCAGGAGAATTCAGCAACATAATACATGGGGTTAAAACACAGAGCAGGATTATCCACCAGGAAAACTTAAGTGGATGCTTGGGGCCTAGTGGGTGTCAAGGAGCCCACCTGCCACCTTCTTTGACCTCTCTCCACTTTACATTACTGAAAAGACCACAAGGGGGCCCCAAATCTACTACGTTGTCTAGGGCCCCATTACAGCGTAATCCATCTCTGTCATAACATCAGCAAGGTTGACTAGGGAACTCTAAAAACACATTTTTGGTGGCCTAAGTCATCTGGTATATGGCCCCTCTCAGGTGACTAAAGACTTTTTTAACAGCAGGCAGGGATGGAGTTCAGTATTAAACATTTAAAACATTTTCACATGGGGCCCCTGATTTGAAGTTATAGTCACTGAAGTAGAGAGTGCCTGATCAGCAGCCTGGGAACATGTAGTGAAGTATTGTGATGTTTGGACACAAAAACCAGTTCACTGACACCTGGTTGAGAAGATCCTCCATATTGTCCACATCTTCTGAAGTACACTTTGCCTGTTCTTATGTGTCCTGGTGTGCACGCAGCTAAGGCTGGTGTAGTGCACCCTTAGTTGTAGCTATGTTGGATGGGTCCTGCTCTTGTCCAACTCTGGTGACACCCACAACCTCCAGTATACACATAAACCACCAGTATAATTCTAAGCAATTTTAGTGGATCTGGAGACCCAGTAATAAAGATGAAATTAACAATTTACCTTCTAGCAATATGTTCTAACAAATAGGTCATCTGAACTCACAGTTATGGCAATAATGGAATACTAACAGTTGCTTGCAAAGGAATGCAATAGAGAAGGACACCTCCGAAGCCTCTGGAAATGGTTTGGCCCAAAGAAGCACCAGAAAACACAGAGATGTCAAATCCCTAAAAATCACAGTAAATCATTAAGTGCACTTTAAATGACAAATGTATAGGCAGTCTGCTATATTCAAACTCAGGTAAACATTTAAGCTAATTTCCCCTAACACTGGCCAATGTTAATCTAAGTAGCAGGCCGGCAGTTGGAGCTCATATATAAAACAGTATTTGTAATCCACAAGGAGCTTCACTCAAGAGCAGCAGGAGGATGACACAAGCTGGATTATTAGATATATGAATGATCCTCTTCTGATAGGCCTAGACACCCCAGAGCAGATTGCTAGGCCAATATGTTTTTGTCTCTAGTCCTAACTACAAACTGCATTGCATAAGACCCTGGGAGGCCTGATTATGTGGAAATTACAGAATGCTAACTGCAATACAAACAATTGCTCACTACCAGTTTAAGCAATTTCCTACCTTTATCTGGTCAGCAGGCGCCAGTCAGCTAATCAGGTGTACGGTCATACACACTGTGCCTGCCATACCAAATCTAGCAGGAATTGCATAAATTAGCATTCAGGTGGGAGGCTCTGTCGGACGTAATCGTTAATTACATCTTTTACAGGGACCGATATGTGTAGGCATCTCCCACACAGTCCCCTCCCTAACCACTCACCTGTCAATCGCATCCTGGAAGCTGCAAAAAAGAAATTGAAAATCACAAACACTGGTTCACACTAGTGTTGGGCGAACATCTAGATGTTCGGGTTCGGGCCGAACAGGCCGAACATGGCCGCGATGTTCGGGTGTTCGACCCGAACTCCGAACATAATGGAAGTCAATGGGGACCCGAACTTTTGTGGTTTGTAAAGCCTCCTTACATGCTACATACCCCAAATTTACAGGGTATGTGCACCTTGGGAGTGGGTACAAGAGGGAAAAATTTTTTAGCAAAAAGAGCTTATAGTTTTTGAGAAAATCGATTTTAAAGTTTCAAAGGGAAAACTGTCTTTTAAATGCGGGAAATGTCTGTTTTCTTTGCACAGGTAACATGCTTTTTGTCGGCATGCAGTCATAAATGTAATACATATAAGAGGTTCCAGGAAAAGGGACCGGTAATGCTAACCCAGCAGCAGCACACGTGATGGAACAGGAGGAGGGTGGCGCAGGAGGAGAAGGCCACGCTTTGAGACACAACAACCCAGGCCTTGCATGAGGACAAGAAGCGTGCGGATAGCATGCTTTGTACCACCATGCAGTCATAAATGTAATAAAGATAAGTGGTTCAATAAACAGGGACCACGCGGCAACGCTAACCCAGCAGCAGCACACGTGATGGAACAGGAGGAGGCGCAGGAGGAGAAGGCCACGCTTTGTGAGACACAACAACCCAGGCCTTGCATGAGGACAAAAAGCGTGCGGATAGCATGCTTTGTACCGCCATGTAGTCATAAATGTAATAAAGATAAGAGGTTCAATAAACAGGGACCACGCGGCAACGCTAACCCAGCAGCAGCAGCAGCAGCAGCACACGTGATGGAACAGGAGGAGGCGCAGGAGGAGAAGGCCACGCTTTGTGAGACACAACAACCCAGGCCTTGCATGAGGACAAAAAGCGTGCGGATAGCATGCTTTGTACCGCCATGTAGTCATAAATGTAATAAAGATAAGAGGTTCCATAAACAGGGACCGGCAACGGTAACCCAGCAGCAGCAGCAGCAGCAGCAGCAGCAGCAGCACACGTGATGGAACAGGAGGAGGCGCAGGAGGAGAAGGCCACGCTTTGTGAGACACAACAACCCAGGCCTTGCATGAGGACAAAAAGCGTGCGGATATAGCAGCAATGCTTTTTGCCGCCATGCAGTCATAAATGTAATACAGATGAGAGGTTCAATAAACAGGGACCGGAAACGCTAAACCATCCCAGATGTTCATCGGTCATGTTACTTGGTTGGGGTCCAGGAGTGTTGCGTAGTCGTTTCCAATCCAGGATTGATTCATTTTAATTTGAGTCAGACGGTCTGCATTTTCTGTGGAGAGGCGGATACGCCGATCTGTGATGATGCCTCCGGCAGCACTGAAACAGCGTTCCGACATAACGCTGGCTGCCGGGCAAGCCAGCACCTCTATTGCGTACATTGCCAGTTCGTGCCAGGTGTCTAGCTTCATGCCCGGTTTCAGGTCCAGCGGTGCCAGCCACAAATCCGTCTGTTCCTTTATTCCCCTCCAAATTTCCTCCCCTGTGTGCTGCTTATCCCCAAGGCAGATCAGCTTCAGCAACGGTTGCTGACGCATGCCAACAGCTGTGCTGCACTGCTTCCACGATCCTACTGCTGCTGGTGCTGGGTTAGCATTTCCGGATGAGGTACAGCTTTGAGATGCGTTGGAGGAGAAGGAGTCAGAGAGGTAGGTGCTGCTGTTGTTATCCAGCTGTTTGCGGCGTGGGCAACACCCGCGCCGTAGCAGGTGAGGAATCGCTGCCAGGCTCCACAAGGTTCACCCAGTGCGCGGTAAGGGAGATGTATCGACCCTGGCCGAACGCACTCGTCCAGGTGTCAGTGGTGAGGTGAACCTTGCAGGCAACGGCATTCTTCAAGCTTCGGGTTATTTAGCTGACCACGTGCTCATGCAACTCAGGCACTGCAGAGCGCGCAAAGTGGTAGCGGCTGGGAACCACGTAACGTGGGATGGCCACTGACATCATGCCCTTGAAGCTGTTTGTCTCCACCACTCGATATGGCAGCATTTCGCAGGCCAGAAGCTTGGCTATGCTGGCTGGCTGTTACTGCCACGGCCCGGGGGTCATTTGCTGGCAATTTCCTCTTGTGCTCAAACATCTCAGAGACAGACAACTCAACCGTAGCGCTGCACACCGAAGGGCTGTTGGTTGTTGTGTTTGATGAACACTGGGAGACCTCAAGAGCACTAGTCCGGAAAGTGACAGTGTCAGCATCGTCTGATGTTTGTGAATGTTGTGAACCACGCAATGGCTGGGCTACTGCTGCTGCTGAGGCGGGTCTGGTGGTGAGTCTGGTGAACCCAAGGGAGGCAGTGTTGCTGGTGGTACCCTGTCCTGCCGCGTTTGCCCACAGAGTGGGATGTTTGGATAGAATGTGGCGGCTCATGCTGGTGGTGGAGAGGTTGTTAATACTTTTCCCCCTGCTCAGGCGGGTCTTGCACACCTTGCAAATCGCCATGGTAACATCCTCAGTGCAGTCTTCAAAGAAAGCCCAGACTTTAACTGGCTGAGGACTCGGACCTCGTGCGTGATGTGCTGGTGCTGCTTAACCCACTGCTGGACGCTTGAGAGGTCATCCAAGTAATTATCTGGTCCTGTTCTTTTGGATCTGTGAGGGTTGTTGTCCTGGACAACATGGGCAGTATTGAGTGGGTTTTCTTGGGTGCTCCCCTGTGGCCTGTACGTGAACCGTCAGGGGTAACACCTCTTCCCTTGCCCCTCCCTCTTTCACCGGATTTCTTCCTCATTTCACTTATCCTTAAAGTACACGCTGACTGGCAGCAGTACAGTGGCAGTACAGAAATGCTATACAGTGGTGGGTGAGCGGTGTACCACTATTGTCAGCAGTGACACAGAGCACAATGCTATACAGTGGCGGGTGAGCGGTGTACTACTGTTCCCAGCAGACACAGAGTGGAAGTAAACACAATGCTATATAGTGTGGCTGAGCCGTGTACACAGAGTGGCATTAAACACAATGCTATATAGTCTGCTATATAGTCACCCCGAACAGGGTGATGTTCTGCAGAACCCGAACAGTGGCAAACACTGTTCGCCCAACACTACTGGGAGGGAACGCAGATTTTAGTACCTAAACACACGATACAACATGTTTTCCGGGGTCGGACTCTGAGGCACATACAGATGGTCCCGATCATCATCCTCATCATACAACTCTTCTCCTGAGTCTGACCCACCCACCACCTCTGCCACCCCAACATCCCCAGACACAGACCCCTCATCGTCCTCAACATTAACTTGGGATGCTGGCCTGAGCCAGACCTCCTCCTCCACATCAGGCCCCATCATCTCCTCAATGGCAGCCCTCATTAATCGCTCTGGCGACGGACTGATGGACACAACGTTCTCCTCCGGGGAGGGCTGCTGCTGACCACTGGCTGCTGGGGTGGATGTTATAGCTTGCGTGGGGCGTTGGCTGTTGCTGTTGTTGGGAGTGCTGCTCACAGCGGAGGTCTCTGGGGAACTCATGTTGAGCTCATATAGTGGTTGACGGTGAGTGGAGTATTACTGATCCCAGCAATATACACACTCACTGGCAGAGTACGCAATGCTATATAGTGTGGCTGAGCGGTGTACACAGAGTGGCAGTAAACACAATGCTATATAGTCTGGCTGAGCGAGCGGTGTACTACTGTTCCCAGCAGAATCAGAGTGGCAGTAAACAATGGTATATAGTCTGGCTGAGCGGTGTACACAGAGTGTCAGTAAACAATGGTATATAGTCTGGCTGAGCGGTGTACACAGAGTGGCAGTAAACACAATGCTATATACTCTGGCTGAGCGAGCGGTGTACTACTGTTCCCAGCAGACACAGAACAGTAAACAGAATGCTATATAGTGTGGCTGAGCGAGCGGTGTACCACTATTCCCAGCAGACACAGAACAGTAAACAGAATGCTATATAGTGTGGCTGAGCGAGCGGTGTACCACTATTCCCAGCAGACACAGAACAGTAAACAGAATGCTATATAGTGTGGCTGAGCGAGCGGTGTACCACTATTCCCAGCAGACACAGAACAGTGAACAGAATGCTATATAGTGTGGCTGAGCGAGCGGTGTACCACTATTCCCAGCAGACACAGAACAGTAAACAGAATGCTATATAGTGTGGCTGAGCGAGCGGTGTACCACTATTCCCAGCAGACACAGAACAGTGAACAGAATGCTATATAGTGTGGATGAGCGAGCGGTGTACCACTATTCCCAGCAGACACAGAACAGTAAACAGAATGCTATATAGTGTGGCTGAGCGAGCGGTGTACCACTATTCCCAGCAGACACAGAACAGTGAACAGAATGCTATATAGTGTGGCTGAGCGAGCGGTGTACCACTATTCCCAGCAGACACAGAACAGTGAACAGAATGCTATATAGTGTGGCTGAGCGAGCGGTGTACCACTATTCCCAGCAGACACAGAACAGTAAACAGAATGCTATATAGTGTGGCTGAGCGAGCGGTGTACCACTATTCCCAGCAGACACAGAACAGTAAACAGAATGCTATATAGTGTGGCTGAGCGAGCGGTGTACCACTATTCCCATTAGACACAGAGTGGCAGTAAACAGAATGCTATATAGTGTGGCTGAGCGAGGTACACAGAGTGGCAGTAAACAGAATGCTATATAGTTTGGCTGAGCAAGCGGTGTACTACTATTCCCAGCAGACACAGAGTGGCAGTAAACAGAATGCTATATAGTGTGGCTGAGCGAGGTACACAGAGTGGCAGTAAACAGAATGCTATATAGTGTGGCTGAGCAAGCGGTGTACTACTGTTCCCAGCAGTGACACAATGACAGGGGGGACCCTGGCTAGCGTGGCTGGAGCGCGAACTACCCTGCCTGCCTACCCAAAGCTAAACCCACAGACAAATGGCGGAGATATGACGTGGTTCGGGTATTTATTTACCCGAACCACGTGACCCGTTCGGCCAATCACAGCGCTAGCCGAACGTTCGGGGAACGTTCGGCCATGCGCTCTTAGTTCGGCCATATGGCCGAACGGTTTGGCCGAGCACCGTCAGGTGTTCGGCCGAACTCGAACATCACCCGAACAGGGTGATGTTCTGCAGAACCCGAACAGTGGCGAACACTGTTCGCCCAACACTAGTTCACACTACAGCCGGGGACCCCAGTCTCTCTCATTGGCCGGGGGCCCCTAAACCACCATGCGATACCTAGAGGGAAAAGCGGGTCCCTGTAAAAGATGTAATCAACGATTACGTCCAACCGAGCCTCCCACCTGAATGTTAATTTATGCAATTCCTGCTAGATTTGGTATGACAGGCAAAGGATGTATGACTGTACACCTGATTTGCTGACTGGCACATGCTGACCAGGTAAAGGTAGGAAATTGCTTGAACTGGTAGTCAGCAATTGTGTGTATTGCAGTTAGCATTCAGTTTAGAGGCAATGGGGGTCAAGTACCTGGAAGTGAGAGATCCAGGGCTCGCCTGCATTTCCCTCTAGGTATCACATGGTGGTGGTTTGGGGGCCCCAGTCAGTGAGAGAGACTGGGCCCCTGGTTTGTGTATGTGGAAGTTACAATCCACAGAAAATCACTCACTGAAAGCTGGCCTTGTGAATAGCGCCAGCTTTTAGGCAGGAGGAAACAGTCAGTGATCTGTAAACACTCTTCTTCAGTGAAGATGAAGTCACAGGACGCTGTGGGGGAAGAATTTCAACTCACATCCGTAATTCCTCAGATCTCTCTCCAGCCTTCTTTAGTTCCCTCTGCAAGAGGCTCGCTGCAGTTTCCAGCACATTCACTGTTCTCTGAGCGAATACTTTCTCTCATTGGCTACAAATCTCACTAGTATAAAAGCTGCTATCCTCAGGCATTCTCCACCTAGATGTAGGAAGGAAAGTGCAAGCAAAACTGTTTTAGAGCCGAATTTCATAGAACTACAAATTCCAGCAATATTATTACACATAGAATATACTTTGCACAGGTTCTGAAAATCCATGCTGGCAGTATGGCTACACTGAGAATCCCTGCTATGGACACATCATGATTGTTACATAATATTATTGTCTTTTATATTTAGTCTACATAAACACCTGCTGCACACACTCCAAGCTCAGCAAAGATGACAATATTTCCATGCTCCACTTGCTATTAGAGACGGCCCAAACAGTTTGACTGCAAGCTTTTTTAGGTGAAGATCAGGTATTTGTGCTCGCCACACATGGCGATAGTTGACCCACCCCCATACATCATCATTGAGCTTCACGTCCGGGCGGCAGAAATAGCTACTTGCTATTTGGTAGACTGCAGATATTATTTTCTATCACTCATTTTCATCTTTTTTTTATGCCATTTTGCCACTACAGACTCTTCCAAACCACAATAGAGGAAATTAATGTAGAAAGATAAAAGAAGTATCTTTGTGTATAGGGATGATTGTATGACGTGATTGTTGTTTCATTGAATACAGAAATTAAAAAGAGAATATCTAATTAAGGTAGTAATTACTGGCAAATGTTGCAAGTTTTTCTGTAAGGAAAATGTGAGAACTATATAAATGAATTGGGAATATATTGAGAAAAATAAAACCGTGACTCTAGATATGAAAAAATGTTTTGATAAAAAAAAGTATGACTACCCTCATGTACAACTCATGTACAACACAAGCATAATACAAAACTGATAAAACAGCAGCTCACAAAAAAGCATAATACAAGTAACTTGATAAGACAACAGGTCACATAAGTCTGCCACAACATAGCACTGAAAGAACACATCATCTGTAACTGTATTGGAATATAGCATAAGTGGTTCTAACAGGGAGCATAATCTAAGGAACTCTAGGGCTAGCACTAACTAGAGGATTTTCAAAAGTGCTTTGGGATTACCGACGATTGCTCACAATTCCAAATGCCAATAAAAGTGGATAGAGGTGAGCTCACTGGAGCACTTACAGTTTGGCCTAATCCCAATCACGATGCCTGTAAAATGTGATTATTTTAATTGGAATCAGATGAAAATCTGTGCTGACACGTGATTGCTCGACCAACAATTAGAGATAGCTCGAACCTCTGATTTTAAATTCGCGAACCTCAAACGCGAACCTTTGCCAAAAGTTTGGTTCGCACGAACTTTCGCGAACCGCAATAGACTTCAATGGGGAGGCGAACTTTGAAAACTAGAAACATTTAAGCTGGCCAGAAACGTGATGGAAAAGATGTTTCAAGGGGTCTAACATCTGAGTTTCTGCATGGAGGAGTGGGATACATGCCAAAAGTCCCGGGGAAAAATCTGGATTTGACGCACAGCAGCGTTTTAAGGGCAGAAAACAGATTGCATGCTAAATTGGAGGCCTAAAGTGCTTTAAAACATCTTGTATGTGTATACATCAATCAGGAAGTGTAATTAGAATACTGCTTCACACTGACAGACCAAACTCACTGTGTAACGCACCGCAAACAGCTGTTTGTGTAGTGATGGCCATGCTGGACTGGTGCGCACCATGGCGAGAGTGCAGGCCATGTCGGTTTTCAAGCCCATATGGTCGCCGGGCTGAGGTAGCTCAATGACAGAACAACAGTGACTGTCCAGCTGATCAAATTTGGTCTGTCCACAATGAAGCAACGCCAATGACCTTATAATCTGGGGTGCCCCCCCCCCGGAGACACTCATATAGCCGTCGGTCATTGCCTCATTGTGATACGCATGCCCCTTCACCGCGGCAAGGTAATGATCACGAAGGGGAAGTGACACGTGTACATGCCTTTTGTTTTGTTGTTGCAGCTGCAGTGCAGCCAGAAAAATTAGGCAGGCATGTACACGCACCAGGAAAATTATTATAGTGGCCTCAAAAATTCAGGAATCCGCCTGGAGTCCTGGACCCTGTTGGTGGTGGCGGAGAAGGCAGTCAAGCGCCCTGCAGGCAGAGATGCTGTGTGGGGACTGACTTAGTCTTAGGGCAGGCAGTCACATGGCGTGCAGGCAGAGATGCTGTGTGTGGGGACTGACTTAGTTTTCGGGCAGGCCTGAGCGTGCTTTGCAGACCAGGCATCCGTGGTCAGATGGACCCTTGACCTAACGCTGTGTGCCAGAGATGTCTTTCAACATCACGGTACAGTTTAGGTATCGCCTTTTTGAGAAATAATTGCGTCCTGGTATCTTCCACTGCGGTGTGTGGCGTTGCTTTTGTGTGCTGCTTTTCCTCAGGTGGTCATAAAATTGCAGTTTGTGCTTTGTAATCATATGCCTTAGTAAGGTAGTTCCTAAGCGGGTCTTGGTCTTTCCACGGCTCAATTTTTGGTGGCAGAGAGTACAGATGGCATTGGTCTCATCTATTCTGAGGCAGACACACACAAAAATTTCCACACTGCTGAGCCCTGTGAAGATGGCACTTTGGTGATGGCTGCCGACGGAATGTTAAGTGGGGTGGCAGAATCAGAGCAGGAAGAGGAAGATATGTCACGCTTCCGTGCAGAAGCTGAGAAAGATGAGGTGTTCTGTGTTAAATAGTCAACTACGTCCTGACAATATTGGGGGTTGATGGCACGTGCCTTCTTCTGGAGACTGTATTTTGGTCGAGGGCTGCACGAAATCACGACAGAGCGACCTCGAACAGACCTGCCAGGTGGCCTGCCTCTTGCTCTGCCTCTTGTTGGGGGATGAAGTGAAATGTATGCACTGACTTGACTAATACATTGTGCAGTTACACAGGCGCAGTTAACAGGTATGCACGGACTGGTATATAAAACAGTGTGCGGTCACACAGGTGCAGTGAACAGGTATGCAGTGACTGGTATTACAAATGTGTAGCGGTCACACACAGGTACCGTGAACAGGTACAGTGACTGGTGTTATATAACATTGCGTGCGCTCACGTAGGTAGGTAGGTGCACTGAACAGGTGGGTATGCAGTGATTGGTATTACAAATGTGCAGCTGTCACACACACAGATAGTCACTGAATGTGCTGGGCCTGGCAGTGGCACAGTAGGAATTACCAAGACTGACAGGGCTGTATATGCAACACAAGTGTAACAACATTAGCTCTCAAAAGAGCTGTTGAGGACGAGGAGTGCTTTTTAGCTATAAGTATCAGCAAGAAGGAGCAACCTAACAAGCCTAACACAAGAGCCTAACTAAGCTTTCCATATGTCAGCAGGTTCTCTCCCTTCTCTAATTACTGCAGCCATACGAGTGAGTGAAATGGCTGATGCTGCCTGCATTTTATAAGGGGGGGGGGGGGGCTCCAGGAGGGAGTGTAGCCTGATTGGCTACCCTGTGCCTGCTGACTGTGATGTACAGGGTCAAAGTTGACCCTAATGATGTAGTATAGGGGGCGGGTCGAACTCGCATATAGTTTGTGGTTTACAGCTAACGCGAACCAATGAAGTTCACGCGAATAAGTTTGCGTGCGAACCGTTCGGGCCATCTCTACCAACTATGCGACCAATCTCGAGCCAAAATTAGTCGTATTAATTGGTCAAACATACTGCAAGATGTAGGGCCAACTTACTCGATTAGGGGTGCGGTGGTAATGGCGAGCAATGTCGTGGTGAGTGCCGAAGCCAACTAAACGCATGGCGCTTTCCCCAATGTAAAATGTCCCCCCTGGTACCCTGTGTGCTCTATACTTTACCTGTGCATGGCCTCTGCTTGCTCTGGACTCCCTCCACTGACCATACACATGCGCCACATGGTTGCCTAGTAATGTGGACGCGTGTGACGTCTGGTGTCACACATGTGCCCTTACTAGGCAACCATGTGGGGCGTGCATGTATGGACAATGGAGAAAGCCCGGAGCAAGCGGAGGCCGCGGACAAATAATGTATAGAGTGTACTCAGCACGGGGGGGGGGGATTTGGGGGGCACATTAAACACTAGGGCGGGCAGCATCAGGTCGGCAAGGAAGTCGGATACGGAATCACAAGCAGTGGTGTAGCTAAGGAGCTGTGGGCCCTGATGCAAGTTTTACATCGGGGCCCCTATGCACTCTATTCATAACAATTGATAGGACACACCAAAACCTGCCAATGGCAACTACAGGGTCGGAGGTGCAAGAAAGGGATGGGAAACAGCTTGTTAAGGATTATCGCTATTCAAAGTATCTATAGAAGTGATTATTATGAGCACAGGACCAATAGAAAGCTAATACTGCAGTTGAGGGAAGGGCCCTCGGGGCCCCTCTGGCCCAAGGGCCCCGATGCGGTCGCAACCTCTGCAACCTCTATTGCTATACCCCTGGTCACAAGGCGATTCCTGATAAATTTCATCCTGAAATTGATCGGGAATCAGCCTGCCGTGTACGGGCAGCCAACAGATCGATTTGAGTAAGATTTGTCTCTTGGTTGAATCTGCCCATCATCACTAGATGTATGGATATGTTAAGAGAACCTGAGTTTGGTTATGTGACCTTTGAGGTCACAACACTGCAAAAGCATGTCTGTGTTCTCCTCCGTGAGCAAAGAGCCGAAAAAGACTGGAGTGCAGGGGAGAGGCTAAAAGCAGACAGAGAAGAGCCAGTTAGAGAAGAGGCAAGGAGCGTTATGTAGGAGTTATTCTCCTGCAATGTACATCCCTTCCTCATTACTGTCGACAATCTTAATGTTACCAGATCCTGTGGGGGGAGGAGGGGTGCTAGCTCAGTATAGGGGAGGGGGGCGTTAGTGGCTTGGAGGGCACACAGGGGCATGTTCTTTAAATGGAACATGTCTATGTGTCCCTTTTTTTTAAATAAAAAAAATGCCTCGGGTACACTTTAAAGCATTAAACACAACATAAAACTAATAGGAAGCATATATCAGTGTCTTTTAAACTACTGGAAGGGTTAAGATTGCCCTTGCTGTCCATAATTATCAGATTGACCTGATTTATTTTGTACTGAACTGTAAAAAAAAAATGCAGAAAATCTTCTGCTGTCCCTATATTTGTTACTATGGCCGTCACTTAATTACAACACAATCTGGTAATTTGTACTTTTGCAACCAGTAATGTTATCAGTTAGCGGATGTGAAGTGTAAACATGCCTTCCAATGGCATTAGAACAGGTCTTTTTAATTTTTATATTTGTTTTTTTGTTGTATCCCACTTTAAGCTTTCTACACACAATAGGTGGTTCTCGGCAGAGATGGTCCTTCCTGTCACAGAGAGATCCAAAGTGCAAGATCATGTCCGCCAAGCATACTGCTCCCCTCTTTATGCCTCCTGCTTGATGCAGCTCCATTGGGTGCTGTGCCACCATCATCTGCTGCACAGGTTCAAATCGCCACTGGATATGCACCCAGGTGACTAAGGCTACTGGTCTGTCACGAGAAGTGGAGAGAGGCAGGCAGAGGAATACTGAGGCAGATTTCCAGAGTGAAGGAGCTAAGAGGACAAGACTAGGTCAGGACTAAACAGAAGGTTACCACCACTGTAGCTGGTCAGAACAATCAGCATGCTATTTATACACTAATTCTGCATGCAGAGATGGGTGTCATTTTTGCCTTACCTTTATTGTAAACCTCTGATTTGAGTATTATACTGTATATTGTCTGCTATTTACAAAGCATTTGCGAAACAAGAAATTGGGGTGCCACAGCCGCCAAGAAAGTTTGGGTACTACCATAAGGCCCCGTGTTAACAGCCGCGATCAGCAGATATAACGGGAAGTTTGGTTGCCACTATTTGTAGCCGCAGTTTGTATGGCACACGCTCATTTACTATTATCAACAGTAGAACACACAGCAGATCTGGCACTGGTTGCAATAATCCAACGTTTACTTTAACCTTCCTGGCGGTAAGCCCGAACTGAGTTCGGGCTATGCCGCCGGAAGGCACCGCTCAGGCCCCGCTGGGCCGATTTGCATAATTTTTTTTTTGCTGCACGCAGCTAGCACTTTGCTAGCTGCGTGCAGTGCCCGATCGCCGCCGCTACCCGCCAATCCGCCGCAATTCCTCTCGCCGCGGCCGCCCCCCCCCCCCCAGACCCCGTGCGCTGCCTGGCCAATCAGTGCCAGGCAGCGCTATGGGGCAGATCGGAGTCCCCTCTGACGTCACGACGTCGATGACGTCGGTGACGTCATCCCGCCCGTCGCCATGGCGACGGGGGAAGCCCTCCAGGAGATCCCGTTCTTTGAACGGGATCTCCGGATCTCCGATCGCCGGCGGCGATCGGAGGGGCTGGGGGGATGCCGCTGAGCAGCGGCTATCATGTAGCGAGACTTTGTCTCGCTACATGAAAAAAAAAAAAAAATTTAAAAAAAAAAGATTTGCTGCCCCCTGGCCATTTTTTTGCAAACCGCCAGGAGGGTTAAATCCAGCAGGTACAAGCAATGCATTAAGAGTACAGAGTGATCGGCCTAACAGCCGTTTCGCAGGTTCCCCTGCTTCTTCAGAGGCACAAAGACTTTGTGGGGAACCTGCGACTGTTGATATTGATGTGTATGTGATCTTGAGCATGGTGTGGCTACAACCAGGATCCAGCTGCTGATTTCCGGTCCTTTGAGTGCCAGTCTCGTCACTTTTTTTCTTTTTGATTTTTCATTTACTATTATACTTGCTAATAGCGACATGGGCAACTTCCCCAGCGCCTAATAAAAACTGTGGCAAAGGTGGTGGGGATTGCAGGGGGAAAGTTGGGTTAAGCATCGGATAAGGGGTGGTTAGTGATAGGCATCAGTTGTTATGTCAACTAGTGTTAGGTATTGGTTTGGGGAGTTGGTTAGGCATCAGTGGGGAGTGGAGGTTTGATTAGTTTAGGTGATAGTAAAATATCCCTTAAAGAGGAACTTCAGCCTACACAAACATACTGTTATTAAGTTACAGTAGTTATGTTAATTAAAATAAATAGGTGATATAATCTCTTACCCACCCTGTTTTAAAAGAACAGGCAAATGTTTGTGATTTCATGGGGGCAGCAATATTTTTCATGGGGGCAGCCATCTTTTTGGTTTAAAGGAGGTGACAGGGAGCATGAGGCAGTGCCAACAGTCCTGTGTCCTGATCACTCCTCCCAGCTGAGCGTGCTAGGCTTCAAATCTCAAATTCAAAAGTAAAAAAATAAAAAATTTGCACCAAAACAGCAGAACGAGATCAGATAACATCATCAGAAATCCCATCATGCTTTGCACAGCATCAGGGGAAAAATGCCCGGGCAGTTTTCTTCTGAGCAGCTAAAAATAAGGTAAGAAAAACAAAGTTCTGATGCTGTGAAACTGTTACAGAAACACCAAGCCTTTTCAGTGCTGCTGAGTAGATTTTAAGTCTGGAGGTTCACTTTAAAATCACCAATATTTTACTATTATAATTGCATAGAGCCCAATAGAATATCGGCAACTCTAGCGACTATCTCTGCCTTTTTAGCATGATCGTGTTATTTGACCCTACAGCTGGAACATTTTATGTGTTTTTTCTACACATTTTTTGTTTCAAACAATAAAAAAAATGTATTGTTCAAAAAACCCACTTCATCTGTGACTGAAATGTTATACAGTATTTTATTTAAATCCAGTATGCATAAACTGAATATATAGATGGTTCCCAACTGGTTTAGGAACTTCTATCTCAACTTCTAATCATCGTAAAGTACCAGAAAGAGATTTTAATTAGCTTGTTAAAGCAGCGTGGTCTGTTGCAGAACTTCTGCTGATTAAAAGGAAAGGTCTTGTATTGACTTGTTACTTTCCAGTTGCTATCTCCCTAGGATGCTCACTCTAATGGATATTGTTCCTTAAACTTAACCGTATGTTAGAAAGTGCCTTTGTTCCACTAGAAATAGATGTACAAATAATACATTCATCACCGTCTTCATGGGTTTTGCTCACTAAAGATCAAAGTATATTTGCCTTCAAAGTTTTAGAGTTTTCCCTGGAAAGGTGAAACATTTATTTAACTAGAACTTTCACTGTCACTTGGCCCTAGAAGGTTACCAACCACAAACTAGAGCCATCCATTTATGGGAACACTGTGAGTTCCTTCCTGATGAATAATCTCCTGGGAGGCCTTCAGTGGGAAGAAATGGGCCCCTTTTCAATACTAGCTACAAGGAAAATTGCAATTAATGTCTGAGAATTAGGACTGAGTCACAGCAGCACGTTCGCCACGCTCTGTGTGCTCCTACTCTCAGCGATGTATGTATTGCCGTGATATATGGCTTAATCACCAGAACGCTGCAGTACAATCAAAGGTGAAACGTTTGTAGCAGGAAGTTGGAGTAGCTAATGGCAACGAGTTACTGAAGCGATCTGTATAGAACCTGTGGTAGACTTGGTGGATCCATCTGTCATCTAAATGGATGTTATATATAGTTACCAACTAGCAGAGCATATACAACTCACATAGCAATCCTGGAACAGTTTGATGCTTTTCCAATAAAATGTAATTGTTATTAGTTCTGTTTATAAGAAGTATTCATCTAATTTAATAAGCAATAAGCATATGAGATTCTTCTTTGCTGATCATGGCATCATGTGTTAGAGAGAAAATGTAGTCAGAATAACATGTGAACAAAATTGCTTATTTTTTTCTAATATTAATCTCCAAATTATTTAGTTAGCATTTGCCCATTGTAAAATATTTCTTTAGTACTGGGAGGTGTGTGTGTGTGTGTGTGTGTGTGTGTGTGTGTGTGTGTGTGTGTGTCTGTGTGTGTGTGTGTGTGTGTGTACAGTTTGTGAGTGTGTGTACAGTGTGTGTGTGTGTGTGTGTGTGTGTGTGTGTGTGTGTGTGTGTGTGTGTGTGTGAGTGTGTGTGTGTGTGTGTGTGTGTGTGTGTGTGTGTGTGTGTGTGTGTGTGTGTGTGTGTGTGTAAGCGGTGGGGGTGGATTCCACAAAATACACAGCCCAGGCTAAGCCTCAGTGGTAGGGCGGGTCTACACAACAATATACAGAAATACAAAGCTATACTGTAGTAAGTGTTTCGGATGGTAAAAATCAGGATATTTAACTTAGAAGTGGGTATCCTGAATAATTTACTGCATTCTACTATATGTCCTTACAGTTCCTCTACATTCACAGTGTGTGTGTGTGTGTGTGTGTGTGTGTGCGTGTGTGTGTGTGTGTGTGTGTGTGTGTGTGTGTGTGTGTGGGTGTGTGTGTGTGTAAGCGGTGGGGGTGGATTCCACAAAATACACAGCCCAGGCTAAGCCTCAGTGGTAGGGCGGGTCTACACAACAATATACAGAAATACAAAGCTATACTGTAGTAAGTGTTTCGGATGGTAAAAATCAGGATATTTAACTTAGAAGTGGGTATCCTGAATAATTTACTGCATTCTACTATATGTCCTTACAGTTCCTCTACATTCACAGGGGGATGTTGCGGAGCTGCATTATAAAGTCTTATAGCGCAGCTTACCCACACTGTAATGCTAATCCTATGGGACATTCACAGTGCGACATTAGTGTCGCATTGTAATGTGTAGCTTTATGTTGCCTCTAAAAGCACACGTTACCAGGTACAGGAAAGCATACTTTTCATTGCCTGTGTGCTTTACTGTACGTACTGTATGCAACGGTAATGCAGCATTAATGTACTGAGCTGTCCTGATGCTCACCACGTCCCAGTGCTTCTTTCTGCCCTGCCAATAGTTTTAATTGCTCTCCGGCTCTGTCTTTTTGGTTAGCCGGATCAAGCATCACTGCGTCTGCATCTCTGTGCGAGTCCCACAGCGCCCCGGAGAGCTCTGCGCAGCCCTGTGACGTAATTGTGATGTCATGCGCAGAGCACTTTGGGCTGCTGTAGGACTCGTGCAGAGATACTCGCACAGGCGCATCGATGCTCGACCCGGCCAACCAAGAAGACGGAGCCGGAGAGCAATTCTTGCTATCGGCAGGGCAGGAAAACGAATTGGCAGAGCAGTGAGCATCAGGACAGCTCACCATACATGCCTGCTTTCCCCGTTTCTCATATTCTTTTGGGCTCTGGTATTCTTTAATGCCTTGCATTTTATGACAGCGCAAGTTGTTAAATCTTTGATAACATAATTGTAACACCCCGAAAAAAAAATGCGTGCATGAAAAAAGGGCGCCGTGAAAAAAGGGCCTGACTTGATAACGAAATGGCGCCAGTTATTAATGAAATCTGATAACGATAAACATATTTGTCAAGCTTTGTTAACGATAAATACTGTTGTAAAAACAGACGAGAAATAATAACGAAAATATATTAACGTTAAATATTGTTACGTAAATCAACAATAAAGCTTAACCCAACCCTACCCTCACACAGGTCCCTCCCCTGGTGGTGCCTAAAACTAACCACTCCCCTGGTGGCGCCTAACCCTAACCATCCCCCCCACCCCGGTGGTGCCTAACCCTAACCACCCCCCCTGGGGGTGCCTAACCCTAACCACCCCCCTGGTGGTGCCTAACCCTAACCATCCAAGCTGGTGTTGCCTAAAACTAACCGCCCCCCAGGTGGTGCCTAACCCTAACCACTCCCCTGGTGGTGCGTAACCCTAACCACTCCCTCTGCAGAAACACCCTTTTACACATAGTAATGATAATATCCTTGATAACGTAAAATCTGTACATATAGACACAATAATATGACAAAAACTATAACGTTGAAAGCTTCTAAAACGAGAAAAATAAACTAGAAGCTAAAAAGTGCTCTCCTCTTTAAAGGACACAAACAGAAGCCTGATCTGGGAGAGCAGCCCTTGCAAACGCAGGAGGTCCAAGCTTGCAAGAGGTCCAAGCTACTTCCCTGCCTTCATTCCAATACAGGCTTACTTGTTTTTTGTGGCCACACTTGTTTTCAATGGAGAGAGTATTAAGAGAGTATTGGTGGCAGTACTGTTTTGGGAGGCAGTCCCAAATATGATCCCCATCCAGCAGACGGACCCCCAGGTTGTGGGGAGCTACTGATATAGCACTCCAGCTGTGACAAAACTACAAATCCCATCATGCCTCTGCCTCCCCGAGATATGCTTAGAGCTGTCAGAGTATTGCAATGCCTCATGGGACTTGCAGTTCCACCACAGCTGGAGTGCCAAGGTTAGCCACCACTGTAATAGGATATTTTATCTGCCATTAAGGTTGTTATCACATTTTATTATGGTGTGTGAGAATCAAGGTACACGCATATGCCAGATTTTTTATGTATAATTATTAGCTTACAGAGTTTAATGCATGTGGTTTAACTCACTGACGTGATTCTAATGCTAGGTACACATGATGCAATTTTCTGACAGATTTACTGTCAGATCGATTATTACCTTTTTTGATTTTTGATCGATTTTACGATTGATTTTCATTTCACTTCCATGGAAAATCGATGGAAATAATCAATCTGACTGTAAATCTGTCAGATAATTGCATCGTGTGTACCTAGCATTAGTCTCTCAATATTGTGGCTCTTGACTTTTTATTTTAGGTACTAATAATTCCTCTAGTTAGGGTGGCTGCACATAACTCGATTTTTGGCATGGAATTCTGGCTGATTCGATGTTCATGAAACTGCCATATAAATTGATGCCACAACATGGCCGCCCAATCGATCATTTAAAATAACTTCAGTCAGAAATCGATCAAAAGGATTAATTGGGCGTGCTAGAAAATCTTGGTCGCAAGGACTTGATTATGACGATAACAGCGTTTGATTTCTTAACGACTGACAAATCCCCCAGCCACTGTCCCCCCCCCCTCCCCATGAACCTGTTGAGAATGATGCATTACCACATGACACTGGTACATGTACTAATGGCACTTACCACTGGCACATACACTTGGGGGGTGGCCTGGCAGACTGAAATGTGAAATTGTGGAAGCTCTTATTTAACTCAAGGGATCTATTTATAGAACAAGCTTTCTCAAGCACTGCTATTAGAGGCACCAACACTCCATCCCCAATGCTATCAAGGCATTTTGTATTGACCTGAGGAAGTGGGCCATGACTTGTGAAATGTATTGACAGCTTTTTCAATAAACATTTTTCCAGTTGAACTGGGGTCTATATCTTCTAGAAAGGTAAGTGATTACTTCACTTTTTTTTTTTAATTTACGTTTTTAAACACTAAAACAGAACATGCCTTGGATGCCTCCATCCTACCCATCATCATTCATAACTGTCATAACTGTGCACTTTACATATTCTTTATTGGTTATTGCCCTGTATGTTACTTGCTCTAAAGTATATGAATTACTGTTTTGTAATCTAAATGCCTATAAAGTGCCACCAATATGTCTGACATGCCAAACATGCATGGGTGAGTCCTACTATTTATGAAGACTAATACAGAGTCAAACCTCTAAAATACTTTGTGAAGTTATTTTCAACCACACCTGTAATGAAAAAAAGTAAGAAGGAAAAATTTAGCAGTTTTTTTTTCAAACCCAAAACATTAAAACATGTGGTTGCTAGGTTCAACACAGCTGTTCTGGATTCAGATGATTCATGTCTTTATAGTAGCATGTTTCTGCTGCTGCTGATCATTGTAGATATCAGGGCCAGTCTCATGGGTGTAGCTTGAAATCATGGTGTCTCATAGCAAAGTTTTGGTTGCCCCCCCCCCCCCCCCACCACACACACACACACACACACACACACACACACACACACACACACACACACACACACACACACACACTCACTCACACACCCTAATTTTAGATAGCCAGAGGTACTCCACAGGTAGACCTAAGTATAGGTAGCCAAAGACTCCCCTACCACTATAGGTAGCCAGTAGTAGTGCTCCCCCCTTAGTATAGATAGCCAGAGGGTTTCTAGTGCAGGTGGGCAGAAGGCCCGCTGTATAGGTAGCCTCCTCAGTATAGGTAGCCAGAGGGCCTCCCATGGACCCTTATATCACTGCTGCCAAACCCCCCAGTGGCTTTGGGCCCCATAGAAGCTGCAGAAAAACATTTGAGCAAGGCACCATGGGACGCCCGTGTTAAAGTGGATCCGAGATGAACTTTTACTTATTGCATAATTGTGTTCCTTTCCTATTGTTTATAGGGCATTCCACAAGCCAAATACTTTTTTGTTTTAATACTCTAATTCCCTATAAACTAAACAAGCCACGCCCACAGGTTTTCAGAGAGCCAAGGCATTTTCAGACAGTAGCAAGGGCTCATGGGAGCTCAGTCTGGGCAGGAGGAGGGGGAGGTATTACTAGCCAGAGATTTCAGAGGCAGAGGGGAGAAGGGAGGAGGAGAGGGGATTAGGTTTTTTTTTACAGGATGAGTGCTCAAGATGAAGATAAGCCTGCCTCTGTGTAATGTTTACAAACAACATGGCTGCTGTCATTGTATCACAGGAAGAAATAATCAAATTCTATTAAAGCTGTTTGCAGCTAGATTTGCTGTGTAAACTCTCTAAACTTTAGATAAGATATATAGAGAAGTTACTTGTTATAGTTAGTTTTTCATCTCGGATCCGCTTTAACCCGGGTCTAAGGCTTCATATTGAAGGCCAATAAATTTACAGTGAATTTCCCAAGTCAGGCTGTTTTGGTGTGTTTGCAGCCTTGGTATGTAAGATCAGGTTTCTACTTGTGCTTGGCTTCCGTCTGGGAGACAAGATTATGCATCCGAATCCCTCTAGCCATGCCATGCAGGGCTAGGGGGATTGGGATGCCTTGTCTGAAATTCAGAAGCAGTACTTCAGTTTTTTTCTTACACATGAATTTGGAAGCATCGTATTGATTTCAATAGGCTGCAATTCAGCTTCTGGATTTGTGTGGGAAAACGCACAGAATCACGCTTTGTGAAAACTGGTTCTTAGTGAATCCAGTATGTTCTTTCAAACTGACAGTGGCGTTCTGTCCATTGGGCGCAAGGGGGCGTGAAGCTCCGGGTGACAGACAGGCAGGGGGGTGTCAAAAAGGCCTACCACAGAAGGGGGCCCTGCCATGAGCAGGAGGGGGAAGCAGCACAAGAAGGAGGGGCAGCAGGGACAGCAGAGGGAAGGGGGAGCAGAATCCCCCTCACTTGGGTCCCCTCTTTCTGCACTCTCCTCCTTCCAGATAGCAGATCAGTGAGCGGCAGGCAGACACAGTGCGCGGGAAATGACTCATCTAACTTCTGCGTTCCAGGCGCTGGAGTGCTGCGTCACGTGCCACAGGTCTCTACCTTCAATGGCGCTCACTGTGCTTCCGCTAATCAGGAATCACAGTGAGTGGCTTTGAAAGCGGACTTGGAGACCTGTGTCACGTGACACAGCATTCCAGCGCCTGGAACACGGAAGTCAGGTGAGTCATTTCCCGTTCCCTGCGCCTGCCTAAGGCATACTGATCTGCTATCTGGAAAGTGAGAGTGCGGAAAGAGGGGACCTAGGTGGGGGAGGGGGGGTCTGGCCTCTCTGCCCCTCCTTCCAAGCTACCCACACTGGGGCCAACCATACTACTTATACGAGGGCAACTATGCTACCTATACTGGAGAAACTATGCTACCTATACTGGGGCAACTATATTACTTATACTGGGGCAAATATACTAGCTACTTATACTGGGGCAACTATAATAGGGGCAAATATTCCACCTTTTCTGGGCCAACTATACTACCTATACTGGGGCAACTATAATAGGGGCAACTATACTACCTATACTGGGGCAACTATACTACTTATACTGGGGGCAACTATACTACCTATACTGGGGCAACTATACTACCTATACTGGGGGCAACTATACTAACTATACTGGGGCAACTATACTACCTATACTGGGGGCAACTTTACTAGTTACTTATACTGGGGGCAACTTTACTACCTATACTGGGGCAACTATATTACCTATACTGGGGGCACCAATACCTGGCATTACACGCTGTGGCATGCTTAGCATGGCGCACTCACTTTTTATTTAGCAAGGGGGTGTCTTTTAATACCCAGCACCTAGTGTCAAATACCCTGGGAATATGTCACTGCAAACTGATTACACATCACTGCTTCTCATTGCCACTAAATTAGGCTTTTTTATAATTTATCCCCACAATCAACCCTGGATGAATGAGAAGTAAAACATATCTAAGTATTTTGAAACAAATGCTGTAAGTAAAATATTGTGCTGAAGAAAACAAATATGCAGATGATTCATTAAGAGGATATGAGAAAAGCAACATTTTTTTATTGACAAGTTAATTCATGTAAGCTGCTTTTTGACCTGAAGTCGTGTCATTTATTATTTTCGATGATCAAATCTTATTTTCTTGATACTGTTGTTCTGGCCTAATTTTATATTTGGGAGAAACTTGATAGCATATATGGAGCTGAGAGAAAAGAACTTTGTGATTTTCCAGTTGGTACGGTAAGCTGATTTGAAAGGAGCAAAGAACAGTGCTACAATTACAGAGGAGACCACATGCTTCAATGTGCTGTCTGGCTGTCAGTTTAATGCCCAAAACAGAATTTTGGAAGCTTAATAAGAAGATGAAACAACATTCTGATTCATCACAAGCTGCCTGCTGGAAGTAAACTATGAAATGTTAAAATCAGAGCTTGCTCTGAAGTGATGTCCTCTGGGTAACTAATGGGGCTGTAGTGTCTTATTTTTCCCTGTTAGGCAGGCAGTGAGGTAAAATGTATGTGTGTGTGTGCGTGTGTGCGTGCGTGCGTGTGTGTGTGTGTGTGTGTGTGTGTGTGTGTGTGTGTGTGTGTCACATAGATTAAATAAGGGTGCCAGTAAAAAAGGGTGTGGGCTAAAATATTTCTATAACATTTTTTTTAATCATTTCTTCAGATTTTTTTCCAGAATAATACATATGTTAAAACGGTATTAAAAAAGGGTGAGGGATGAAGCCGAAATTTCAAAATATTGTCTATAACAATCAAAACAAATAAATATTTAATGGCGTAAAGAAGATAGTAAAACATTGGTAAATATTCCCATTATAATACTAAACCTAACCCTACTCTCATACAGAACCCCCCCCCCCCCTGCTTTACTGATGCCTAACCCTCCCTTGTGGTGCCTAACCTTAAGATCCCCCTGGTGGTGCCTAACCCTAAGACCCCCCTCCCCATGGTGTCTAACCCTAAGAACCCCACGATAGTTTCTTTGGTGTCTAACCCTAAGATCCCCCTGGTGGTGCCTAACACTATACCATCCCTAGTGGAGCCTAACCCTAAGACCCCCCCCCTAAGGGTGCCTAACCCTAAACCCCCTTCCTGAAGCCTAACTCTAAAACCCCCCTTCCTGACGCCTATCCATAAAACCCCCCTTCCTGATGCCTAACCTTAAAACATAAATAATAAAAAAAAATACATTTCTAAGAAAATACATTTAAAAATGATAATTTTTGAAATTATAATTCTCAAAACGAATTTCAAAAATGATTTAAAAAAATCAAAACGATAATTTACATAATGATAATTCTCAAAACAAATTTCAAAAATATCACTTTCAAACGATAAATTCTCAAAACACAAAATTTGAGTTGCACTGGCCCAGCGCCCGCTATTTATCAGGCGCCCAAATTTCTGATTTTTGCGCCCAATAGCCAGTATTTTGCATTAGTGTCTATGGGGCGCTCAAATAGTTCATGTGTGTCTGTGTGTCTCTGTCTACATGTGTGCATATATTGTACATAAGCCTGTGTATGTGTGTCTGTGTGTGTCTGTCTGCGTGTGTGCATATATTGTACATAAGCCTGTGTGTGTGTGTGAGAGAGAGAGAGAGAGAGAGATCAGCAGAGAGATTTTACAAAGTGTTGCTGTTGTTCTGTCATATAAATGTTTCCTAGAATATGGATGTGTGTTTCTATGCATACTGATTTTCAAGGCCAAAAATTCAGCAGAGGGAGCGCGGATAATATAAACAAATGCTGCCTTGCATAGCAACATAATATAAATTAAGTCCCCATCCATCCGAACTACTCCCATGGTGAGACGTGATGTTCTGTTGGATATTTCTTTCTGCTTGATGAGGGGTCCCTTTCTACATCGATATCTGCAATTCCATCAGTGTGGCCAATTCTAGAGAATGGTGGCTGGTGGATTGCTGAGTTGTAGTCACCTGCTTTAATGGCTCATGAATGATTCAATGAGTGAAACATTGAAATAAACTATAATAAAAGGGAGAGAGAGGTGAGTATGACTTATTCTCATTGTATGAAGCATCACTGGCAAGTTTAGATCAAGCATCAACATACTGATAATTCTTTTTAAAGGACAGTTCTTATATACAGTAGCTATATTGTGAAGAAACCACCAAGGTTAATGTGTGATAGTGGATGTATTTTAATGTTTAGTAAACTTACCGTAGATACTAATGTGAAGAGTTTCCTCATTGTTGGTGAAACACACACAATAGATGATTTTCAGTTTGGATGGCCAAAACCCATAATTTCTAGCAAACTAGTTTAGTAGTGGCTGGATAGTGTACTGTTTAAGGGCTCTGCCTCTGACATGGGAGACCAGGGTTCAAATCCTGGCTAGGGTCAGTACCTAATCAGTAAGAATCCTTTGGGCAAGACTCCCTAACACTGCAGGGTGTGCCCTTAGTGGCAGCAGCACTTGAGCGCTTTGAGTCCTATACAAATGTTAGGATAGGATTAGGTTAGGAAGTATCTTTGAAAGTCAATAGGGCTTGAAAAGCAAATGGTTAGGGCCATATGCAATTCACTTTTTCTCCTAGGTGACATTTTCACAACTTGTTAATAAAATGCCTTAATCAGTCTTGCTCGAATGTCCGCGTACACGAGTACGAGTAGTGACGCGTACGAGTCCGAGCTGTCACGAAACGACTCGTCACCGCGGCTCGTTTGAATCGCTAGTTACGCTTCGCAAGACGAGTCCATGCGAATATCATGAATCACGAGTCGTCATTACGACTCGTGACTCGTACACTATATTGCGTAAGCTTATGCTGGCATGCGTAAAAATGTACGCATGAAACAAACGTATTCTTAGAACTTTTCATCATTTATACATGATATTTCTGCTGTATGAATGATTCAATTTGCAATACATTAGTGGAGGTGTCCATCATCACCAACACAGACTAGGTTAAGAAGACCACAGCACAAATTTGATCCGTGGCACTTTTTAGGGTATCAGGACCTTATAAATATGTCCATAAAAATTAGTGGAGGAGGTGTCCATCATCAGCAACACAGAGTTGGGTAAGAAGAACACAGCACAAAGTTGAACCATGGCACTTTTGAGGGTATCACGACATAATAAGGTCATAGGTGGAGTACCTAAGTGGCACTCTTGTGTCGGTGGTAGAAACACATTCCAAAGGAGCATCAACAGCAGCAGGAGGAGGTGGTATATAGTCTGGTAATGCCACAGGCAGACTGGCAGGTGAAGGTCAGGTGGAGTACCTAAGTGGCACTCTTGTGTCGGTGGCACCCAGGCTGTGGTGCTACCACACTTAGGAGCAGAATCCGGTGATGAAGGTAAGTAGTCTGGTAGTGAGACTGGCAGCAGCAGCAGTTAAAATATATACAGTGGTGGTAATATATACAGATGAGTGTGGCACCCAGGCTGTGGTGCTACCACACTTAGGAGCAGAATCTGGTGATGAAGGTAAGTAGTCTGGTGGTGAGACTGGCAGCAGCAGCAGTTAAAATATATACAGTGGTGGTAATATATACAGATGAGTGTGGCACCCAGGCTGTGGTGCTACCACACTTAGGAGCAGAATCCGGTGATGAAGGTAAGTAGTCTGGTGGTGAGACTGGCAGCAGCAGCAGTTAAAATATATACAGTGGTGGTAATATATACAGATGAGTGTGGCACCCAGGCTGTGGTGCTACCACACTTAGGAGCAGAATCCGGTGATGAAGGTAAGTAGTCTGGTGGTGAGACTGGCAGCAGCAGCAGTTAAAATATATGCAGTGGTGGTAATATATACAGATGAGTGTGGCACCCAGGCTGTGGTGCTACCACACTTAGGAGCAGAATCCGGTGATGAAGGTAAGTAGTCTGGTGGTGAGACTGGCAGCAGCAGCAGTTAAAATATATACAGTGGTGGTAATATATACAGATGAGTGTGGCACCCAGGCTGTGGTGCTACCACACTTAGGAGCAGAATCCGGTGATGAAGGTAAGTAGTCTGGTGGTGAGACTGGCAGCAGAGGTACAAATATATACAGTAGCAATATATACAGAAGACGAGTGTGGCACCCTGGTACTACCACAGTGGGCAGCAGAATCCGGTGATGAAGGTATAGAGTCTGGTGGTGAGACTGGCAGCAGAGATAAAAATATATACAGTGGCAATATATACAGATGACGAGTGTGACACCCTAGTGGTGGTGGGACTGGCAGCAGCAGCAGTTAAAATATATACAGTGGTGGAATATATATAGATGAGTGTGGCACCCAGGCTGTGGTGCTACCACACTTAGGAGCAGAATCCGGTGATGAAGGTAAGTAGTCTGGTGGTGAGACTGGCAGCAGCAGCAGTTAAAATATATACAGTGGTGGTAATATATACAGATGAGTGTGGCACCCAGGCTGTGGTGCTACCACACTTAGGAGCAGAATCCGGTGATGAAGGTAAGTAGTCTGGTGGTGAGACTGGCAGCAGCAGCAGTTAAAATATATACAGTGGTGGTAATATATACAGATGAGTGTGGCACCCAGGCTGTGGTGCTACCACACTTAGGAGCAGAATCCGGTGATGAAGGTAAGTAGTCTGGTGGTGGGACTGGCAGCAGCAGCAGTTAAAATATATACAGTGGTGGAATATATATAGATGAGTGTGGCACCCAGGCTGTGGTGCTACCACACTTAGGAGCAGAATCCGGTGATGAAGGTAAGTAGTCTGGTGGTGAGACTGGCAGCAGCAGCAGTTAAAATATATACAGTGGTGGTAATATATACAGATGAGTGTGGCACCCAGGCTGTGGTGCTACCACACTTAGGAGCAGAATCCGGTGATGAAGGTAAGTAGTCTGGTGGTGAGACTGGCAGCAGCAGCAGTTAAAATATATACAGTGGTGGTAATATATACAGATGAGTGTGGCACCCAGGCTGTGGTGCTACCACACTTAGGAGCAGAATCCGGTGATGAAGGTAAGTAGTCTGGTGGTGGGACTGGCAGCAGCAGCAGTTAAAATATATACAGTGGTGGAATATATATAGATGAGTGTGGCACCCAGGCTGTGGTGCTACCACACTTAGGAGCAGAATCCGGTGATGAAGGTAAGTAGTCTGGTGGTGAGACTGGCAGCAGCAGCAGTTAAAATATATACAGTGGTGGTAATATATACAGATGAGTGTGGCACCCAGGCTGTGGTGCTACCACACTTAGGAGCAGAATCCGGTGATGAAGGTAAGTAGTCTGGTGGTGGGACTGGCAGCAGCAGCAGTTAAAATATATACAGTGGTGGAATATATATAGATGAGTGTGGCATGGTTCATCTTAATGAACGTTAGTCTGTCCACCGACTGTGTGGACAGACGAGAACGTTTCTCAGTCACCACTCCACCTGCAGCACTGAAGCTCCTCTCTGAAAGTACGCTTGAAGGAGGGCAGGACAGGAGTTCCAGGGCGTACTGTGCCAGCTCAGTCCAAATACCCAACATCTTCACCCAGTACTCCATGGGGTCCACAGGGGCCTCAGTGTCCAGCCCGCTGAAGGACCCCATATAGTCAGACACCATTCGGGTGAAGCGTTGGTGCTGACTGGTGGAGGATGCTGCTGCTGATGCTCCACGCACCTCCTCTGTAGGCAACTCCACACTGTACATTTGCCTTTTCAGGCTGCGCAGGTCCCCTGGCCGCCTGCTGCTGCTGCTGGGTGCAGGCGCCTGCTGCTGGGTTTGCTGGACAGGTGCAGGGGGGGGGAGTGCAAGGCTGGGGGAAGGCTTCCTCCAGTCTGCGAACAAGGGCCTGCTGTAATGCCCTTGTTTGTTGTTCTTGGTCTTCCCCCTGCATGAACTGGCCCAGCTTGCCTTTCAGTCGTGGGTCCAGCATCAGAGTGATCCAGATGTCCTCCCTCTTACGCATCTGAACCACCCTGGGGTCTCTGCGCAGGCAGCGCAGCATGTGGGCAGCCATGGGGAAGAGGTTAGCCACAGCAGCCACGTCTGCATCAAAATGGCCAGCTACAACATGCCTGTCCTCCTCCTCTGCCCATTGTGCCTCTTCCCGCCTGTTCCACCCACGCTCCAATTCTGCTGCGCTTCCTTCCTCCCCCTCATCTGCAGCAAGGTCAGGGACCTCCACCTCCTCCTCTTCCTCCTCACCCTCAGATGTTGACATTTCCTGCTGCAGATCCAGCTGGCCCAGGGCTGCCTCCCCCTGTTCCAGCAGGTCAAAAACTGCCCTGTCCAGCAGGCAGACGAGGGGCACCCACTCGCACAGTGAGGTCTGTTCTCGGCTCACCTCCTCGGTCCCCTGGAGGAATGGAGCCAGAACAAGGGCCACCTGCTGCATCAGACCCCACTGTGCGTTTGTGATGACTTGCAGTGCTGAGGATCCGGAGCACAGCAAGTCACCGATGTACCGATTCACGGCCCTCCGGTGTTTGAGGAGCCGCTCCAACATGCACAGTGTGGAGTTCCACCGAGTCGGTACATCGTTGAGCATGCGGTGTGGTGGCAGGCCCTCTTCCTGCTGCAGAATGGCCAGGCGTGCTGAGGCTGCTGTAGAGCGGCGGAAATGGCGGACTGTGTTCCTTGCCACCTCCAGCAGATCGCCCATCCCCTGGTAGGTGCGCAGGAACCTCTGCACCACCAGGTTCAGGACATGGGCCAAACAGGGGATGTGGTCCAGGTTCCCCTGCTTGATGGCGGCAATCATGTTGGCCCCATTATCGGACACCACCAATCCGACCCTGAGGCCTCGGTTGCTCAACCATCTGCTCTCCTGCTCCCTGAGGGCTTTAAGGACCACGCTGGCCGTGAGCTTCGCAGCACCCATGGCTCTCATCTCCAGCAGCGCTTGGCAAAGGCGGGGCTTCACGCTGCTGTTGTGGAGGTGGGGCCGTTTTGCCAATGTGCACGAGGCAGGAGATGGATCAGAGGAGCCTGCTGCTTCTCCCCTGATCCCGCGTGGTGGCACCACCCACAGTGCTGCTGCTGTGCCCGATGCTGCTGCTGACCCTTCCCCCACTTCCGCCAAGCTCACCCAGTGAGCCGTGAAGGACAGGTAGCGGTCTGTCCCAAAACGGCTCGTCCAGGAGTCCATGGTGATATGGACCCGCTCGCCCACGGCATGATCAAGCGAGCGGGCCACATTGTTCACCACAGACTGGTGCAGTGCTGGGATGGCCGTACAGGAGAAGAAGTGGCGGCTGGGGATGGGCCACTCCGGGGCTGCGCATTGGAGCAGAGCGCGCATATCACTCCCCGGCTGCACAATAGAATAAGGCAGCAGCTGCGAGCACATTGCACGGGCCAGCAACCCGTTCAGCTGCCTGATGCGACGGTGGCTGGGAGGAAGCGCCTTGGTCACACCAGGGAATGTCTCGCTCAGCAGGCTCTGGCGTTTGCCTGCTGCCTGGGAAGCTGAGGAGAGAGCTGTGGAGGGAGCAGATGATGCCTCAGAGCTTTGGCTGCCTTGGAGCTCAGTGGTGGGGAGAGCTCTCGACACAGCACTGGAGGGAGCAGTGCGTGGACGCACTCCTGCTGTTGCTGCTGCTGCTGCTGCTGCTGCTGCTGCTGTTGTTGTTGAAGGCTGACCACGCGCAGCATCCCTCACAGTCAAAAACTGTTCATACAGAGCCCTGTGATCACTCTTCAGATGGGCCTGGAGGCAGGAGGTACCCAACCTCGACGGATTGCGACCACGACTTTTTACCACTTTGCAGTGCTTGCACACTGCCAAGGTCTCGTCAACAGTGGAAACAGTAAAGTGGTTCCATATAGGGGAAGTAAATTGCCCCTTACGGCCGGAAGGGGGTGCCTGCTGCTGCTGCTGTCGCCTCCCACTGCTTTGCAACTGAATTGTGGTGCTGCTGGTTGTGTTGTTGGGGATTGTGGGGGGGGTGGTGGCCGTTGAAGCAGCGGGCTGTGCCTGCTCCAAACTACCACGCCTGTCTGACTCTGGCATGCTGCTGCAAGGCTGCACGACCACAACCTCCTCCTCCTCCTCTTCCTCGCTGTCTTGGGGGGAGAAGCTGGGCACAAATAGTGGGTCCAACACTGGATCATCATCATCATCATAATCCAGGTCGGAATTTTCATGCCCAAAAAGCTCCTCCTGTGACCCTCCAACCACCTCTTCTCTCCCCACATACCCTGCCTCAGGCTCATCCCCAAAGCCCTCCTGATCAACGGGACCCACCATCCCCTCAATTTCATCCACTACTGCTGTCAGAGTACTGGCTGATGCTGGGCTTAACGTCAGCGAGCTGACGTCCATTTCAGGATCGCTGCTGGCCGCTGGGGTGGACATGGCATCAAGCAGTGGCGGGTGTCCGCTGGTGGCCGGGGTGCTGGTCACTGTTGTGGTCCGTCTGGAACCACTGGTGGACTGCTGCATCGCCATCAACTCCACAATAGCCGGTACCTGGCCCTCCTGTATGGCACGGCGAGTCTGGCCAAAAATGGGCGCTATGCGCTGCACCTCTGCGGCCTCCCCCTCAGCCAAACGCAACCTGCTGCTGGCGGAAGCGATGGCACTGCCCCTCCTCCCTCTGCTGCGATGACTGCTGCTGCCCCTGCTTCCAGACATGATCTCACGGCTCACGCGAAGAAAAAAAAAAAGGTAAAGGGGTGGGGGGAAACACACTTCCCTTTATTAACTGGTGTACTGTACTCACTAACTAACACTCACTCACTAACTCACTAGTCACTACTACAGTAACAATCACTCACTAACTAACAGTCACTCACTACTCACTAATAATCTAAAGCTACCTAGCTAGGCCCTATCCTACACTAAGCACAATACAATCACAATACAATCTGAGACACTAACTGACTGACTGCAATGACAAATAACTATAGCTAGCTGAATATCTATTACAGCAATCAGTTAGTGTACAGTAATGCAGTAAAAACGATCTGTTTTTGACACAGACAGTAATGCCTTTGCTAACTTACTGAACTACAGCGCTGGAGATGCTCTCAGTACTGTAGGAGTCTAGCAAAGACAAGAGCAACATGGCTGCTGCTACCTTATATACAGGAGGGGAGGGCACAGGCTCCCCTCCTCTCATTGGTTCTAGTCAGAGGTCTGGGGCCCTCTGATTGGCCCATCGCGTAACGAACACGTCACGAACGCGTCACGACTCATGCGTACGAGTTTACGAGTCGTGACGCGTACCCGTCACGAGTGCATGCGAATCATGCACTTGTAAAAATTTGCCGTCACGAGTCCCGAGTACGAGTGCGTAACTGTGTAAAAATGGTCGTAAATCACAGTACTCGTGGAACTCGTCACTCGTGACAGCAACCCTGGCCTTAATGCTGGGACACACACGTTTTGTTTTCCCGCTTGATAGATGCGTTCCATTGATAAATTCCGTTATGTCCGATATTCCGCTCAATCATTTTACCGCTCGATTTCTCATAGAAGTGAATGGAAAACAGATAAAAACTAGCAGAAGATAAGAGATTCGAGTGGAAAAACGATCAAGTGGAGAATCGAGTGGAAAAAAAGGGTTGTGTGTTCCCAGCATTAAAGTGAACCTAAATCCCCCCCAAAAATAACGAGTTTAATTGACCCGGGGCTTTTACCCACCCCCTGCAGCCGCCCTGTGCCCATGCTGTCACTGAACGATCCTCCAGTCGACCGCAGCGCCCTTCTTTCTTCTCGATGCACAGCCCTGAGCCACCCGTCTCCTGTTCACACTCCCGTGGACGGGAGCATTCTGCACATGTGCAGTACAGGGAAATCTCTACTGCGCATGCGCTGAACACTCCCGAGGTCAATAGCGTGATCGAGGACACGTGCAATCAGGATGCACATGCACAGTGGCTGTTGAACGGCCGGAAGAGGGGCACTGCAGGGGACAGGAGGATTGTTCAGTGATAGCGCAAGCACAGGGCAGCTGTAAGAGGCTGGTAAAATCCCCAGGCAAGTTGAACGCATTTTTTTTTCTTTGGTTAAGGCTCCCTTTAAAACAACCAGCAAATAAGAAAATACTCAGAATAATTTTGACTGAACTTTTTTACCTACTTGTGGGTACTTTATAAAGTGTATCAAAGACAACGAACCTTACAATTTTTATACATACCTGGGGATTCCTTCAGTCCACCCCACACGGATCGCTCCCACGCCACCATCCTCAGTCTTCTCCGTCTGGGTACTGGGTCCTGTAAGTTCAGACTGTCGTCGCCAGTCTGAGCAAGTGCAGCGCGCTTTCTCTGTCTCTCTCCAGCAGAGAATAGTACTACGTCTGCGCAGTATGTATAAAACTTTTGTTTTTTATATATGATCGTTTTTATTAAATTTAGAAAAATATAAAAATACAGATGAGAAAAAACAATACACAGTATAGGACGTGTTCAAGCAAAATCTCAATATATGACTGTGGGTTCTCACATGCGTGGGTCACATTTTATAAAAACAATAAGACAAACAGTAGTCAATAGAATCACAGAAGAAAATCAGCCTGTCAAGTTTATAATCCAAGCATCACCATGAAAGCATAGCACGAGAGAAAGCCAAGAGATAGAGAAGAAAAGCTAAATACTGTGGAAAGGTCTGAATATCTGCTCAGGCAATAATATATTACGAAAGTGGACCATAATCCTGCATAATTTTCCAAATCTCCCATGGGTGCCAAATAGAATTCAACTGGTCAACAGTGTTATTCAATTGGGCCATCATCTCTTTCATCCGTTTTACCTCCAGGATTTTCCCAATCAATGATTCCCTGGTTGGTGGACACTGGGACCACCATAGGACTGTAATAGAGCGTTTTCCAGCCTTGAGAAAAATTGCCGTGAGTTTATTTTTTTTACGGGATTGATTTGGAAGCGCGTAACCCAGTAGTAGGGTGAGTGGTTTGCATTCTACCTGTGTTTCCAGAACCTCCTCTAGTAATTGTGCAACTGATTTCCAAAAGGCGATAATGCATATACAGTCCCAGAAGATATGCATTAGACCCCTGGCGGTCTGGCATCTCCAGCAACAAGCTGGGAATCTAGGATTCCATTTATTGATTATATCCGGAGTCCTGTACAACATAAAAAGGACTTTATAGTAATTTTCCTTATAAACAGTACACAACGGGAGCAAAAAAGATGTCTTCCATAATCTCTGCCATATGGGCAGCGTAATATTTATGGATAGGCATTGCGACCTCTTAGTCGTGTATCTATGAATGATAGGGGAATCTGGGTTGGGTGTATGGAGAAATTGATAAATTAAAGATATAAGTCAAGGTAGAGTATGGCCCTGAGTACATAACAATTCAAAAGGAGTAGGTTTGTCAAAGAGAGCTGTACTATAAAGCGAATGAGCGTAATGACGTATCTGTTGATTTATATGCTAATAATGGTGAGAGTTTGATTTTGTCTATGGCTTGTGCCAATGATAATAACTTCCTCGTCAGGTGATCTATAAAGTGGCGGATCTGGAAGACATTTCCCTTGGTCCACTCCTGCACATAGTACAGAGAGGAATTATTAACTAGATCTGGATTAAATAATATATTAACCAAGGAACTGTATAAAACTTTTAAGGTTCGTCATCTCTGGTTTACTTTAAATTGCAAAGTGCTGAAACGTTATTTTAAGACGAAGATGCAAAATTATCTCAATAGATAACTCCAGGGAAAAAGTGAATTGCATTTATTCAATTTTTACAGAGTTTTCTCCTAGATGATATTTTCACACCTTGGCTATCATTTATAAAACAGCTGTCGGTAAGGAGAATCAATGCGGAAAAACACCGCTGCCGGTATTTTAGACTTCTGGGTGGGCATTCATAGAAAAGGATACAGTTGCGATAGGAGTGCGGAGATTTCCCGAACTAGGCTGGCAGTAGGCTTGCGGAAACAGGAGAAGCTGCGGAGTTGATACATTTCTCTGTGTTCCTCTCTACTGCAGCTGTCTGGGAGGTCTGTGTCTCCATTAACTTAACATTGTTATCGCCACATCAGAGGGGGCGGTATTCCCCGTCCTGATACCGATTGCGGTAATCTTTATGAATTGACAGTTTGTTACATTTTTTATGATAATCACCGCACAAGGCAGTGATTTATCGCTCTGCTCGGAAATGTCAGCTTCGCATGCGGAAAGAGCCTTTATGAATAGAGACTTTGCTAAGAGGTTGGTAAAGTGAGCTGTTTTCAGCATTTCCGCATGCGGAAATGCTTTATGAATGATAGCCAATGTCATAAAATGCTTTTTAAACCACCAGTAAGCAAGAAAATACTCTGAATAATTTTGATAGTACATTTTCACCAATTTTTGGGTACTTCTTCAATTGTAAAATGCTGAAAAGCTTTTAAATAGAAGAAGAAAATTAACTCCTAGAAAATAAAGCAAGAGAACAAATGAATTGCATATGGTCCTTATAGTCTTGGGGCTAAGTAAGGCCTCTTTTCCATGGACTGTTGATAGGCAGTGAAATGCCTCTCAAACTCTCACAAATGCTCACTGCTGCCTGGTGGCTGCTTGTTGCTACCTGGTAACTGCTCACTGCTGCCTGGTAACTGCTTGCTGAGCACACAGCTCAACAGTCTGTGGAAAAGAGGCCTTAAGGTTGGAGAGACAGGGTAAGAATCAATCTTCATCTAAAGGGTGAAGGAAAGACTAAGGCCTCTTTAAGCAGTTACCAGGCAGCAGTGAGCAGTTACCAGGCAGCAACAAGCAGTTACCAGTAGAGTTGTCGCGAACCTCCGATTATGGTTAGCGAACCTCGAACTCGAACATGCGAAAAAAGTTCGCGAACATGCAAACTTTCAAACCGCCATAGACTTCAATGGGCAGGCTAACCTTCAAAACTACAAACATTAATGGCGGCCACTTAAGTGATGGAAAAGATGTTTCCAGGGGTCTAACACCTGGACGGGGCATGGCGGAGTGGGATACACGCCAAAAGTCCCAGGGAAATATCCAGATTTTACGCACAGCAGGGTTTAAGGGCAGAAATCACATTTTATTGCTAAATTGGAGGCCTAAAGTGCTTTAAAACATCTTGCATGTGTATACATAAATCAGGTAGTGTAATTAGTGTACTGCTTCACACTGACAGACTAAACTCACTGTGTAACGCACCGCAAACAGCTGTTTGTGTAGTGACGGCCGTGCTGGACTGGTGCGCACCATGGCGAGAGTGCAGGCGATGGTGGTTTTCAAGCCCATATGGTCGGGCTGAGGTAGCTAAATGACAGAACAACAGTGACTGAGTGTCCAGCTGATCGAATTAGGCCTGTCCACAATGAAGCAACGACCTTATTATCTATCTTCTTGGGTCAGGTATGCCCCTAAACCCCAACACACTCATTTAGCCGGTCATTGCTTCATTGTGATACGCAAGCCTCTTCACCGCAAGGTAATGGTCACGAAGGGGAATAGACACATGTACATGCCTTTTGTTTTGTTTTTGCAGCCACAGTGCAGCCAGAAAAATTAGGCAGGCATGTACATGGACCAGAAAAATTATTATAGCAAATTCAGGAATCCATCTGAAGTCCTGGACCCTGTTGGTGGTGGCTGAGAAGGCAGTCACACAGCGTGCAGGCAGAGATGCTGTGTTTGGGGACTGACTTAGTCTTCGGGCAGGCAGTAGCCCTCCGGGATCCATGCCTCATTCATTTTGATAAAGGTGAGGTACTGAACACTTTTGTGACCTAGGCGACATCTCTTCTCACTGACAATGCCTCCAGCTGCACTGAAGGTCCTTTCTGACAGGACGCTTGAGGCAGGGCAAGACAGAAGTTGGATGGCAAATTGTGACAGCTCTGGCTACAGGTCAAGCCTGCGCACCCAGTAGTCCAGGGGTTCATAACTGCTCAAAGTGTCTACATCCGCACTTAAGCCCAGGTAGTGAGCTACCTGCCAGTTGAGGCATTGGTGGAGGGTGGATCCGGATTGGCTAAGGCGAGGAGTTGGACTAAAAAATGTTTGCATGTCTGACATCGCCATGAGGTGCAGGTGCAGTGAAAAGGTTGCAGTGACTGCTGGTACAACAATGTGTGGTTACACAGGTGCAGAGAAAAGGTGACTGCTGGTACAACAATGTGTGGTTACACAGGTGCACTGAACCGGTTGCAGTGACTTACGCTTACGCTTTATTTTGCATCCTTCCCTTGTCCAGTACATACTACACTATATTGGGCTCTAGGACTTTCCCCTTTTTTATATCTCTGCTGGTACAACAATGTGAGGTTAGACAGGTGCAGTGAATAGGTTGCAGTGACTGCTGGTACAACAATGTGCGGTTACACAGGTGCAGTGAAAAGGTTGCAGTGACTGCTGGTAGAAGTAAAAGGTATGCAGTGACTGCTGGTAAAAAATACAATGTGCAGTCAGTCACAGGTGTAGTTACAGGTATGCACGGACTGGTATTACACAATACAATGTGCAGCTGTCACACACACAGGTGCAGTGAACAGTTATGCAGTGACTGGTATTATATAACACTGCATGCTGTCACACAGGTGCAGTGAACATGAACAGGTATGTATGGTCGGACTGGTATTACAAATGTGCAGCTGTCACACACAGGTGCAGTGAACAGTTATGCAGTGACTGGTATTATACAGTACAGACCAAAAGTTTGGACACACCTTCTCATTCAAAGAGTTTTCTTTATTTTCTTGACTATGAACATTGTAGATTCACACTGAAGGCATCCAAACTATGAATTAACACATATGGAAGTATAGTACATAACCAAAAAGTGTGAAACAACTAAAAATATGTCATATTCTAGGTTCTTCTCAGTAGCCACCTTTTGCTTTGATTACTTGTAAGGCTTGGTGGTGTATTCTCCACAGTCAGCATGCAACGCATGAGCTGACGTGGAGGAGGTACACACACTAGCACAAGGAAACAGGCTATCCCCAGTATAGTGGAGGGGAGGACTGACTCCAAAAGGAGATTGTGGCGCACAGAGCCGGTGCAGATCCGACAGCCACAAACAATGCTTTCGCTATAACGTCTCAGTGCAAAGTAGCGCTGAGCGCATAAACCAGAACTGAGGAGATCAGGACAGGTAGACAGAATGAACGCTTGCTAGCTAGCCGCTACTTAGTGACAGCAAGCGTCCACAACAAGACAGACTGGAATGAGGCAGCCAATGCGTTGCAGCGATGGCGTGCCTCACAAAGACAGGACAGGATAGTCAGGAAATAGCAGGATCAAGATAGATGAACGTAACACAGACAAATATACAATAAGTATGTTTTCCTAGCGTATTACAATTACAGCTATCAATGAAACCATTTGCAACGTCTGACTAACATATGTATATATCGGCAATGAACCGATATATGACATAAGCAGGAACGCTGACCAGGACTGGAGCAATACAGGGAACAGGACTCAGAAGGATTCGCTATCTCTTCGCAGAGATGAACGCAATCCACAAACGGTAACAGGACAGGATTCAGAAGGATTCGTTATCTCCTCGCAGAGATGAACGCAATCCACAAACAGGACCAGGAACAGGATAACTAGCTCAGCACGGGTGATCAACGTGCTAGAACTGACTAACTGAACACAGGATATAAACAGTTCGTGTACGTATATATCAGCGTCACTGATGTATCAACGTAACACGAATACAAGGAAAATAATAAACGTGCTGGTATGCATATATATGGGCAATGAACCAATATATGATGCAAAACCAGCAAAGTATCTTTAGAACAAGAAACACGATCGGGGGCTGAAGCGACAGCAAGACAGGCTTAAACTGAAGCTATGAAAACCCGAGGAGTCCTGCAGGAAGCAGATCTTTATACTGAGGTCATCCAATGGGAGCAGACATGCAGATTCCCACACAGGTGAATGATAATCAGTCACAAGCTGACAGCAGGGAAAGGCAGACAAAGCTATGCAGCTTGCATGGAAAGAGATCAGAACTACCTGAGCTGCAGAACTACTACTTCCAGCAATGCCTGCTGCAGCAGCGATCATGACATTACTGCTTTGCACACTCTTGGTCTTGGCATTCTCTTGATGAGCTTCAAGAGGTAGTCACCTGAAATGGTCTTCCAACAGTCTTGAAGGAGTTCCCAGAGATGCTTAGCACTTGTTGGCCCTTTTGCCTTCACTCTGCGGTCCAGCTCACCTCAAACCATCTCGATTGGGTTCAGGTCTGGTGACTTTGGAGGCCAGGTCATCTGGCGCAGCACCCCATAACTCTCCTTCCTGGTCAAATAGCCCTTACACAGCCTGGAGGTGTGTTTGGGGTCATTGTCCTGTTGAAAAATAAATGCAACTAAATGCAAACCGGATGGAATAGCATGCCGCTGTAAGATGCTGTGGTAGCCATGCTGGTTCAGTATGCCTTCAATTTTGAATAAATGCCCAGCCGTGTCACCAGCAAAGCACCCCCACACCATCACACCTCCTCCTCCATGCTTCACGGTGGGAACCAGGCATGTAGAGTCCATCCGTTCACCTTTTCTGCATTGCACAAAGACACAGTGGTTGGACTCATCAGACCAAAGCACAGATTTTCACTGGTCTAATGTCCATTTCATGTGTTCTTTATCCCAAACAAGTCTCTTCTGCTTGTTGCCTGTCCTTAGCAGTGGTTTCCTAGCAGATATTCTACCATGAAGGCCTGATTCACACAGTCTTCTCTTAACAGTTGTTCTAGAGATCTGTCTGCTGCTAGAACGCTGTGTGGCATTGACCTGGTCTCTAATCTGAGCTGCTGTTAACCTGTGGTTTCTGAGGCTGGTGACTCGGATGAACTTATCTTCCGCAGCAGAGGTGACTCTTGGTCTTCCTTTCCTGGGGCAGTCCGCATGTGAGCCAGTTTCTTTGTAGCGTTTGATGGTTTTTGAGACTGCACTTGGGGACACTTTCAAAGTTTTCCCAATTTTTCGGACTGACTGACCTTCATTTCTTAAAGTGAATGGAAACCGCATTTAAAAAAAATGAGACAGATACTTACCCAAGGAGAGGGAAGGCTCAGGGTCCTATAGAGCCTTCTGGCTCCTATCCTGGTCCCCTCGATCCAGTGCTGGCTTGCCCGGTAGCAGTATTTGACTAAATTAGTCAAATACTTCTTTATCCGGCCAAAGGAGGCTTCAGAAGTCTCCAGGGAGCCCGAGTGCTCCTGAAGAAGGGTTGCCCTGTACTGCGCCTGCGCAAGCACGTTCTCTTGCATGCTCACGCCTGTGCAGTATGGAGCCGCACGTCTTCGGGAGGAAACAGCTCCTGAAGACTTTCAAATACCCATTCGACGGGGGATTGAAATGGGGGGGGGGGGGGGAGTCAGCACAGGATAGAGAGCACCGAGAGAAGAGACGGAAGGCTCTATACGACCCAGAGCCTTCCCTCCCCTTTGGTAGATATTTGCTTCATTTTTTTTTAAATGTGGTTCCCATTCACTTCAAAGTAATGATGGCCACTCGTTTTTCATTACTTAGCTGATTTTTTCTTGCCAGAATACAAATTCTAACAGTCTATTCAGTAGGACTATCAGCTGTGTATCCACCTGAATTCTCCACAACGCAACTGATGGTCCCAACCCCATTTATAAGGCAAGAAATGCCACTTATTAAACCTGACAGGGCACACCTGTGAAGTGAAAACCATTTCAGGTGAATACCTCTTGAAGCTCATCAAGAGAATGCCAAGAGTGTGCAAAGCAGTAATCCAAGCAAAAGGATTATGACATATTTTCAGTTGTGTCACACTTTTTGGTTATGTACTATACTTCCATATGTGTTAATTCATAGTTTGGATGCCTTCAGTGTGAATCTACAATGTTCATAGTCATGAAAATAAAGAAAACTCTTTGAATGAGAAGGTGTGTCCAAACTTTTGGTCTGTACTGTATAACACTGTGTGCTGTCACGCAGGTGCAATGAACATGAACAGGTATGCATGGTCGGACTGGAATTACAAAAGTGCAGCTGTCACACACACAGGTGCAGTGAACAGTTTTACAGTGACTGGTATTATAAAACACTGCATGCTGTCACGCAGGTGCAGTGAACATGAACAGGCATGCACGGTCGGACTGGTATTACAAATGTGCAGCTGTCACACACAGGTGCAATGAACAGTTATGCAGTGACTGGTATTATTATAACACTGCATGCTGTCACGCAGGTGCAGTGAACATGAACAGGTATGCACGGTCGGACTGGTATTATAAATGTGCAGCTGTCACTCACTGGTGCAGTGAAAAGGTAGGCACTGAATGTGCTGGGCCTTGCACAGTATAGCAATTAGCAAGGGCCAGCTGCGACACACAGGGCTGTATAATGCAGTGTCAGTGGAACACACAGACACAAAAAACTTCACAAGAACATTAGCTTTGTGGTGCTTTTCAACAACACATATCAGCTAGGAACAAGCTACAAGAGCCTAACTAAGCTTTCCCTATCTCTGCGGCAGGTTCCTCTCCCTTCTCTCACTACTGCAGCAACACCGAGTGAGATAATGGCCAACGCAGCTGCCTTATATAAGGAGGGGGGGGGGGGGAAATTCAGGAGGGAGTGCAGCCTGATTGGCTATCATGTGTCTGCTGACTGTAATGCAGAGAGTCAAAGTTTAGCCCAATGATGTAGTATAGGGGCGGGTCGAATTCACCATAAAGTTTGCGTTTCGACGCGAATGCGAACCACCGATGTTCGCGCGAATAAGTTTGCGGCCAAACAGTTCGGGACAACTCTAGTTACCAGGCAGCAGTGAGCAGTTGTGAGAGTTTGAGAGGCATTTCACTGCCTATCAACAGTTCATGGAAAAGAGGCCTTAGGCATGTGTGAACAATGAGGGTAAATGGTAGACACTTGTCAAGGAAATTGTTAAAGAGGATCTGAGATGAAAAACGAACTATAACAAGTAGCTTGTCTAAATATCTTATCTAAAGTTTAGATAGTTTACATTGCAAATCTGGCTGCGTACAGCTTTAATAGAAAATGATTGATTATTCCTGTGGTACAATGACAGCAGCCATGTTATTTGTAAACATTACACAGAGGCAGGCTTATCTGTATCTTGATCACTAAGCCTGTGAAAAAACCTAATCCCCCCTCCTCACTCCTCCCCTCTGCCTCTGAAATCAATGGCTAGTAACACCTCCCCCTCCTCCTGCCCAGACTGAGCTCCCATGAGCCCTTGCTACTGCCAAGGCTCTCTGAAAACCTGTGGGCGTGGTTTATTTAGTTTATAGGGAATTAGAGTATTAAAACAAAAACAAAAAAGTATTTGGCTTGAGGAATGCCCTATAAACAGTAGGAAAGGAACACAATTATGCAATGTGTAAAAGTTCACCTCGGATCCACTTTAAGGTTAAGTGGAAGGTTATGTCTAGGCATTATAATTATTTATTTATATAACACAAAACCGAGAAACAACAAGCCTATGAAGGGAGCAGTAAAGAAATAAGGCTAGTGTAAGGCTGTGAAGGCTGCTGTTTAGTGTTAGGCACAGGACAGAGGGTAGAGTTATACATAGTAAAGAGATTCTTGTAAATTGAGTTTTGGAGATGTCTCCAGCACATATAGGGTATGTGCCACCGGCCACAACTGTTCTGTCAATACTTGGAGGACACAGAAGTGAATGTGCCAGAGTTTGCAGCTGTGTGTGGTCCAATGTGCCTGGTTACCTTTCATTTCTTACCACTGGTAGGAAGTTGCTTTCACCATTTAAACACACGGGGCCTGATTCACAAAGCGGTGCTAACAGTTAGCACGCTGGTGAAAAGCCCTTTATCACGCCTAAACTCAGTTTAGGCATGATAAGTTTAGGTGTGATAAGTTTAGGTGTGATAAATTTAGGCATGATAAGTTTAGGTGTGATAAATTTAGGCATGATAAGTTTAGGTGTGATAAGTTTCGGCGTGATAAGTTTAAGCACCAACTTGGTTAGCACCGCAGTGCACAGCTGATCAAAAGTTTTGCGCTAGCAAGGTCTGGTGCACTTCGCATAGAGTTTAATGGCGCTGCTTTGCGTGCGGGACTTTGAGTGTGATCTAAACTTACCTAAACTTATCATGCCTAAACTTATCACGCCTAAACTTATCACGCCTAAACTGGCTTTTCACCAGCGTGGTGCAATGGTTATCACGCCTAAAGCCTCTAACTGGGTTAGCATAGCTTTGAGAATCGAGCCCCCTCTGTCTTGTAAGGTGGACTTAGTAGCACCATAGTCCCATTTCTCAGCAAGGTCACTGTCTGTATGTTCCATCTGTGCTTGGATGGGCTCCCTCTAAATGCTCGTCTCACTAGAGTGAGCTGTTTGAACCTTGAGGCTCCTTTCACACTGGTGCGGTGCGTTAACCTGTTTTGCTACAGGGTAACGCTAGTCCAATGCAAGTCTATGGGACATGTCATACCTGGCACAGTGCAATGCGCCAGAAGTCTCTAATTTGATGCACCGGCAACAGTGCATTAGGGGCCGGCTTGCATGGTGACGTGCGGCACTCATGCAGAAGTCATGTAGGTCTATGCAAATGCAGTTTCCCCAAAACAATGTGTTGTTCATGGGACGGCGTTCATGCACGGAAGTGTATTTTTTCAATACACTTCGGCGCAATTCTAATTCCAGCTACAGGAAGTGAGCGCTAGAGAGCCTTGGCTTGCAGCCAGAAGGGAGATTACTTTGCTTTGCCGGGGTAGCTCATATACAGAAAAAGTTGGCTGAGCACTTCCAGTGTAAAATCCAGTTTATTAGAAAAAGTCATAAAAATTCATACATGCATACGAGGCACAAGGTTCTATGGAGAGAGGGTGACACGTTACAGCTGTTTCCCACCCCTATCTGTGGGTGCTTCATCAGGACCAGTGCTTTGCCGCTGTAATCTCCAAAGGCTATTTTTAGCATTGTGGTGTGATGCCATAGGCAAATGCGGGGGGATTACAGCTGCCCAGAATCCCCCCTCAGACCAGGGCTGGTGCAGTGTCTGGGGACAGACACAAGTTGAGACACCAAAATATCTGCAGGCATCCTGCAGCTCACAGCACTGCCCCCTTTCTTTCCTGGGAACAGTTGACTTTGGATGGAGCAGCAGCAGCATGTGTACAGAGCATGGAGCATTAGCGTGTGTACAGAGCATGGAGCAGCAACGTGTATACAGAGCATGGAGCAGCAACGTATTTACAGAGCATGGAGCAGTAGCATGTGTACATAGCATGGAGCATCAGCCTGTGTACAGAGCTTGGAGCAGCAGCATGTGTACAGAGCATGGAGCAGCAGCATGTGTACAGAGCTTGGAGCAGCAACGTGTGTACAGAGCATGGAGCAGCAGCAGCATGTGTACAGAGCATGGAGCAGCAACGTGTAGAGAGCATGGAGCAGCAACGTGCGTATAGAGCATGGAGCAGCTCTGGGGAACGTACAGAGCACAGAGTCAGGTATGAGCAAAGCCCTGTGCTCCTGCTGAGTGAATGGTTCACTTTTCCCTTTATTAGCAATGTCGGCTGTCCTCATTATCTGTATCATCAACAGGATCGATCAGGAGCAGATCAGACATGTCGGAAATAATCATCAGATCCTGTCAGTCGGACGGAAATTTGCATTATGTGTACCCAGCATGATGTCCTACCATATTATTATACTGTATGGTGCGTGGCTGAGGGGAACCTTTCAGGAATCCCCTCCTTCAAAATCCTGGGTTTGCCCCTGTGATACGGTCATTGCACTGCATTGCTCCTACAATGCCAGTTGCCAGTCTTAAACCCGCCTTACAAGTGACGGTAGTAATGTAAGTAGTTTAATGTTCCCAACAAAAAATACTATAAAAAACGTGATAAGCTATATAAATGTAACCCACTGGTGTTTCTGGAAATCACATTTATTGCTGTAACAATGGAAGAAACCCCACTTGTCTTCTTCACAAACATGTTCTTGCTAATATTGCACTGAGGGAGAATAGTTATGCTTTGCACAGCAGCATATGTTGTAAACTATAGAAATATAAATCAAAATGTGCTTAAGGAGACCAAACTGTTAAACAGGCATTGCAGCCGCAGCATTATATTCTCCAGCAATAAAAGCATAAAACTGTAATGCAGACATTATGGCTTCATAAAACAAGCCATATTGTGCCCTAACCAGGATGCAGGGCCCTTGAGTACTCCATGCACCCTTATCTTACTAAGGTCACCACATACCTCATTTCTGAGATGGCAGAGAGACAATTCTAAATATTCCAATAACAGCCATACCTTCTTCTGTTCTAATCTAATATAGTGTACCATTATCATCTATCATTCTACTGTATTGCTTAATGGAGTATACTAAACAATTTATGCCGCTTAGTGATCCTTTGAGTAGCTCACAATCTAGTCTCTATAACAGTCCAGGAAGCCAGAGAACCTTCCTGTACATTTTTAGAAAAATGACTGAAAACAACCCAGCAGTATAGCTGCAGTTAGCTTTGGGGACCTTGGCATCAATAATGTGAGAATGGAAGTCGTTTAAATTTTCCCATTGAAATCAAGAAAACAAATCGATTGGCTGTTTGTGGCTCCGCCCCTTCATCTGACTTTTACTGCAGTCACCCAATGACCGATTGTAGCAGGTTTGAGACCACTGCCATTAACAGTGTAAGAATGGCAGGGATTTGAATATTCCCATTCAAAATCAATAGGTGAATTTTGATTGGCTTTTGTAGGCTCCACCCTTCCTGAATATTAATCCCAGTCATCTAGTAAGCAACTGTGCCAAGTTTGAGAAACCTGCCACTAACAGAATGGCTGAAATCAATCAAACAAATCTGACTGACTGTTTGTGGCTCCATCCCCTTTTCTGAATTTGAACCCCAGTCAACCAGTGACCATCTGCACCAGGTTCGAGGCCTCTAGCATTAACAGTATAAGAATGGCAGCAATTTAAATATCCCCATGAAAACCAATAGGTGAATTTTGATTGGCTGTTGTAGTCTCTACCCACTTTCCTGAATATTAATCCCAGTTACCCAGTGACCAAGTGTGCCAATTTTGACAACCCTGCCATTAATAGTGGAGGAATCTAAAATAAACGGCTATAATTTGATTGGCTGTTTTATTCTCCGCCCACTTTCCGAGTTTTTAACCTTGGTCACCATCACCAAGTGATCAACTATGCCAAGTTTGGGGACTCTGGCTTTATTACTGTGAGAATGGCAGCCTTTTACATTTTTTCAATTGATGTGAGTGGCTGAAATCTGATTGGCTGTTTATAGCTCCGCTCAGGTGTGTAGGGGAATGTGAGACCCCCAGAACAAATGTTCACAGGTAGTAAGTTATCTGTATAACAAGTTTAATTGAGATTAGGAGTGATCGCAAAACACACACACACACACACACACACACACACACACACACACACACACACACACACACACACACACACACACACACACACACACACACACACACACACGATTTTATATATATATATATATATATATATATATATATATATATATATATATATATATATATATATATATATAGATAGGGTCTCAGTTATTCAGCACAGGCAGGGATTGCCTGATGCCGGATATGTGTACTTTATGGTTGCAACTGGGGCCTCAACAAAGACACTAAATACCCAGAGCAAATGCAGAGCAGTGCACAGTGGAAACCACTTACCAGAGCTCTGGGCACCAGTGCTCTTCAGTTCCTGCAGCTGCCTGCTGCCCTGCTGCATCTGCTCTGTTTGTATGCACTTGACACGATGCAGGTCAGGTGACACAAATGGGGAGTTGTTCTGAGTATGCAGCAGAGTAGCAAGCAGCTGAAAAAGCAAAGAAGACCAGCATCTCAAGCTCTGATAACTGGTTTCCACTGCACGCTGCTATGCAAATTGAGAGACAAGAAGAGAAGCACACCCCCAAGGCTCCCCCAATTTACTACCAAGTGGTTGAGACTGCTGATTGGTACAGTCTCAGATAACTGCAATTCTACTGTATAAGCTATAGATTTGCGTTAACCAAAGTGCATTGAAGACTAACTAGGGGGTTACAGAAGCCCTTTCAGAGCTCCACTATGGCTATAGCTACACCGCTACACATACCTCTGATTCACTTTAGTGGTTAATGTCATAAGGTTAACCAGAGCCCAAACAACCTGAGCACATAACCAGCATCCCAGCATGAGTTGTAGAAATTATAAGGAAAGGTCAACATTGTAAATATTAACTCTTTGCATAAGTGACGCATTTGCAAATAAAAACCTTTGGAACGTATGTAATGTTTATATTTGTTCTTCAGCCTACCATAGAAACATGAAAAATAAAGTCTAAAGATACTGAAGCAGAAGACTTTACAAAAACAGCCTTTCTGCCACTGCCAACACTTCCTGTCAGTTTTGACTGGCCCAAGTCCAAGATACCTACAATTTGCATTATGTTGGCATGCAAGACAAAATGATTTTAATGTCATTGACTTTCTCCAGTTTTAAAAAATCTTGCCACAGATCCTGATATAATATTCATTAGAGAGCAGTGGCACACTAATGTGCTTGCGGTAGGAGCAAACCGCTCCGGGAGTCCCTATGGCAGGGTGTCCATCCATACCTGCGCCTAGCATTGACCCCCACCACCTAGGCCTGAAACTAACCCCCACCACATACACCTAACACTAACCTCCCTTATGCCTACACCTAACACTACCCCCCCCCCACCTTACCTACACCTAACACTAACAACCTCCATACATATGCCTAACACTACCTTCCCTCACCTATGCCTAACAATAGCACCCCGGGGCATTTAATACCCAGAACTGGGTGTCAGATGGCCTAGGTACGCCACTGTTAGAGAGGTCTATCATACAGGCTTTATCTCAGCATTTTCTATCATAATTGTCCAAACTAGAATGAAATGTAATATCTTTATGTAAGCACTGCTGGCTCCACCCCGCGTGTCTTGTCTTTATGTTCTTCTAATGACGCCATTACTGATTCAGAATCGTACTATAGGGCAAGCAGAGATATACGATAAGGCACAGTCTTATTTTAGTATAGGTGCTGTAGGCTATCAGACGTCACAACCGCGTATCTGCCTTTCTCTGAATTAATAGTTTTTCCAGATTATCCGTGTCTAATGTACATCTTCCAAAATTGATAAACTGTCATGAATATGTAATGGAGAAAATTACAGTCATGTGGAAACGTATGCGCACCCCATAGCAAAATTTGTGTTTTCACGTTACTACGCTTCCTACCACAGCTTGTTGTAAGAGCCATTAAAGTCAACGGGACATGACACACTTCCTGCGATGCAATCCAATTAATGCAGAAACTGCAGCGCGTTACCACAGACGCAACGTCAGGAGCAATAAAAGTTAATAGTAATGTGAACATTTTGTATTTATGTTGCGTTTGTGGTGCGTATGCACAGGATTTCGGATGACATTCTTCCTGTCCAGCAATTTGAAGGCAGGTTGCCTCAAATTTTCCTGTCAATGCCGTCTGCTGCATATATGTGTAATGGTAGTGCGGTGTAGTGCAAAAGCCATTTTCGTGCTCGCACATCACATCGCAGCAAAGTGTCAAAGGACTCTAAATAGACATAGATGCAAATTTTACAAGTGGAAAACAATTACACCCCTGCTTTGATCAATTCCTAAAATTACTAATTCCTAAAAACATCTTTAGAAAGGTTCTTGGAAGCGAAGCAGGAAATTTGGGCACTGGCTGTCGGAAGAAACTTGGGTGCCACTCACCATAGGTACCAGGTTAGATGGTTAGGTTAGGCAGGCATGGGGGGTGTTTTTAAGGGTTTTAATGGCAGGGGAAAGGGGGAGGAGTTAGTTAGGCATCGATGAGAGAGGGTTCTGTGTGAAAATAGCATTAGGTTAAGTTGTAGTAAAATATCAATATTATTTACTGATATTTTACTACATTAATTTGTTGTACATTTTACAAATTTAGAATTTCAGTAAATTGTACCAATATTCTAGTAGCCGAAATAGGGCATCCAAATTTCCTTGCACCCCTTTTTCATGCACACCTTGGAGGGCGCTGTCTAATTACATTTTAGACGTTTTGCTCAGTTTGCAGCCTCTGTTAAGCCTTCAAAAAGGTCAAACATGCCTATAGGTCTGGGAAAGGTTTTTAAAAATTAACCAAACAATTGGACATTAATACATCAATCATTCCACTGTGTTTACATCAATCAGTAATACATTAATACATCAATCATTCACACATTTTCTAATAATGGAAGAGATCATGGCTGTTTCTAGGATCAGGTGAACTGGGTGATGGCAATGATTCTGCTCATGAAGTTAGGTGTAATCTTCCTGTACCTGGTGTGAGCCCTGAGCTTTGCCTTGTAGAATCCTGAAAACTCTTGTTATAAAGAAAATAACATCCAAAGCCTTCTCACACAGAGCAGTTGCCCATATGTAAAATGATGAAACAAAGAGTGATGATGTTGTTGTGTCACACAAGCCTTGAGGTCAAAGTGCCAAAGGCTTGCTTCTGATGTGTTCATTGCATCATCATTTTCCTCCTACATCCCCAGGCACCAAATACACAGCTCACTTAATATGGCCTCGAAACAGCACAAAACAAACAGCACATCTTAAACAACTCTCTTAGAACATACGTAATCCCCCCTCTTCAGTCCCTCCCCATGCGGACATTCTCCACCAAAAATTCTCATTAACTTGTTTTGTAATCATTTACCAATAAGATGGATCTTACATTCCCCTTAGCTACATTTCTTCATTTGTGTGGATTAGAATCATTTTGCCGGGTCCAGCAGTTAACAGGAAATATGACAGCAAGCTATTAGTATACTGCAGTTGGTTAATGCAGAGCACACTTTATGCTAATTACGTGGCCATGGATGCTTTCTTTTGAAATAGTCTAATAAACAATGTTGTGTATAATAGAAAATGCTGGACACCAACACACAATCTGATCATTAACTGCAGGGAATTGGCTCAACAAATTGGGTGCAGCGTTATTGCAGCAATTCTTCATGTAATGGCACAACGCTTGCAGTGATAATTATTTTTAATATCCAATGACGGGATCCATTACTCTAACTTTTTTCAATTACCTGTCCCTTGCTTTGATTAGTTAAATGGTTAAATGCAATCTTTAACTAATATATCACATTCCCTTGTGCATCTGTTAAATGTTTCCTTTGATAAGAAATATGTACAGTGGTGTGAAAAACTATTTGCCCCCTTCCTGATTTCGCATTCTTTTGCATGTTTGTCACACGTAAATGTTTCTGCTCATCAAAAACCGTTAACTATTAGTCAAACATAACATAACTGAACACAAAATGCAGTTTTAAATGATGGTTTTTATTATTTAGTGAGAAAAAAAACTCCAAATCTACATGGCCCTGTGTGAAAAAGTTATTGCCCCCCTTGTTAAAAAGTAACTTGAACTGTGGTTTATCACACCTGAGTTCAATTTCTGTAATCACCCCCAGGCCTGATTACTGCCACACCTGTTTCAATCACGAAATCACTTAAATAGCAGCTATCTGATACGGAGAAGTAGACCAAAACCACCTCAAAAGCTAGACATCATGCCAAGATCCAAAGAAATTCAGGAACAAATGAGAACAAAAGTACTGTAATTGAGATCTATCAGTCTGGAAAAGGTTATAAAGCCATTTCTAAAGCTTTGGGACTCCAGCGAACCACAGTGAGAGCCATTATCCACAAATGGCAAAAACATGGAGCAGTGATGAACCTTCCCAGGAGTGGCCGGCCGACCAATATTACCCCAAGAGCGCAGAGAAAACTCATCCGAGAGGCCACAAAAGACCCCAGGACAACATCTAAAGAACTGCAGGCCTCACTTGCCTCAATTAAGGTCAGTGTTCACGACTCCACCATAAGAAAGAGACTGGGCAAAAATGGCCTGCATGGCAGATATCCAAGGCGCAAACCACTTTTAAGCAAAAAGAACATTAAGGCTCGTCTCAATTTTGCTAAAAAACATCTCAATGATTGCCAAGACTTTTGGGAAAATACCTTATGGACCGACGAGACAAAAGTTGAACTTTTTGGAAGGTGCGTGTCCCGTTACATCTGGCATAGAAGTAACACAGCATTTCAGCAAAAGAACATCATACCAACAGTAAAATATGGTGGCGGTAGTGTGATGGTCTGGGGTTGTTTTGCTACTTCAGGACCTGGAAGGCTTGCTGTGATAGATGGAACCATGAATTCTACTGTCTACCAAAAATCCTGAAGGAGTATGTCCGGCCATCTGTTCGTCAACTCAAGCTGAAGCGATCTTGAGTGCTGCAGCAGGACAATGACCCAAAACACACCAGCAAATCCACCTCTGAATGGCTGAAGAAAAACAAAATGAAGACTTTGGAGTGGCCTAGTCAAAGTCCTGACCTGAATCCTATTGAGATGTTGTGGCATGACCTTAAAAAGGTGGTTCATGCTAGAAAACCCTCAAATAAAGCTGAATTACAACAATTCTGCCAAGATGAGTGGGCCAAAATTCCTCCAGAGCGCTGTAAAAGACTCGTTGCAAGTTATCACAAATGCTTGATTGCAATTATTGCTGCTAAGGGTGGCCCAACCAGTTATTAGGTTCAGGGCAATTTCTTTTTCACACAGCTCCATGTAGGTTTTGAGTTTTTTTTCTCACTAAATAATAAAAACCATCATTTAAAACTGCATTTTGTGTTCAATTATGTTATCTTTGAATAATAGTTAACGGTTTTTGATGAGCAGAAACATTTAAGTGTGACAAACATGCAAAAGAATAAGAAATCAGGAAGGGGGCAAATAGTTTTTCACACCACTGTACATCTCTCTGTAAGAATGTTTTGGGGCAAAATACACACTGTTGCCATGCTTTCAGTCACACGACCACCACAACTATCAACACACCTACAATCAGCAAAACACAGCTAAATTAAACTTATTAACATAAATTAAAGATAAAAATGCCTTCTAGGCAGAAAAGGGCCTTAGCTTAAAACCTGCTGGAAGCTTGTGTTAATTTAAAGTCAGCTGGTTGTAGACTTTTTTCTGCCTGAGGCAAACTTGTGAGGATGCGCCCCCCAATTTGGACTGGTCGGAGAGCGCCCGAAAATTTTCACCCTCAGTATAGGTAGGTAGCCAGGTATAGGTGCCCCTTGTATAGTTGCCCCCCCATGTAGGTAGCCAGTATAGGTAGCTAGTATAGTAGCCCCCAGTATAGGTAGCTGCCCCAGTATAGGTAGTATAGTTGCCCCAGTATAGGTAGCTAGTATAGTTGCCCCAGTATAGGTAGCTAGTATAGTTGCCCCAGAATAGGTAGCTAGTATAGTTGCCCCAGTATAGTTAGTATAGTTGCCTCAGTATAGGTAGCCTATATAGTTGCCCCCAGTATAGGTAGTATAGTTGCCCCAGTAAAGGTAGCTAGTATAGTTGCCCCCAGTATAGGTAGTATAGTTGCCCCAGTACAGGTAGCTAGTATAGTTGCCCCCAGAATAGGTAATATAGGTATAGTTGCTTCAGTATAGGTAGCCTGCTGGAAGGAGAGCAGCAGGCACAGTGGTGGGGAGGGGTCTAACTGGGTCCCCTTCCTCTGTGCTCCCTCTCCAGATATTACAGCAGTGTGTCAGCAGTAGCCTAGCGGGGAATAATTAACTACATCTTCCTTCTGCGTTCTAGGTGTTGGAGTGCTGCGTGTGTCCCGCAGGTCTCCTCCTTCAATGCCGCCCACTGTGGCGAAGAAGAAGTAGGTCTTTGTTGCTGACATACTGCTGTAATATCTGGAGGGGGAGCATGGACAAGTAGGACCCAGGTGAGGAAGGGGGGGGTCTGACCCCCCTCCCCACCGCTGTACCTGCTGGTCCCGCTTCCAATCTGCTACCCCCTCCAGCTCACCTAATGGCAGCTCCCCTACGGCCAGGCGAGTGGTGGTAAGATGAGTGGTGACAGGCCAGGCACACTTCCTGTTTCTGCCTGGCGCTGTCCCCAGACTTCTGCCACATGAGGAAGATGCCTCACTTGGCATCATGGGTGGGTTGGGCCTGTTTACAGTGTACCTGAGATGAAGTGCAGATAAAGGTTTATACTTACTTCTAGCCCCCTGTAGTCCATTAGCTCCCTCGCTGTCCTCCCTAACACCAGCTATACTGGGGATACCTATACCTGGCAACCCATACTGGGACACCTATACCTGGCTAGCTATACTGGAGGCACTTATACCCTGCTCAGGAAATATGTGCTGTAAGAAGAAGTTTTAAATCAAGTAACTTAAAAATAACTTATTCAACATCAGCTTATTATGGATTGTTTACACCAATAACGATCTCTGTCGCCATGTGCTTACGCAGGAATGGAAAATAGTGCTTTCAAATATACCTGGAGATCAGCTTCAGTTGCTCATTTAAAGAGGAACTCCAGTGAAAAATAATGTAATAAAAAGTGCTTCATTTTTACAATAATTCTGTATAAATGATTTAGTCAGTGTTTGCCCATTGTAAAATCTTTTAAATCCCTGATTTATATTCTGACATGTATTACATGGTGACATCTTTACTGTTGGCAGGTGATGTAGCTGCTGTATGCTTTTTTGGCAGTTGGAAACAGCTGTAAACAGCTATTTCCCACAATGCAACAAGGTTCAGACAGGAAACTGCCAGGAGTACCATGGTCCTCAGAGTTTCTTGTGGGAGGGGTTTCACCACAATATCAGTCATACAGCGTCCTCTGATGGTCTGTTTGTGAAAAGGAATAGATTTCTCATGTAAAAGGGGGTATCAGCTACTGATTGGGCTAAAGTTCAATTCTTGGTCGGAGTTTCTCTTTAAATGCCTGTGTATACTGTCAGGACCACCATATTGTACAACTGTTTAACTCCCCCCATGAGCATTCACAGTACTAACGTAGGTTACTGGCTGCTATGTAGCTATCAGATGCTGCTTTGTTCAACTACAAAGAAAGGGTGGCCACATGCAGAACAAATCATGTTCTCTTTTTAGCTCATACAGAAATATCTGCACAGCAAAGGTAAATCCAGACTGTTTGGTACTGCTCTACACATTTCGAGAGATTTGTTTTGTAGTTCCTTTTACATGCAAGTATTCATATGCACTTTATCTACAATCCTTTAGATGGCAGCAGAGGAGGAATTAGTGTTTCTTATGAAAAGTACATTGAGTTCAAACTCCCACCTTGATGATAAGTGTATTCATTGCAATGAATTAAAACTGTCTATCCTACCCAAACTATCTTAGTTCTGTCTGAAGATTTTTTTCTCTTGGCTTGCGTTCCCACTGAACCTGCTGTGAAATGAGACCGCACCACTGCTGGAGCATGGACAAGAGAAAGGAAAGAAATGAGACCGCACCACTGCTGGAGCATGGACAAGAGAAAGGTAAGAAATGAGACTGCACCACTGCTGGAGCATGGACAAGAGAAAGGAAAGAAATGAGACCGCACCACTGCTGGAGCATGGACAAGAGAAAGGTAAGAAATGAGACTGCACCACTGCTGGAGCATGGACAAGAGAAAGGAAAGAAATGAGACTGCACCACTGCTGGAGCATGGACAAGAGAAAGGTAAGAAATGAGACTGCACCACTGCTGGAGCATGGACAAGAGAAAGGAAAGAAATGAGACCGCACCACTGCTGGAGCATGGACAAGAGAAAGGTAAGAAATGAGACCGCACCACTGCTGGAGCATGGACAAGAGAAAGGAAAGAAATGAGACCGCACCACTGCTGGAGCATGGACAAGAGAAAGGAAAGAAATGAGACTGCACCACTGCTGGAGCATGGTCAAGTAAATGAGAGAATCCAAAGCAGACAATTTGTGCAGGAGTCGGGCACTCATACTAAATTAAGAAAATACCAGCTGTGGCAACAAATTTGAGCTCAGGGCGGTTCCAAAAAAATAAAAGCGTCGCCAGAGTTCTGCTACAGTGCACAGTGTAGTGGAACTCTGCAGGAAAGGTGGCGAGGATGCTTGAATCACTAGTTTACCAGAGTTTTGCTGTACTTAAGCTGGATTCCAGTGCAAAATAGTGTTGAGTGCAGGGTGATTATTGTTACGAGTAGGTGGGAGTTGGTTAGTGTTAGGCATAGATAGGGGGGGATTCTTGTTAGGGATCGATAAGGGAGAGTTTATGGGTACAGAGGGTCATATTAAAATATTGGTATAATGGCTGATATTCTACTATATCGGATAGTAGAATACTGTAAAATTACCAATATTTAACTACCACTATTTCAGGCTCATCTTTCCTTACACCTGTTTTAATAGACGCTAAGGTTCTTTCACATTAGCAAACGCGTGCACGAACCAATTTCGTGCACACGTTAATGACCTGTGGCGTGATGTCGGGAAGTTCAAATTCATCTGACGGGAAAACGCAGCGGCTGGACATTACAAAGCACCCAAATGCATTACAACGTAACGCTCTGGATCTAATGTGGAAGTTGACATTAAAGTAAAATAGACTTGACTTGTTACCTGTCTAAACACATCCTACGTGTGGTCCATCAAAACGCATGGATCAGCTCCTAGTGTGAAAGAGCCCTAAGACTAAACAGTCATGTAAAAGAAATGGCAGCACTTCCAAAGCACAGCCTGCGGGCACAGTAGGTATGCCAAGTAGAGAACCTTAATGGATCCAATTAGTGGGAGTTACCATTTTTCCATTTTGATAAATCAGACTTTCTTTTTGGGTAGTCAGTTATGTTACCACTGCAAACCTACTTTACCGGAGAAGAGACGTCTGCTCTATCTGCACCAGGGCCATATATGTAATTCACTTTTTCACCTGAGTTTTGTCCTAGGAGAAACTTTTCATCTTCAATTTAAAATAACTTTCCAGCACTTGTCAACTAAAAAATACCAAAAAGTAGATGAAAAGGACTATCAAAATAATGTTGAGTAGGTTCTCACTTTCTGGTGGCTTAAAGGGCATTTAATAGACACGTTTAAAAATATCACCTGGGAGAAAACGCAGGAGAAAAAGTTAAATGCATATGGGCCCTAGTGTTTTTTTTCCCTACAAACTTGTTTGCAGCTTTCAAGAATTACTGTGCTGAGAAATGCTTTTACACGATAATTTGCACATGAATTTCATCCTATGCAACACGGCAAACAGTCTATTATGCCCTATTTCTGCTTCGGAAACTGTTTATGCTAGTTGCTTGCTTCCTTAATAGATAATAATGACACTTCATACTGTACTGCTCAGTTTCTCGCTTCCCTAGAAGTCCATTAATACAGTCTGCTAATTAATAATGCATCTTCCCCTTGAGCAGTCAACTCTGAGAGAAATTTCTTTTTCTTGTTTTCTCAATGGTGAGCTGCTGCAAAAACACACTTTGAAGTAATAAAAAATAATACATACATATGCCTAGTCTTAATGTAGCCTTGGACTGCTTGTAGACATCATTTTTATCAGTAATTGCAATTTGTTTCAAATATCTGTCTTTCTGCAGCTTCTTATACACGTTGAAAGATTTCAAAAAGCCTTTTAGATTCTCTAAAGACAAATGCGTCACGTTTGCTAAATGGTAACTTAGTTGAGTTTTTACAAACATAAGCGATTTCTTCTAAGTGGAAACTACTAGGGATGATCGGAACAGGCGATTTCCGATACCGCGGAAATTCCGGATTCCGCGGTAATGAAATTCCTAAACCGCTACATTCCGGCGGATCCCCGCGGTATTCCGTGGCATTACGCATTCCGGTGGAACCATTTCCACAACGTTAAAGGGAACATAATGGATGTTTCCTTTTAAACAAATACCAGTTCCCTGGCAGTCCTGCTGATAACTTTGGCTTTAGTGGTGGCTGAATCACAATCCTGATTACAATTTTTTTTTGGAGCAGCAGGAGTTGTCGTAGGCCATGGGACCTAGAGGTGGTTTCATGGCGGTCATCACAATTTTGTTTTGAACAGCAGGAGTTGTCGTAGGCCATGGGACCTAGAGGTGGTTCCACAGCAGTCATTACAATTTTTGTTTGGAGCAGCAGGAGTTGTCGTAGGCCATGGGACCTAGAGGTGGTTCCACGGCGGTCATCACAATTTTTTGGGGGAGCAGCAGGATTTGTCGTAAACCATGGGACCTAGAGGTGGTTTCACAGCAGTCATTATAATTTTTTTTTGGGAGCAGCAGGATTTGTCGTAGGCCATGGGAAGAAGAGGTGGTTTCACAGCAGTCATTATAATTTTTTTGGAGCAGCAGGAGTTGTCGTAGGCCATGGGACCTAGAAGTGGTTTCACGGTGTAACGATTGTGGAATTCTCTCCGTGATCAGCGCACAGGATGTGCGCTGACACTGCGGAAATCCTCCACAAACGTATAATTTGCGGGAACCCAGCAGAAGGTGCAATGCACCTGTAGAGGGAAATTCCTGTCGGCAGGTGGAGCTGTGGAGTGCAGAGGAACAGCTCCTCTGCCCTACCACACACGCCAGACAGGAATTGTACGAAGGTAAGAAACGCAATCGCAAGAGAGGCGATTGAGAATGAGCACAGAGACAGATTGTATGGGTGTGCACCAAACTAGTCGCCAACCCGCGGCGGTGCACTCACCACAGCAGATATGAAGTATGAACGCGATCGCGAGAGGTGCGATCGCCAGACGTGACACAAGGCTACAGCAAGGCGGAGCACGAGAGTAGCAAAGGCACAGCAAATCATACAATGAGGAGATAAGGAAAATGACAAACGCTAACTGAACGCGAACACCGCACTCATTCGCAACAGTGCACGCGTTCATGCGCGGTCTCCACGTGATAAGCACAATAGAGACAAGCACGCCTAACTAACCACTGACAAACAAACATGAAACAGAGGACGCGAGCGCTTGCTTAACGGTTACCTCACCGAGCCTCCAGCAAGCGTTCGTAGCTGACAAGACAGACACACGAAAACAGGGACAAGCGAGAGATAGGATCCACAGCACTAGCGAAAAGAGGCCAGTGCGATCCAGGGAGACAGAGAGATGGAGATTAGATGGATCCACAGCACTAGCGCTAGGCGAGTGCGATCCAGGCAAGACAGATAGAGGAGATAGCTGGTGGCAACCGCTGCTCCAGCTATACTCCAAGAACAAAGATCAGAACGACCTCCTGTCGACCACCGCAGGGACAGGACAATCGCAACAGACAAACAAAACAGATATGCAATCCTAACTGCACTAGGGAACCTTAGTACAGTCCCAGCAATTACTCTAAGCTACTATTCAAACAATGAGCAAGGCTGACACTCTCCAGAGTGTTTCACAGGAAGAATCCTTATGACCAGCGACTTCCTGTGGGAAACATAGCTCTTTATAAAGCAAGCCCACAGGGGATGTGGCTAGGCAATCTGCATGACAAACATATGCAAATTCCTCAGCAGCAAGCTGCACAACTGACAAAAGGTCTCTCTTCCAGAAACCTGCAGAATGCAGACCTAAACAGTGATCAAAAGGCTGATAAATAATGCACTAGGAGGTGCGCTGGATATAAAATAATACACAATTCTAATTAAAATTAAAAATGAGAACGTATTTATTCAAATAATATCCCAATTGGCAATGCTATATCTCAGACACATATGTATTTCACACAAATAACCTTTCACACAAAGAAAGCATGCTGGTTCCCCTTAAAAATGGATAAATATCCGGCAGATCTGCAAAAAGGCATATATGTATATATCCTCATTAAAAATTAATAAAATTGGATAGTCATAGGCACTGATTATATCTCCTATTAAATAATGGAGGCCTCTCTGGGGGGGGGAATCAAAAAGGTGGATTGCACCGCAGGTGCCATGGCAAACTCCTCTACACTCGGTTATTTTGTTACACCGCGGGCTTCTAACCAGGTCTTGCCGTTTCTAACGTTCATGGGCGGTCTCCTTCCTGAGACGCCTTCCGAGCCTGGAAAGTCCTCTTCCCCTGTCCAATATCGTTCCGAGGATATGTCACACAGTGCCCCTCCAGTGGTCAGCTGTAGTTTCCCGAGCGCTGCACCGCAACTCTCTCTGACAGACGACTTCCGGTTCTCCGACCTCAGGGCATAGAACCGGAAGTCGTCTGTCAGAGAGAGTTGCGGTGCAGCGCTCGGGAAACTACAGCTGACCGTTGGAGCGGCACTGTGTGACATATCCTCAGAACGATATTGGACAGGGGAAGAGGACTTTCCAGGCTCGGAAGGCGTCTCAGGAAGGAGACGACTTCCGGTTCTCCGACCTCAGGGCATAGAACCGGAAGTCGTCTGTCAGAGAGAGTTGCGGTGCAGCGCTCGGGAAACTACAGCTGACCGCTGGAGCGGCACTGTGTGACATATCCTCGGAACGATATTGGACAGGGGAAGAGGACTTTCCAGGCTCGGAAGGCGTCTCAGGAAGGAGACCGCCCATGAACGTTAGAAACGGCAAGACCTGGTAAGAAGCCCGCGGTGTAACAAAATAACCGAGTGTAGAGGAGTTTGCCTTGGCACCTGCGGTGCAATCCACCTTTTTGATTCCCCCCACAGAGAGGCCTCCATTATTTAATAGGAGATATAATCAGTGCCTATGACTATCCAATTTTATTAATTTTTAATGAGGATATATACATATATGCCTTTTTGCAGATCTGCCGGATATTTATCCATTTTTAAGGGGAACCAGCATGCTTTCTTTGTGTGAAAGGTTATTTGTGTGAAATACATATGTGTCTGAGATATAGCATTGCCAATTGGGATATTATTTGAATAAATACGTTCTCATTTTTAATTTTAATTTTAATTAGAATTGTGTATTATTTTCTATCCAGCGCACCTCCTAGTGCATTATTTATCAGGTTCAAGAGTTCAGGTGTGGCAGGGGGGTAACCACACCTTGGGCGGTCGCAGCAGGAGGAAGCTTTTGAGGGAGAATTGACCACTCCACATCATTTTTTAGCAGCGCCCTCCAGTGTGTTCTTTAGTGATCAAAAGGCTGCCTGCCTGCGCAGGCAGCCACGCGGATCCTCACACACGGCAGTCATTACAGCAACATTTTAATTTAGTCTGTTCAATCTTCATCGTGAATCAGTGAGAGGGGCCGTGTAATTATCACTGATCCATGACTTAGTATGTGTACATTGTCTGTGGACAGACGGGTCCGTTGGTCGGTGACTACCCCACCTGCAGCACTAAATACTCATTTAGAAAGAACACTGGCGGCGGCGGCATGCAAGAACCATTAGTGCATACTGAGTGAGTTCAGGCAAGGTATCCAGTTGTTTTGTTCAATACTCCATGGGGTCATCATTACACTCCATATTGTCTGGAGCACTGGCCGACTCCAAGTAATCATTCACCATACGGGCCAGCCGATGGCGGTGACTACTTTGCCTGCTGGTGGCGCTGCTGCTAGAAGCAGTATCTGGCATTGGCTGGTAAAATTCCTTCAACATACTCAGCAGGTTCACAGATTGGCTATTGGCACTGCTGCTGGGAGTGGGACCACCAGACCTTTGCTGAGCATGATGAGGCTTGGTAGCTTGGGCCCGGGATACAGGTTCAGGAAACGCATCTTCTACCCAATGAAGAAGGGCATCCCGGATTTGGCTCATCCTGGTGTCTACTTGGGAGGGGGGTATGAACCAGTGCTGGGCCGAAATTACGCATTAGCGTAATTACGCATCGTAATTCACTACAAATGCACCGTAAGCGTTACGTGTAAGGTTACGGTATTACGCGTAATTAATTACGCGTAGATCGCAGGGTTACATTTTACGCGTAACAAATTACGCGTAAGACAGTAAACTCCCATTGAAATTACAGTCTGCCGTAATCGCGTAATATTACGCTCCCGTATAATATAAAAAAGCCGCCGACTTTAAGGGTTAATAGCAAAGCCCCCTTAAGTGCTAAGAGCCTCAAATTTGGAGAATATATTAAGGAGATCAGAAGGAATAAGAGGAAAAATTTTTTTTTCAAAAAGACCTTATAGTTTTTGAGAAAATCGATGTTAAAGTTTCAAAGGAAAAATATATACATTTAAAAACCCGCCGACTTTAACGGTTAATAGCAAAGCCTGCTTAAAATTTAGGAACACCAAATTCACAGGGTATATTAAGGGGATCAGTGGGAATAAGAGGAAATTTTTTTTTTTCAAAAAGACCTTATAGTTTTTGAGAAAATCGATTTTTAAGTTTCAAGGGCGAAAATGTCTTTTAAATGCGGAAAATGTCAGTTTTTTTTGCACAGGTAACAATAGTGTTTTATTTTCATAGATTCCCCCAAGTGGGAAGAGTTTTACTTACTTCGTTCTGAGTGTGGGAAATATAAAAAAAAAACGACGTGGGGTCCCCCCTCCCAGACCTCTTTAACCCCTTGTCCCCCATGCAGACTGGGATAGCCAGAATGCAGGGCACCGGCCGCGTGGGGCTCCGCACCCTGACTATACCAGCCTGCATGGTCCATGGATTGGGGGGTCTCGGAAGGGGAGGGGCAGCCAAGCTTTCCCCTCCCCCTCCGAGCCCTTGTCCAATCCAAGGACAAGGGGCTCTTCTCCACCTCCGATGGGCGGTGGAGGTGGAGGCCGCGATTTCCTGGGGAGGGGTTCATGGTGGCATCTGGGAGTCCCCTTTAAAAAGGGGTCCCCCAGATGCCCACCCCCCTCCCAGGAGAAATGAGTATAGAGGTACTTGTAGTACCCCTTACCCATTTCCTTTAAGAGTTAAAAGTAAATAAACACACAAACACATAGAAAAAGTATTTTAATTGAACAAAAAACATAACCACGAAAAAAGTCCTTTAATATTCTTAATTAACCATTAATACTTACCTGTCCCTTTAAAAGCCAGTTCCCACGCAATATCCTCGGAAATATACTAATCAGTTACAATGTAACAAAGTTATTCAATGTAACCACTTTGTTACTTTGTAACACCACCGCACCCGACGTCACTCGCCGCTCACCCGCCGGCCGCCGCATACACGCTAGTCCCCGCCGGCTCCCGCCGTCCACTCCGCCCACACCTGTCACCCATATACATGCTGGCACCCATGGGTGCCAGCATGTATATAGGTGACATGTGGGAGAGGCGGGGAGGGCAGCGGAGCCGGCGGGGACTTAGCGTCCCTTCACCCGACAGAGCTCTGAGCTATATTAGCTCAGAGCTTATAGCTCAGAGCTCTCCAAAGCATCTTTGTATTTGGGCTCCAAGGAGCCCCATTGGTCCTTAGCAGACCAATGGGGTTCCTTCAAATCAGAAGGAACCCCATTGGTCTGCTAAGGACCAATGGGGCTCCTTGGAGCCCAAATACAAAGATGCTTAGAGAGCTCTGAGCTATAGCTCAGAGCTCTGTCGGGTCCTGCAGCGCAGACGTGGTGGCGGCGGCGGCGGCGGCGGTGAGTGACGTCGGGTGCGGTGGTGTTACAATGTAACAAAGTTGTTACATTGAATAACTTTGTTACATTGTAACTGATTAGTATATTTCCGAGGATATTGCGTGGGAACTGGCTTTTAAAGGGACAGGTAAGTATTAATGGTTAATTAAGAATATTAAAGGACTTTTTTCGTGGTTATGTTTTTTGTTCAATTAAAATACTTTTTCTATGTGTTTGTGTGTTTATTTACTTTTAACTCTTAAAGGAAATGGGTAAGGGGTACTACAAGTACCTCTATACTCATTTCTCCTGGGAGGGGGGTGGGCATCTGGGGGACCCCTTTTTAAAGGGGACTCCCAGATGCCACCATGAACCCCTCCCCAGGAAATCGCGGCCTCCACCTCCACCGCCCATCGGAGGTGGAGAAGAGCCCCTTGTCCTTGGATTGGACAAGGGCTCGGAGGGGGAGGGGAAAGCTTGGCTGCCCCTCCCCTTCCGAGACCCCCCAATCCATGGACCATGCGGGCTGGTATAGTCAGGGTGCGGAGCCCCACGCGGCCGGTGCTCCGCATTCTGGCTATCCCAGTCTGCATGGGGGACAAGGGGTTAAAGAGGTCTGGGAGGGGGGACCCCACGTCGTTTTTTTTTTATATTTCCCACACTCAGAACGAAGTAAGTAAAACTCTTCCCACTTGGGGGAATCTATGAAAATAAAACACTATTGTTACCTGTGCAAAAAAAACTGACATTTTCCGCATTTAAAAGACATTTTCGCCCTTGAAACTTAAAAATCGATTTTCTCAAAAACTATAAGGTCTTTTTGAAAAAAAATTTTTTCCTCTTATTCCCACTGATCCCCTTAATATACCCTGTGAATTTGGTGTTCCTAAATTTTAAGCAGGCTTTGCTATTAACCGTTAAAGTCGGCGGGTTTTTAAATGTATATATTTTTCCTTTGAAACTTTAACATCGATTTTCTCAAAAACTATAAGGTCTTTTTGAAAAAAAAATTTTTCCTCTTATTCCTTCTGATCTCCTTAATATATTCTCCAAATTTGAGGCTCTTAGCACTTAAGGGGGCTTTGCTATTAACCCTTAAAGTCGGCGGCTACCTAACATTGATCCATACGTCAACTTTTCCGCTTGGCAGCATGACCTTACGCATTAATTGCTAGCAGGATTTTACGCGTAAGCCTATAACGTAATAACCTGCACTACGGTATACTTACGCGTAATTGCGTAAGTGCTATGCGTAATTATGGACATGTACCGAAATTTACTGTCTATGACGTAAGCGTAATTTCGTAATGCGTAATAGCGTAAAATTACGCGTAATGATCCGTAAGCGTAGCTTTCTCCATTACGACCAGCACTGGTATGAACTGCCGCATTTTCCCCTTGAACCGGGGATCTGAGATGGTGGCCACCCACATGTCAAGCCTTGATTTTAAAGTTGTATTCCGGGGGTCCTTACGAAGGCACTGGATCATATCCGCATCCATAGGGAAGAGATGTCTGCCATGAATCACCTCTTCCTGGCTGTCAGAACTATCATCATGCTCCAGCTCCACATCATCAGAATATTCTTCCCACTCCCCGGACAATTGGCTCTTCCGCTTCCACAAGCTCTGCCTCCTCATCCAGGACTTGAGCATGCTCACTCACTCCCCCACTTGACTGACTACTGTTCAGTAGAGCTTCCTCCCCCTGTCCAAGCACTTTGTCAAGAGCCTTGTCCACCATGAAGATAATAGGGAGCACTTATGATATGCTGCAGTGCTCCTCACTGACCAATTTTGTTGCCTGCTCAAACGGCTCCAACACTTTACAGACCTGTCCAATCAGCTGCCACTGGTCCCCAGTAATGTAGTCCAGTGGCCCTGTTCTGTAGGAAGATGTGTGAGACAGGTATAGCCTGACCGCCATTCACTGCTCCCACAAGCTCTCCAGCATGTGGAGGGTGGAGTTCCACCGCGTTGGACAATTAGAAATAAGACTGTGCTGCAGCAGGCTATGGCGGTGATGCAGCAGTTTCAAGGCCGCGGTGGCGGTTGCGGAGCGACGGATGTGGGTTGACACTTTTCGTGCTGAGGCCACAGCGTCCTTCAACCCATCAAAAGTGCATAAAAACATCTGGACTACAAGGTTGAAGACATGGGCCAAGCAAGGTAAGTGAGTGTAGCCACCTTCCGAAATGGAGGCCAGCATGTTGGCACCATTATCAGACACCACTACACCTGTGTCCCGTTTTCGGGGGAAAAGCAACTGCCTAATCTGATCCTGTAAGGCTGCAAGAATTACAGATCCGGTTTGCCTGTTCTCGTCCATGGATTTGAGTTTCAAACACTGCTTGGCATCGATGGTGCTGGAGACCAGTGTAGAAGCGGGACCACTTGCTGGGAGGCTCAGCAACAGCAGACTGGCCTTGGACGGAACAGGTACCAGAGGAAAGTAGAACAGGCCTCCCCTTCAACTCACGTGGTGGCACCACCATCTGAGATGCCCCAGATCTTGCACCCTCCTCAGCAGCACCATGGAGGGTGAAAAAGTTAGATACTTTCCCTGCCCATGCCTGCTGCTCCAGCCATCCATAGTGAAGTGCACTTTGCCACCGACAGCGTGATCAATAGACTGTCCGGCACACTCCACAATGTGCTGGTGAAGGGCAGGGATAGCATTCCTGGCAAAATAATGGCGGCTGGGGATCCGCCATTGTGGAGCAACACTGTTCATCAGTCTGCGGAAGGGGGCACAGTCCACAAACTGGTAGGGCAGCAGCTGTTAGTATCACTTGCAGGGAGCATCCGCTTCCCCTACAACATTTCTAGCACAGAGGCCTGACGCTAGAACACTGGTGATTCAGAGGAAACCAACATGGGTGATGATGAGGTGCTTGCCGAGGTCTGGAGTCCTCTTTCAGCCTGGCATGCAGAGGGATTTGAACTAGAATGGGACTGAGCAGGTTGGATAGGGACAGAAAGAGTAGAAAAAGAAGAGGAGGGACCTGTTGCTGCTGATTTTCCTCCACCCATCTTATTGTAATTTTTTACAAATTCAAACTCCCGTCTGTGGTGGTTGCGCAGATGGCTTATCAGCCCTGAAGTGCTGAACCCGGTGCCCGATTTGCCTCTGCTCACTGATTTACGGCACACAGAACTGACTGCCCTTTATTCATCCTCTTCCAGAACAGTAAAATAATTCCTTGCAGGGGACATGTGTGCCCGTGGAGCAGTGGTGCGGGTGGTGCGACCTGTTCTAGCACGTCGATGCTCAGCATTGGACTGGTGGGTACTGACAGACGGGAAAGCACTTGCAGGCTGCTGGCCAACCGTCTGCTCTGTTTCTCCATGCTGCTCACGCCTGCTAGTGCCTAACCCACCAGATGGCAACCACGGTGGATCAGCCGCCTCATCATCCAAAACATCATCCAGTTCAACCAAGTCACTGGAACCCATAAGTGACACTTCTGGACCCTCCACCTTGCCACGAAACACCTCTGTAGTTGACTGGTGGTGATGTAGATTGGTGGTGACACAAGCTCCCAGTTGTGATGGATTACTACTGGATGAAGAAAACACAGGGACCATTTATGTCACCACAGAACCCACCACTTCTTGGGACCTCGGTCCCATGGTCTCCTCCAATACCTCCTCCCAATCCTTCTCCACATCTCTCTCATCGACGTAGGTGTGTTTTACTTCTGGAGGAGAGTACTGGGAGGAAGCAACCTCATCAAGAGAAGCAGCTGCAGTCGGGTTCTGGTCATGAGGAACCTCGCCACTACTGTTGCTGCTGCAACTAGCTTCAAGTTCCTCAGTGTAACATCCTCTGAGGCTGCGGGCACGTGGGGTGTCTCCGCAGCCACCTCGCTTTCCTTTTCGGGGAGTTTGCCCGCTCCTCTGGCATCTAGTACGCCGAGGACGGGATTGTCATTTGTCCATAGGTTTGCTGTATCGCGCGTGTGCGCGCGGAGACAGGACCTTTATGCTGGGAGGAGGCGCGTCAGCTGACCAGCCGGTCCGCTGATGTCAGAGGAGACTCACGGTGCGCCGGATTGGCTGATTGGAGTGGGCGCGGCCGTGGGGTCTCCTATGCTTCAAAAGCCTTCAGTTCTCACTCGCAACCTGTCTACTGTTGCGAATGCTTATGTGTTAGCGCTCAGACCTTAGACAGTATCCGGTGTGCTTTGATCTGGGAGGAAACCAGGGATTTCACACAAGACTAGGATTATTATATTATTGTTACTTGATATTCTGTGTATGACTCTGGCTTATTTCTGACCTTGCTCCTGCTAATCGTTCCTGTACCTCTGCCCATCTGACTCTGTTGCTGAACTCTGCCTAATATTATACTACTCTCTTGCCTGCCGATTTTGTACTGTACCTGCCCGCCTGTTGCCGATCCTAGCTTGTCTGACCACTCTACTCACCAGTGAGCCCTTGTCACTGATGAGGTTCTCACTGATAGTACCCACCAGCTCCTCTGGTGAGGTCTAGTCAAAGTATTCAGTTACTGTTGCACCAAGCAGTATACACTTGTTATCCTGCTAGCTATACTTGCATTATTGGTGATTCTGCAGATCACCACATAATCAGGTATAGCATTTGTATTATCGGTGATATTGCAGATCACACATAAGCAGACGTCTGTATTGCTACACCAATGGTTACAGAACAGCATACCAAAAAATGTCAATGGTTACACTGTGCAATCATGTTGAGATATTAATCTCGGCTGTTAACCAGTTGACTCTTATGGTTAACACCCAACAAACTCAGATTAGTCAATTGTCTGAAGAGGTGCACGCCATTCAAGCACCTGATGCACCAGTGCTATCCCCTCTGGTTTTGGAGCCCAGACTGCCTCTCTTGGAAAGGTTCTCTGGGCATAGGGCCGATTTTCGGAATTTTAAAAATCGGTGCCTTTCATACTTTGAGTTATGTCCTAGTTCATCAGGGTCTGAGAGTCAGAGGGTCATATTAATGAAGACATTATTATCTGGAGATTCGCAGTCTTGGGCCTATAGTCTCCCAGATGACCATGAGGCCTTGGCATCTGTCCAAGAATTTTTTAAAGCAATGGCTGTTATATATGATGATCCCAATTTAGCTATAACAGCAGAAAGGAAACTTAAGACCCTTAGACAAGGGCATAACACCGTTGAAGCATACGCCACAGAGTTTAGAAGATGGGCAGTATCAGCCAGATGGGGGCAATATGCTTTTCTTGACTGTTTTTTATCGGGGTTATCTGATGCAGTTGCTGAGTTAATGCTAGGTCATCCAGAGCCCAGGACTATGGATGAGGCAATTTCTCTAGTCATTAAAATTGATCGGCGAGTCCGGTACCACAAGCAGACTCGCAGTAGAGCCCTAGGGAGATCTTCTGTTAGTGCCTTTCTTGCTTCTTCTCCTCCTCAGGATGAGCCGATGCAAGTTGGTCAGGCTAGGTTCATTAAGGGGAAGAAAGATGAGAAACAGGTACATTGTGCAGAGACAGGACATATGGTCCAGGATTGTCCCATCGAAACAGAAAAATTATACCATTCAGTGGTAGTTGGCAGTGCCACTCTAGGCGACCCAGTCTTATCTTTAAGGGATAGTCACCTACTTCTCCCATGTTCTATTACGTGGAAAGATCAGGTCCAGGCCACTCAGGCCTTTATAGACTCGGGCTCCGCAGCCAATTTTATGGATTATGATTTTGCAGTTAAGTTTGGTTTCCCTCTCACTTCTTTGGAACATCAGCTCGTTGTTACTGCAGTGGACGATTCACCACTACAAGGGAAACGATCTCTCTCTCAGACTCCTGTTTTGTTATGTCAGATTGGGGTTCTGCATAAAGAACAAATACAATTTCTGGTCCTCAAAAAGGCTACCTCCACTGTGATCCTTGGCATGCCGTGGCTTCAAAAACACTCCCCTCAGATTGACTGGAGTTCCAGACAATTGTTAAATTGGTCCCCCTATTGTCATCATCATTGTTTGGAGAAAGTCACGGTATGTGCCACCAAAGTCCAAGTCGAGGGATTGCCTACTCAGTACTCTGACTTTGCAGATGTTTTCTGCCCTAAGGCAGCAGACAAGCTTCCTCCTCATCGGGCTTTTGACTGCCCTATTGAGTTGAGATCAGGTTGTATGCCCCCTAGGGGCCATTTATATAATCTTTCTGGGCCTGAGAAGCTTGCCATGCAAGAATATATCAAAGAAAACTTGGCCAAAGGCTTCATCCATCCATCTAGGTCCCCGGCGGGGCAGGCTTCTTTTTTGTACAGAAAAAGGACGGTGGCCTGCGGCCATGTATTGACTACGGAGGTTTGAACAAGATTACTGTAAAAAATCATTACCCTCTTCCACTGATTGATGATTTATTTGTCCAGATTACCGGTGCCGGTGTCTTCACCAAACTTGATCTCAGAGGGGCATACAACCTGATTCGCATAAGAGAGGGTGACGAGTGGAAGACGGCGTTCAACACACCCGGGCACTACGAGTATCGTGTCATGCCCTTCGGGTTGTGCAACGCACCCGCCGTCTTCCAAGAGCTCATCAATGAAATTTTCAGGGAAGTCCTCGGGTGGTTCCTCCTCGTCTACTTAGACGATATACTCATTTTTTCACCTAATTTGGCAGAACACAGAGAACACGTGAAGTATGTCTTGAGAAAGCTAAGGCAGAATTCCTTGTATGCCAAGATTGAGAAATGTCTTTTTGAAGTTTCAGAGGTTCCTTTTTTGGGGTATATAGTCTCTACCACAGGATTGTCGATGGACCCCAAAAAGGTATCGGCTGTCCTGGAGTGGCCGCAACCTTTGGGGTTGAAGGCACTTCAGCGATTCCTTGGCTTTGCCAATTATTACAGGAGGTTCATTAAGGGGTTTTCTTCTGTGGTATCACCTCTTACTGAGCTTACCAAGAAAGGGGCAGATACTTACAATTGGTCATCAGAAGCGCAAGCTGCTTTTTCATCACTGAAACAATTGTTTTGCTCCGTCCCCATTCTGAGGCATGTGGATGTGTCCCTTCCGTTTATTGTTGAGGTAGATGCCTCAGAGATAGGGGTAGGGGCTGTACTGTCTCAGCACTCCGGGCTTCAGGGCAGGTTGCACCCATGTGCATTTTTTTCCCGGAAATTTTCTCCCACCGAGAGAAACTATGACATCGGGAATCGAGAGCTGTTGGCCATCAAAATCGCCTTTGAGGAATGGCGACATTGGCTTGAGGGTGCTGAACACACTATCACAGTCTATACTGATCACAAAAACTTAGAGTATATTGAAGGAGCTAAACGACTCAATCCCAGACAGGCTCGCTGGTCCCTATTTTTTGCAAGGTTCAGGTTCATTATTACTTTCAGGCCGGGTAGTAAAAACATTAAAGCTGATGCTTTGTCCAGAGGTTTTGAGCCCGAGACAGTACAGCCCGTTACCCCGATAGGCATCCTTCCCGAGAAGGTGGTCCTTGCTGCTGCGGTAATTCGGGAGGATCTAGTCCCCACTTTAAATCAACTTCAGCAGAAGGATAGGAGACGGTCTGAAGAATGGCAGGTTGTACCAAGTGACATAATGTGGGCCCTGCCGTCCAGAATGAGAAGGGTTAAAACTTCTCACGTGTCTCTGTTTAAATATGTTGTGCAGGGGGTTCCTCTCCCTCCCTCCCTGGGATGTTTGATACAGAAGAACCTAAGGAAAAGGTGCAGGACAGATCTGGTGGACCGTGTCCAGAGTCCACGCCTCAAGGGGGAGTACTGTAACATCCGCTGAGGCTGCGGGGGCACGCGGGGTGTCTCCGCAGCTACCTCACTTTCCTTTTCAGGGAGTTTGCCCACTCCTCTGGCGTCTAGTACGCCGAGGTCGGGATTGTCATTTGTCCATAGGTTTGCTGTATTTTGGCTGATCGTGTAATGGTTAAGAGCTCTGCCTCTGACACAGGAGACCAGGGTTCGAATCTCGGCTCTGCCTGTTCAGTAAGCCAGCACTAATTCAGTAGGAGACCTTTGGCAAGTCTCCCTAACACTGCTACTGCCAATAGAGCGCCCCTAGTGGTTGCTGCTCTGGCGCTTTGAGTCCGCAAGGAGAAAAGCGCGATATAAATGTTATTTGTCTTGTCTTGTCTCTATTTTGCGGGCGCGCGCGGAGACAGGACCTTTATGTTGGGAGGAGGCGCGTCAGCTGACCAGCCGGTCCGCTGACGTCAGAGGAGACTCACGGCGCGCCGGATTGGCTGATTGGAGTGGGCGCAGCCGTGGGGTCTCCTATGCTTCAAAAGCCTTCAGTTCTCACTCGCAACCTGTCTGCTGTTGCGAATGCTTATGTGTTAGCGCTCAGACCTTAGACAGTATCCGGTGTGCTTTGATCTGGGAGGAAACCAGGGATTTCACACAAGACTAGGATTATTATATTATTGTTACTTGATATTCTGTGTATGACTCTGGCTTATTTCTGACCTTGCTCCTGCTTATCGTTCCTGTACCTATGCCCATCTGACTCTGTTGCTGAACTCTGCCCAATATTATACTACTCTCTTGCCTGCCGATTTTGTACTGTACCTGCCCGCCTGTTGCCGATCCTAGCTTGTCTGACCACTCTACTCACCAGTGAGCCCTTGTCACTGGTGAGGTTCTCACTGATAGTACCCACCAGCTCCTCTGGTGAGGTCTAGTCAAACTATTCAGTTACTGTTGCACCAAGCACTATTCACTTGTTATCCTGCTAGCTATACTTGCATTATTGGTGATTCTGCAGATCACCACATAATCAGGTATAGCGTCTGTATTATCGGTGATACTGCAGATCACACATAATCAGACGTCTGTATTGCTACACCAATCATTACGCTTAGACTGGGTAGAGGGTTCCTGATCTAAATAATCAACAACTCTGTTCACCTGCTGCTCTGTCAAAATTTTCCTGCGTGCAAACACAGGGAAGACATCTCTGACCAGGGGGGGAACGCTTCCTGCTGCTGCTGCTACCCGCAACCTGATCATGTACTTAAGGTGATCCACCAACACCACCATCACTCCATTTTCTTTTGGGGGTGGCAGGAAATTGCTGCTGCTCTCGCTCCATTGCTTTGGGGCCAAAAACTTTATTGGGGAAGGGGTATGAGCGACAGAACCATAGGAAAATAAATAAAGAAAATAAATCACACCAAAAAAAAAATGAACTTGGAATTCAAACAAAAAACAAAAAACTTGCACTACACTCAACTAATCAATCACCTTTCTCTGTCAAACCCTAAGCCTGCGGCCTGGCTGGCTCTGTCTAACCCTCTCCACACAGCAACTACTAGTACACTACACTAAAATCTATCACTCAAACTAACAATCTACTGTCACTCTCTCACAAATACACCTAGCTACTACTACTAATATAGCTCACAATCTAATTCTCTCTCACAGTCTTTAAAAAGACTCTTGGTTTAGATACAGTATTTAAAAAGACTATTGTTTTATGTTGAAACAACTAATATGGGTCTGTCTCTCCTCTCTCCAACTCCAGACTGAAACCCACAAGCTTTATGACTGTCACACCTCTCTTATATACAAAATGGGTGGGATAGCTGATGATAGGTAGCTAGGAGCTGGTTGCTAACGTAGGATTGGTTGGTTTTTGTTAAGACTCTAATTGGTGCAGAAATTCCGAATTGCCAATTTCCGACCGGAATCGCGGAAATCTCCATTCTGCGTAATCTGACGAGCATACCTAGAAGCTACCCAAGTTATTGCCTTTAAAGGTGACTATTATCTTTGGAGCTGTCAATCAAGCAATATGTGTCTTTAGTTGTATATCTGATTCATTGAGAGTATGAGTCAGACAGCTGACTGGAGAGAGAGTTTGAGTAATAGTATAATTTTTATACATGACAAAATAAAATAAAAGTATCAATTAAAATGTTCAATGACAAATCCAATTACACTTCTTGCCATTCTCTTTTAAATGTGTTAAGTTAGGCATACATATTTCAATTTTCCTGGCAATTTGATCATTTTTATACAATCTGCCAGACAGCTATTGCTCCCAACATGGACAACCAGGGCTGGATTTTCCATAAGGCACTGTAGGCATGTGCCTACAGGCGCCTGTTGATGGAAAGGCGGCTCACTGCCCTCCGCAAGAATCCATGCGTCCCTCAACTTTGACATTTTTCCCAGTCCCTGCACTGGCCACACAGCCCCACTGCATGATGGAAGCACCACCATATTTTACTGTAGGTAGCGGGTGTTTTTCTTGGTATGCTGTGTTTGGTATGCTTTTTCCCCAATGCATAAAGCCCCTTGTTATACAAAAAAACTCAATTTTAGTTTCATCAGTCCACAGCACCTTATTCCAAAAATGAAGCTGGCTTGTCCAAATGTGCTTTAGCATACCTCAAGTGACTCTGTTTGTGCTGTGGGTGGAGAAAAGGCTTCCTCTCACATATTGCATCTTCTTGTGTAAAGTGTGCTGAATAGTTGAATGATTGGACGTGGAATGGACGTGACGCCATCTGCAGCAAGATGATGTTTTAGGTCTTTGGTGCTGGTCTGTGGGTTGACTCTGACTGTTCTCACCATTTGTTGCTTCTGTCTATCTGAGATTTTTCTTGGAGAAAATAAAAAGAGGAGGGAAACTTACAATGGACCCCCTTAAATACTCTTTCTCATAATTGGATTAACCTGTGGATGTAGGTCAGGGGTCACTGAGCATCCCAAGCCCATTTGAGTTCCAATAATTAGTTCTAATAGCTTTGGAATCAATACAATTACCACAGTGCCCACATTTATGCACCTGTCTAATTTTATTTAAACAATTGTTGCAAACTTTCTGTAACTCCAATTAGCTTCATTTCACTTCACAAATATCACTGTGTGTGTCTCCTATATGATATATTTATTTATTTATTTATTTATTTATTTATTGTATTTATAAAGCGCCAACATATTACGCAGAGCTGAAATATTTAACTCACATTTATTATTGTAACAACCAATGATTTATACAGGAAAATCATGACGATTAACAAGGTTGCTCAAACTTTCCCATCCCACTGTATGCCTATAGGCTAAACTACAGTTAACGGAGGTGGGTAAGAGGGATCAAGATTCAAATCTGTTATCTCTGCAATTCATGCTTGTTAAGGTTAAATGGTCAAATTGCTCTGCTATGGTATCCCTAAGTGTGAGACTATAGCTGTTGCACCCTGCCACTTGCTACAGAGATCAGATGGAACTTCATATCTGTGAGATGAGTCAGGATCCATCCATGGCATTCAAGGTAAATACATTTACTGTAGGTAAAACTGACATTTCTTCTCCCTATAGAAACTAGCATCAAAAGTGCCTAGTAATTGGTCCCCTTTCCCTCTCCATACAACAACTATTAAAGCAAACCTGAAGTAAACATAAAATCATGAGATAAATCACTGTCCATATACTCCTACTCCAAAACAGGACTTTCATGGAACCCCATTGTTTTACTTTGTATTTAAAGGTTAGAATCTAGTTTTAATTTTAACTGTCACAGGTAGATGATGACAAGTTTAATGTTATTCAGCACCCATACAGACAAATCGTAAACTATTGATAATGTTATTTGTTTCCTGCAGTGTTCTACAACACTAACTAGAGTCAGTGGGCATTTCACTACAGTGTGACTCGTTTAGAGGTTTGAATTCTTAACCCTTACAGTGAGGAAAAATAAACAAGTAACACAGCCTAGTTCTTAGTAGGACTGAGACATATGGGGTTGATTTAGTAAAGTTCAGTAAGGTTGTTATGACCAGGCAAGTTTATGGAAATTTTATTGATACTTACACCAGGTAAATTGCAAGTGTTGTGCAAATAGTGGAACCTGTTATGCTACTTGCACAATGCACATTTCACTAGGAACATGCCTTACACAAGTGGCATAATGCGTTGCTTAGGTAAAACAAGTTGTGCTATTTGCACAACATGAGTTATGTACCTGCCATAAGCATCTGTAAAATTGATGCGCGCTATTTACTCACATCAGCTCTACCAGACTTTAGCAAATTGACTCCTCTGTTACATATGACGTCAGGTACCCTTCAAAGAGAACCCAAGGCAGAACACAACATGAAAAATACTACCCGAATAAGTTATTTTTTGCTGAATAAAATGATGCCCTCCTCGTCATCCTACGGTCTTCTGTTCCTCCTCCAGGTCTCCAGATGTCAGCAACAGCATCTCAGCTCTGCTTCTGAGTTGAGATGCTCAGAGCCTCGGGAGCTACATAGAGAAGTGGGAAGGGGCATTCCTGAGACACCCAGGGCCTCAGAAGCTAGTATAGGAGGTGGGGAAGGAGCATTCCTGAGACTCCCAGGGCCTTAGAAGCTAGTATAGTAGGTGGGGAAGGAGCATTCCTGAGATGCCCAGAGCCTTTTGAAGCTAGTATAGGAGGCAGAGAAGGGGCATTCTTAAGGCGGGGAAGGTCATTTCCAACGCAGGAGTTGGCATAATGCGGAGGCCAGAGAGGACACATACCGTATATCTGTGTTTCGGAAAGGAACTTGTCTCTGTATCCCATTTTAAAGACAGTATTCGCCTCGGGTACACTTTAAGATAGCCCCGAGAGTGGTCAGAGTGGACCCATGACTCAGCCATCTTATAACTGTAGCTTTTTTTAATCGCAAAATATGACCTAACTTAAAAAAAAGAAAAAGTTTTGTGTTAAAGTATTGGGTAAGAAATATAAAAAAAGAAAAAAAAACTGCTGCTTATGTGGAGTCTGAGAATAGACATTCATGCTCTCCTCTTCATTCATAAAAATACATCCATCTTAGCTGTCTGATCCCTGCAGCATGCCAGGGCTTCCTGCCAACACTGTAATATAAACAGTGCTGCTGAAGAATGGGTGAAGAGCAGCTGGAAGCAAAACATCCCTATGACTTCACACACATTGGGACTTGCTGGGATCTGGAAAACAAGGGTATTATATTACAGACAAAAAAGGGAGAAGGAACAGCAGCAACAAGAAACAAATGGCTTCTCGTGCAGGGGTAAAAAGGCAAAAGGGGCATGTCAGGTAACAGTAATACAAAATAAGAAATATGTAAGGACTGGGTGGTATTATGGCCAAGAAATTCAAATTCCAGAGTGGTCTGCTCATGAAGGATGTGACAAATTGTGAAGAAAAATCTAGGGAATCTCAATAACCATTAGAAAACTGCACAATTAAATTGTACCCGAGCTGAAGCTCAGATCAAAAAGGAAATACCTAAGAAGAGTGGAGTTTATGGATCCTCTAGAGCACAGGTGTCAAAATCAAGGTCCGTGGGCTGAATGCGGCCCTCGGGTTTTTATGTTACATGGTTCTCTAGAGCTTCAAATCGGCATCATTATAATCAGTATATGCACAATAAAATTGAGTAGTTCTGTTCCACCCCTACAAGTTATAAATAAACACAATTCTCAAAAAATGGGGCTTTTTATGAACAGTTTCTCTATTTATTCTTCATTCACAAATATTTTCAAGGATTGCGGACAAGATGTGTGGATACAAGTTCAGAGTTTCATCACACAAAAAGACTGCCTGACGTGTTTCACGGCTAATAGCCGCTTTCTCAGAGGCACAGGAGGGAAAGGGTACTGGAGGGGATAGGTGTGTGAGTGTATACCATTTACCACCTACATGGGGGAGGTTAGGATCCAAGGATCAGGCACCATGCAAGAGTCTCTTGCAGTCCATGTTTGACATGGAATCGCCGGTGAATGCAGCTTCTCCTTAGATCACAGATTGCGGTTACACTTGTCATGGTCCATTGTTGACGTTTATATACAGTGTGCCTCTGAGGAAGCGGCTATTGGCCATGAAACAGGTGTCAGGCAGTCTAGTGTGTTATGGAACTATGAACTTGTATCCATACGTCTTGCCTGCAATCCTTGAAGATATTTGTGAATGAAAAATAAATAGAGAAACTGTTCATAAAAAGCCCCATTTTTTGATAATTGTGTTTATATCATTGTAAACAGCACAAGACCTGCCATCCCATCCAAAGTAGCACACTGGTGACAGTGTTTCTGATTTGTCAGTTTAAGCCATGGCGCAGCAACAACCCAAGCATGGTGCCCGATCCTTGGATCCTAACCCTCATGTAGCTGGTAAATGGTATACACTCACACACCTTGGTGAGTCTGGTATACTATACACTCCCCAGTACACTTTCCCCACATTGCAGAGTAGCACAGAAGAACAGTGCAACATGTACCTGCTCCAGTGCTGAGCCTGAGCACGGGTTCTTCCTGGCAGTTGCAGCTCTATTCTGCATACCTCCAGCTCCCAATCACATGACATGCATTGAAAGCTGAGAGTATGTAGCATGGAGTCTGTGGCTGTTAGGAAGAGCAGAGGACACCCAAAGCAGCACTGGAGCAGGTTTTTATTAACCTGCTCCACTGTGCTACTCTGTGAATGGGGGAGGAGATTGCCCTCATAGCCCCCTCTCCAGGGTTGCTAGGGTTGCTATAGTTGCACCACTTCATTTGAGACCTTTCAATAAGTGGTAAATCTTAGTAAACAATTTAGAATGTTTTATATTTTGGCCCCTTACGTGATTGAGTTTGACACACCAGCTCTAGAGGCTTCCCACAGCATCCTCAGGTTCCCCATTGCCACTTGTGATTCACCCAAAGATTCCCGACAAGAGCTCACTGGAAATCTTATCAGGGCCACTGTCCTCTTCAAGCTCGAGCATGGTGCAAATATGGCTGCACCAGTGCAGTAAGCCCGAGCTGCATGGCTCTGCTTGTGCTTGAAGATGAGCATGGTCCAGTTCCTCTCGAGGGTCCAGGCTAGTGGCAACAGGAGCGAGGACAACCCAGGAAGCCTCTATTGGATCCAGAGCCTTCCCTCTTCCTGGGTAAGTATTTCTTTTTTTACCTGAGCTTTGGCTCAGGTTTACCTTAACAGCAAAATCCAACTGTTGAACACAACTCTCAAAATATAATACGTGACATACACAACATGATTTAGTTTTTTTTAAATCTTACAGTAGATTCAACACAAATATGATATCCAATAAACATCTATTAAATAGTAAAGACATGTTTGCTATATTTATTGATCAAACATTGATCCAGCATGTCCACTCTTTATTGCATTGAACACAATAAGAACAGGGGATGAGGTGGGAGGTGGGGTGCACAAAAAGCTAAGGGCAAAAGCAGCATACTTGGTATTTGATCAGCTTTCTCTTGAAATCTAATCAATGCTGAGTGGTACAAGGTGGTAAAATGATCACTATTTTCCTCTCGAGTTTTGAGGAGAAATACTGATCATATGTAATGTTCCCTATACACTGGATAGTGTATAGGGATGTGATCCCCATTTTTGGTAAACAAGAGTTTGGATTTTGCCGTTATGACCTTTAAAGCATGGTCAGCAGGTTTAGAATGGCCAATAGCATGGCTTTTCTATGTGCCAGCCTCCTCAGTATAAAAGGCTGTATCCCAGTAGGCATTGTGTCATTGTGTGAGGGGAGTATAGGGGGAGATAAGATGACAATGCCGAGATAGGATACCATGTTACTTTGTGCTGTTATACCGTGCTGCCAATGCTATAAATGTGTGCATTGCAGTGTGGTGAGCCACATATGCTTGAGAACCTCCCTCTGTTCAAAGTCATTTTAGGACTATTCTTTTTTGTGTACTAAACTCTAAGATTGTTCTTTAGTCCAAAAAGTTTGATTTCTGTACCTTTTTCTGCAACAGATTTCAAAGCCGATAATCTATTGGATGACGGTACTGCAAAACGTTACGGGTCATGCTGATCTACATGCCCAGCCTCCTTATTTGCTCTCCTGTCTTCCTTCTTTGAACTAGATCATCTCTTTGGACTCATAGGGTGGGTGTCCATTGTTCTATTGACTTGAATTCCAGTTGGGGTTGGTTCACCATGGTTTTGGAATCCATCCCTCTTCTCTTTGGCTCTCTCCTAATACAGTTGGATTTGGTGGCATTTCAGATGTGTTTTTTTTATTTCCTCTCAATCTATGTCAGTGGTTCCTCCTTGGGTTTCCTGTAGCATAGTGTCTTAAGGTGTGCTGGTTTCATCTCTTTTTGTGTATTAATCTTGGTGTCATGTTCTGTACTCTGTTTGAAGTAATCATCCACTAGTTTTGGACGACAATTATGTGTAGTCTGCACTGGTTCCTTCACTTTCTTGTGCTGTTGGATTTCCATTTTCTTCATTCTCCTGACTAACTTATAATATTAATCCATCGCTCTTAAACTTCTTCTGCTTTCTCTTTATTATTATATACTACATGGAAGTAGAAAAATAGGTAGGTCACCTGCAGATAAAAACTGGATGTGTGTATAGACCTTTACAAACATATACATGTGTAACTTCTTTATAGACAGGAGCTATTTTGGGAACCAGGACAGTTTATATTAATGGTTAATGACTCTTATTATTAATGTCCCCTTATTCAAATAACTTTTTCTCCTAGGTGTGCTCCTAGTAGATCATTTTTCATGTTATGTTTAAAAACCTCTACAATTAATAACGACCAGCTAATGCTGATAGGCGGCGGCTGGTCCTTTGTGGTTTTACATGGAAACGTTCCATGTCAGTACACGGAGGGTGTCTCTGTGAATAGCCTGCAAACCTCCGATCGCGTGGCTCGCAGGCTAATTGTAAACACGCGGGGAAGAAATCCCTGCTGTTTACATCAATACTGCACAGCAGCGCCGTAAAGGAGATTGGTGATCCCGGGCCTCTGATTGGCCGGGGATCGCCGCCGTGTGATAGGCTGAAGTCTATCAGAGGCGGCGCAGGACGCATCGCCGTCCTGTGCCGCCCAGCGAAGGAGAGACAGGGAGGGAAGGAGAGGGAGGGAGGAATCGCGCTGTGGAGGGGGGCTTTGAGGAGCCCCCCTGCTTGGCCACAGGGAGCGGCGGTGATCAGACCCCCCCAGCAGGTCATCCCCCTAGTGGAGAAAAAAGGGGGGAAGTCTGATCGCCCTGCCATGCACACGATCTGTGCTGTGGGCTGGAGAGCCCACGCAGCACAGATCAGAGAGAACAGCCCCGGGCCTTAAGTGGTTAAAAAAGTACCAAAAAGTAAGGGAAAAGGTACTGTAAAAATGATTAGTGGCTTCGAATGCATTTTATTGATAAGGTGTAAATATATCATCCTGAAGAAAATTTAGGGAAAAAAATAGGAATTTAGGGATAAAAGTCAATTGAGTAAGGTCCCATGAATTTATTCAATCGCTACATTTAAAGAGACTCTGTAACTTTAAAAAGTGCCCCTGGAGGATACTTACCTCGGGAGGGGGGAACCTCTGGATCCTAATGAGGCTTCCGCCGTACTCCTCCGTCTCACGGTGGTCTCACTTTGCCCCTCGTAAGCCACTGTGGACAATTTGATAGGCTGTGGCCCAGGTGCAGTAGCGCCTGCAATATTTATCTTCCCTGGCTCCATCGCAGGCGCAGTAGCGGCCCTCGGCTCTGAATCATGCAGAAATAGCCAATCCCAGTCGGGTCCACTCCACTGTGCAGGCGCAAGTCGCCTGTGCAGTAGAGCGGACCCAACATGGATCGACTATTTCTGCCTGATTCCGAGCCAAGGGCCACTACTGCACCTGCGCTGAAGCCTGGAAGATAAATATTTACATGCCCGCTGTTTGGAGTGGCTAAGCGAGACCACTGTGGGGTGGAGGAGGACGGGGGAGGCCTGGATAGGATCCAGAGGCTTCCCCCTCCAGAGGTAAGTATGCCCCAGGGCCCGGGGCACTTTTTAAAGTTACAGATAGTCTTTAAGGGAGAGTGAGTATGAGCAATCCATAAGATTTTCACTAAGATTTTCACTTAGTAAACAGCAGCAGTTTCCACTATAATATCTCCTTTATTACAGCAGCAAGGTGCAATTAATTATAAATAAACCAAGATAATTAAAGCACTGTTTCTGGAACTTCTCACTGTTCTAGGAAACAACATAGGTAGTTTCAAAACAGTCAGTTTGTTTTCTGTGGTAATAGCAGATGCTTTCTACCTGAAACAGTTCAGAAATACATTTGAATAGTTCTCACCAGCCTTCCGTACTCCATCTGTAAGTGCTTCAACCTTTTCTGGTAACAAAATAATGTATCCTCTAGGTTTCTGTTATTCAAACCTTCTTTGGTTGAACTCTGCAAATGTCACTGCTTTGTGTTCTTTGTCTGCTCCTGGGTATTCTGTTTGCAGCAGGTTATCTCTCTCTGTGCCATTCAGAACAGTTTGTCTTCTTGAAACAGAAGGTATTGGGGATTATTCCGGTTGGAGCGAGCTTTGAGGTGTCTCACTGTGGGAAAGTACAAACCTCACTTCAACCTGAATAATTGCAAATACCTCTGTTTTTAGAAGACAAGCTTCTGTTTTTGTATAGCATTTTAGTAAGAAGGCTTTTTGATCTTTTTTTAGCCCCTTATGCTGGGAATACACCAGCTGGCCACTAACGGTCCAATTTCTAGCGAAAAATCGTTTGAGCGATCAGAAATTCTGATCGGTTTGGTTGTAAATAATCTCCATTGGTGGACACAATCGATTATGAAGGAATGAAAAAATGTCGCCCGAATGAATTTTCGTCGAACGAAAATTTGTATTTTCTTGGTGGTCGTGATAGATAGGAAGCAATGATTGGTTAGTTGATGGTGTAGTGAACGATTTTTCGTCCGATCAGAATTTCTGATCGCTCGAACGATTTTTCGCTAGAAATTGGACCGTTAGTGGCCAGCTTTAGGCAGATAGAGATGGTTCGATAGATAATTTCCGACATGTCCAATCTCACTTTCGATTTCTGATAGAAGTGAATGGAAATTGATATGAAAAGATAAGAGATTCAAGCGGGAAATCAAGCGGAAAAACGAATTAAAACACGATTGAACGACAAATCGACCACAAAAATGCATCATGTATTCCCATCATTACACACTCCTAGGAGTTCTGGTTCACCATGAGCTTGCTGGGCAATCCATACCATTCAGCTTCACCTCTGGCTTCTACTATATGTCCCTGCTCTCTACTCTGCTGCTTCAGCTAATCTGTTTCTTATCTTACTGCTAAATCCTTTATTGTCAGTTTTGTCATCCTCCTCACTGTCTCTTTTCCTCCAGCTTCTCTTTTTTACTGCCAGTGCTGCTTATTTTATTTACTTTTCTCTGCTGCTCACAAACCATCCGTCCTGTCTCTTTCTCCTCTGAGCTGTGAGTGACACACCTCCGGAAGAGAAACAGCCCCAACAGCTTTATTTTTGCTCACGTGCCTCTCTCCTCACTCTCTCTCCCTCCTGACTAAACTCAATCTCCCCCTGCTGAAGCACACAGGCTGCCAGCACTTTCATCTCTCTGCTTCCTGCATCAGCCCCGGACAGAAGGAGCAGGCATACTATGTGCGTGTCAACCACACACATTGTTACAAAGACACGCCTGCTGGCTCTGTCCCTTTAAGATGAGCCTCTGAGCTGATTCCGGGCATTTGCTAAGCTCTGCTGGAGAGGAGATCGCATAGAGCAGCCAGGGAAGGCTTCATAGCAGAAGAACAGTGAACAGCCTAGGCAAAAAGTAGCACCTGATCGGCTCTTGCGCTTTTTGGCTCAACTTCAACACGGCAGATTCTCAAGAGGACTAAGCTAACTCAAGTCCCAGCCAAGACATTCGTCTGACGGTAATGATCAGCGAGGGGAAATCTCAGTGAAGAAGGCGGTGATCTTTGCTTCTTTCTAATACTCTTATCCGGGCGATTTAATAATACAGTCCAGGTCACGCAGGCTCCTCTGTGGAGTGGTCATAGCAGTAGGCATGCTTACTGTAATAAGTGGGATTATTTGCCTGGTAGCCTTTACAAGAGGCAATACTATCAAGAGCCAAGAAAACCCGGGTGAACGCTTTATCTGCACAGCACTGCCTCCCGATGCCACCCCAGGCTGCCCGATGCCAAGCTTTACCCCAGAAGAAGAGCTGAGGAATACGGTCCTGCAGCTCAGAGAGACCATCCTACAGCAGAAGGAGACCATGGGCAACCAGAAGGCGACTATCCGAGAGCTTACAGGCAAGTTGAACAGCTGTGAGAGCCTATCCGAGGATGGCAAGCATGGATCCTGGAAAAAAGTATCTGGAAAAACTGGTGGGAAAGACACTATGGGGGATCTCCCAAGGGACCCCAGCCAGGTGATTGACCAGCTCAGCCGCACCATGCAGTCCCTGAAAGACAGGCTAGAGAATTTAGAAGTAAGTTTCTTTTGGGGTTTTTTTCTACTTTACGCTCTGCTGTTTATATGCATTTAAGTCACTATGCATCCTGTGTGTGTGGCTGGTGTGATGCTGTTGCCCATTCTTAAATGGTCTGCATAGCACGCTAGAGTAATGCCGCTTTCATTCATGGTCACTGGACATACTATGATGTAATGCTTTCTTTTCATTCATATTCATAGCAGGGAGGAGAGCTCATAGGAAAATTATAAGAAGGATTTCAAAAGTATGTCTTGTCATTTTCCATTAAAATTATGACGTACGTTTATATGAGAAGCCGTTACACCAAGAGCAGTTTACCGTTTCAGTACATAGAAGCAAAGACTGCGGTGTCCAGTGTGCTGAATTCACAAACTGCTGAGCAGCCAGTAGTAATAAACTGTCCAAGGTGCTGAAATCTTATCAGTCCCCTATTTACTATTTACTATAGAACTTCTCAGTGGCAGCTAATAGTGAGCGGTCCAAGGTGCTGAAATGTCATCGGTTCTGTATAGAACTAACCAGCGGCAAGCTAATAGTGAGCTGTCCAAGGTGCTGAAATCTCATCGGTTCTCTATAGAACTATCCAGCGCACGCTAATAGTGAGCTGTCCCAGGTGCTGAATTTTCATCGGTTCTTTATAGAGCCTAAAGCGGCAGCTAAGTGAACTCTCCTAGGTGCTGAATTCTCACAGTCTCACGCTGGCTGTTCAGTGTTCCGGCTACTTTTGGCCATTATACTCATTGAGGTGTATGCACTAAACTGCATTAAGCAGAATTAAGTGAGTACAGTGTAATGCATTGCATGTAATGTGTTAATGGTGCAGTAAGACTTTACCCTTGTTATTCTGCTTAATACAATTTAGTGCTAACACCCCATTGTGCATAAGACTTTATGCACAATTCTTCTGATTACTGCAGTTTAGTGAATATAGCTTTTGTGTGTGTGGCACTGCACAGTACAACAAACTAAATTGTGTGTCATTCAGAGAGATTCTTTGGTTAGGTCACCATAAAAAACTGCCTTATTATTTCAATGTAATAAACAGGTGTAAAGCAATAATATCAGAAACAGAATTACACTCAGTAGCTAATATAGAACATTCAGTTTGTGAATTTAGCACACTACACAGGACTTTTTGTGTATGTATTTGATGGATTCAACTCAGGGAAGTTAATAAGGTTTATATCTGCAGATGATGTGTGAGAGTGTAAAAGTGTACAAACACATCTATCTATCTATCTATCTATCTATCTATCTATCTATCTATCTATCTATCTATCTATCTATCTATCTATATGCGCCCATTCATGATACAATCCAGTAGCCGATCAATCATTTCTGTTTGCCATTTTAATTGATCGAAAACCATCGGTTATGCCCATTAATGGCCAAATTCCTGCTAGCCAATTCATTTGGATTACTGGCATCTATCCCAAAAAAATGGATCTATCCCATTAATCTAAACAAATCGATTAGTGTGAATCCAGCCAATAATTGGCATGACCGATCGTTTGTCTTTACAACCAACCAGCCAGTAAGCCAATGAGACATGAATATGATAGTTTTGTTCTTACACATTAGAGGTGTAAGCTGGTGATTAAGGTTGTCAGTATTTCAGACAATATAGGCATTGAACCTAACTGTTTAATATATAAATCCACCTATATACTGGACGGAGAGCTCCAGCACTGTGTTAAGCTGTATTGTGCTGTATGGAGTAGGAACATGTTGAATATTTAACGGTAGATCTGTGCTCTACTTTTAAAGAAAATTTACACTTCTTAATATTAAAAGAATACATAACAGTATAAACTACAGCTACAATGAAATATGTTTATATTTTAACATTTTGTGATATACTGAAAGCCATAAACCAGTATTTTAATGAAAAGAAGCAGGTGAAGTGGAACAGATCTACTGCAAAGTGTTTACATGAAATGCATGAATTCAGCTGCTTAAATGGGGCAGCTCAGGATACTGTCTTGCTGTGCCATGTACTCATTATTTTCATAAACCATGTTACTCTACTGGGCATTCAGTAATTCCCTGTGAGTGGCATAGTTATTTCAAATGCATTCTAGAATTGTAAGCACATCATAAGCCTTGGCATAATCACACATTCAGGAATGTGAGCCAATATGGGTGCAATCCTGTGGACTGCACACTTTTGTTCACAGATATCCCTCATAAATCATTCAGGGTTATATTGCAGTACTGACTGCATGACGACTAGACTTAAGGTAGCGGAAATCACACTGTTAGTTTCCTTTAGCGGCACAGATTCTACTTCATTAGGTCGGAGATGGTTAATTCTTTCTCTTAATGGACAATGTCAAGAACACATTACAGGGAGCTTTATGAATTTGCATCTCTAACCTTCCTACCAGATGCCTGATTGATTTTCTTTTTCTTTGTGTTCAAGCATCAACTGAGGACCAATGTGTCCTATTCAGCTCTGCCTAATGATCTTCGAGACATGCTGCAAAGGAGGCTAGGTGACCTGGAGCACCAGCTCTCAAACAAAGTAGCTGAACTTGAAGATGAGAAGTCCTTGCTTCATAATGAGAGTGCCGCACATAGGCACAAGACGGAGTCTGCTCTCTCTGCTCTCCTGGAAAGGGTTAATGAGCTTGAGAAAGGTAATTGTACTAAACGAAACATGCCCCTTTTGTTAAACAACATAATGGCATATTCAATCAGGCAATGCAAAGTTATGATGATGTGCAAAGTGGAGTAACCATTGGGAGCTTTTTAATCTTAATCATTAAAATGGAATACCATTTTTTTCTAAGAAAAGTAATTCAGTCATTCAGTTTAGCTCTGTATATAGCAAAGATGAATGGAAAACAATTGTTCAGTTTGCTTACTTTTGTTTTATGTGCATATAAAACACAAACATTCCATAGTTTTTCAAACAGACAGTAGCCAATAGGAGTGCCAACATTTGCTCCCACTCAATGGATTTGAGGAGGTGTTGAACATGAGCAGAAACCGCATCTGTTCCAAGCAGTGAATCACTCGGGCAGGAAGATGGGTGCTTATTGGGAGACCTGTACTCCAGTAGTACTGATGACATAGTTGCATAGAAGTGCAGTCTGAGGTTCTGCTTCTTCTTCTGGCACTACAGCCCTGAGTGGGCTTTGCCTCCTCTACAATTTGCCTCTATCCCTCTCTCATTCTTTTTCGCCTTTCTCTTATCTCCATCTTGGCTAGGTCTGCTATCAGGTCCTCTGTCTACTTGGGGCTTGATTCACAAAGCGGTGCTAACTGTTAGCACTAAAATTTCAAAAAACTGCGCTGATATCTATGTAGGGTGTAATTCCTTTCGGTGGTGCGCTGCTGTATACACTAGAAATCAATAACGTCTCAAACAATAGCTGCGCACAAGAACATCAGCAAACTGTATTCCACACTCCAGGTGGTAGACGTCACTCCTCCTACTCAGGGTCAGCCAAATTGCTCCGCTTCAGTGAGATACCACCACCACACCCCAAGCAGTGGCCACTCACCGTTAGTAGAGACCCTCAATTAGATGGGTCCACAGCGCTTGTGGGGTCATCTGGCCGCCCCCTGCCCTTTGAAAGGAAGATCGCCTCCTCACCACTTTCTGTGTCAAATGCTGGTTCTTTCACCTCAAAAGACATATACCAGAGCTCCCATAGCGTAAAATTGTATAAAAGTTTTATTAATAAAAAGATTGCACACTTACAGACACATCCAGGGTATATTCGCATAGAGTTTTTGTGGGCTCCACCCCAAACGTTGGCCACCGGGCAGGCTGTAGAGCGCTGTTTCTAATGCCCTCCCCTCTGCGTCCACGTTCTCCCCCTTGGATGGTGATAAAGCCGCGTGTACTTGACCGGTTTCGTCGCTCTAGGCGACTCCTCAGAAGCATGCGCGGCCTACGCCTGTCTCTCTTAAATACCCTCTGCTAAGTTTAAAATTCCCCTCCCCACCCTCCCCAACCCGGAAGTTGAACCAATCATCCTATGGCGGCCCTCCATTTCTCGGAAGCAGAAACTGACCTAAGCCTCCTGCGTCCCAGTGTGGTTTTACACGCCTAGAAGGCGTGTTCCTAGAGGGCGATCTTAAACGCCTATAGAACGTAATCATTACTCCTTCCCTCCTCCAATATGACTCTCACTGGACGCGCGTACAACGCGCATCTCACCCTCCCCACCGCTCACGTGGTACATGGCTCCACCCACCCGCATCATAGTAAACTGGGCAGCCCCTCTCTCTGTCCACTCCTTCATGCAGCTGGAGGCCCTACCCACCGCGCAGCCAGCGCGCGCATCCGCCTTCCCTGCCGCTTATACGGTGTGCAACTCCTCCCTCCCACATCAACTGTGGTTGCCAAGCAACCTGGTTCTTAGCCCAGCGCATTTCCCTAAATCTTCGTTGTGCGCTCCAAAGCCTTCCCGTTCACCACTTCAAAAGGCCAGTCCCAATTTCTGGCCTTTAAACACCGGATGGTATATTTGATGTCCGCAGGGTACATACTCATATATAACCCGCGTACACAAGGTGGTTACAACAAGGCTCTGGTGTTAGCTAAACACATCCCAACAGTAATTACAATAATGCGATGGTTATTATATATAGACAGATGTATACTCCATTTCCTTCTATTGACACATTAACATTCTTATTCTTTTTGTTTTATAGGTTGGGTTGCCTCCAGGGTACCAAATCCCTCAATCCTTAAAGTGATAGCTCAAAAAATGTGTCCATTAGTCAATCATAACTCCTTCTCAGAAGGCCCCCCCCCCCCCTTGTAACTTCACTCCAAACCCCCTTACTAATGCCAATATCAACAAAAAAATTGTGATCAAAATTAAGTACCCCTCCTCACCAACATTTCATGGGATATTGGGATGCAGATCCCGGAGGCATCCCTTCTACCTCTAATCATCAGCAAGAAAGCAGACCAAGTCAATTTCAGCATTGTGTACCCTTGGTTTCAGGGTATCCAATAGGTATATCCACTTAGTTTCCCTTTGTGAAACCGCCCTCACCATATCCCCTCCCCTCCACGGTCTCATGACCTTTTCAACCCCGCAAAAAGTCAAGAGTGAAGGATTGCTGTTATGTACTTTTTTAAAATGGGCCGATAAGCTGTGGCTCATCAGTCCCCTTGCTATGTTCCTAAGGTGTTCCCCTATCCTTTCTTTTAATGGCCTCGTTGTTCTCCCAACGTACTGTGTGCCACACGGGCACCATGCCACATATATGACACACCTATCATTACACGTGATAAAGTCCCTTATTTTTATATTTTTCCCATTAGATTTTCCCCTTACGTGTGTTACCCTTCCGGCTCTAGCCTCTCTACACCCCTTACAATCTCTGCAGGGGTGAAACCCCGGACGCTGCCATCCCTGAAATCTAGGGGCCTGTTTTTGGGGTTCCACACAGCTTGGGGCTAGAATGTTTTTTAAATTTGGAGCTTTTCTGTATATGAACCTAGGTTTTTGCGTCAGTACTTTACTCAGTTCCACATCAGACAACAAAATTTCCCAATGTTTGGTCACTATACCTTCTATTTCTTTATACTGGCTATTATACTCAGTAATAAAGGCCAAACTGTGTGTATTATCGCAAAAACCTAGGTTCATATACAGAAAAGCTCCAAATTTAAAAAACATTCTAGCCCCAAGCTGTGTGGAACCCCAAAAACAGGCCCCTAGATTTCAGGGATGGCAGCGTCCGGGGTTTCACCCCTGCAGAGATTGTAAGGGGTGTAGAGAGGCTAAAGCCGGAAGGGTAACACACGTAAGGGGAAAATCTAATGGGAAAAATATAAAAATAAGGGACTTTATCACGTGTAATGATAGGTATGTCATTTATGTGGCATGGTGCCCGTGTGGCACACAGTACGTTGGGAGAACAACGAGGCCATTAAAAGAAAGGATAAGGGAACACCTTAGGAACATAGCAAGGGGACTGATGAGCCACAGCTTATCGGCCCATTTTAAAAAAGTACATAACAGCAATCCTTCACTCTTGACTTTTTGCGGGGTTGAAAAGGTCATGAGACCGTGAAGGGGAGGGGATATGGTGAGGGCGGTTTCACAAAGGGAAACTAAGTGGATATACCTATTGGATACCCTGAAACCAAGGGGACACAATGCTGAAATTGACTTGGTCTGCTTTCTTGCTGATGATTAGAGGTAGAAGGGATGCCTCCGGGATCTGCATCCCAATATCCCATGAAATGTTGGTGAGGAGGGGTACTTAATTTTGATCACAATTTTTTTTGTTGATATTGGCATTAGTAAGGGGGTTTGGAGTGAAGTTACAAGGGGGGGGGGAGGGGCCTTCTGAGAAGGAGTTATGATTGACTAATGGGCACATTTTTTGAGCTATCACTTTAAGGATTGAGGGATTTGGTACCCTGGAGGCAACCCAACCTATAAAACAAAAAGAATAAGAATGTCAATGTGTCAATAGAAGGAAATGGAGTATACATCTGTCTATATATAATAACCATCGCATTATTGTAATTACTGTTGGGATGTGTTTAGCTAACACCAGAGCCTTGTTGTAACCACCTTGTGTACGCGGGTTATATATGAGTATGTACCCTGCGGACATCAAATATACCATCCGGTGTTTAAAGGCCAGAAATTGGGACTGGCCTTTTGAAGTGGTGAACGGGAAGGCTTTGGAGCGCACAACGAAGATTTAGGGAAAGGCGCTGGGCTAAGAACCAGGTTGCTTGGCAACCACAGTTGATGTGGGAGGGAGGAGTTGCACACCGTATAAGCGGCAGGGAAGGCGGATGCGCGCGCTGGCTGCGCGGTGGGTAGGGCCTCCAGCTGCATGAAGGAGTGGACAGAGAGAGGGGCTGCCCAGTTTACTATGATGCGGGTGGGTGGAGCCATGTACCACGTGAGCGGTGGGGAGGGTGAGATGCGCGTTGTACGCGCGTCCAGTGAGAGTCATATTGGAGGAGGGAAGGAGTAATGATTACGTTCTATAGGCGTTTAAGATCGCCCTCTAGGAACACGCCTTCTAGGCGTGTAAAACCACACTGGGACGCAGGAGGCTTAGGTCAGTTTCTGCTTCCGAGAAATGGAGGGCCGCCATAGGATGATTGGTTCAACTTCCGGGTTGGGGAGGGTGGGGAGGGGAATTTTAAACTTAGCAGAGGGTATTTAAGAGAGACAGGCGTAGGCCGCGCATGCTTCTGAGGAGTCGCCTAGAGCGACGAAACCGGTCAAGTACACGCGGCTTTATCACCATCCAAGGGGGAGAACGTGGACGCAGAGGGGAGGGCATTAGAAACAGCGCTCTACAGCCTGCCCGGTGGCCAACGTTTGGGGTGGAGCCCACAAAAACTCTATGCGAATATACCCTGGATGTGTCTGTAAGTGTGCAATCTTTTTATTAATAAAACTTTTATACAATTTTACGCTATGGGAGCTCTGGTATATGTCTTTTGAGGTGAAAGAACCAGCATTTGACACAGAAAGTGGTGAGGAGGCGATCTTCCTTTCAAAGGGCAGGGGGCGGCCAGATGACCTCACAAGCGCTGTGGACCCAACTAACTGTTAGCACGCCTGTGAAAAACCCCTTAGCACGTCTAAACAAGCTTTTCGCGCATAAAACTTTACGCGCGCAAAACTTTATGCGCATAAAACTTTACGCGCGTACTGCACAGAGCGCAGGGCGCTCCGCGCGAAGTGCCCATTAAAGCCTATGGGACTTAGCGCGCGTAAAACTTTGCGCGCGCAAAGTTAGCGCGTGATCTGATTGAGAAATCCGGTGCTAACCTACTTAGCACCCTGGTTAGCGCGACTTTAGACGTGCTAAGTAGGTTAGCACTGCTTTGTGAATCAAGCCCATGGTCTTCCTCTTCTTGTTGAGTACATCCTTTCTTTCACAATTTTTTAGGGATATTTCCTTCCCAGTGGAGAGTCTGAGGTTACAATTTGTTTTTGGAATACATTTTTTAAAAATAAAATGTAATTTAGAAATTCATAATTACAAACAGAGTTGTTCAATTTTATTTTTAATTTAAAGGGAACTAAAAGGCACTTTTGCTAAAGAAATAAATGGCTATAACCTAATATTATTTAAATTATCCTTCCGTTTCAGTTTACAGTGAGCACTATACACTGTTCTTGGAAGGACCCATTGCTACTTATTTTCCACAACTGCACAAATTGAGTAGCTGCCAGCAGCTTTTGCACTCTTAATAATTTATGTTAGGATCACTTCAAGATGACCATGTACATGGTGATTTTGTGGCCGATCAACCATCCAATTTGATAATTATTATTGAATGAAAATGGGAGTTTTTATTATTATTATTATAGTATTTATATAGCGCCGACATATTACACAGTACTGTACAGAGTACATATTGTCTTGTCACTTAACTGTCCCTCAGAGGAGCTCACAATGTAATCACTCCCATAGTAATATGACTATGTATGTATCATGTAGTGCATGGATCATAGTCTAGGGCCAATTTTTTGGGGGGAAGCCAATTAACTTATTTGTATGTTTTGGGATGTGGGAGGAAACCAGAGTGCCTGGAGGAAACCCACACATACAGAGGGAGAACATACAAACTCCTTGCAGATGTTGACCTGGCTGGGATTCAAACCAGGGACCCAGTGCTGCAAGGCAAGGGTGCTAACCACTACGCCACCGTGCAACAAACAAGTCCAGTTGAATGATTCAACAAATTTTGGGCTAAAATTGGTGGAATGTATCAATCAAGCATGCTGGGAAATCTCGAGCTGAACTTGAGGGAACCCTTGGCTATGGCTACTGTTCTCCCAAATGTTAATGTGCCCCCTGTCACCTGTCTGGCCTCCGCTAGGGTTCAGCTGCTTGCACTTCAGATTTCGCGCCTCACATGGCTGCTGACGTACAGCACATGCAACATATATGAGGTCACACACGTACCACATGCAGTATGCCAGCAGCCATGTGGGACATGAATGCTGAATCAAGAGCAGCTGGACACTAGCGGCGGCTGGATATTTTAATGCACAGGTGGCACATTAATTTTGGGGGGTAGCAACGGAGGCAGTGGGGAGGTGAATGTGGCATCACAAGGCCAATTCCCAAAAGAGTTTATGCTGAAATTGATCATGTATTGGCAAGCAGTGTATGGGAAGCCTACACATCTCTCCATGATCAGATTTGATCTGCCCATACATTGATAGGTGTATGGACACCTTTAGAGTTACTGTTTGTTTATAAGACTTTAGAAAAAGCATAGTGAACACAGTACAGCATCACATTTATTGAAGCAGACAATATCCCAAACAGAACAGCCCCTCCCCTCTTCTCAACCCCTATCTATGCAAACATTTATAACACACAGCCACACCTAGCTCATCCCAGCCACAGTGTTGGCCATGGTGCTGCTTTGAAGACACCTCAATAGTCTCCTCTGCCTTTCTCTAAATGTGCCAGCAGCCCCCCTCCATACTGATTTTCACCTCCTCAATCCATGCTGCTTGTTTTATCCATGTTATCACCTTCTTGCATGCTCCATCTCCTCACCATTTTTGAATATCCATACCACAATGCCCATTCATACAAAAATTGGGTAGAAAATGGCAGATCCATCAAAGTGACTCACACAGCTGCCATACTTCTACTCCCCATTTCTTCCCTCAGCCGGTTCACCACCAACAGTCACACTACTTCAGCAGTTGGATTGGCTGTTCACATTAAATAGCTGTTTGCCCCACCGGAATTATGCAGCAGCTGCCTCCCCATCCCCCATAAAATATGCCTCATTCTAGTTTGTTTGTTTTTTGCTTCAGGTTTGCTTTAAAGTATAATGTCATTATTAATGTGAGTACAGTTATACTTTTATTGTAAATGCTGACACTCACCCTGTTCCCATTGTACTTAGAATTGATAAGTGTGTGTGTGTGTGTGTGTGTGTGTGTGGGGGGGGGGGTTGGTAGCCTGTCACAGCAGTCAGTGACATTCCACCCTTTGTATGGAAGTACAGAGGGGTTCAAAGTGGATATTGAGATGCTCATCACTATACAGCTGGCAATCACACCTGTAACACACACTTCTTGCTTCTCTGCCCAACCTTAGTTGCCGAGCCCGAAGTTAACTTATCTGAACCCCAACTCCCCACCCATCTTCCACCCTCTTAGCCACCATTTCCCCACTTTCCCCACTCATCTTACTTATCCAATATTATTTTACTCCTGGTTCAGTTCCACTGTAATTAAATACAATGATGTCAACGTGTGCACTGGGTTAACTGAGAATGTATGGTATTGTCACATCTGGCTGCAGCTCTTGTAATAAACATTTAAAATGACCATGGGTGAGCTCAGATATTTTCGTTTTTTTTTTGTTTAGGCACTCAATTATAGAGCTTGTTTTTTTGTTTTTGTAGAAGATTCTTGATTATGTTATGCTGAACAAATCACTTTTAAAGCAGCTGAGCAGGCGCCCAGACACTGGCCTCCTTGTGCACCACAGACTTGCTTTGCTATAGGCTGCAGTCTTCTCAAAAAGATTCAGGCTGTGCATCTCTCCCTTTGCAGTCTGATCAGCAAAGGGAGAGAGAGATCAGAATGATATAATACAAAGAGCAGCAGCCCATCAGCAGCCTGAGACTGACTATCTTGGTTTAGAACTAGTTATGCTACTAAAATGTTAGGACTTAGGATTTTTAGCTGCTGAGTTTTTATTTCACACAGAAAGATAACATATGATTGTTTAGATAGTATTTTAACCACTTCACCACTGAGGGGTTTTACCCCTTGAGCACCAGAGCAATTTTCACCTTTCAGCGCTCCTTCCATTCATTCGTCTATAACTTTATCATTACTTATCACAATTAAATGAACTATATCTTGTTTTTTCCGCCACCAATTAGGCTTTCTTTAGGTGGGACATTATGCCAAGAATTATTTTATTCTAAATATGTTTTAATGGGAAAATTGGAAAAATGTGGGAAAAAAATCATTATTTTTCAGTTTTCGGCCATTATAGTTTTTAAATAATGCATGCTACTGTAATTAAAACCCATGAAATGTATTTGCCCATTTGTCCCGGTTATAAAACCGTTTAAATTATGTCCCTATCACAATGTTTGGCGCCAATATTTTATTTGGAAATAAAGGTGCATTTTTTTCAGTTTTGCGTCCATCCCTAATTACAAGCCCATAGTTTATAAAGTAACAGTGTTGTACCCTCCTGACATAAATATTTGAAAAGTTCAGTCCCTAAGGTAACTAATTATGTATTTTTTTTAATTGTAATTTTTTTTATTTTTTTTAATTACAAAAAAAAAAAATGGGGAGTGTGGGAGGTAATGAGTTAATTTTTTGTGTATACGTAATGTATTTGTATGTGAAAAATGCTTTAGGGTGTAGTTTTACTATTTGGCCACAAGATGGCAATAGTAACTTTTTGTTTTATACGACCTCCAAGCGTCCTTCCGGACACTTGGAGGAAGTACTAGGAGGCTGGGAACGGGGTTTTTTTCACAATGATCGCGCTGCTTAGCGGAGAAGCAGCGGATCATTGTGGGGCTTAGATCAACGAACGGGAATGGATTTTCCCGATCATTGATCTCCGGGCGAGCGGCCGGCGGTGTGTTTACGAGCGGGAGTGCGCGCTAGAGCGAGCGGGAGCGCGGGCAGCGGCGGGAGCACGGAAAGTATGGATTTCTCCATCCTTGGGGGTTAAAGGAAGGAAGAAGGGACGGAGAAATTCGTATGGACGGGGGTCAAGTGGTTAAGATCTTTGCTGGAGATAGACTTTTTCAGGAAATTAAACCATCTAAATATGTATACATGTGACTTTAAAACAAAAATAAAATCCCATAATATTATGGGTGACACGTGAATGAAAACCGCCTCTCAGTCACACATTTGTATTACTTTTTGTGGAGTGTATTATGCTGCAGATGTTGTCCTATCTAAAATGGATCTTGCACTGAGTGAAATATGTGGCTGTTTTTTGCTCCAAGAATTACCAATTTTCTCCCTCCTGTTAGAAGGTTTTGAGTTCTGATCAAGAAAAAAACAAGCAGGTCAAGTTGTTCTGACTTGTATATGATCTCACCGGTGCATGATTGTTCACAGGTCAGTGACGCAGGAGGTGGTGGAGATCAGAATGACAGCTAGATAAGCAGCATTTTAGAACGCAATCACCATTTGCAGCCCCCACATATTTTTTTTTTAGTTCAGGTTTCCTATCATGGCAGAAGGTTAATAATAATAATTTTAACATTTGTATAGCACTTTTTTCCCGTTGGACTTATATCGCTTGAGAGCTACTAAGGGCATGTTTAGTAGGCCGCCCTGCAGTGAAAGGGTGTCTTGCCCAAGGGCCCCTTAATAAATAGGTACAGGTTAACTAAATGGGAGGATCTGATATCTGAACCTTGGTCTTCTATGTCAGGGGCTTAATGCTTTCTCTGTGAAAAACACAAGCAATTACTAGTCAGGTTGTAGCTTTACTGAATATAGCATTAAGAGACTCTAAAATCATTCTCTGTAATAAAACAAACTTTCTTTCACTGAGTCCCCCCAAACAATAATGTTCTTGAAAAATTAGCTCTTATTTGTTGAGCTCATGTTTTTGACTGTTGCTTCACATGCCAAGATTTGAATCTGAGTCTCAGTACATGGCCTGAGTGTTTTCCGATCATGTAATTAGTGAGAAGGTCTTATAAAAATTCTCAAAGCCCATCATTTAGTAAAAATCCCTCCTGGATCTGCTTGTGGTATATTGGTGGAGGGAATTGGTACAGATGTAAAAGCTTTCAGCATCTATACGTTAAGCAATCTAATTATTTTGTATGGTATGTTCCACACTTAAAGTGTTGGATATTTTGTCAGTTTTATCTCAACACTTCTGATTCACCTATTCCAAGCCATGTGTAGAGTCCCAAGCTGACATACTATGCTAAAAAAACAAATCCAGTCGTACATTTACATGTAAAAAAACTAAGATAGCCAAGACACATAACATTTATGTTATGCTTTTCTACTGGCCGGACTCAAAGCGCTAGAGCTGCAGCCACTAGAAAGCGCTCTATAGGCAGTATAGGCCTGTGTTAGGGAGTCTTGCCCAAGGTCTCCTCACTGAATAGGTGCTGGCTTACTGAACATGAAGTGCTGAGATTCAAACCCTGGTCTCCTGTGTCGGAGGCAGAGTCCTTGAAGGAAAGGTCGAAGGAAAAAAAATCTACTTACCTGGGGCTTCCTGCAGCCCCTGGTCTTGGGTTCCCCTCCATTACAGATGCCAACCTCACCAGGTAGGCATCTTCTGTGTCTGCAAAAAACGATCCCGGCAATGGGAGTGTGACCGCATGCTCGCGCAGGCGCAGAAGATGGCAAGGCTGGAGGCTGGAGGAAGCCCTGGTTAAGTAGATCTTTTTTTTTATCCTCGGATGTTTCCTTTAACCAGTACACAATGCAGCCACAAGATAGGTTGCTGTTTTATACAATATGCAAATAACAGTCACATTTAAAGGTAAGTAATGTGTTTGACTTATTTTTTAAAATGTCTAAAGTATTACTCATCTTGTTTTCTATCTAATATAAAGAGTAATGCTGGTCTAATAAAAGCGATCCATCTGTATACTATAGCCCTTAGCATTCTGAGAACTAGGGCCTCAGGTCATGGAATGATATGTAGGTGTGCATGGCAGACCTAATTCTTCAGGGAGAATACAGCAGTGTGTCAGGATCTTGGTGGTTAAAGAATAATCAAATATTTAGAGCCTTTTCAGAAACATTTTGCCCACAATGTATTTAAGTACTCATCTGGATTACTGGATTCATTCAACAGTACCAACCTCATGCAGACATGCAGTCTGGGCAGTATGAATATATGTCGAGGAACTGACATCACTGGCCATTATAACTATTCCTGTTAGTCTTTACTGTTGATAATACTTTGTATTGTTGTCAATAGCAATCATAGATTTTGTAACTGTCTCTTTAAAGTGACACTGAAGTGAAAAAAACGTATGACACAATGAATTGCATGTGTAGTACGGATAAGAAATAGAACATTAGTAGCAAAGAAATTAGTCTCATATTTTTATTTTCTGTTATATAGTGTTTTTTAATAGCATTGCATCATATTTTCACATCTGCAGTTTGCTTTGTCTTATAGTTTAAAGTACAGAGCGTGGTTTGCAGAGCTAATGACCCTTCGCACTTCTCTTCTAACAGAACTTTATCAGAAGCTGTCTGTCACTGTATATTTGATGTATAGTGCTCCAGAAATCAGCAACCAATTTGGTCGTAGAGCTCAGAGAAGCTCTTTTGCATAGATAACAACTGAAGTATCTTAACTCTTTCTGTACTGGAAACAATAAATGACTTGTTTCTTTGCTATTAATGTTCTATTTCTTAGCTGTACTACACATACAATTCATTATTTCATACGTTTATTTTCACTTCAGGTTCCTTTTAAAGCTAGCCAATAGTGGGATTTAAAATTGAATGAAAATGTGAGACTGCATCAAGTATAATCTTACATGATTGCCCTTGGCAAAGAGCAGTCAGATCCAGCCAATACCAACCCAACTAGTAGAGAGAACCACATCCCATGTAATGCTATCTGAATTGGTGCAGAGGCTGGAGTATGACATGGGTGGAGCTAGGCTAGTGTGTCACAGAATGGGAACTTGAACCAATCATATTGGGCTAATAAGATTGGACCAATTGAATTGTGAAATTAGACCAATCACATTGCATGATTGGACCAATCAGATTGAACCAACTGTGCAATTTGATTGTTCCAATCTGATATTGTTTAATTGTGACAAAAGTCACCTTTTGACAGAATTTGAGGACCATCTGGTAACATTGTCTTGCATAAAATTTGTGGCTGAAATTTGATAGGCTGATGTAGGCTTCACCCACTTTTCCTGAATTTTAATACCCAGTAACCGACTGTGCCATTTTTACACATTAACAGTGTAAAAATGGCAACAATTTCTTTACTCACACCCACTTTTTTAAACCTAGTCATTCAGTGGCCGACTTTGCCAAGTTTGGGGACTCTGGCTTTAATACTGTGAGAATGATAGCTGTATAAAATCTCCCATTGAAGTCAACTGGTGAAATCTGATTGACCCAGCCCACTTTTTGAATCCACAAAATATGACCACATTTTTAAGGTTGACCCCATGAATATGCTACCCAAGTTTGGTGAGTTCATCTTCAGAGCTTTACAAGTGGTGGCATTTTGAATTTTCCAATGAAAAAGTGGGCTGACCCAGGGGCATGGAAAGTGGGATCATTAAAAAGCACAAGAAACCTATACCACTATGAAAAGAGCATGTACAATTTCATAACTGTAGGAGAAACATAGAAAACAGCTACATTTAGAGTGGCTGTTTTAGCTCCACCCACTTTTTGACATTTCTCCACCCAATAATTCCCATATTAATTCAGATTGTCATCAAGAATATTTAGTTTAAGTTTGGTAATTGGCAACGATTTGAAGTCAATGGGACATGTGTGGGACAAAAGGAATTACACACACACTGTGGCTGGCTTGGAAATTATCATTATAGGTCATTTTATACACTCTGTGTTTACCCACTTTAAATCAAGGCAAGACAGCAACTCCGGTCACTAAAGTGTAACTGAAGAAATATAAATGGTACAGCTCTGAGTAATTTGGACAGGTTTAAATGTACTACTTCATATTGTATGCTATTGTTCTTCATAGAACCTGTAATTGTTCTCCATAAAATACTGAACAAGTGTTTTGTCTTCTACTCTCTGACTCTGACTGATTCTAGTTATATACAGCCTCTGAATGGAGCAGGTCAAAGAAATGCCCTTCTTTCTGTTCACATAATTCTCTTTTAAAGAAAGCTGACCTTGAAGTCCTTTACCTTCCTACACCAACAAACATAATAGTAATAATTCCAACATTTACATAGTGTTTTTCTCCTTTTGGACTCAAAGTGCTCGAGAGGCAGCCACTAGGACGTGCTCAGTGGGCAGTAGCAGTGTTAGGGGGTCCTGCCTGGCTTACTGAATAGGAAGAGTCAAGATTTGAACTCAGGGCTCCTATGTCTGAGGCAGTGCCGTTAACACTGCACAGGAATCCAGTCCAATGATAAATATGATTTATTTACTTGGAAATTCCCATTAGTGCTGTCATATTAAATGTACAGTTGCTTGTGATGTGACAAGAATGAATAGGAGTATGAAGCCGTTGTTCATATTGTAGTTACTGGTCTTCACTGGCAGACCTCTGTCAATCACACAATGGGTTTTTGTAGTACGAAGCAGATAAAAGCATTCCTGTGTTTGTGCGTGCAAAGTGCCTCTCATCGTCCATTATACCCTATTAGAGTACTGGAAAGTAGAACAGATTACACTTTCCATTTTAAAAGAATTTAGAGTTTAAATTGCACTGTACCATTAATGCAGGAAATTAATAGAAAGAGCTGCACAGACGGAGACACAAGAAAAAAGTACTGCTGGGTTGGGTGAATCATTTGGCTGAAGTTGGAATTAGCCTTGGATCAGGTGATCTGCCACACGGTCAACAGACAGACTTAAAGTGGCCTTTCTCAAAAATGACATCACATGAAAGGTTCATATTATAATATGATGTGGACCCTTTAGCATATCAGCGAGGTCACTTATTAGGACAAGTTATTAGATCATGGAAGTGGAGCCTGCAGTCTTGGAAGGGGGCAGGAAAAGCATTTTAATGAACTGGTAAAGGGTCCAAGGGAAATTGGTGCTCACAATAAAGATTCTAAAGCAGTAATGATAATTCTAATATTTGTAAAGCACTTTTCCCTTCTCAGACTGAGAACTGCAGCCACTAAGAGCATGCTCAGTAGGCAGTAGCAGTGTTAGGGAGTTTTGTGCAAGGACTCCATACTGAATAGGTGCTAAATAGGAAGAGCCGAAATTCCAAGCCTGGTCTCCTATGTCAGAGATAGTACCCTTAACCAGTACACTAGCCAGCCACCAAATGAACTACTAGGCAGTCAAGACAGTCAATGTGATGGGAATTCTCATTGCAGACGCATAGACAGGAAGCCTTAGAATGGTTAAGGCTATTCTATTTTGACTCTATGCCTCAAACATTTCAGCTGAATCATAAAAGCCTTTATGGGATCTAATAGAAGATGCAAGTCATTCTGAGTTAATACCGATTTTTTATGGTTATCTAATTTCATAGAATTAGCATAAACATTTGCATCAACTTGGAATTATTTCCATCTCATTTGCATCTCATTGACTATCCCTAATGGCTATTAATAAGCTTGGATAGCTTTTTCTTGTTTCATAACAACACCAGTAAATCTTTTTCATCAAACACTAGAACCAGAAAGCTAGCTCTGACTGACAGTATCAGGGTCTTGTTCCAGAAAAAGATAAGCTTTGAGGTTTTTCAGGAGGTTTCCAGGATCCCTGGAGATTACATTACTCAAAGAATTTAAATCACAAGTAAATTGGCCAACTAAGCAAAGGAACCCCAAATCGTCCTCTTGACTGGTACAGCAAACACTGCTGGTTCATAGCTATTGTTTTGTCAATGTGGGGATTCAAGTGAATACAACACAGCAGCATTCAATGCACAATGATGGGGTGGTTTCCCAGACTAAGTATATTTGTAGGCTTGGATAAAACATACCTATTAAGATGCAGTTACACCGCTTCCTATGTATGTAAGGAGTCTCATAATATATATTTTTTATATAATATCTTTCCACGGGCACATTTATCTAATCAGCTACCGTAAATATTCTGTTAATAGAATCCACACTCTCACTCCTTACTTTGATAAATACAGTATATGTAATATAGTGAATTGAATAATTTGAATACCATCAGTTAATGATGATTGTTGGCTTCTAAGTCACTGGTTGATATTGATCACATGATAATGTTTCAATTCCTCCTCCTCTTTAGGATAAAGCTGGAACTGGATGTGATGCGTGATCACATGATCAATGGATGGTCTATGACTGGACAGTTGTGATTAATTGATTGACTGATTGACTGAGTATAGCACCAAAATTAATATTGAAAAAAAATAACAGGAAATATTACAAATAAGTACTTCAGTTTCGTTAATACTTTGTTAACATATTGTTTAACTTTACTGTTGCAGTAAACAGGTTTCTAACATTACAAAAGCAAAGTCAGGGATGGTCAGCGGCATGCAAATTATTCTGAGCTGATGCAGTATTATGCAAATGATGTATGCAAATGTATGCTGCTTGAAAATCCACCAAATAAGTTCCACCTTTGTGGGATTTATTTGGTTTATTTTCAAGCTGTATACATTTGAATATATAATTTGCCTAAACCTTCATCAACTCCAAATTATTTGCATCTCCTTGTCCATTCCTGGAAAATCCAGAACTTTCTTGTTTCCTGCCTGCATGCTTCACTTTAAAGTGGTGTGCTAAATTAATATACCATGTTTATTTTTGATACTTAACTAGTATTAAGAAAAACTCTTTTTAGCATCAGCACTGTACAAAAAAATTACAAATGTTTTCTTTAAGTTTTCTAATGTTAATAAATGAGTGCCCTCTGTAATTGGACTCTGCACAAGTCAGAGACCTGCATTGTAACATTTTCTTCTGTTCCTCTGTACCCTAATAGGCACCAGTGCGTTTAAATCACCAGATGATTTTAAGGTTTCCCTCCCACTTCGTACCAATTACTTGTATGGGAAGATTAAAAAGACTTTGCCTGAGCTGTTTGCTTTCACAATCTGTATGTGGCTGAAGTCCAGCGCATCGCCTGGAATTGGAACACCATTTTCCTATGCTGTGCAGGGCCAAGCTAACGAGATTGTACTGATCGAATGGGGGAATCATCCAATTGAACTTTTAATTAACGACAAGGTAGGTGATTTCTTGGCCTGATTTTTGACTGTGAAAACCACTGAAGTGAGCGAAATTTAAGAAATAAAAAACACTGAACTATACTGCATTTCAAAATTAAAATTCTAGTTTAATATAAAAAAGGATATGGTCTGTGTTTTCTGTGTATCAGTAATGATGTTTAATTCTGTGATAGTTTTCTATGCCAGTTAATATGAAATATTGCGTATGCCATAAGTGTTTAGGACAAGTTTAGCCGCTTGCTTAGTGGTGATCTCTAAAACTAGCATAAACTAGTCTGCTGTACTAATTACCTGAAATGACTAATTAGTCTTTGATTATGATGTAATCTGATCTTCAGATGAAAGTTTGCCTGAAGTGTATTTAAATTTGTTTAATTAAATGTGCCCCAGAAAGCTTGTTTCATGTTCTGCTAAACTCCCTTAAGATACGTACACACGTGAGATAAATGTCCAATGACCGATCAGCAGATAATCTTTGTAAATAATTTACTTAAAGGGTACCTGTAATGGGGCAAGAAAAAAGAGTTACATACTCTCCTGAGAAGATGAAAGACGCTGGATCCCACAGAGCTTTAGCCCTCTTTCACAGTGGGACGTTGCGTTTGATGCGACGTTAAAGTTGCACAACGTGCCCCTAACGCAGCCCATGTAGGTTGTGAAATTGGACGTTATTCTGCACTGTGTTATGTGTCTCTTGGTGCGCCGCTTTTGCCAGATACTGATGGAACGAAAATGGCGCATGCATTACATTAAAAAAAAAAACAATACTGAGCATGTGCAACACACATAACGCAGCAAATGTATTGCTAAACGCACAGCATGCAGCATTTTCTAAATATTGCTACACGTTACACACAACAAAATGTGTGCACTGTGAATGTCGCACAGACTTTGTATTGCTGTGCGTTAGTCTGCGATATAATTTTTTTATAACGTGTGACTTTAACTTCCCACAGTGAAAGAGGCCCGACCGGTCCTCTCTGCATCACCTTGTTCCACCATCAGATCTCTCCATTGCAGCAAACCAACTTTAAATTCAAAGAGGCCATTGGGTCTCCTCAGAAGGCTTTGTAAGGGTTTATGGTGCTATTCATTTGACTTTAAATTGTAGAAATCAAACAAGCACCTCCCCTAATATGTATAGGGTTTCCTAAGACCCTCTACACATTTGCCAAAAGTGTGTAAAAGTAGAGTGAGGCATATCAGAATATTCAAATAAGCCTCCTTGAATTTCTTGCTGCAGTGGTCATGACCAGCAACATCAGTTGCTTAAATGATTGCAGCATGACCAGATAGCTCCACTACTATTACCAAGCACCCAATCAAGCCAGGGGGGTTACCCAAAAAGGTCCTGTGCCAACCAGCAGTGGGTAGCAGTGGTGAGGCTTATCACCAGCATCTATAGCCAGTTGTTGGGGCTTTAATAGCTCTGGTGAAGGTGATGGGGAAAGGTGGGGGGCACACAGTTGTTGTTTTTCTGTGCAAGAACTAAAAAAAACAAGCAAAAAAACAGGAGAACGGAGCTGAAGGTTTGTTTTATATAACAAAGGCACAGCTCCATTATGTGTGTTGTCGGTAAATGTCTACTGCATTCAGATCTTAACCCAGTCCATAAGCCACACATGAGAGGCAATTGAAATTTTATTGATGAATCACTCAATAATGCCAAGAAAAGTTAATTTACCTGCAAATGGCTGAAATGCTTTAATGTATGTGCATAATTAGGTGCTAAACTTATGCAAAACTTTGCTTGTGACTGTTAAACCTTTTTGAATGTGGAGATAAAGTGTAGGCAGAAATATTATTTAAAAAGGAGATAACGTAAATTAAGAGCATTAAAGACATTGGCTGACATTGGCCCACTGCCTCCTGCCTAAGACCCATCACTTGTATCCCTTTATTAATATCAGCACAAGAACAAACAAAAAGAAAGATAAACTTACAATCAGGGGTGCTCAGATATACCTTTTTAAAATCCGAATTGATTCGGATCCGGATACCCAGATATCTGGGCCTGAATCGGATATCTGAATCCGAACTTTTTGGTATCCGAGTAAACTCGGATATCCGAACCCAATATCTGTCCGGATTTGGATATCCGGATAGAAAACCGGAAGTGACCTGAAAATGGCTTAAAATGCTTCCAAAAATCTCTTCAAATGGCAAAAACCCTTTCGGAGGTCTCTCTCTCTCTCTCTCTCTCTCTCTCTCTCTTTCTCTTTCCCTCTCTCTCTCTTTCTCTCTCTCTCTCTCTTGGCCTGGATGCCTTCGAAAGGGATTTTTGCCATTGGAGGTGATTTTGGCTTCTGCTCGCATATCTGAACTAACTATTCTGCCGGATTTCAGATGGGAAATCCGAGATTGCTCGGATAGTTTATTCGGATTTTAAAAGATATCTGACTTGCTATTCAAAGTTCGGATAGGGGGAAAAGTTCGGATTATCTGGGTAGTTCGGATATCCGAAAACTTTCTGAGCACCACTGCTTACAATACAAAGATAATTTTGCACAATCTCTGTGCATATCCCCTCGGTAACTGGTAGAACAACACACACACACACACACACACACACACACACACACACACACACACACACACACACACACACACACACACACACACACACACACACTGTGCAGGGTGTCTGTTAGTGTCTTGGTGGCGTAGAAAATAGCACTCTCCTCTTGCCTTGTGGCACTGGTCCCCAGTTTGAATCCCAGCCGGTGTACCAGCCGGTATACCAACCGGGGCAACATCTGCAAGGATATTGATCATTCTCCCTGTGTCTGTGTGGGTTTCTTCTGGGCATCCTGGTTTCCTCCCACATCCCAAAAGCATAAACATAAGTTAGTTGGCTTCCCCCTGAAAAATATTGGCCCTAGACTGCAATGTATATATGACTATGGACGGTAGAGATTGTGAGCTCCTTTGAGGGATAGTTAGGGACAAGAGTAGACTATATACTATGTAAAGCACTGCGGAAGATATTGGTGCTATACAGTATACTAAATTATAATATCTTCGTTTGTGTGCCATCAGTAGTAAAAGGATATATAAATATTACAAGAATCAATGTTCCTTTTCCAGATCCGTCATGCAGCTGATTATTGATCGCTGCACACGGGGAAAAGTGGTTCTGATATTATCATTGCCTGGAATGGTTTGATCTATTGTGTTCCACTTGCTAACCCCTAAATTCTCATAAAACATTTACCTATATAACAATCAGCTGTTGGAAGTGTCACATGGTGTTTTGTACTGTAGGTTTCTTACTACACTGATACTGGTCTTGTAGTTACCCTACGTAGCACCACATATTTAAGTGCCATAGAGAGACACAAAAAAGTTAAAATAACAGTAAAGTAACCTAAACTCACAATACATGTGACAGACTTAGATAGAACTTTATTTGTTTTTAAAGGGAACACGAGGTGGAGAGTTTTGTTGAAAAAACAAACAAAAAACATGCTCCCTGACTCGGGGGTGGGGGGTAGAGGGTGTGGTGTTTCAACTCAATTGCCACTGCTCCTATGTACAGGCAAAAAATAAAAAATGGCCACAACCTCTGGTTCACAATGCTGCAGCTCTGGCTCTGTGTGTCTCGACACAAAGTACAGAGCAAGGAGGCAGGGGAGGGGCCTGGGAGAGGTGGGGAGAGGCAGAGCTCGCCTATTGGAGCAGGGGAAGAGGCGTTGCTAACACCAGACTGGGGGATGCCTCTCCTGCAAAAGACATCCCTTGTAGATTTCCATTTTCTGGGGGGTAACAGTGTGGCGCGGGGGGGGGGGGGGGAGTTAGGGCAGTGTGGAGAGGACCCAGAGGCATGGCATAGAGCAGGGAACATGCCTCTATGTCCCATCTGCAGGACCAGTCCAAGCCACAATGGGGCCCTGGGGCAAAATGAACCTGAGAGCTCTCCTGCCCTACCCCAACAGCCTATTCAGCCCCCAGGGCCCCTGAGCTGGTTGACGCCCCTCAAATTTACTGTGCTCCCTGGGCCCCCTGCACCAGTTTTGTCAGCATAGCAAGTCAAGTCCCTGCGTTCTCATCTTTATCCTCACAGGGGCGCCTCTTCTCAGTGACCTGGCGCATGCTATTGCATAATGACATGTGACATGTTATGGAGAAGAGGGAATTAAGATGGGGAGAACGGGAGCATGGACACCGCAGTGCACTGGGACAGGTGAGTTGCTATGCTGACAAAAGTTTGCAGGGGCCCCAGGGAGCACAAGTAGGGGGGGCTGGCAATGTGTGGGGGCCATGGGGCTTCTATGGTAGCGTGGGTACTGCCCATCTGCCCCGCCATCTCAGGTGTATTTAAAATAGGTTTTAGGGATCAGTTAAAATATTAGTTCAATGTAGATTTAAACATAGGTTATGAAGGGGATGTCTGCATTGCCTTCTTGGGCCCCGATGGCTTTACATACTAGCAGAACATTAGCTTTCTAGGCTAGGTATCTAATAAGGTTGTGTTTTGGCAGGAGTTCTCTCACCTTGTCTGTTTTTCCCCATATCTACATAACACATATTCAGCAGCCAGCAAGTAAAAAAATACAGAAAATAAGGTGAGAAGAATAAGTTAATTTAATCAGTAGCAGTGTATTCTAAGTACGTGTTTTGCTGGAAATGCTCCAAAAACGTATTTTATAGATAAGGAAAGAAATCATAGAATAGTGATGCTGTTAAAATACTGGTTTCCTTATTCAGATACCTGAGCAATGCCACATACAGTACAAGTCCAAGCCAGAAGGAGGAAGCATCAGGGTCACGTGGAACATAGCTTTGTTACTCTCCGCAAGTGATGGTTCTGAAGTACTGGTCATGATATTATAATTATTATTTGAATAACAAAACTATAATAGAACAGAGAGAATAACTCATGAAAAAATATTTATTGCATAACGTTCTATCTCTTTAGGTGGCCATAAATCTTTTGACTTGGCAGCCAATCGACCATCCGGAGCATGCCCAATCAACGATGTGACAAATTTCGGGCCAAAATTGGTCGCATGTAATGATTGGACATGCTGCAAGATGTCGGGCCATCATGGTCAATCGGGTGTGCGGTGGTAATGGCAAGCAATATCTGGATAAGCGACGAATGCCCGCGCTGTTACCCCAGTGTATAAATGTGCCTTCTGTGTGTGCATTTATACATTACCTGTCCTATGTAGCACTCCGCACAGTGCCCCTCCGTGTTTGGAATCCCGCTGCTCCATTAGTATTATACACACCGCCAGATATAGCACGAGGCATGCAGCGGCATGTATAGTACTAATGGCACAGCGGGATTCCAAAATTGAATGGGCACCGCATGGTGGGTGACATACGACACGTAAAGTATATATGCACACACGGGGGGGCACATTTATATACTAGGGAGGCAGAATCAAGGCAGTGGACTCGGAGGAGTTCCAAGAGATTTCATGCTGAAATTGATCGGGAATTGGCTTGCACTGTATGGACAGCCAATGGACAGCCAATCAGATACAGTATCTCTGTAATCAGATTTGATCGGAGAGAGATTTGTCTCTTTGTCAAATATGCCCATTACCGCCAGATGTATGGGCACCTTTTGGATTAAAAAAAATGATGTTTTATCTGATTAGGGTAATGTTCAATCAGATGCTAATTATTCCAGCTTCAACATAAATTAAAAGAGGAACTCCAGTGAAAATAATGTAATTAAAAAGTGCTTCATTTTTACAATAATTATGTATAAATGATTTAGTCAATGTTTGCCCATTGTAAAAGCTTTCCTCTCCCTGATTTACATTCTGACATTTATTACATGGTGACATTTTCACTGCTGGCAGGTGATGTCACTGGAAGGAGATTTTTGCTGTTTGCTTTTTTGGCAGTTGGAAACAGCTGTAAACAGCTATTTACCACAATGCAATGAGCTTCACAGACAGAAAACTGCCAGGACCATGGTCCTCACAGTTTCCAGTGGGAGGGGTTTTACCACAATATCAGCCATACAGATGTTTGAGAAAAGGAAAAGATTTCTCATGTAAAAGGGGGTATCAGCTACTGACTGGGATGAAGTTCAATTCTTGGTCATGGTTTCTCTTTAATGCAACGTGTATGCACAGCTTGGGATTGGGCCAATCAGAATTGGCAAGAAGTACATTTGATTGGCTCTTTTCCAAGCTGCATAGCATTTGCATCAATTTTGCATGTGAACTATAATTATAGGCTATCATTGAGCATTTCTACCAAGTTATTTGAAAACCCTTCCTAATGTTAGACGCTTTCTGACAACCATTGCTTATTAACGGTAAATGTTCAGTAGATCCGGTGTCAAACGTCATTTTGCAGACCTGTGTTCCAAATGCCTGATGACAAGAACAAATATACCAATTATAATTTGATTGTGATTAATTTGTACAGATGGAAAAAATGTTTTACATTTGGCATGAATGCATTTTAGAAATGTCATTAATATCCCAGCTACAAATGATTATCCCACTAAGAGCATGACATCAATTAAATGCTTTAAGCTAAAATGGCCACGGAATTTATAATTAAAGATGAGCAAAAATAACAAAAAAAAAACTCGTTGGAACTTGGATGTCTTTTTTTTTTTTTATATACAAAGGCTGTCAGTTTCCATAACACCCACTTTTACATACAAAATCTGACAAACTAGATTCTTAAAGCACTTTTGTCACTCTGCAGTTTCTATCAACACTCACAAACAATCCCAGTTTTTGTCCATTTTGTAAATCTGGGGGTACACTAAATTGGCCATTAAAATGCTAGTGACACAATGTGAGGTGGACTAGAAAGCAAAGGTTGGATTTGGAGACATTGGGAAGTTTGGACACAGTAGGAGGGAAGTTGAAAGCAGTTCACTCTATGGACACTGATAAGCTGGAGCTCTGTGTTGAATATTAGAAATTGATGCAGTATGGTGGGCACTTTAAAATTGTCACACCGTAGGGCACAAGAACTTGAACACTGGAGTCACATAAATTATTTCAGGAGTTTTCTCACCTTGCTTATTTAACTCACAATTTGTCGGTCTTAAAGTGATCCTTAAGTCAGAAAAAAAATAACTTTCATTCACCTGGGGCTTCCAATAGCCCCCTGCAGCTGTCCGGTGCCCTCACCGTGTCCCTCCGATCCTCGTGTCCCCGCCGGCAGCCACTTCCGGTTTCGCCGTCAGGAGCCGACAGGCTGGGAACGCGAGTTCCCAGCCACAATTGCGCCCTCTATGCTGCTATAGCATATAGCATGAAGCATATAGCAGCATAGAGGGTGCAATTGTGGCTGGGAACGCGAATAATCACTCGCGTTCCCAGCCTGTCGGCTCCTGGCAGCGAAACCAGAAGTGGCTGCCGGCGGGGACACGAGGATCGGAGGGACACAGCGAGGGCACCGGACAGCTGCAGGGGGCTATTGGAAGCCCCAGGTGAGTAAAAGTCATTTTTTTTCTGACTTAAGGATCACTTTCAGTCTTGATTCTCCTCTCTTTAACTGACTTAGGGTGTGTGCACACCAAACTATTGATGTCGCTCATCGGTAATCAGAACCTGATCCCCTTGGGCGACATCGTTGGGCTCAGCTGTACAGACATGTGCAGACACATGTCAGCTGTGTAGCTGGTGACAGGCTGCATTGCTATGCAGTGGGAAGCGGAGGGACGATGAAGCGTCACATTCGAGCTTCCCCGCCCGAATGTGACGCTCCATTGTACCTCTGCGGAGTGAACCATGAGGATGGCCGTAGCTGTGGATGAGGCAATCTGGTGGGCGAATCATCTGTGCGTCACACGGACGCCTCCGTACACACACCTGATTATTGTATGTTTATTTCACAATTTATCTCTCAAATTATCTCATGTATGAGTTCTCCTTGAGTTGAGGAGAAAAATTAGTTAGCTGAGAAGATTTAAGAGAGAAGCTCGTTGAACCAACAGCTGTTTTTGTAGCATGAGTCCCCAACCATTCCTGGCCTCATACCATCACCCCTTCAACAACCACACTGTTGTGTGTCCTCCCTTCTCCACAACCCCCTGCTTGATATTAACTGGTCTCAACCCCTTGACAGTGGGGCATATATGGAATCTTAGAGTAAACTTACCTGGAGGATATTGATATCTAGTAGAAAGTAAAGACCACACATGCAACACAGAGATACAGAATCCAGCTTGCTGAACAGAAAGAAAAAGCAGTAGCTATTCATTAGAAAAGGGAGAAGCAAATGAGCAGTGTGCAATATAAAATGGTTTCCTGATTTACTCCTAGATAGCCACCAGTCTGTCCTGGCACAGTACTCATAAATAATGAAAAAAAAATATGTTGCAATCACTATTTAATGCATCACTCATGTATAAGCATAAAAAAAGGAAAAAAAAGTTTAGGGCTCCACCTTATGGCGGAACTGTCATCTATAAAATATGAATAAATTATATTTCATCTTCACATCATATTTTTTATTAATGAAAATTATGTAGACATACAAAAACAATAAGAAAATAAAAACAAACACACACACACAAGCAATGCCCTTTAAAATGATGATTCTGAACAGCAGTACAGTTTGGTGCTATGGCACACTGCTGCTATGTGTAAAGAAATATCTTGTTAGAGGGATTTATTTGCACAGCAGAAATGATAGAGTGTATAATTTGCTTGCTGTGTGTTGTTTGCTCCTCAGCTTATTAAGCCTGTAAACACATAGTCCCATGGTGTATCGTAGTAATGTTGCTAGGAGACCTGCTGTACCATTCAGATGGTCTGCATTTTCACAGCTTGTCAGAAATACATACAGATCTCACAAGCTGCTGTAAACTCAAGCTTCTCAAATGTATTCCCAGGACTGACAGTAGTACTAAGCCAGTATGAGCTTTAGAAATCCAGAGCTCACAATACAGCCACAGGGCTAGAATACTGTGACAGAGCAGGAAGATCTCTATGATGACATACTGTATGGTAGTAGAGGTGGGGCTGAAATAGTGATGTTGGGGGGTGTATTATAGATTTGCCATTTCTTATTAAGGCCATATTTTTTATTAGGCCAGGTATACTTTAAGGTTTTCAAACCACTGTCCTCAAAACAGAATACTATAGTAAAGTTTTCAGCATGTCCTAATGTGCAGTAAGGGACAGTGCTGGATTTCCAACCAGGCAACCAAATAAATTGATTGGGGCCACAGGAGATCAAGGGGGCCCACAGGGATGTATTGCCTCTGTTCTAACTCATTCAGTCTGTAAAAATCAACATATCTGCAACAAAGCTCTACTACAGAGATAAGACATTATACACACAGGCGCACACAGTGTTCCCCCCCCCCAGCTCAGAGTTTGCTGGTGGGCCGGAATGTTGGGTGGCATGGAATGTTGGGTGGCATGTAAGTATAGGCTGCTGTTTTTTTTTTGTTTTGTTTGTTTTTTAGTATTGAGGAGAATTGTGTAGTACAGCTGAATGCTTAGTATATATTCCTCATTACCACTGACAGCCACCTAAAATCCATGGTGTACATTTTTTGGAAACCAGGGGAAACCAGATTATTATTATTATTTTTTTTTTTTTTTTTTTGTGTTATTGTTAAAATGTCTTTGTCAACTCACTTTTACATATGTTCACTTAATTGCACTTCACACACTCGTTAGTGAATATCTCTCTATGTATATCTAGACTAAAACTAAAAAATGGAAAGAAGACTACATTCCAGCAGCAATCTACTAAGGAGTAAAAGCAAAACATCTTATTACTAGCTGACAACTCCATCTCTCTTTCACCTAATTTTCATGCATGATTCCTACTCTTCTTCTTCTCCTCAGGGATAAGCACAGGAAATGAGGTTGTTATACAAATTATATAATGAATGGAAAAAGCCAGCTTTGTGGATTGAGAGATGTCATTCTGTGTCTACAGGTGGCCCAGCTCCCGTTCTCTATTGGGGATGGAAAATGGCATCATATTTGCATCACATGGACAACCAGAGATGGAATGTGGGAAGCATATCTGGATGGAGTCAAGCTTGGCTCAGGGGAAAACTTAGCCCCTTGGCATCCAATTAAGCCAAATGGAATCCTTATTTTGGGACAAGAGCAGGTGAGTACAGCACATAATTGCTGGTTGCATAATAAGTGCCCTTGTGGATCATACTTAAAGTGTAACTCCACCATGCGAAAAATAAGGCAAAGACAGCTAATCTTTTTCTTTTGCTCTATCTGACTTTGTTGCTAGCACAGTAATACTGATAGGATATGAAATGTGGGTGTGTCTGCATGTGAAAAGATATGGTATTCTGATATTCATTTTGGTGTGAATAGGTCCATCCACATGAATTAAACACATTCTTTTTAGCCAGTCCTTTAGTTTTATTACATAAACCACATAAGCCTCAATTCACTAAGCTTAAAGGGACTCCGAGCAGTGCAGAAACTATGGAAAGATGCATATCATTTTAAAGCTCTCTTTCTCCTCTTTCCAATGATATATAAACTGCCGACCTACACCTTTTAGTTTTCGCTATTTTCGCGATTGAAATTGCTGCAGCCGCATTTTCGATTGCGAAAATAGAGAAAACTAAAAGGCGTAGGGCGACGATTTTGAGGTCGCCAGAAAGAGGAGAAAGAGAGCCGACACAGGGAAACACTTTCCCCATTGTCAGCAGCTCCATTCAGCAGAAAAAGTCGCCCTGTGTAATACAATGTAACTATGGAAAGATGGATATCATTTTAAAGCTCTCTTTCTCCTCTTTCTGGCGACACCTAAATCGTCGCCCTACGCCTTTTAGTTTTCTCGATTTTCGCGATTGAAATCGCGGCTGCGGCAATTTCAATCGCAAAAATAGCAAAAACTAAAAGGCGTAGGGTGGCGGTTTATATATCATTGGAAAGGGAATAAAGAGAGCTTTAAAATGATATGCATCTTTCCATAGTTTCTGCACTGCTCGGAGTCCCTTTAACTCCTGTCTTTAATAACGCTTCTGAGCTGTTTTACAGTTATCACCATGGTGATACAATTGTGATAACTGTAAAACAGCTCAGAAGAGTTATTAAAGACAGGAGTTAAGCTTAGTGAATTGAGGCCATAGTCTGATCAAAAAAATTAAAGGAATGCTTTGAAAACACACAAGACAAATGCATGAGGCCAGGCATTTCTCATGCACCAGGAAAATCCCAGGACCCACTACACCAACATAGGGTCGGGCAAAGGGTCCAAGGATTTAATCCTGATACCTAATGGAAGTCAAGGTGCCATCCATGGTTCCATTGATATATTTTCCCAGACTATTACTGACCCACCACCAAACCAGCTGTGCTGATTAGGCATGATCATCGCAGAGCTGAACGGCGGTGCTCTGTGGAGCTCATGCCTAGTACTAAATAATGGTACAGGCTGCAAAACATTCTACACACCATCTCCAGACCTTTCATGTCTGTCGTATGTGCTCCATAGTGCTGGGCAGTGAGCACAGGGCTCACTAGAGGACATTGGGTCCTCGGGCCATATTCATGAAATCTGTTTTTGATTATTTGCTCAGAGACATTCACACCTGTGGCCTGTTGGAAGTAATTTTTGTAGGGTTTTTGGCAGTGGTCATTCTGTTCATCTTTGCCCAAAGCAGTGGATAGGGGTCCTGATGATAGGTTGTGGACCTTCTACAGCCCTGTCCAGCTGTCTCCTGGGATCTCCTCCATGCCCCTGAGACTGCGCTGGGAGAGACAGCAAACCTTCTGGAAATGGCGCATATTGATGTGCTATCCTGGAGGAGTTTGAATACCTGTGCAGTCTCTGTAGAGCTTAGGCATTGCCTCATAGTACCAGTAGTGACACATCATTGACCATAGCCAAATGCAAAACTGGTGAAAACAGTGAAAATAGACAATGAGAAAAAAAACGTCAACAACCCAGACCTGTTAACCATTCCTGATTTTGTGTTCATCTTATAGTGGCCCCTCTAGTGCACCAGTTGTTCATTTTTATTAACACCAAAGCAGCTAAAACTGTTTAACAGTCCCCTCTGCTACTTAACTGACCAAATGAATATCACACAAGTTCTGTTGACTTGATGCCATAATCTGATTAAAAATCTATTTATTATAACAGGTAATCAACACCAAAGTCTTTATCTTTTTCAATTAAGAGCATGTGCATACTCGAGCAAGAGAAACTTCAGTGTGATGCTTGGAATACACCATGAGATTTTTGGGCAGATAGATGGTTTGATAGATAATCTCCAACAGGTCCGATCTGATTTTCGAGTGAGTGAGTGAGTGAGTGAGTGAAAAACGATCGTAAAAACGATCAGAAAGTTGATCGGACAGTAAATCTGCTGAAAAATCTCATTATGTATTCCCAGCATGAGGCCCATTTAAAATCTTCATTGTGTGGAAAAAGGGGTAGTCAGAGTATTCGTTGGCCAGAAATGGATTAAGGGCCCGTTCTCAATTGTGCAATTAGGGGGGCGATTCCCGCAAATCACCAAAGCGCTGGCTCTTTTAAAATCTGCTAGCGCAATACAACCTTAATGGCAGTGATCTCACTGCCGCGATTGCTGCCGATCGCGGGTGTTTCGTGATTAGCGGCAATCGCAAAATGTTGCTTGCAGCATTTTCTGCGATTCTGGAGCGATCGTTATACAGTGCTTTAAAAGCAATGACCACGATCGCTCAGGAATTGCGATAGTGTACAGTGATTTTATGGTGCTAGTAGCGGTAAAATCACCTGCGCAAAACGCTAGCGCTAAGCGCTAGTGTTTTGCGATTCCTAGTGTAAATGAGCCCTTAGGTGTAACAGTACCCTAGGTAAGATAGCAGGTCTTGCCCACTCCTGATGGTCTCCATTTTTATTTTTAAGGAGATGTGGTGTGGGCTAACATCAACCATGCCCCTAGACTCTTTCCAGGCCCTGGGCAACTGCCTAGGTTTGCCTTGTTGATGATCCAGCTCTTGCCTGATCATTTTGCTGTCCATCTAGGCAGCCACACTATTATTTTTGCCAGGGCCAGAGTGGCTGAAATGCTGCCCCAAAAGATTACCCTATTTCTCATCCCAGAAAGCGGGGAGGTGTGTTTGTGTAGGGATTTTTAGAATGGTTTCACAGGGCACCCCATTTACATTATACAAAAATAGAACCTGCAGCATATATTTTTTTAGGGTAACATAAAAACCCTGACTATGGAGATATACTGTAGTGTACATTTTAATATCTACCCTCTTTCCGATCCAATGGGCCCAAACCTTTCAGCCCACAGACATCTTATTATGTACAGGGTCAAAAGACTATTGTGGTAGGTTAGAAAACATTCCTGCCCTGAGTAGTATTTTATTTTACTGGTGTTTTCATTTATTTTTTAATTTCCGTTACGTCCTTAAAATTGCCATCGGAAAATGCATTTAATAAATGCCCTATTTAAATATTTATTCAAAGCCTTCAGAACACTCTGTTTATATAGTGATTTGATAAGAACAGAGTCCTTAAAAGCACTTCTCTTTCTTTGAGCTCACGATAACATTATTTGATGAAGTTTAAAGCAATCCAATACACATTCCCTTAACACTGTGTCAAACAAATCATCCACCAGTTTAAACATTAATAATGTAACAGACTTACTGAAATACTTTCTTGCCTCCTTGAAAACTTGAAATGCCTGTGCTGGTTACATGTCCAATGTCTCGGTATCAACACAGTAAGTGAGGTTGATCTCTCCAACAAGGACACAGACAGCAGGAAATTCACGACAGATGTTTAAACATCTTTACTGTACGATGCATGTTTTTGAAATAATTTGAGAGTGGTTTGCTTGGAAAAGTGCACCAAAATGGTTAAAAATTAGCCATTAACGAAACAATTTTTTCATCAGATGCAATCTTTCGACATGATTTGAACGGTCGTAACTAATTAGAAGGCAATTATTGATTGTTCATATTAACTGAACGATTTAAGAAGGTTTTACATTCCGATTTGAGCATAAACTCAAACTTTTGGATCGATAATGTTTGCTTTTCCAGTCAACCAAATCATATCACATTGAATAGCGCCACAAACGGCACAATTTTCTATACAATTCTATCATAAAAGATTGTCAAAAGATAAAATCCGAAGGAAAATTATACCGTTCATGGGCACATTTAGTTTCAAAGTATTTTATTGAATAAAAATTTCAGGTAAAACTTACAGCTTTTTTGAATTGTCCCTTAGCAAAGGGTATTCTTTCATATAATCAGTACAACAATTATCAATAGAAATAAACAGTAACCAGAAATGCAGGTATTTACATTGTTCGCTTACAGGGTCGACCGTAAGGATGGGGATAGCACCTAGAATGAGAGGGCGCAGGACCTCAGACCAAGAGAATTCGAGGCTGAGAGCCAAGGCTGCCAGGTTCGAGTGAAGGCCAAAGTTGTATCATTAACTATTGCTAACAGTCTTTCAGAAATAAGGATGTTCATTATGATATTGTCTGCCTGATCGAGTGATAAAGAGGGTTTAAGCCATTGGCGGGCAATGTGGAGGCGTGCCGCCTTAGCAACATGTTGGGCTAATCTGTGTTGTGGATATTTCCACCTTTGAGGCTTGTGTCCCAGAAGAAGTTGCAGGAGGTCCGGAGATATATCTATCTCAAGCGCTGTACCTATGGCGGAGGCCAGTCGTGCCCAGAAGTTTTTTGCTATGGGGCAATACCACCATATGTGGGCAAGATCCCCCACCTGACCACATCCTCTAAAGCATAGGGGGGATTTGTCCTTCTGAATGATATGCAATTTTTGTGGAGTAATGTAGGTACGGTGCAGTATTTTAAAATTAGTTTCGATATGTGAGAAGTAGTTACTTCCTTTGGCTAAAGTAAGACAACATTTGGCCCATTGTTTTATAGTGAGAGTTTGGTCCAAGTCTTCCTCCCATGCAATCATTGATTGAGTTTTAACAGCCTCTAAGGGTTGTGAGAACACAGAGTATAGGTAAGATATAAGACCCCCCTCAAGAGGCCTCTGGTCACACCAATGTTCATATGTAGTACGATTTGGGATAGGAATTGTCTTGTGCATTATACCTTTTATAAAGTGATAGATTTGTAGCGCTCTGAAGTATTCCCTGGGGGGGAAGGCTGTGTGAGAACAAAATACGAGCCAATCTGGGAGCTGGTCGTTTACCAGAAAGTTTGCCAATATTTTAAAATTGTGGTTTATCCACCACTGAAAGGGGTGAGGCTCCCATCCAGGTGGGAAATCGGGATTTCCGAATATTGGAAGTTGCTTTGGGACCACCGATTGTAACTTTTTAGTAAATCTCAGTCTTTGCCAGAGGGATAGTGATTGGGCCGTTATGGGCGACATTTTTTTATATTTTGCAGATGAGAGGTGTATGGACCATTGAAGAGCGGCCAGGCCAATTGGGGCTAAAAGATCACTTTCAATGTCAGCCCATAGAGGTCTATTGTGGGAAGCATGTAACTGAGCCAATTGAGCGATTTGAGCTGCTCTGTAGTAGTTGTATAAATCAGGGACACCAAGGCCCCCCCTCTCTCTGTTGAGAAACATAGTGGATTGTTTAATTCTGCTTCTTTTATTGTTCGCGATGAACTTAAAAATGGAGGTTTGTAAGTCTTTAAGGGAAGCCTTGGTTATTTGTATTGGAAGAGTTCTAAATAAGTAGAGAATCCGTGGTAATATATTCATTCGTACGGAGTGGAAGCGGCCCGACCAGGAGATTGATGGGGAGTTCCATTTTGATAGGTCCCCCTTCAGCTCAGACAGGATTGGTTTATAGTTTAGGGCATATAAGTCTGCTGGGTTGGTTGTGATTTTAATACCCAGATATGTAATGTATTTTGATTGGTAGGAAAGTCCTAATTTTGTGGCCAGGGCCTCTGCGCTATTTTTGGGCAAATTATCAAATAAGACCTCTGACTTATTGACATTTAATGTAAGTCCCGATAGTTGGCCAAATTGCTTAACTACGTGGAGAAGATTTGGAATAGAGGTATGCGGGGATGAGAGAGTTAAAAGGAGATCATCTGCGAAGAGGTTGGCTTTGTATTCTGAATTTTTAACTTTAATGCCCTGTATGTCCACTGTAGAGCGGATTTTACATGCAAGGGGTTCTATGATTAGTGCGAATATGGCGGGAGACAGGGGGCACCCCTGCCTGGTGGTTCATGGGCACATTTAAGGAGATTGGGGTCTGATTTAGACAGTGAGAAGAACACATGTGCACCATTAGGTAGATGCAGCAATCAATAGGAGTTATTCAAAATGTCCACTTACTGGAGGAGGCGCAGGCAGGTAAACATGTGCCAAGGATGAGTACCAGAATGGCTAATAATCAGTTACTATTTCCCATTAGGAAGACATAGCAGAGGATTGCATATGTAATACTCTATATGCACACCTGCTTAAAGGATACCCGAGGTGACATGTGACGTGATGAGATAGACATGTGTATGTACAGTGCCTAGCACACAAATAGCTATGCTGTGTTCCTTTTTTTTTCTCTGCCTGAAATAGATAAACATCAGGTATCTACGTTTCTGTCCAGGTCGGGACTGGGTTGGACTAGAGCATAACCCTCACTGTGTAACGTTCACTAATAAAGAATTACAATCATATCTGTGCCTGCAGTAGTGTCTGAATCACACCTGAAACAAACATGAAGCTAATTGGGTCAGAGTTGGGTGAGAGCGCCTTATCCACATGCTTTTTTAGGGTCTGTGGCTTATAGAATTAGAGGCTGAGGATCAGCAGGGTAGCCAGACAATTTGTGTAGTTTTAAAGGGAATAAATGTCATCCTTCATATTCATCTTGCTTCAGGTTCCCTTTATGCATGTAACATGTAATAAGCACAAAAACTATTATCACAGAGGACTGTGTTCTCTGCATCTTGAAAGCAAACTTGCTCTGAGTCTGTCTGCATCAGTAAGCTGAACCAATAGCCAAAAGACACTAATTATATAATTTTTTTCTCCCCAAAAGGACACTGTTGGAGGAAGGTTTGATGCAACACAAGCTTTTGTTGGTGAACTGAGCCAGTTCAATATCTGGGACCGAGTCCTGAAAACTGAAGACATAGCCAACATTGCCAACTGCTCGACTAACATGCCCGGCAACATCATCCCATGGGCCGACAACAACGTCGACGTGTTCGGAGGGGCAACAAAACTACCCCTGGAGCCATGTGAAGAGCGTTTGCTAGATTTATAGCCAGGATGCCATATCCTTAAGTGCCCTATTTTATGGAGACAATCTCTAATGAGGTTACCTGTCCTACAATGCACTTATTTGCTCAGATGATTTTCTAAAACCCACAAAAACAATTAGGTGCAGCTGCTGAGTGGATTTCATTTCTAAAATAAAAAAGCCACATGAGGTTCTGCTATCAGTGCATACATCCAGTGGGTAACTGGAGCTTCCCAATGTCAAGATCAAATTATTGGAAGTCTTCAATAGCCATTCAAAACTGCATGAAAAATATACTGTGTATTTTCCCTTTACCTGTTACTAAGCTAAGTTTCCAACAGCAGCTTTAGTTCCAATATTCTCAACAACTGGTTAAAGTAAAAAAACAAACCTAAACGTAGGTTGCCCGTAAAAGCTTGCCCAGCCTCAGTAAGGTACAACCCTGCAGTTGAACAGTATTAATTTACTACACTGAAGTTGATCCCATAAAGTTCAGTAGGTGTTTATTTTTTTCTTGTTTGCACAATACATCTTGACTATAGATATTCTCTAATACCTCTTTAGGCAGAGATGTACCAAGGGGCAGTAGGAGCACCATACAAAAACAGGGGAAGGTAGTGGAGGGTTGACAAAAGCCTTTCCACATCAGAGTCTCCAGGTAATGCAGAGGCAAAATATGACTTTGTTGATAGGTGTTCCTCTGAATTTAGAAGTACAGATGTCCAACCACTTACTATTAACTAAGGATCAACCTCTGCTAGCTGGTGACACCAACTCCGCAATCAAGCAAGAGAGGCACTCTACTGTTTTAAACAACTATCTATCCCAGCAGTAGATACTATATAGACACAGAACATTTATATCACACTTTTCTAGTGGCAGATTCAAATCACCAGAGCTTCAGCCACTAGGGTGTGCTCTATAGACAGTAGCAGTGTTAGGGAGTCTTGCCCAAGGTCTCCTCCATGAATAGGCGCTGGCTTACTGAACAGCAAGAGCTGAGATTCAAATCCTGGTCTCCTGTGTCCGATTAGACTAACCACTATCCAGCTACTGGTCCGTCCAAGTGTGCAGAATGTGTTTCAGGAAGTTCAGGAAGTGACTTCTCTCCTATGTTTGCAGTTTCCAACATTCTACTAGTCAATGGTGAACAATTTCTGCACTTAAAGTATGAATTGGGCAGCCAATAGGGCAGTGTTTTGTTGTACTAAACACTTGCGAGCACCAGTTAAGAAAGCACTAGTTTGTAGTTCCACCTCCTGGATCTTTTGCTTGGCCAGGCACTTGGTGGTTAGCTGGAGTGTGTCTTGCGGGTTCAAAAATTCCTCAATATGCCTTTCTTCATAAGTAAAATGGCCTTTCACAATCTGCTCTTTAATGCACTGGTGTGCTGCTGTTTTCTGTTCCCCTGGATATATTCACTGTAGCACGGATTTACCTTTTAGGACCATTAGTATTAAGTGGTGCAAAATATTTTCTTTAAATATATTAAAAATTATATATATTTATTTATTTATCTATTTATTAATCTTTATTAGCTCCAGAAAATGTAAATTACCTATTTGCAAATGGATGGTAAACATAATTTATATACATTTCTAGAAAATCTAGGTCTTCTAGTGCTGCTATTAAATAAAATATAGAAAATCAATGCACACATGTAATAAGATTTGCTAATTATTAGAACATGGCTTTTCCCCTCAAAGGGTTTCTCCATTGGGCAGAGGATTTCTTTTATGGCTGATTCATAAAATGCAGGTTGTCCCTTGAAAGCCTCCTTCCTGGTGCAGCAATCTAAACTCCTCTGCATCATGCGACCTTCTTTGTAGGTGGTTTCAGTTTCTCCTTAGTAGGTATAGACAATCAGATAACAATGGAATGAATGAGTGACTTTCATAAAATCTAAACAGATTCAAAGGGTGAAATTTAACTGTTTCAAGAGTCAATTTAGCCAGATAAGAATCAGCTTATCATTGGATGGCCGTTCATGTTGTTGAGTATTACATCAAATATACTGTTTAAAATGTAAAAGACTAGTCAAATCTAATAACTTGTTAATAATAACGAAAAAAAAAAATATAGATGACCAGTAATTGATTATATAATATATATTTAATTGATTGATTGATTGATTATAGTGAGTGTAATTACTTTCAAAGTGCAAATCTGCATTAGCTCATAGCCTGCTAGAGTAGTGCCTCCCAGACTGTTGGACATATAACACTGACAGCACACGTCCTCATTGCTGGCAATGTGCTGCAGAGCCAAGCATTCATGTTTAGAGCAGTTTTGTGGGAGAATGTGGTCAGTCTAGTGTCAACTGGCACCTGGAAGTAGATGGAAGAGGATGATGTAACCAGCAGACCAGTCACATAATCATAGGTTTTAAAGATGACATTGGACCTGATCCATTTCACCTTTTCTCCCAAGTTTTCTACAAGGTGATGTTTTCACATTATAAATAAAATGCATTTTAAAAAAATGTTGTCAAATAATTTTGATAATACTTTTTTCAACAACGTGTTGGTAACAATAGTTATTTTAAACAGAAGATGATAAATGATCTCCTAGGAGAAAACTTAAGAGAAAAATGAATTGGATCGGGCCCATTGTAATTATTGAGGTATGACTCTTTCAAAGAAAGAGATTTTTTGGGGTGGATATAAAAGGGACTCATATAAGATAAACTCAGGTAGGCAGGAAGGCTTGTTACTGGTGAAAACTGTGTAGGTCCCATCAGTGTGACTCTTGCAGGAGTGCTGTGTAGTTATAAATGCTAAGGTAGGCAGTGTTAAATAGCAAACCAAGGGCAAGGGTGCTTAATGGGCATCCTTATTTATCAGCCTGTAGTAGGTTAATACAGGATTTGGCTGTGTGGCACTTGCCTCCCATCCATCACAAGCATGTCCCCACCTCAGAGGACTGAGTATGACATAGGTGTTGGTGACAACAAAGGGCGGAAGGGAGAGGGACAGTACCTAAACTTCCAATCATTTGGAAATGCTGGATAGTGATGGCGAAACTGTCCAGTTTAGCTTTTGCTAAATATTTTATGAGCATATCTTACATTGATCGACAAGCTTTTGATTGTCATCAAATTGAAATGCATTGTTGTTAATAAAAAGGGTAAACTACTTTTTAAGGAGCACCAAACACTTTTTATTACTGCCTGCCTGCTTGGATACTGCCCATACCAATTTCCAGGTAAAGGCATCTTAAGAGCGGCTAATAGTTTATTGGACAGACGTGGGGTTGTCATTGTTTCTGTAATGTCCCTGAAACCCAATACGGATACAGTATGCTACTGCTCCCTTCTCTGACCTGCCATAAACTCTGGGCAGTCAGCATCTTTGCTTATATCAGGACTGGCCAGTCAGAGGTTTGTTTACTTCTGAAGGACCATGTCCAGGTTACGAATAGACTCTAATTAGAAAATTAGTGCAGGCTGTAGATAGGACAGCTGGTGTTTTATATATACGAGGAACAAGCTGTTCATGGCCTCTGTCCTTGAAATTACACTTTTCAATACAAAACTGATTTAGACATTTTTGAGAGCCTATCTCTAGTGGTAGCAGTGGAGTATTGTACTTTGTTAACTATCAGTAATAGCAAGAAGTTTTGAATCAGGATGATACTATTTATTAGCTAACTTTAAAGAACCAGATGTAAGCTTTCGGCTATTCAGCCTTCATCAGACTTAAATCCTCTATGCATACTTGTCAGCATCCAGGATTCAAGTCTGATGAAGGCTGCATAGCCGAAAGCTTAGCCTAATTCTTTTAAGTTAGCCAATAAATTGTATACCCCTGATTTAAAACTTCTTGCTCTATCTAGTGGTGGGATACTAGGGTACTGTTGTGGCAAGCTGGAGCTCCATTTTGGAAAATGGTTGAACTATAGCAGGCTTGTAAGAAGGATTGAGTATTAAACATCCTCCCCTCTAACGTATGATGACTACTTTAACAATATGCATTGTACTCTTGCACTGCATATGTTGTGACAGTGCTACACAACTGACCGAAGTCTGGGAATTAATGGTGTAGGCCATGTAACAAGCATTGTAACAAGCATTATCCTGGCCAAATCTAATTGCTGTTTATTTGCTATGGCTACTGGTAATGCTCTTTTGCACTTTGCTGTACCCTGATCCTTATGCAAATGAAAATGATACAGCCATGAACAAAATTCTATCTAAGAAGCTGCAGCTCTACTTGTCCCCGGTCTAGACTCAGCAGCTTTACAATAGTTCTTACTTCAGCCGTAACCTCATTCCAGCAACATTAAATGAAAATTCTGATGAGTTTTTATGAACTGTGCAGCTAAAATCATTTCTATGGTTTTTGTAATACCCATCGCTTGCAGTATTCTGTCATGGAATCATTAAAGCGACAATTGTATTACGCCTTGTGCTATTAGAGCTGTGAATAAGAATGTGTAAATTAATTGCAATTAGAAGCAACAGAATGGATTTAAGGAGCTGTTACTACAGTAGTCAACCAGCAAGAAAAAAAATACTAAAAAAAAATGATTTCAGCAAGTTCCTTAAATCCCATGTATTGTAGCGCTAAACGAAGGCTCTGTATCCTGTATGTGGACAAGATTTGTGTGTTTTTCTTCTATACAAACTCTGCAGGATGTGTGGATGAGAATAACCTTGCATTCTTGTGTATGTATCATAAATGCTATGACAGTGGTGGGGTTATTTTGTTTTGTTTTCAAGAGGCACAATTCTAGCCTAGTGCATTAGGTCACTGACTGGCTATATGAAATATTCCACCTATTAAGGAACTCCTATTAAAAAAAGACCCTGTTCATTTTTTATACTGCTGAAAAACAAATCATAGAAGTGACAAGCCTTTGCACACACAGCTATATGTGTCAACAGCGTACATTTATGATTCAAAATTCTTGCGCTAATAAAATAAATGTGTTGTTCTTTCAATTTCTTTTTCAAAAATGCTAGATCTTCAATAAGGGCTCTGTCCCAGTGGAGGGCGTTTTGTGGGTCATTTTTTTTTTTTTAAAGGCTTCCATTGACTTGCATTATAATCGAGGCAAAATTGCCGCTATCACGTTCTTTTAAAAAATCATGATTGTGGCTATTTTGCCTCAATTTTAATGCAAGTCAAGGGAAGTGTTTTTGAAAAAAAAACTAAAATGACGCACAAAACATTCTCCATTGTGACAGGGCCCTTAGACAGTTGACAGAGCAATTATGGTGTGAAAAAATAATAATAGTAAAATCAATACTAGTAACAAATCATAAATCATTTCTCAGCTGATAAGACTGCAGTTATCTAAATTGAATCCTGATTGGCTGTTCCTGAATATAGCATTTTGTACATCACTACAGTACTTTGCCTCATGGCACCGGATCAGTGCCTCATTGAATGTGTGAGGCTAGATTCACAGTGGGACGTTGCGTTTTGATGCCACGTTAAAGTCGCACCGCAAGCTTACAACGCAACGCGCCCAAAAAGTGGCAGTGCAGCGTTACTGTCGCATACAGCAGATACAATAAAAAATACAGGCAATGAAAAGTATGCTTCCAAGTCATTACTGAGCATGTGCAAACAGTCCAACGCAGCTAGTAACGTGCATAACGCACTGCATGCAGTACTTTTACTTAACGTGCAGCGTTAGACACCAACGCAACGTGTGCACTGTGAACAGGGCATTGATTTTTCATTGCAGTGAGTTATTCTGCGTTAAATGCTGTTTTAACGCGCGACTTTAACGTCCCACTGTCAACTTAGCCTCAGTCATTTGGCTACTATGACAAATGTAAGAATGTTGGCCAAGTGTCCAAATATCCACACCCCCAGTTTTTTTTTATAATAAATAAATAAAAATAGAACTGGAAACTGATTGGTTGTTTTAGATTAAATTGAATACTCTAAAGGAAGTGTGCATTTGCTGATGTTGCTAATGCTAATAATCCACACGTATATGCAAATTAAATGCAGAATTCCCTGTCTATTTCTACAGTTTGCATTGAATGCATGAAGGACAGAATTATTAGCATTTCACACTGTACTGGCCATCTCTTCCAATAACTAATTAGAGGTCATAAACGCCTGCATAGTTGTGCAAACAATGTTAAAAGCAGGGCAGAGGTTTTTAAACCCTAAAATGTAAATAAGAATATGGAATTTTAGAAAAATTATTTTTAGGGTTACATCTATAGATACTACTGTTAAGCTCATTCACGTATTCCTCATTGTACACTGTGAGTGGCCATGATGTGAAAACAGCTGTCTTAAATACATATAATTTTTAATTAGAGAAAAATATTGATTTGTAGCTAAAATTGTGCCTCCTCGCCTTCACATTTCTATAAATTCTTCTGATGATTCTCTTTTTTGATTTCTTGATGGTTCATGCATTGATGTTTTTGCTGTAAAGGCCCATAACGAGCCAGTGCCAAAGTCAATAATGCTTTTCTGCATATAAATATGTACATTATATTGTTTCTTTTAAGAATAATGTGTTTAACCATTTCTGGGCCACTTAGTAGCAGGCTAAAATGTCAATATGCAGGATCAGGTCTGGGTATCTTGAATGACCTAGTCTATCAGGCACTGCCAGGTGGTGTAATTTGTAGTTCTCCACCAGGTACAGCACTATAGGCTACCCTTGTCCATAACTGTGTCATGATGGACGATGTGGTGCAAGTAATACAGATAAGCTTCAAAAATGAACAACATATCCTATGTGAATGCAACATCTGGTTTTGGCTATTACATGTATCCTAAGGGCTTGCGCAGATGAATAGTTCATCTTCATGTGATCCATGGTTCATCCACAGATGCAGCTGTATGTGATCCATAGTAGATCCACAGCTGCAGCTGCATGTGATCCATGGTAGATCCACAGCTGCAGCTGCATGTGATCCATGGTAGATCCACAGATGCATCGTATTCCAGTTTTCTAAGCATTGCATCTCCTACTCTGCTTGGCTTAGAAGACCATAAATGCTGTACAACAGTAGTATGAACACAGAGCATGTACACGTCATATTTGCTGTGTCTTTGTACCACAGTTCACGTACACTGGCCCCTAGGAACCCAGACAACTTTTGGGCCCATCATCCGCTCTCTTATATGCCATTGTTATTCTTTTCCCACCTCGTTTCTGTAATATTAAGGAGGTAGGGATCTTTCAGATTGTTGATATGTAAATATTTCCATGATTTGGGATTCCACTATTTACACGTGAAGCACTAGCTGCATGTAAATATGCAGGCTATGTGTTTGCCATTTGTGTGGCATGGGTCTCCTGAGAAATGGAGCCTTGTCTACTCTGATAGCCATGTCCTCTTTGCTGGTACAACAGGCTTGTCTCTTTGCACCATGCCATTAATTAAGCCATCTGATTTCTATGATGAGATGTTACAAAAATGTACTTCTATTTTTCTCTTTACTTAATGGATAGCTCAGGCTGAGGGTCTCTGTTATACGGGTTAAAGGTGGGGAAGGCAACCATTGGCTGTCAATATGTTCCATATAATATTTGTCACTTCCTTGCCCTAAAGTCGCTTACACCTTAACCAGTCCATCTGAGCTCCCATTGAACTATGGGAGTTCCTAGCTACCATTGTTGGACTACCAAAAGCTGCCTTCTCCTCTCTTACTGTGTGTAGATTGCAGGCCCATATAATATGAATAGTATTATATGGAATGCAGAAATATGTCAGGTGATATAAGTGCATTGAGACATGATTTGACACATATCGGCTAGACTGAGCAATTCTGATGCTTTTCCAGTCAATAAGATATATAACAGATATAAATAGTATTTGTCCAAAAGTGGCCTGAACTAAGATTTTCGGAGTCCCCAAGAAGAACCATTTAGATTTACCTGGAGGTTTCGCGATTGCTCTGTCTACATTTTATTGCCTGATTGGTGTCAAATCACAAATCAATTCTCTCATTGCTGGTAGCAGGAATAATGGAAAGATTTCTACTGTTCTAATCTGTAATACTTGTTTTATTTTTAATATAAATGTAATGTACAATGACCTACAACAAATGTAAACTACGTTTGTAGATTTAGGTCAGATTTTATAACTGGAATGAAAACCCTCTTCGGATGTTTTAATTAAAAATGCAGTATCTGAGCTTTGTCTCTTATTAATTGTGCGCTGCTGAAAATGCTGAAGTGTTTGCTGTTTTTCATGATGCCTTAGTATATAAAACAACACTGGAAAGTGATTATTAATAGAAGTCATCTCTGGATTTTATTACTTTTTTAAGCTCTCCACGTGTCTTTATACTGTTATATATTCTCATGGTTGACCTGCATACACATCGCATTAAATATTTATTCTCATGCATATGTAAACCTCCAGTCATCCTGGTTCTTGGGGATATTTGCTAGATCTGTCAGCTTAGACATCAGCTGGAGAGATTTTCACTAAGTTCTGATGAGTCCCAGGGATTTTGCTACAGCTTGTACAGTTTGTACAGCAGGATTTACCAGATACATTTCTGTTGGCTCACATGTTTTATAGTTGAGGCTCACAATTTACATACTTTTAAAATAACATGATATGTAAGACCAGTCATAGGCAGTCATAATGGGACTGATTCACAAAACTTTGTTAGTGACTTATCTCGCCTTATCTATTTTCTCCCTTATCTAAATCCTTTGAGGCAGGTAGAGCACTTGTTTGGATCTTGTGCGTTTCCCAGAAGTGCGAGAAACACTCATGAGATCACACTTAAAGGAGTTATCAGGCAAAAAAAAAAATGAGTTTCACTTACCTGGGACTTTTACCAGCCCCATGCAGCCATCCTGTGCTGTCGTAGTCACTCACTGCTGCTCCAGTCCCCCTCCGTCAGCTAGTTTAGTTTTTGTCGACCTCGGGGTCAGCGGGCCGCATTGCGTACATTTTTACGCATTCCCGCTGGTGCAGGAACAGTAACACATACGTTTTTACGAGTTAGTGGTTCATTGCATTAAAATTTACACGTTGAACCACTAAGGCGTAAAAAAAAATGTGTTAAAGTGAACCTCCGCACTAAAAATCTACTCAGCAGCACTGAAAAGGCTTGGTGTTTCTTTAACAGTATCACAGCATCAGAACTTTGTTTCTCTTATACAAGCCTCATTTTTAGCTGCACAGAAGAAAACTGCCCGGGCTTTTTTCCCCTGATGCTGTGCAATGCATGATGAGATTTCTGATTTTGTTGTTCTCGTTCTGCTGTTTTGGTGCAATTTTTTTTTTACATTTTAAATTTGACATTTGAAGCCTAGTGTGAGCAGCTGGGAGGGGTAGTCAGGTCACAGGACAGTTGGAACTGTGTCTTATGCTCCCTGTCACCTCCTTTAAACCAAAAAGATGGCTGCCCCCATGACAAAGATGGCAGCCCCTATGAATCACAAACATTTGCCTGTTCTTTTAAAACAGTGTGGGTAAGAGATTATATTACCTATCTATTTTAATTAACATAACTAATGTAACTTGATGACGGTATGTTTGTTTAGGCTGAAGTTCCCCTTTAATGTTCCAGCAACCAGCGGGAATGCGTAAAAATGTACGCAATGCGGCCCGCCGACCCCAAGGTCGGCAAAAACTAAACTAGCTGACGGAGGGGGACTGGAGCAGCAGTGAGTGACTACGACAGCACAGGATGGCTGCATGGGGCGGTAGAAGCCCCAGGTAAGTGAAACTCATTTTTTTTTTGCCTGATAACTCCTTTAATGAACGTCTATGGGCCGAGCCGCATTGCAAAATGAAGTTATCCCTGTTTTGCACGGTAACATTTTTAAAACCTACAACATGTAGCTTATTTGCGCATACTGAATTCCCATAGAGTGCTTTCCTATGAGGAAAAACACATGCATTTTTTACAAAATAAATATGATTCTTTATTTTTCTCTATTGAATAGGGGAGAATATAAAAAAGAAAAACACACAAAACACACAAAACGCATGAAAACCACAAACACACAACCAAAATGCAAAAAGGCACCAACTATAACTGTGCTAAAAACCCAGCCCTTGAATAACAGACACTAAAATTACATCACGCACTAAGAAGAGTATGTGGCACACTGTTTTGGACCTGATCCAATTCACTTTTCTCCTAAGTTTCACCTAGGAGATATTTTTTCATCTTCTGTTTAAAATAACTTGTCTGCACTTTGCAATCGAAAAAGTGCTAAAAAGTAAGTGAAAAGGTACTATCAAAATAATTGTATTGCTTACTGGTGGCTTAAAAGGTGTTTCATTGATAAGATGAAACTATCACCTAGGAGAAAACTTGGAGAAAAAGTGAATTGGATCGGGCCCTGTTTGTGCAGACTTGACTATTTTAGTGGTTTTACTGTGGTCTTTAAGGATTTTTGGGCCCATAAGCAATTCACTTTTTCACCCACGTTTTCTGCTAGGAGATATTTTTTCATCTTCTATTTAAAATAACTTTCCAGCACTTTTCAATTGAAAAATACTGTAGGTGAAAATGTACTATCAAAATTATTTTGAGGCCCCGTTCACACTTGCGGTTTTGTCAAAACCGCACCGGATGTCCGGACCGCACCGGAGCCGGACCGGACCTGATCCGTACGGTTCCTATCCGGATCCGGTCCGGATCCGGTCCGTTTGCATCCGGTTTCCGTGCGGTGTGAACACGGTTGCGGTCCGGATCCGGTTTCTTAAGGAGATAACATCCTGTAAATACCTGGGGTCTGGGAGGTCAGCAGAAGGGTCTGGGGTCATTTTTGGAGACAGGTGGACGTGTGGAGACCATCCGTGGATACAGAGACTGCAGTTGGGACCATGGATCCAGGAATTTTTTACTCGTAAACCTGGGAATTCTCTCCTTCCTGTTGTTCGCCTCCTCGTTATCAGACATCAGACATGTTGCTGCCAAAACGAGCTCCAGCATGAAATCGCTGCTGCCCCACTCTTTGAACGCTGGGCCCATGTGGTCCCCATCCAAAATGCATAGGAAGTGGGGTAGAACGTCCGGTTTTTGTAGCCAGTGTGTTGTGCGCTCTCCGGCTCTCATTGCTTTGTATTGGCCGGATGGTGCAGTCCGGCTCCGCTCCGGATACGGCTGCCGGAGGAGCCGGACCAAAAAATAGCGCATGTTGGAACGGACGCCGGAGTCCGGATCCGGTACGGATCCGGTCCGGCTCCGGTCCGGCAGAACGGACGCATGTGAACGGACGCATAGGCTTTCATTGCTATTGCCGTGCGTCCGTTCCGTCCGTTCTGCAAGCGGTCCGGCTCCGGCACGGCGATTCCGGACGGCCACCGCTAATGTGAACCGGGCCTGAGTGTTTTCTTGCTTTCTGGTGGCTTAAAATACATTTTATTGACAAGTTTAAAAATATCAAACAAGAGAAAACTCTGGAGATAAATGTAATTGCATGTGGGCCTTGGTGTCAGGAATTGTGACACTAGACTTCATTAGGTAACCATATTTGGGCTTTCCTTTTCTTTTGGTTTGGGGTGTTAGGGCATGGTGGGGGAGTAGTATTTTATTTTGGTATTGCATAGGTTAACATTATATTCTTTTTTATGTTAGAGCAGCGATTATTCTTCGGGCAGCGTTACATTAGAGGAAGAATTGTTAGGAAATAGAGTAGGAATATATTTTTTTTTACGAAAGAGTTGATTTTGGGTAAGTGAGTTACATAAGGAGAGGGAATGAGAACACATGTAGGGAATAGTATTTTACACTGGCAATCACCAGCGCCACTCTTGCTGTGATTCACATTACGGCCTATGGTGGTGTCCAAATTATTTATCAGCGCAGCTCTGTGCTGAATTTAGCTGTTTCGCACCAAAATATCAGCCATACAGACCCCTCTGATGAACTATTTGAGAAAAGGTTAACATTTTTTGTGGGAAAGGGAGTATCGGCTACTGATTGGGATGAAGTTCAGTCCTGGGTTAAAGTTCTTCTTTATAACAAAAGGTAATTAAAACATACTTCACAAATTAAAACTGAAAAGCATAAAATATAACTGTAGTCAAACAGTTTTTTTGGAAGTTTAATTTTTAAGTATTGAATAGAACAGGGATGTATGACAAACTCTGCCAGGTTCTTCTGCTGCCTGTATCCTCAGATTTCCCCTCTCTTCTTGTACTTGTTGACTTGTTACCAGGGCAGGCAGTGATCACAGTATAAGGGCCCTTTCACACTAAACCAGTTTGGTTGTGGTGATGACATCGTAGAGCAACGTAGCTGAAAAGTTGCATTGCGTGGTAGCGTTGCGATACAGCCAAACAGTACAATGAAAGTATGCCTCACTGCCACTGTAAACAACGCATAACCTGGCTAGCCCACAGCATACTGTGTATCACTGCGTGGAAATCCAACGCACCACCATCAATGTGAAGGCACTGTTTTGCAATGCAATGATATTGTCCGTTGTGACGCAAAGGACACAGTGTGAAAGGATCCTAAAAATCACAGATGTTTTTAACCTCTTCACCCTTCATCTCACTTTCTATTCTCAATTGTTCTGTTATCGGAACCAGAAATTAAGAGAAATGTTCTCATATGGACACAGACAGAAAATGTAATCAAAGTTCTAGCACAGGTTTTTAATTGTTTTATGCATATTATGTGAAATATTTTTGCAATGTACATAAACTATTTTGCATTTTTCATATTGACTGGTTGGTTGGGTTTTCAGTGCTGGCTTCCTGTGCTAGTCAGATACTGTTTTTCTATTTGGACTGAACAGTAGTCCATGAGCTGTCCAAACGCCTCCCCTCTAGTAGGTAGCTAGAGAGAAACGGGGAAGGGCATCAGTTATTTTTTGTCTGTGAACACGAGTGACCCGACCCTCCTCATAAAGGGGAGGGGAGGAGGTGGAAGGAGTCAGGCGATGGCTCTGTCTCCCACTCTGCTATATTTTGTGCACAGATCTCTGGCCAAAGAGAGTTTCTCTGTAATATGAAGAGTGTGTGAGTAATGGCATAGGTCCATATTCACTTTTGCGAACAATAAAAAACCTTGGCGGGTCAACTAGGGCTTTCATGGTTATTGTTCACGTAGAGACATATCCAGTGTTTTGAGATCCATTTAAATCTAGGTATCATAGAAAAAAATAAGGTTACTGACTCATCCAGTCAGTCAGAAGCATTTATGAACATGATGCATGCAGCCTGCAAATGTTGCTTGTATAAAACATTCCATTGTGCAAATGCTTTGGACTGAGTGGACTGAGTCATTGACTGTATTGGGATAATGAGTTTAAGGTCATCAGAGTCTACATGAAGATTAAATATTAGTTGTATTTCTGTAGTGCTCATTTTTATTTAAATTTTACCGTTACTGGTGGTACTAACCACTGAACTTCACTCATGATGGGCAAAGATGGCCATTTTGTTTTGCCACAATTTTTGCAAAAAAAATTAATATTTGTGAAAATATATGGGCATAAGAAAAGCATTTTTTGTACCATTGAAGTCTATAGGCATGAGAAAAATATATATTTTTTCACAAATCCTAATCACAAAGTATATACAGTATGCAAAACTTTATGGGAATGCGTGTGAAAATAAATTTTTTCCAAATGCATTGAAGTCAATGGACACCACGAGAAAACCCCTTTTTCCAAAAAGTTCCTACTTCCACAAAAATGTAGATATTGCAAAATTTCCACTATATTTTTTGCAAAAAAATGTATGTAAACATTACTGGTAAATATTGAGCTCATATCTATTTGGCACCACAGAAACGCCATTACTCCAAAAGAACGCAGGAGAGCTTTACTGAAAAATAAGTATTGACTGACATACTAATCCTTGCCCCATTCTATGTAAAACTAATATATACATATATATATATATATACATACACTCACTGTACATACCGTACACTCACTGGTCACTTATTAGTGCTAGCAAGGTGTGCCAGAGTAGGATAAGTTTTGCAGATTTGTTGTTACACACCCATGATGCAAATCTCCCTTTCCACCGCATTCTGAAGGTACACTATTGGATTAAGATCTGGGGACTGTGTAGGCCATTGGCAGTGGCGTAGCTAAGGCGCCTTGGGCCACAGTGCATGTTTTATTGTCCCCCCACCCCTAAGCTGTCTTTACATAGCAATTGATACAGTGCACCCAAAACCTGCCACGGCCCACCACAGTATTAGAGGGGCAAGCAGGGGATGGGGAACAGTTTGTTAATGATTACCAATTTTTAAAGCATCTATAGAAGTGATCATTACCATCACAGGACCAATACTGCCATTGAGGGAGGACCACTTGGAGTCCCTCTGGTCCAAAGGCCCTGGTGCAGTCGCAGCCTCTGCAACCCCTATTGTCCCGCCACTGGCCATTTGAATACAGTGAACTCATTGTTACGTTCAAGAGACTAGTTTTGTGATGATAAGAGCTTTGTGACATGGCGCATTATCTTGCTGGAAGTAACCAACAGAAGATGGATATACTGTGGTCATAATGGCCTGAACATGGTCAGCACTCAGCAATGCTCTCAGGTAGGCAGTGAGATTTCAATGAAACTCAGTTGGTACTAAAGGACCAAAAGGGTGCTAAGAAATGCCCCCCCCACCACACACACACACACCATAATACTACCACCAGCCTGAACCGTTGACACAAGGCAGTATGGATCCATGCTTCATGTTGTTAACTCCAAATTTTGATTCTACCATGTAAATGTTGCAGCTGAAGTTGAGACTCAGCAGACCTGGTTATTGTGTGATCTGCAGTATCACCAATAAATCAGACACTATACCTGATTATATAGTGATCTGCAGAATCACCAATAATGCAAGTATAGCTAACACGGTAATATCAAGTGTACAGTGCTTGGTGCAACAGTAATACTGATTAGTTTTGGCAGAACCTCACCAGAGGAGCTGGTGGGTACTATCAGTAAGAAACCTCACCAGTGACAAGGGCTCACTGATGAGTAGAGTTTTCAGACAGATCGGTTTGGCAACAGACAGGAGGATACAGTACAGAATCGGCAGGCAGAAGGATAGAGGTATTTCAGGCAGAGTCAGCAACAGGATCAGATGGGAAAAAGTACAGAATCTCTTAGCGTAAGAGTCATACACAGATAATCAAGCAATAATAACAGTAGTAATAACAATTCCTAGTCTTGTGTGAAATCCCTGGTTTCCTCCCAGATCAAAGCACACCGGAACTATCTAAGGTCTGAGTGCTCACACGAAGCATTCGCAACAGCAGACCGTTTGCAAGTGATTCTCGGAGGCTTAAGAAGCGGAGGAGACCCCTCAGCCACGGCCACGCCATTCAGCCAATCCGAGCTGCCGAGAGTCTCCTCTGACGTCAGCCGACCGGCAGGTCAGCTGACGAGCCTCCTCCCCGCATAAAGGTCCCGCCTGTGCGCACGCGACAAAGCCACCCTATGAGCCACTGACAATCCCCTCGGCGTGCTAGACGCTAAAAAGACAGGAGAAATGCCCGGTAAGCTTAGTGAATTGAGGCATAATGTCAGAAGGTGGAGAAACACAAAGAAAGTTAATGGTGAATACATTAGGTACCCACTTAGCCCCCTATGCTTCAGGGCCCCATAGCAGCTGCTATGGCTATTGTTACGGCCCTGCATATAGAGAGCCATGGAATGACACTTGGATACTGCTGTTTGACGTGATTTCACCAACTTTTTGGCAGCACAATAGTATAGTACAGTACTTCCCTGCCCTCTAACAGGAAACTGAACATATTTGCAGGTGAGGTAATAAGTGTAATCAGTAAATTAATACCTCTGTGGATTTCCACAAAACACGTACTATAGGTGGTACTTGAGGACTGGGTTGGGAAACCCTGGCGTAGTGGACAGCATTCTCCCAGCAGCACTAAGGTCTTGGTTCAAATCTGGGCCAGGACACTATCTTCATAATTTTGTATGTTCTCTTCATGCTTACATGGGTTTCCTGTGGGTACTCCGGTTTCCTCCCACATCACAAAAACATACAGATAGGTTAATTGATGCATTCCTTCTACCTTCACTCCCCAAAAATTAGCCTTAGACTACAATAGAAACATAAGACATTGGCTAAATATGGTAAGGATTTAAAGATTTCAGTAGTACATAAATATACTTGCAGACCTAAGCCCGTTAACATAACGGGCTCTAGGCCTCCCTCACAACCCCAGCCCATGACCGCCGCAGCATGTAAGCGAGCATGAGCGTGCACGGCCGGCGCACGCCCATGCACCCACGCGCACACGTCCGAGTGCACACCCGCACGTGCATACACCCACCCCTGACAACGCCCTCCTCCTGTCCCAACAGCCACCTGCGTGCCACACAAGCGCACTAGCACAAAAGCAGCACGGACACTGGGACACAGAGACACAGGGGTTTTATATTAAAGGATAATGATGAAAATATTTTCCTGGTTGACTGTAGCTTGGTGAACCACTTGTTTTTTGTGAATAAGGGCTCAAGGAACCAAAAAATGCCTTCAAATAAAGCTAAATAAATAAGCAACACATCTGAGCAATTTTAGTAAGCACTATTTTTTATTGAAAGTGATGGGTCCCCAGTACGAATCCCAGCCAGCACACTATCTAAAAGGAGATTGTATGTTCTCCCCGTGCCTGCATAAGTTTCCTCCAGGTACTCCAGTTTCCTCCCACATTCCAAAAACATACAGATTGGTTTGGCCCTAGACTACAGTACATATGTAATTTTGAGCTCCTCTGAGGGACAGTTAGTGACAGGACTATGTACTCTGTAAAGCGCTGTATAAGATGATGGTGCCATATAAATAGTAAAAAGCAGACACAACTGAAGATTTCCACATTTGTAAAAAAAAAAACTCACTATGTGATTCCATGCCATATCCACAACATGCAGGTACATTTCTAGACAACTGTCATATGAAAATGAAGCAGCAGGCTTCCGAGCATGTTATTGTATCTAGTAATATGAGTGGCTACAGAGGAGGGAAAGATTTCTCACTCACAATAACAGGTATAAAGCATGTTTAGCAGCCTGCTGTTTTATTTATTATGCTCCAGGAAGAAGCTGGATTTTCCTGCGGCTTGTGGGTAAAGACCAACCTCCTACAGGAGTCACTATTATACTTATCCTCTGCAACATGTTACTAGTGTTCTGCTAAAGAATGCAGGATAGTGACAGAAAGTAAGCCCAGGTGCCTTAATAGGCACTTCCAGCTTTTCCAACGCTATATTTTTTGCTTTTAATGAAAATTAGAAAAAGATTGTTTTGCAAGTCTATTGTTAAAGGTAAATACCTCCGCTTTAGTCTGTAATTGTTATATGCAGCCTCATTTATGAAAGTTCCAGGTTGTATGAGCAGCAAAATGAAAAGATGTGAAATACAGTCCCTGTTATTCTTGCAGAGCTCCTCACCATATTCTCACCATGTTGGAGATGATATTGGAAACTTCAGCAACATCTTCTATATACTGGAAATGTAATGGGACAACATAGCTCCCAACTGTCCCTCTTTTGGAGTCCTGTCCCTCAGTCCCTCTGTCCCTCTGTCCTCCTCTTTTGTCCCTCTTCCAGGACGTTGTCCCTCTTTCTATGTAAATATATATACAGTGGTGTGAAAAACTATTTGCCCCCTTCCTGATTTCTTATTCTTTTGCATGTTTGTCACACTTAAATGTTTCTGCTCATCAAACCGTTAACTATTAGTCAAAGATAACATAATTGAACACAAAATGCAGTTTTAAATGATGGTTTTTATAATTTAGTGAGAAAAAAAAACTCAAAACCTACATGGCCCTGTGTTAAAAAGAAATTGCCCCCTGAACCTAATAACTGGTTGGACCACCCTTAGCAGCAATAACTGCAATCAAGCGTTTGCGATAACTTGCAACGAGTCTTTTACAGCGCTCTGGAGGAATTTTGGCCCACTCATCTTTGCAGAATTGTTGTAATTCAGCTTTATTTGAGGGTTTTCTGGCATGAACCGCCTTTTTAAGGTCATGCCACAACATCCCAATAGGATTCAGGTCAGGACTTTGACTAGGCCACTCCAAAGTCTTCATTTTGTTTTTCTTCAGCCATTCAGAGGTGGATTTGCTGGTGTGTTTTGGGTCATTGTCCTGCTGCAGCACCCAAGATCGCTTCAACTTGAGTTGACGAACAGATGGCCGGACATTCTCCTTCAGGATTTTTTGGTAGACAGTAGAATTCATGGTTCCATCTATCACAGCAAGCCTTCCAGGTCCTGAAGCAGCAAAACAACCTCAGACCATCACACTACCACCACCATATTTTACTGTTGGTATGATGTTCTTTTGCTGAAATGCTGTGTTAATTCTACGCCAGATGTAACGGGACACGCACCTTCCAAAAAGTTCAACTTTTGTCTCGTCGGTCCACAAGGTATTTTCCCAAAAGTCTTGGCAATCATTGAGATGTTTTTTAGCAAGATTGAGATGAGCCTTAATGTTCTTTCTGCTTAAAAGTGGTTTGCGCCTTGGATATCTGCCATGCAGGCCGTTTTTGCCCAGTCTCTTTCTTATGGTGGAGTCGTGAACACTGACCTTAATTGAGACAAGTGAAGCCTGCAGTTGTTTAGCTGTTGTCCTGGGGTCTTTTGTGGCCTCTCGGATGAGTTTTCTCTGCGCTCTTGGGGTAATTTTGGTCAGCCAGCCACTCCTGGGAAGGTTCATCACTGTTCCATGTTTTTGCCATTTGTGGATAATGGCTCTCACTGTGGTTCGCTGGAGTCCCAAAGCTTTAGAAATGGCTTTTTTAACCTTTACCAGACTGATAGATCTCAGTTACAGTACTTTTGTTCTCATTTGTTCCTGAATTGGATCTTGGCATGATGTCTAGCTTTTGAGGTGCTTTTGGTCTACTTCTCTGTGTCAGATAGCTCCTATTTAAGTGATTTCTTGATTGAAACAGGTGTGGCAGTAATCAGGCCTGGGGGTGACTACAGAAATTGAACTCAGGTGTGATAAACCACAGTTAAGTTATTTTTTAACAAGGGGGGCAATCACTTTTTCACACTGGGCCATGTAGATTTGGAGTTTTTTTTTCCTCACTAAATAATAAAAACCATCATTTAAAACTGCATTTTGTGTTCAATTATGTTATCTTTGACTAATAGTTAACGGTTTTTGATGAGCAGAAACATTTAAGTGTGACAAACATGCAAAAGAATAAGAAATCAGGAAGGGGGCAAATAGTTTTTCACACCACTGTATTTCTCTACTAAAAAATGTGTTTGATTGACTCTACACTCTATTCCCATCCTTTAAATTGATACAGTGGCTTGCAAAAGTATTCGGCCCCCTTGAAGTTTTCCACATTTTGTCATATTACTGCCGCAAACATGAATCAATTTTATTGGAATTTCACATCAAAGACCAATACAAAGTGGTGTACACGTGAGAAGTGGAACGAAAATCATACATGATTCCAAACAATTTTTACAAATCTATAACTTCAAAGTGGGGTGTGCGTAATTATTCAGCCCCCTTTGGTCTGAGTGCACTCAGTTGCCCATAGACATCGATGAGTGTTAGAGACTAAATAGAGTGCACCTGTGTGTAATCTAATGTCAGTAAAAAAAACAGCTGCTCAGTGACGGCCTCAGAGGTTGTCTAAGAGAATCTTGGGAGCAACAGCACCATGAAGTCCAAAGAACACACCAGACAGATCAGGGATAAAGTTATTGAGAAATTCCAAGCTGGCTTAGGCTACAAAAAGATTTCCAAATCCTTAAACATCCCACGGAGCACTGTTCAAGCGATCATTCAGAAATGGAAGGAGTATGGCACAACTGTAAACCTACCAAGACAAGGCCGTCCACCTAAACTCACAGGCCGAACAAGGAGAGCGCTAATCAGAAATGAAGTCAAGAGGCCCATGGTGACTCTGGACGAGCTGCAGAGATCTACAGCTCAGGTGGGGGAATCTTTCCATAGGACAACTATTAGTCGTGCACTGCACAAAGTTGGCCTTTATGGAAGAGTGGCAAGAAGAAAGCCATTGTTAACAGAAAAGCATAAGAAGTCACGTTTGCAGTTCGCTACAAGCCATGTGGGGGACACAGAAAACATGTGGAAGAAGGTGCTCTGGTCAGATGAGACCAAAATGGAACTTTTTGGCCAAAATGCAAAACGCTATGTGTGGCAGAAAAATAACACTGCACTTCACTCAGAACACACCATCCCGACTGTCAAATATGGTGGTGGCAGCATCATGCTCTGGGGTTGCTTCTCTTCAGCAGGGACAGGGAAGCTGGTCAAAGTTGATAGGAAGACAGATTGAGCCAAATACAGGGCAATCTTGGAAGAAAACTTCTTGGAGTCTGCAAAAGACTTAAGACTGGGGTGGAGGTTCACCTTCCAGCAGGACAACGACCCTAAACATAAAGCCAGGGCAACAATGGAATGGTTTAAAACAAAGCATATCCATGTGTTAGAATGGCCCAGTCAAAGTCCAGATCTAAATCCAATCGAGAATCTGTGGCAAGATCTGAAAACTGCTGTTCACAAACGCTGTCCATCTAATCTGACTGAGCTGGGGCTGTTTTGAAAAGAAGAATGGGCAAGGATTTCAGCCTCTAGATGTGCAAAGCTGGTAGAGACATACCGTAAAAGACTGGCAGCTGTAATTGCAGCAAAAGGTGGTTCTACAAAGTATTGACTCATGGGGTTGAAAATTTACGCACACCCCACTTTGCAGTTATTGATTTGTAAAACATGTTTGGAATAATGTATGATTTTCGTTCCACTTCTCACATGTACACCACTTTGTATTGGTCTTTCATGTGGAATTCCAATAAAATTGATTCATGTTTGTGGCAGTAATGTGACAAAATGTGCCACTGTATATTACTAATTTTAAAATGTTACTAGGAAGGAAAATGAACCAGGATAGAAAGGGCCAGTGTGGTTTGAATTATAAAAACAACACATTATTCTTATGAAATCTTTATGGTATGCGTGACTAGGGGTCTGACGGGAACGTGATTAGGGGTGTGGCAGAGGGTGTAGCTTAAGTGTCCCTCTTTCTCATCCCAAAAAATTGGGAGGTATGGGACAATTGCTGCTGTGTTAAACACACTTCATAACTGCTTGAAAAGTATGTGACTGATGCAGTGTTTTATACCATGAAACGTGTGATTGACATTTGGCAGTGCTGCCAGTTTTGCTTCTGAAAGGTACAAAAGGTACCAATATTTTTGATGGCCCGTGGAATTGCTTGAAAGGCCAGGGACCAATTAGCAGAAAACTTCTCCTCAACTTGTCCCAGCAATGCCCCTTGCACTTCTCTCTCCTATTGTCTCGCTCACTAGGTAACCTGCGCAGCCAGATTTAGCTATTGGATATCTGCTCTGGCCTTACAGTTCCTTTGAGGTCCTTTGTCATTACAAACATTCATAAATGGTAGAAGAAAACATTTTCACTATAAACTATTCACGTTTTCATACAGTTCAGATACTCTCTGACAATTTTGAGGTTTGCCTTCAGTAACACTTTAAAACCAGAACAGCCGAGAGCTCCTGCACTTCTGAAGACATTAAAGGTAGTTTTGTTATTGCCCTTGTCGAGTCTACAAGTGAGACGTACTTTTCTGACTACCGCTGCAGAAAAGCAGTTTGCTGGGAGCAGACAGCAATCAATCACAGAAGATAGCTGCTGCATACATTGCCGGGTGAATGACAGTATTGTCTACAATATATTTTTACAGCAGAGGTATTAAAGGGGAACTGTGTCCCTGGGGAGCAGCTCTTACCTTTCACTCATGTGGATGTTGTTGGGAATGTAATACAGAAAAGATATCGTTCTCCAAACCCCATCCAACTATAACCAGGACAGTTACTAGGTGAGGAAACAGCAGGTAAGTCTGTGTGACATGTGATGTATAACTGCTAGACTCAGGATAACAGAAGAAGGAGCTCATGCATTAATAGCCATATGTTTGGAAAATGGGAGTCCACGACCATCTTAGGGCAGTACACTGCATGCAATTCCAATTCCGATTTATGACTTTGATGCGATTTTACGATTCCATTGTTGAAGCGATTAAAAAAGTCTTGCATCCTGTGTTTTTTTCTGCGTATTTCTTCTTGTTTTGCTAGCCTCCAGTGAAAGTCATAAATCGGAATTGGAAATCGGAATTGGAAATCAGAATTGCGACTTGCAGTGTAAAAGAAGCCTAACGCTGAGTTTACATGATAGGTCTGATTCACTAAAGGCTGGCAAAATGTATGTGCACAGACAGCAATAACATATAAAAGTAGTTTGCGTGTACAGTGAAGGATGCCTGGGCACCATGTATGGTCATGTGTTCCCCCATAGCTAAATGCTTTGCACTCACTAACCCTGGCTAATGTCCCCCTATGTAAACGTTATCTCCATGAAAACCCTGTATACTCCCTTGTGTAGAATAATCATTCTCCCCAATTCTCTCACCCCGCTGTCTCTTATAGCCAACATGACGTTTTTTTAGCAATTGGTACTATAGTTGATATTCTGTGGGATCAGACCAATCAGGCTAGCCTTTGCACTCACACGTCAGTAAAGCCTTGTACAAAGTTCGAGGCATGTTTCCCTTTGGGAATCAAAGAGGAACTGCAGTGAAAATAACGTAATGAAAAAATGCTTAATTTTTACAGTAATCATTTATAAATAATTCAATCAGTGTTGTTCCATTGTAAAATCTATCCTCTGCCTGATTTACATTTTGAAATGTATCACATGGCAATATCTTTACTGCTGGCAGGTGATGTCTGCAGAAGGAGATGCTGCTTGTTTGGCAATTGGAAACAGCTGTTATTTCCCACAATGCAGTGAGGTTCACAGACAGCAAACTGTCAGGACACTGTGGGAGGGGTTTCACCTCAATATCAGCCATACAGACCCCCCTGATGCTCTATTTGAGAAAAGGAAAAGCTTTATCAGTAGAAAGGGGGAATTAGCTACTGATTGAGATGAAGTTCGATTATCCGTTAAAGTTCCCCTTAAAGCACTGATCTCACTAATCTAAAGTGGATATATGCTCTCACCTCCTAAACAAAGGGGCCTTACATTCTGACCACCGATGCAACTAGGCATTATGGGTACTGTAATATAGGTAGAGAAGTCAGTTGGCTCAGTGAATAGTATTTATTTTATATCTGATGGGAGCTTATCAAAGTGATGGAATTGAGTTTTGTAATTTCTTTCTAGCCCTTTTTCATAGCCACTCAGAGCTGGGACAAGGTCCTCCAGCACCCAAGGCTGAGACAGCAAAGTGCGCCCCTCCATCCCTGCCACCCCACCTGTCACACACTGATTGCTATTAGACTAAGAGGCACCCCAGGGCCCCCAATCCTCCCAACACCTTAATCTCTAGTTATCTGGCTTGCAGTCACTGCCATGTATCCCCTTTTCTTATTTCTTTCTGCTTCAAACACAATTAGGAATGACAGCTGAATGAATTGTGCATCCCCTCCTACACTGCGTCCTGAGGCTGGAGCCTCTCCAGCCTATGCCTCGGCCCGGCCCTGTAAGCCACTAATTGTGTTAGCATGCTTTTGGTCCTTGGAGACTCATACAAGCAGAAACCTGCAAAGGGGTCATTTAAGTGTTTCCAGTGGCGTAGCTACAAACCTCTGGGCCCCGATGCGGACTTTAGAACTGGGCCCCCCACCTCTAAACCCTGCCCCTGAGCATAGGCCACGCCCCCAGGCCACCCCCTACCCCCATAAAGTGTTCCTCTTATGGCCTACCCCCCTGCTCCCTAAGGGCGCCTCTTCCAAGGAGCCCCTGGGCTGGGCAATACCCTCTCCCCCAACAACATCCCCCCCTTCCCCAGAAAGCATGCCTTTAAAAAAAAAACACACACACTGATGCACATGCACACACACACTCTGGCAGACAAGTACACACACTATGGATACACACTCTGGCACACAGATTCACTCTGGCAAACATACACACAAACACACACACTTTGCGGATACACACTCTGGCAAACATACACACACACTTTGGATACACTCTTCCATGCAGATACACATACTGGCACACACACACACACACACACACACACACACACACACGCACGCGCTCTGATACATACATACTCACACTGTACACCGTTACACACACTGTCACCCACTTCCCTCCTCCCACCTCGAAGCAAAGAAGAAGCAAATACTATACCCCATCAGCCAGCCTTTGAACTCTAAGGAATTGCAGGCAACGTGGTGGGCGGCAAGCACGTCTTCCATACACTTACTCTGGATGTTTCCGCAGCTCACTCGAGGACGATGGGAGGAGCCAGGCCAGCCAGAGATCAGTGAAGGGCCAACTGGAGCCTAGAGGGGGGCGGTGCAGGAGGACAGGAGTGTGTGACTGACACCATGATGAGACTCACTAAGGCAGCTGTGGAGGAGACCTGGAGAGGAGTGTGATTGTGACTGATAATCACAATCACACTGAAGCAGCTGCTGCCGTTTGCAAAAAGCAACAAAGGAGATTAGGGAGGAGGAGTCTGGAGACAGTGAGTGACGTGACTGCCATGGGTGTCCACAAAATTTTTTCCAGGGAAGGGGGGGAAATAAAAGACAAATGAAACTTGCGGCACACGAAAAGTGGGCATGGCCATGGACCACAATGTGGGTGTGGGTGGAGCCAAATTTACATGAACTTAGCAATGTTGGGACATTAGACTAGGGCTATGGTAAGAATTAGAATGTGAGCATCAGTGACATGACTATGTACTCTGTAAAGTGCTGCAGAAGATGTCAGTGCTATATAAACATATAATATGGTCCGACATTAGACTATGATAAGATTAGATCGTGAGCCCCTCTGAGGACAGTCAATGACATGACTATGTACTCTTTAACGAGCTGCAAAAGAGGTCAGAGCTATATAAATACATTATAACTCTAGCAGCCCAAGAAACTCAAAGTACAGGTCCAATGCAACTGTAAGGAAACCAGAGACAAGTAATTGGGCCTTCCTCCAGCCCCATGGGCACAGATCGTTCCCACAACACCATCCTCAGTCTTCTCCTGTTCAGCTGATTCCTGCAGTGCTAAAGAGATGCATAAAGAGCGCACTTCCTATTGCGTAGTCTGGCTGAACTAACAGGACCCCAAACCAGAGCTGAAGAAGACTGAGGACGGCGGCGTGGGAGTGATCCGTGCCCATGGGGCTGGAGGAAGTCCCATGTATGTATAAATTTTTTAATTGCTTGTTTCTGGTACATTTTAAAGGAAACCGGTAATTGCTTTTCAATAAAAAAAAAAAGAAAGAAAAGTTTCACTTCCATGGGACTTCTTTCAGCCCCTGCAGACCTCCTGTGCCCACGCCGTTACCATACGATCCTCCAGTTCCCCGCTGCTGCTCAGTTTCGACTGAGCCTGTCGCTGGCCACTGTGGGACCTTGGCCGTGCGCGTCCATGTTCACGCTCCTGTCACCGGGACTCGGGAACGTTCTGTGCAGCTGCAGTACAAGGTTTTCACAGGATGCTCCCGTGACAGGAGCGCAAACGAGGATGCACCTGGCCAGGGCTGTGCAGGTAATGTCAACTTGCAAGTCGGCAAAAGTTAAATTGTGGCGGGGGACCGCAGGATCGTTCCATGACAGCGCGGGCACAGGGCAGCTGCTGAGAGCTGACAGAAGCCCCAGGTTAGTGAAACTTTTTTTTTAAAGTCATTACAGGTTCTCTTTAAGAGACAATATATGCTCAAAACGTTGAAAGTGCTCCCAAATTCACTGAAGAACAATAAATAAAACTCTCCATAGGTAAAAAAAAACTTCTTAAAAGATAAACTGCTAATTTTTCCAATACTCATAAACAAATGCCAGCGGATTACACAATTCAGTGTCAGTGACATCTCCCTCCAACTACATCTAGCTACAGCCAATTCTCATCCTTACTAGCACCCACCTTTACCACTACAAGTAAAGTTTCTCTCATCCCCACAGCCAGATCCTAGATCTCTCACCTGTCCCCCACAACTAAATCCCTCTGCACACAGAGATGACCATCTATGATCTCCCCCTCCCAGGCTACACATAAACTTATGCGAGGCCAGCTCTCCCCTTCCCCTACATCCAGACACTTGCCTGAATCTGAGAAGCCATCACCCACACAGCCTGAATCTCACCTCCCCTCAGTCTCCTGTCCTGTCCAGAATCCTGGAAGTCACAGCCTGACCTTGCTTTCATCCATCACCAGCAGCCTCCGTTATTTGTCTCAGGGAGGAAGAAGTGTCCAGAGATCAATCAATCCTATGAAGGGGGAGATAAGAGCGCTGGACCTGCAGCTGGCTGCTGCACACATCTCCAGTCTCCTGGTCTTGTCAGGACAGGATCTCCTGTCAGCTCCTCTCCCTCTCAGCTGTTTCCCGCCGAGCCACGCATTGCAGAGAGACGTCAGGTCAGCGTGTGCACGCCTGACACGTCTGACGTCTTTCTCATTACCATTAAGAGGGGCCGGGCTAGAGCAGACGGAGAAACAACAGTGTGGCCAACAGTAAGTTAAAAAAAATTGGCTGCCTGCACTGCTAGCTGTCACCTCAGCACACACGCACAGGATTGGGGGAACCGACCACCCGGGCCCCCCCATCAAGGCTTCAGAAGCCGGGCCCAGTCGCACGTGCGACTGCTGCGACCTCAGGCCCTACGCCCATGAGTGTTTCACATTACTGCAGCAAGGCCACTTTCCTGCCAATGTAATGTAGGAATGGATACACCTGAACAATGACGTTTGAGGTTGTTGGCATTAAAGAGGAACTGTTGCGAAAATCTTAAAATTTAAAACACATACAAATAGGAAGTACATTTCTTCCAGAGTAAAATGAGTCATATATTACTTTTCTCCTATGTTGCTGTCACTTACAGTAGGTAGTAGAAATCTGCCCTTATAGACAGGTTTTGGGCTAGTCCATCTCTTCATGGGGGATTCTCAGCATGACCTTTATTCTTTATAAAGACATTCCCTGAAAAATATTTTTATAAAGATGCTGGCCAGCCTCCCAGATCACCGTACATGTATTTGGCAATTGGACGGAGCAACTGCCATTCACTAAGTGCTTTTAAAAATAAAGAAAACCCTGAGAACCCCCCATGAGAAGATGGGCTAGTCCAAAATCTGTCGGTAATGTCAGATTTCTACTACTTACTGTAAGTGACAGCAACATAGGAGAAAAGTAATTTATGGCTCATTTTGCTCTGGAAGAAACGTACTTCTTATTTGTATATGTTTACATGTATTTTAAATTTTAAGATTTTTGTGACAGAGGTCCTTTAAGGTAAACTGGGAAAAAATAGAAATTTATCTAAAAAGAAGGTTATGGATACTATAGAGCCTACCCAGCTCCCTCTCCTTGTCTTCACTGTCCCCCACCACCACCCAATCAAATATGTCTTCGGCCCTCCTCAGGCAGGCAAAGTCTCCGAGTACTTCTGTAGACGAGCAGCTCAGTACTGCGCATGCATGAGTGTGGACTCACGTACATTCTTTGGAAGTACTCGAGAAGCTAAGCCTGCATGAAGAGTCCTGAAGACACAGCCAGGCACACATTTTGAACAGTGGACAGTGGTGGAACGAGGGGGCAGAGAGAGGACCAAGGAGGCTCTGTGAGCTCCAGGGCCCTCGTTCTCCATAAGTATTTAACCGGAAGAGAGTTTCCTTGCTTCAGGTTTGCTTTCAAATCCATAATGTTGTATACTGTATCTTGCTGTTGTCTTGACATGTTTATGTGTGTTTTGTTGAAACTTAAAGAAACCACAAACATTTCATTTGTGAACAGAGGTTTTGAAAGATGATTTTCTACAAAGAACAGAAATACAAAGGGGAAGGTCCTGAAAGGACAAAATGAACGTCTCACTAGGCAAAGCCATTTCTATCCGTTTTACAAGCAGTGACAAACATCAGATACTTCTCAAATCCCAGAATGCCTTTAATAGTCAGTAGGCAAAACACTCCTCTATTCTACTGCTGCTCAGTACGGTGAAAGTCACTGCAGATAGGATGGAAAACATTCTACTGAATTATCTACATGCACGGGAGAAATATAAGCAAGCCAAGGACAAGTGGAATGCATTTAAGCCGAGCAGCATACGACTACTCATGTATTTATTCTAATATTCACATTAAGCTAGGCCTATACCAGAGAAGAAAGATGTGGTTTGTATTGTATGTGGAAGTCCACGCTCTTTCAAGGTCAGGCTCTTTTAAAGTGAACCTGATCAATTAAGCACTTGGCTAGTTGTAGCTGAAAAGCTTAAAGTGCAAACTTTCACCTTTTTACCCTTCAAGGGCGGCTGCTGGCTGCCACAGTCTGAAGCAAACAAAAAGAGCACCGCAGATTTTGGCGCAGCTGGCACCGCCATTGTTTGATAAAAACATTTACAATCATTTAGGTGTGTCTCCATGCTGAGTGTGCATAATTATGGTAATATAACTTTGCTTGTATAATGTTATCACAGAACCTTATGTGTTTGTTAGGGCCCTTTTCCATTAGCTGAGATCCACTTGAACAAGTGGATCGCCAGCGTTTTGCCGATTGCTAATGCACCATGTTTTACATGTAAATCGCGGTGCACTTTTCCATTAGTGTGTTTTGATTTTTCCCTGCGCACAATCGTAGTGCTGCTCGAATTGTGTTTCACTCCCGACGGTGAACGTCGCAATCGTGTTGAGTGGAAAAATAAGTTTTTGCAAGCGCAAATCGCATTTGTGATTGCACTTGCAAGTGGAAAAGGGCCCTAACTGTGTTTGTTTCTGTCAGCAGCAGAAAATGTCATAGATTTTGCTTAAAAAAGGTAAAAGCACTGCTACTTTGCTGAAATGAAGTGCAGATCATGTGTACTCTAAGAAACATGTGATGGCAGATGTGTGTGGGTAGGTGTGTGTGTGTGTGTGTGTGTGTGTGTGTGTGTGTGTGTGTGTGTGTGTGTGTGTGTGTGTGTGTGTGTGTGTATGTGTGTGTGTATGTGTGTGTGTATATGTGTGTGTGTGTGTGTGTGTGTATATGTGTGTGTGTGTATATGTGTGTATGTGTGTGTGTGTGGCGGGAATGGTTATGCTTCCACTTCGTTAGTGCCTACACTGCTTTTTTGATTGCTGGAAAATGTATGAGCAGGATAGAGGTCATTGGGGTTGGTTCACTAAAGAACATTAATCATAAAGAGCTATGTACATGCACTATTTATATTGCTTGAGTAACATGCAATGTAAGTGGTGCATGTATGTAGTGCTTATAAGGATGGAGCTGCCCAAGTGTAAAAATACATATAAACTTCTAATAGTTAAAACAAAGATGGGGGGTAATCTCTTATATCCCCTGATAACAAAACACCAGTAGTACTGGAAAAGTTTGTATTCAAAACACAAAATGGACAACGCGTTTCACGGGTACTAGCCACTTCCTCAGGTCAATACATGGGCAACACGGTGGCGTAGTGGTTAGCTCTCTCGCCTTGCAGCACTGGGTCCCTGGTTCGAATCCAAGCCAGGGCACTATCTGCAAAGAGTTTGTATGTTCTCTCCATGTCTGCGTGGGTTTCCTCCGGGTACTCCGGTTTCCTCACACATTCCAAAAACATACGGATAAATTAATTGGCTCCCCCTAAAATTGGCCCTAGACTACAGTACTTACACTACATAATATAGACATATGGCAATTGTAGGGATTAGATTGTGAGCTCCTTTGAGGGACAGTTAGTGACAAGACAATATATATATATATATATATATATATATATATATACACTGTACAGCGCTGCGTAATATGTCGGCGCTATATAAATACTAAATAATAATAAAATAATAATAATACACAATGCCTTGCAGCAAGGTAAAAAGGATATGGGTGCCCCTGATAGTCTCTGCTTACCTAGGTATTCATGAGTACAAGGTTAATACAAGGATCTCCAAAACTCTTCTATGATATAGGGCATAATGCAATTTGTGTAAGTCGCTACATAAATTGTATAAATGCCAGTAATCTTAAGGTGTTCTAACTGTACACATGGAGATTAACGTTCTTTAGTGAATAAACCCCATTGTCACATAATGTTGGCAGCTTCATTGGATTCTGTTCATACTTAAAGCATCAAGTACAAGGTTTAAGTGTACCAGAGACAAACTAACTTAAAAGATTTATACATACCTGGGGCTTCCTCCAGCCCCATCCGCACGGATCACTCCCACGCCGCCATCCTCAGCCTTCTCCAGCTCCGGTACTGTGTCTAACGATTAATAGCAAAGCCCCCTTACATGCTAGAAACACCAAATTTGCCAGATATGTTAAGTAGAACAGTGGGAACAAGAGCAAAAAGACGTTATAGTTTTTAAGAAAATCGGTTTTAAAGTTTAAAAGGAAAAAAGTATACATTGAAATGCGGTAAATGACAGTTAATGTATTCACCGCATTTAAATATATAATTTTTTCCTTTGAAACGTTAAAAATGATTTTCTCAAAAACTATAACGTCTTTTTTGAAAAAATGTTTCCTCTTCTTCCCCCTGGTCTTCTTAACATATCTGGCAAATTTGGTATTTCTAGCATGTAAGGGGTCTTTGCTATTAACCATTACATTTGGCGACTCGTGATTAGTGATTACATGCAATTATGCGACTCAAAACCGCACTCAAGTCGGATATCTGTTTCTGTTCAATTTGTAAGTGGGTGGAGTCCAATTCGTGATCACTGGAATACGTGGTTGGGGGTACCCGAACATCACTGCTGGTCCTTCTCTACTATGCTCCATGTGAATATGTCACAAACTGCAAGTGATTTCTGAATCACTAATGCGGCCTTTAGTGGGTCCCAGGTTTAAGAATATAAATCAGGTGAGGTAAGGTTTTACAGTGGAGAGACACTGACTAAATAATAAAAGAATATTGTATACAATAAGCAATTTTATCCATCCTCTATAATAAAACACAAGTGTCCCTGCATACTGCTGTCTCTGTGTCCTTGGGTCCATGCTTTTTGCTACTGCGCATGCGTGCAGCACGGACCCGGACAGCCGTTGAGACAGGAGGACGGGGACAGTGAGCCGGGCGGGCGTGTGCGCGGGCAGATGCGCACTGTCAAAAAACAGACCTAGAGCAGGCTTGGGTCTACTAGAAAATGATAAACAGTAAAATAAAAAATGATAAAATGATAATGATAAAAAGTAAATAAAAAAAAACTGTGGCAAAACTTGGGATTTAATGATTTGGTACTCTTCAAATTGTTTTAGTGCTACACCATACTTTTTTTTTTCTTTTCAGTGTAAAATGTTCCATTTGAATTGTAAGCTATAATTATAAATGTGAATGTATCCTCTTCCTTTTATACCTCAGTGAGCTGCAGACACCAGTAGCCTGGCTTATTGTACTGCACATGCTGCAGCTATCTGGGAGCTGTCCAGAGTTCTGAACCTGTGATTGTTATAGCTCATTAGCCACACTTATTGAGCTCCTGGTGTAGCGGTATACATACTTCACTACATTAATCTGCTTTAATTGCAACAAACAACAAGAAATCTGTCCCTATCCCATTTACGACTTACACTATATTTAATTCAGACAGCACCATTCATTATATCACACAGGTAATCACCTTGCACAGTTTGCAAAGTAGGCGCTTCCTACGACTTGAGATTAGCAAGAGCTATTGGCAAAATCAGATGACAAGTGCTTGGCCCTGCAAGTTTAGGGGACACATATTGGTTTGTGCAGAGGCTGGGAAGCTTAATGAATTTGGCTCTGAAGGCTGAAGATTCAGTAAACAGCCCTAACTCTGATAAATCAAGCTGTTGGCTTGATTTACTGAAATAGCAATAGAAAAATCAATGTAAATATATTGTGTATGCTGTGCTTGGGAAGCAAATTGATCAATCAAGAGTTCCTCATTTTATTTATTTGCCCTGCATGGAATATAATGTTACACTTGCCACACTGATAACATCTTGTTTTCATTTCATAAACAGTGTTGGTGCTAGGAGGACACGTGTACTTTACACGGGGTGACAGAGTGACTTGCTCTTGATAACTATTTTTACATGGCAAAGATGAAGTGTATGACTCATTAAATTTAGGTGATTTATGGTCAAGTAAGACTATCAGTGCTTATTTCATATTTGCTAGGTCACCATCTCAGACTTCAACTTGCTGGTTCTCAAGCAAACTGAAATGTCCCTATTATGTAAAAAATGATTAAGAAGTACTAAATGGTTTTTATTCAGGCTACAGAACACAGAAATACAGTTATCATATTTGCTTTTGCGCACAAGTAATATTGCATGTTTACAAATTACAAGTTCCCAAAGTACAGTTTATCACTCTGAAATCTGCCATTGCATTGTATTGCATGGCCGCTGTATTTATATATTATAAAGTATCTAGTGATTATTTTTCTCCTTCCTCTTTTTATTCTGCTAAGGCTGCAGCTGAGTTTCAGCACTCCTAGGGATGGTCACTAATTGTGGAACTGTAAACAAAAACAATGTAATCACTTCCTCTGCATCAGAAATAAGATTTCCACTGAAGAAGAAAGTGTTGTGTTTAACTGTTTGAATGCTTTCCTGCAACCATTTTTTTCTGGAAGTAAGTTTTATGCCGTAAATAATCTTTTAGAGCAAATAAATGCTGAGTTTCTTACCCATTTAATTGATTGCTGTGATTTACACTGTGATTTTTTAAATGCACATTTATTTGTGCATTTATTAAAAGTGAACCTGAACTTACAGTATGACACAAGGCTAACAATCGTGCTTGAAGTTACATGTGACATGATCAAATAATACAATCATTTTTATTTATGTTGGTTACGAGGGTTGATAAGCCTTTGCTATACATCTCAGTTTCTCTCTAGAGGGAATGAGTAGACCTCAGAACTATGATGTGTAAAAACAAGTATATTAAAAAATATGATGACATACAGAATAAATTATTTGCTGCTAATCTATACAGTGCTGCTGCTGTGAGTCCCAGAATGCAAGAGCTTTTTACAGCATTAAGGAACCCGCAACACTGTAAGTGGATTTTCCTTTCCAAGTAGCATAGAACTATCCTTCCTCTTGGCTGTAAACATTTTTCTTAAAGCATAACTCCAGTGATAGTAATGTAATAAAAAAGTGCTTCATTTTTACAATAACTATGTATAATTGATTTAGTCAGTGTTTTCCCATTGTAAAATCTTTTCTTTCCCTGATTTACATTTTGACATTTATCACATGGGGGCATTTTTACTTCTGGCAGGTGATGTCAGTGAAAGGAGATGCTGTTTGCTTTCTTGGCAGTTGGAAACAGCTGTAAACGGCAGTTTATCCCCCCAGTGCAACAAGGCTCCCACAGTGTGATGTCAGAACCATGGTCCTGACATCACACTGTGGGAGGGGATTCATCGCAATATCAGCCATAGAGAGCCCCCGATGATCCGTGTGTGAAAAGGAAAAGACTTCTTATGGGAAAGGGAGTAACACAGAAGACCTGATTCAATTGACCTTTTCTCCAATGTTTTATCTTAGGAGATACGTTTTGACCCAGAGGGCCATATGCAATTTACTTTTCTCCTGAGTTTTCTACTAGGTGGTATTTTAAAATCTGCCAATAAAATGCCCTTGAAGCCACCAGCAAGCAAGAAAATACTCAACATAATTTTGATAGTACTTTTTCACCTAATTTTTGGTACTTTTTGGATTGCAAAATGCTGAAACTCTATTTTAAAAAGACTTGGAAAAATCATCTCCTAGGAGAAAACTCAGGTGAAAACGTGAATTGCATATGTAATTCACCTCTTCTCCTAAATTTTCTCCTAAGTGAGAATTTTTCATCTTCTATTTAAAATACATTTTGACCACTCTGCCATTGAAAAAGTACTAAAATGTAGGTGATAAAGTACTGCCAAAAAATATTCTGAGTATTTTCTTGCTTGCTGCTGGCTTAAAAGGCATTTTCTTTATAAGGTATGAAAATAGTATCTAGGAGAAAAAGTGAATTGCATATGGCCCTCTGTTTTAAATACCTTTTCAGCAATTTAAAAAAAAGTAGCTAAAAGAAGGTGAAAAAGTACTGTCAAAAGTATTCAGAGTATTGTCTTCCTTGCTGGTGGCTTAAAAGGCCTTTGGCGATACGCAATTAACTTATTCTCTTGAGTTTTCTCCTAGGAGATAATTTTTCATCTTCTATTTAGGGCCTGGGCTCACTGACGCAGTTGTGTCCGCTTTTCAGTTACACATCAATGTTACAGATGCTGAAAAGCGGACAGAAGCGGATACAACTGCATTAGTGGGCTCAGGCCCTTAGAATATTTTTTCAGCACTTTGCAATGGAAAAAAATACCAAAAAATAGGTGTAAATGTACTATCACAATTATTTGAGTATGTTCTTGCTTGCTGGTGGTTTAAAAGGCATTTTATTGACGATTTTGAAAACATCACCAAGGAGAAACTATGAATAAAAAGTTAATTGCATATGGGCTAGAGCAGTGGTTCCCAACCTGGGGGCGATCGCCCCCAGGTGAGCGATTTCGGTTCTAAGGGGGGCGGTAAATATGTGGGGGGCGACAGGGGGGCGATCAGTATGAAAAGGCAGAAAAAATAAAGTGTTGCAGTGTCACTCGTTTTTAAGAAAATTATGGGCAAAAAATATGATCTGTATAAAATATGCAAGTGTGCATGATAGAGTTGCGTAATTCCTCAGGGCTCGTTGGTCACGCGCCGGTGTAATGTCAGATATTGCAGCCCGGAAGCAGCCTTCCTCACTGAGTATCACGCATGCTCAGTGGGAAGTTAGATATTATTTACCTGAAATATCTCCGCTTCCGCACCACGTACACTCCCGAAATTTTCAGGGTAAGGAGGGGACCCCAAGATCTAGCTCTGTGTCGAATTGCAGCCCCCAAGCCCCGCTAGTTCCCGAGATAGGTTTACTGCAATCAGTCTCGGGAACCAGCGGGGCTCGGGGGCTGCAATTCGGCACAGAGCTAGATCTGGGGGTCCCCTCCCTCCCCTGAAAATTTCGGGAGTGTACGTGGTGCGGAAGCGGAGATATTTAGGACGTTTTACGTGGCTGCACAATTTAATGGGATGCAGGCTCCTACTGCGCATGCGGGGCTGCACAACGTGCAGGGCTGCAATAGCTTGACATTACACTGGTAAGGGAATTGGCGCAAAGTAGTTGAGTCACCGGCTATGTTTAGCTGGCAAGGTCACAGCGCTACCCCCTCCACTGGCACCACCACCTGGCGTAAGGGTATACTGTACTAAGAGAAGGGGGGCGACATGGGTGAGTCGTCTTCCCCTAAGGGGCGATACCTCATAAAAGGTTGGGAACCACTGGGCTAGAGTATGCTTCCAGTTCCCATGTGTTTTGCATTTGGCTATTGCAGTTACCCTCCAGAGCCCAAGACTCAACCTTGCTTGACTGGGTAAACTTACCTTCCTTTATTCATGTCAGTATCATAGTAGAATGCATATAATATTCATGAATGAAATGCCCTTTCATAAGGTGCTAAATGATGTAATGGGAACAGACATACAGTATCTGTCAAGAAAACACTATTATATAGTGTTCTGCAACCACATCCTCAAAGAGACAGGTAACTCCTTATCTGGAATGATGTATCAGTTCTATGGTTTTTTTTCTGTTATTGAAAAAAATGCAATAAACAGATTTATTACAAAAAAAAGAGAGACAGTTGTCTACAATTCAGAAAATGTATCTAAGGCCTCTTGCACACTGCAAGTGATTCCAATTCAGATTCCGCTTTTATCAGTTTTTACATCCGATTTAGATTCCGATTTGCAGTGTGCAGGGAGCAAACTGCAAATCGGAATCTAAATCGGATGTAAAAACTGATTAAAAAGCGGAATCTGAATCGGAATCACTTGCAGTGTGCAAGAGGCCTTAAAGAGGCACTGTTGTGAATAAATATACAGTACATTATTCAGAATACCCACTTTAACAGGAATTTCCCTGGTTTCAGCATTAGAAACACTCCAGGGCCCATATGCATTTTTTTTTCTCCTGAGTTATCTCCTAGGAGATCCTCTTTAAAATAACTTTGCATAAGGTGCATAAAGGTTGGTGAAAAAGTACTACCAAAATCATTCTGAGTATTATCTTGCTTGCTGGTGGTTTAAAAGTTATTTTATAAAAAGGGCCCATATGCAATTCATTTTTTCACCTGCGTTTTCTCCATGTGCTGTTTAAAATAACTTTTTAAGACTTTGCACTTAAAAAATACTAAAACGTAGATAAAAAGTGCTACACAAATTATTTTATGTGTTCTCTTGTTTGTAAATAGTTTAAAAGGCGTTTTATGAAGAAGGTGTGCAAATATCACCTAGGAGAAAACTCAGGAGAAAAAGTGAATTGCATATGGGCCCATATATCTATATATTGCTGTATATTGGTATGTAGCCCCACCCTCCAATGATACTTAGCCGAGACTGTTTAGCCATGTGGAATTCTCCTCCAAGAACATTCTGCAGGTGCATCTTCGCAGAAACAAACATTCCTCACAGCTGCATTTGACAGGACTTAAAGAGGATCTGTATAAATAAAAAATGCCTCTGGGGGTACTTACTTTAGGAGGGAGAAGCCTCTGGATCTTATTGAGGCTTCCCCCGTACTCCTCCATCCTATGGTGGCAGCAATCGAGCTCCCCGAACGGCGGGCATGTAGATATTTACCTTCCTGGCTCCAGAGCAGTAGCTGCTCTCGGCTCGGAAATAGGTGGAAATAGCCTGCGCAGTAGAGCGGACCTGACTGAGATTGACTATTTCTGCCTATTTCCGAGTGGAGAGCTGCAACAGCGCCCCCGCTGGAACAGGGGAAGGTAAATATTGCACAGCCTGACAAATTGTCGGGTGTGCATTCCGTGGGCTATTGGGCTAGAGCGAAACCACCGTGGGACGGAGGAGGACGGGGGAAGCCTCGATAGGATCCAGAGGCTTTCCCCTCCCAAGGTAAGTACCCCCCAGGGGGACTTTTTTTTCACAGAGTCTCTTTAAGATGTCGCTACCCGTGTTTCAGGATGATATTATAAATGAATATTGTAAAAAAAATGCATTTTATTCATTACATTATTTTCACTACGGTTCCACTTTAAATGGAATACCTTATTCTTACTTATAATACTGTGAATAATACTTTTTTTTTAAGTGGACCCGAACCCTTGCACAGGACAGAAGGAAAATATAGAGAAATGCACCCTTTATGTATTTAAACAGTTTAGCCTGTCTAAATCGCCCTCATTTGTATCTAATCAAAAGTTGTAATTTGATCTCGCCGCGTGTCAGCTGACTGCCACGGCAGATACGCTTATTTGAAGGCAAAGGATGTTAACAATATGTCTGCTTCCATTAAGGCAGGAGTAGCACACCATTTTTGTTATGCAACACATTAGAAAGATTATCAATCAGGTTATGTCACTAACTGCCCCTCAGAGGGGCTCACAAACTAATGGTCTTATCAAGATACAGCTTGGCAAGCAAGCTTATGGTGAACCAGAACTACTAGGAATGTGTAAGGGGCTAAAAGAGACCAAAAAGCCCTCTTACAGAAATGCTATGCAAAACATTCTGCCTTCTTAAAACAGAAGGTATTAGCGATTATTCAGGTTGGAGTGAGTATGAGGTGTCCCACAATGCATCATTGTATGCAAATCATCCTTTGTTGTCCCTGTAAGCTAAACACACCTCCAGAACCGCTGGAATGCAATGATGTGTCAGGTTGTTAAGTGTACAGAGCCACAATATTCCAACATGCATACAGACTGTTTCAGACTGGTTGGTCCTTATCAGTGCATGGCGTGGACTAATACGGCTCTATGGGGTAGGACCGGACTTGAAACACCCAGAGTTACAGATTGCCCAGCAAGCTCATGGTGAACCAAAACTCCTAGATGACACATCGTTGCATTCCAGAGATTCTGGAGGTGTGGTTAGCTTACAGGGACAACAAAGGATGATTTGCATATTGAGCAGTGATGCATCGTGGGAGACATCACATGCTCCATCCAATCTGAATAATCGCTATTGCCTTCTGTTTTAAGAAGGCAAAGTTGTTTTGCATAGCATTTCTGTAAGAGGACTTTTTGGTCCTTTTTAGCCCCTTACACATTCCTAGTAGGTCTGGTTCACCATAACCTTGCTGGCCAATCCGTATCTTGATAAGACCATTAGTTTGTGAGCCCCTCTGAGGGGCAGTTAGTGACATAACCTCCTGATTGATAATCTTTCTAATGTGTTGCAGAAGAAAAATGGTGTGTTATATAAATGGTGTTATATAAATGTTGAATAATAATAATAGGATTTATCTGTCCTTTCTCTACCATTTCACGGTTTGATGATTTGTCTGAAATATTTTTTGTGCCATTAAATTAACATGAGGCACAGGAGATTCGCTCTCAGGCCATTACGATCGTATCTGCAATGTTAGCGGTGTCCGCCCACTGAGCCGCTGAAATCTTTGAATGAAAAGATAAATGTTTGATCTCTCTGGGTGAGAACAGATCTAAGTGAAAGCTGTAAATTGCCTGAAGGTCAGGGAAGCATTGTACAGCTCGTTCCCGCGCTATCTGTGCCGAACTGGAAATCTCTGCAACCTTTTAATTATCAGATATATATTTCTTTCGCACCGGCTGCCTGCTGTAGAATGTACGCTGAATTAATTAACTGACGGAAATGTCTCTGGGTAATTTTATTTGTATTTCTATTTACATTGGACTGCATTGATGCAAGGAGGCTTCAATGCACACAATGTAAAAACAAATGAAACTGCTCAGAGACATTTCCAGTAGTAGGTAATTAAAGATCAGCTCAGGGCATAAATAAAAGAACTTTGGGGAGTTCCCACTCTCTCCTATCTGCTGATCACTATATAATCTAGAAATAACTTCCAAAACATTTTAATCATAGAAGATAGGCTCACATTACTGCTAGAGCCTTCTCGCTGGGCTCTGTGCTCATGTAGCAGCTCTTCTCTACCTCTATTAGCTGGAGATTAGCTTGGCACCATCCCCTCCTCCATCCCCTCCTCTGGCTAAAAGAGGTCTATGCCACTGAGGCTAAAAGAGGCTGAAAAGAGGTCTATGCCACTGACTTGACACCTGAAAGACTGGTACATGCGGTAAATATAATAATAATACCCCAATCTTGATAGAGGTGTTCATGCTAGTACAGTCAGACAGTCAAGGCACTGTGATCAAATTGACCTGAGGTAAAGGCACGCAAAACGTTGTCCTTTTTTAATGTTAGGGTAAAAACTTTTTTTATAGTAACACTGACCCTGTTCTTCGGGAGAGGCAAGATCAACACTGCCTTTTTTGACTGTTTTTAGTTTCAAAATCTTTTTTATTAGGTAACTACAAGATCATGTGCCGCGATCACTAGAAAATGGCTTGACCGATTTGAACGAAACTTGGTATACAGATCCCTTACTACCTGGGATGATATGTTCTGGGGGTCTCGCGTCCCCCCTGCCCACCTGGGCGGAGCTACAAACAGCAAATCAGATTTCACCCATTCAAGTCAATGGAAAAAAATGTAAAAGGCTGCCACACAGTAATCAAGCCAGAGTCCCCACACTTGGCACAGGTGGTCATTTGGTGACCGAGGTTACAAATCCAGGAAAAGTGGGCGGAGCATAAAACAGCCAATCATATTTCAGCCGTTCATTTTAAATGGGAATATGTAAACTGCAGCCATTCTTAGACTGTTAATCGCAGGGTTCTCAAACTTGACACAGTTGGTCAGTGGGTGAATGCAATTAAGATTCAAGAAAATGGGTGGAGCCTACAACAACCAATCAAAATTCACTTATTGATTTTCAAGGGGAATATTTAAACTGCTGCTATTCTTACACTGTTAATGGCAGAGGCTTCAAACTTGCTACAGTCGTAATTGGGTGACTGGGGTCCAAATTCACTAAAGGGGCAAGGCCACATACAGCCAATCAGATTTCCTTGGTGGATAAACTGTTTCCATTCACACATTTTTGATGCCAGGAACCTGAAAGCTCACAAATGTGGTCATTGAGTGACTGTGTGTCAAGGTTACAAAAAGTGGGTGGAGCCCAAAACAACTTTTACTGGGAAAGTATAAACTGCAGCCATTCTTACACCGTTAATGGCCGGGTTTTCAAACTTTGCACAGTTGGTAATTGGGTGACTGAGATTAAGATTTTGGAAGGTGGGTGGAGCCTACAACAGCCAATAAAAATTCACCTTTTGATTTTCAAAGGGAATATTTAAGCTGCTACCATTCTCTTATACTGTTAAAAGCAGATGCCTCAAACCTGGTACAGTTGGTTACTCTGTGACTAGGGCCCACATTCAGGAAGGGGGCGGAGCCACAAACAGCCAATAAGATGTGTTTATTTTTCAATGGGAATATACAAATTATTGATACCAAGGACCCCAAAGCTGATAAACTTGAAAATTGAGTGACTGTATGTCGAGGTTAGAAAAAGTGGGTGGTGCCAACAACTAAATTTTTAACATGGCAGGGTTCCCCAACTTTACACAATTGGCTACTGGGTGACTGAGATAAATATTAAGAAATGTGGGTGGAGCCTACAACAGCCAATCAAAATTTACCTATTGATTTTCAAGGGGAATATTCACATTGCTACCATTCCTACACTATTAATGGCAGAGGCCTAAAACCTGATACAGTCAGTCATTGGGTGACTGGGGTCCAAATTCACTAAAGGGGTGGAGCCACAAACAGCCAATCAGATTTTTTAGATTGATTTCAGCCATTCTGTTATTGGCAGGGTTCTCAAACGTCACACAGTTGGCCACTGGGTGACTGGGACTAATATTTAGGAAAGTGGGTGGAGCCTACAGCAGCCAATCAAAATTCACCTTTTGATTTTTAAGGGGAATATTGAAACTGCAGCCATTCTTACACTGTTAATGGCAGAGGCCTCAAACCTGCTACAGTCAGTTGTTAAGTATCTGGGGTTCAAATTCAGTAAAGGGCTGGAGCCAAAAACAGCCAGATTTTTTTTGCAGGGTACACTGCTTCCATTAGCACAATTTTGATGCCAGGAACCCAAAAGCTCACAAACTTGGTCATTGAGTAGTGACTGTGTGTCCAGGTTACAAAAAGTGGGTGGAGTTAAAAACAGCCTTTTCTAGGAAATTGTAAACTGCAGCCCTTCTTTACTGTTAATGGCATGGTTCTCAAACTTAGCATAGCTGGTTACTGGGTGACTGGGATTAATATTCAGAAAAGTGGGTGGGGCCAAAAAATGCCAATCAAATATCACACGTCACTTCAAGTAGAATATTAAAATTGCAGCCATTCTTGCACTGTTAATGGCACAAGCCTCAAACCTGGTACAGTTGGTCATTGGGTCACTGGGGTTCAAATTCAGAAAAGGGGACAGAGCCACAAAAAGCGAATCAGATTTGTTTCATTTCATGGGAAAATACAAATTATTGATGCCAAGGACCTCAAAGCTCACAAACTTGGTCACTGAGTAGTGACTTTGTGTCCAGGTTACAAAAAGTGGGTGGAGACAAATACAAATTTCACTGGGAAAATGTAAACTGCAGCCATTCTTACACTGTTAATGGCAGGGTTTTTAAACGTTGCACAGTTGGTCACTGGGTGACTGGGATTAATATTCAGAAAAGTGGGTGGAGCCTACAAAAGTGAATCAAACTTCACCTATTGCTTTTCAAGGGGAATATTTAATTGCTACCATTCTTGCACTGTTAATGGCACAGGCCTCAAACCTGGTACAGTTGATTATTGGGTGACTGGGGTTCAAATTCAGAAAAGGATGTGGAGCCACAAACAGCCAATCAGATTTTTTCATTTCAATGCAAATTATTGATACCAAAGACCGCAAAGCTCACAAACTTGGTCAGTGAGTAATTGTGTGTTAGGGTTAGAAAAAGTATGCAGAGCCAACACCAGCCAAATACATACCCGGCAAATGCGTCATCACAGGGGGTGCTGTAACCAAGGAGACAGATGCTGGAGGAGGAAGTCGGAAGGAGCTGGAGGCTGTGTCTGCGGCAATCGGAGGTGAGTTTGTAACTGCCGCTCCCCCCCCACCGCTCCGCCCAGTGCCCCCTCCTGCCACTGAATCGATCCGAGGCAACATGGCAACAGGTTCCAGGCCGGTGCCCTGGATCAAAGGCCCTAGCAACGCTGCTGTAGATAAATACTTGCTCTACTTACATAACATATGTATTGCACTGTCCACGTTTTGATTTTAGTGATTTTTCTACAGTAAAAAGAGAGAAAATCATTCTTATCATTTCCCATTTTAAGTGTGGCTATTTTGAAGTCAATCGTGATGTTATTTCCTTACTTACTCTCCTCTACCTGATTTGCCCGCCCTTCACTATAGAAAGTGCATTGTCTCATCATGAGAAATATTGGCCAATCAGAGAGGAACAGAGGTGTGGGAGTGGAAAACAGGAGGGAAAGATGTTTTAACCAGTCAGCCTGCATTAGTTAAGTCTGAGGGGAAATAGAGAAGCAAAAAAGGACAACCCAGCATGCCCTGCAACTTCCTTTTTGTGTACCATATTTTGTGTGTACCAAATAAGAGTCAGGTAAACTGGGGGAATGATCATTTATCAACAAGGAAAGTAATAGTGATTTTAACTTTTGGATTGTCTGGTTAGCATCCATATTACTTGTTTTTTAGATAAAAATAAATAATTGATTTTTTATTTTATGCCCGACAGTTACACTTTAAGTGTTTTATACAGTATATATTAGGTACCTCCGACAGTGTTTTTTTAGGTTTTTTTTTTACCAATCCTAAATTATCTGCTCCACTAGATTAACATACACAGGGCGCCTTGCAGTGTCAGTCATGTGACCAGTTGGTGATACATTGGTCATGTTATCTCAGGTACAGTTGCTTAGGGAACTGATATTTAGGCGATCCTGTCTGGAAAAAGATCCTTGCCTTCAAGTGATATGATATCACCTAATCAGTACTTTGGGACAATGTTGTTAACTTTTTCCTGAAAGCTGCAGATTCAATTCTGAAAAGCTAAAGCTGAACATCTGCAACATCTGAAAGCAGAACATTTTTCAAAAATAATGTGTAGGAAACTGAGCAGTTTGCATAGTTTTATGTGTGTAGTGGAAATAATGGGCATATGATCAAGTTTGGCTCTGTATATGGATATGTAGGTGCTATGTTTTCTTAGCACCTATAGGTTCACAGTAACAGTTGGGACATGAGAGAGGTGGGGAATGTTTCTCCATTTCAAAGTATGTACTTGGCCAAATCGATATTTCTTAAAATGTACCCAAGGCAGACCTCAGGTACAAAAACTCATACTTACTGTACCTACTGTACCTATTGAGAGGGAGGCCCTGGCTTCTTACACTGTCTGTTAGTCCCCCGCTGCCAAGCCCGGACCCCCCAAAGAATTCTGACAAGGAATTGTTGGTGTGAAGATCGAGGCCTTTGTCCTTTCAGGCACTAGAGTGGCTGTACTGTACCTGTGTGAGTATGGCCACGCCTGTGCAGTAAGCCAGAGCCTTTCAGGCATGAGCGCCTCTGTGCTACTGCACAGGCATGGCCATGCTCAATGACTGCAGCACGGCCGCATTCAAGCCAGAAGAGGGGCGCGGCCCTAATGTCCCGGAAGTCTCTGTAAGCAGGGCCAGAGCTACCATAGGAAAAAATGGGCAATTGCCCCAGGGCCCCAGAGCCTGTAGGGGAGGTGTGGGAGGCCACCAGCAATGAGAGGACAGAAAGCATACAGCCCCCTTCCCATATTAGAAGTGTGTGTGTGTGTGTGTGTGTGGGGGGGGGGGGTCAATGTTTCTAGGGTAGGCAGCAATGCACCCTTCCCCCCACACAGACTGCGCTCGTCCTAATGTTGAAGGGAAAAGGCCTTCTCCATCACAATGTTCTCCAAAAATAGGTGAGGGTAATATTATAGTGTAATTTTTTTCTCCCTCTTATTCATAAGGAGACAAAAAGTTATTTGCACCACTCAAGGGATAGGGTACATTTGTACTCCTCACCTGTTCCCGAGGAAAGGTAAAAGAGACACAAACACGTTTACTTGCTTTAAAAATAAATGTGATCAATGCTGTAGAAGTGAAGCTACTTTTAATCACATCACTAAGCAATGTATTCATCAATCAAGTAATCCCGGAATGTGTATTCGCCATCACTAGCAATCGCCCATCACCTGCTGATCTGCACACTATGAGATCCCCACACAAAATGATATATTGGAACTGCAAAGATGAAAGATGTTATAAAAATGAGTCTGGAATCCATTAGTGTAAACTTTCAGCAGGATGCAGAGCTGCCTACAGACTAGAGATGGCTCAACAATCCTGGATAGTTAGTTCACCTACAAATTAAAACAGGAAATGGGAAATAAAAATGACTGTAATCAGAGCATATATATTAGCGTAAGCAAAACAAAATGGAAAACTAGCTGCTTCACCAATTCATAAGACCTCAGGAAATAACAGATGCCTGCTCACACCCTCTCAAGCTAAATCCCTTCCCATTTTATCACATGGGCATGAATGAGAGACGGTGATTGCTCTGTCACCATGCCTTGAGCTGTGCTCCTCCTCCTACACTGTGCCCTGAGGCTGAAGCCTCTCTTGCCTCTGCCTCAGCCCAGCCCTGGGGGAGGCACATGTAACATTTATTATTTCTGCTTTTCTGTAACAGAACTGATATATTGGAAAGGATGGCTGTCAGATTGGTCGAGAGTTTGGCAACAGTGTAGCTGAACCGAAAAACACCAGGGCTGGAAGGTTAGTATGAGCTAATAGGAGTGAGTTTGGCAATGATAAAGTTGAGCCCTAAGGGTAAGGTAAGGAGTTTTGTATTAAGCATGGACAGGGAAGATCAGTGTTAGGCAGAGGAGAGAGGAGTTTAGTGTTGGGCAAAGGAGAGGGTGCGATGTTAGTGTTGAGCATGAAGAGGGAGGTATAGTGTTAGGCATGGACAGGAGAGGTTAGTGGAGTGCAGGTTAGTGTCAGGCACATGAGAAGAGAGGTTAGTGTTAGGCAGAGGAAATGTGAGGTTCGTGGTGGGCAGAGGAGAGGTTAGTGTTAGGCACATGAGAAGAGAGGTTAGTGTTAGGCAGAGAAAAGGTGAGGTTAGTGGTGGGCAGAAGAGAGGTTAGTGTTAGGCAGAAGAGAGAGGGAGCTTAGTGTTGGGCAGACGAGAGGGGAGGTTGGTGTCAGGCACAGGAGAGGAGAGGTTAGTGTCAGGTAGAGAAGAGATTAGTGTTAGGCAAAGAAGAGAGTGAGGTTAGTGTTGGGCAGAGGAGACGGGAAGGTTAGTGTTGGGCATGGAGAGGGAGGTTATTGTTAGGCGTCAAGAGGGGAGGTTAGTGTTAGGAAGGGAGGATGTGTAGACATTACTGATATTTTGTTGACATTTACTGAAGACCAGACAAAACATTTTTAATGTCAGCTAACTAAGGGTTTTATTCCAGTTCTTACTTTACTGAGCTGTTATTTTAACCTGCCATGTGGTATTTCATTCATCAGTGATGTAGCTATTTAGCTATGGGCCTCAGTGCAATTTTTTTGATCCCCCCCCCCCATGCAGCAATGTACAGTATATATCATAGAACTGCAATGACCTCTGCACTCTCAGAACATAGAGAGCTGGACGGGCATATCCATCCATCCCACCCATCCAGCTCTCTATGATTCGGGGGTGATGACTTCTGGATGGCTAAAGGTCCAGGACGTTCAGCCAGGGAATGGTGACAGTAAAAGGGGGCTGTGATAAAACGCGGAAAAGCCGCCGCGGGTGCTCAGAGCAAGGCGGCTGATTCCGCGTCCAACACGGCAGGTTGCGCGCGTGGGCCTGCATCTGCTAGCATGACTGAACGCGGAGTAACCGCCGCATGTCCTGAGAACAAGGCGGCGGATTCCGCGTCCGACGCGGCGGTTTGCACGCATAGGCCTACATCTGGCAGTATGGCTGAACGCGGAGGAACCGCCGCATGCTCTGATAGCGGTGCGGCTGGTTCCGCGCTCAGCACAGCGGATGGTTTGCAGCACAGGTCTGGTGTGGCTGGGACTGATAGTCCACACAGGTTCAGAAGGACGCGCGCGCGCTGAGAGGCAGAGCTTTTATGACAGCCAGAAGGGAGTCAGATGACCAAGCCGGTCAGCTGACAATTCCACCACTTCCCATTGGTCCAGCACTTAGGGGAGGCGCTGGAGAGCGCCTTACTATATATACTGGGTGCTGGTCATTCTCTGGTTGTCTGCCGTTGCGATCACTACGTGGAAGCACTCAGACCTTTTTGTCAGATTCTGTGTTATTCTTTAGACCAGTTCCTGGGTGTTGATGACCAAGGACCTCACACCTCAGATTAGGAATTCTGTATATCATTTGTGTTATTTTCTAGACCAGTTCCAGGGTGTTGATGATCACGGACCTCACACCCCAGATTAGGAATACTGTATATTATCTGTGTTATTCTTCAGACTAGTTCTAGGGTGTTGATGATCAAGGAGCTCACACCTTTAGACTAGACAATTGTTGATTATTTGTTATGACCTTCTGCTTTTCCTGACCTCTCTTCTGATCTCTGATTTGGTACTTCGCTATATCTGATACTCCGTTGCCAAACCTTGCTTGCCTTAGGATTCCGTATCAGTCTCTTTCCTCTGTATCTGATCTGTCTGTCTGTTGCCGACCTGGCTTGTCCGACCTCGAGAACAATCTCCTCTATTTAGAGATAGTTCACAGATCTGTCAGTGACACTCCACCATTGGTGTCACTCACACTCTGGTCCTTCCCACTCTCAGCCTGACTCCTCCCCTTGGGGAGCCTCAGGCCTTTGGAAGGAGCCTGTTCTTTGGGCAGTATCTCTTACTGCCTTGCACCCTCTATACGGAGGCTCTCCTCAAAGTATTACTGTTGCACCAAACACTCATATTACTCAGGTGTCCAGAGGTTAGAGATATATCTGATTATCGGTGATACTGCAGATCATCAATAATCGGGTATATATCTGTATTCTCGGTGATACTGCAGATCACCGGTAATCAGATCCTCTCTGTGTTACACCGATCGTTACAGGGGCATTTGTTGTGCAGTACAGTTCGGCTGGTGAACAGCTTAGCTTATATTCACTGTTCAGGAAACTGGACTGGATTTAACAAGCTGTCAACAAGGTATTTTGCATAGATTTCAACTCAAGGGTTTTTTTAACTCTTGTCTTGCTGTACTGTAAAACAGAAAGGGACTTCTGGTAAATTCATAGTAGGGATTGTACTTAGGCCCGGATTGACCTCACAGGAGCCTATAGGCACAGATGTCCTGGCACCTTAGACTTCTCCCTCCATGAACCTACAAACCCCCACTAAACCGCACCGTAAGTGTGCTGGCTGGCCCAGCTATCACTTCTCCTTTACTTCTCTTGCCCAAGTGTCTAGATGCACCCCCAAGCATTAGGTAGCCAGAGGTACCCCTGATTGAAGGGAGATCTCGTCAGTGGAATGCTGATAGTAGGGTAAGAAACTTCTCATTTACACTCTCATCAGGACGCTGCATAGGGAAGCAGAGAGGGAGGCACTCAGGGAGGGGAGTGAGCCTCCTTTCCATCATCAGGCGCCTGTAGGCACATGCCTACAGTGCCTTATGGAAAATCCGGCCCAGATTGTAGTATATGTGTATATGTTCACCTCATCATGTCACATCTTGTAACTTCCGGTACACTTTATTCTTCCAAACATTATGTTTAAAATAGATTTTAAAAGCTTAAAAGCCTGAATGCAACTACACAGCAGATCTGTGTTAGACAACATGGGTGAAATTAGGGAAATATTCTCATTGACTTTCTTATATTCCAGAGTGGTTTAATTAGCTTTCTTATTTGCCCTGCTCTGTTTCCTCCTCTCTCTTTCTCCTTACTATCCCCTCTCTTCACAACAGGTAGATAGCGGAGACAAATAGGGAAAAGTTTAGACAGCACAAAACACACATATAGCACACAAGCACACATACATCTATTTCAGGATTTAAATATTAAAGTGGACCTGAACTCAGAACCTCTTCTCTGCTCTACAAGATAAGCCAAAGTATTTTACCCTTTAAAGAAAAACATTTCTTCATTACAACTTATAGAAGTCCTAAAACCTTAAAGGGATACTGAGCAGGTTAAAAAAAAACAGAATGGGTACTTACCTGGGAATTCTTCCAGCCAACCGTGAGGTCCCCCGGCGTCCTCCTGGCTCCTCTCCCAGTCCCTTCTGATTTAAAGGAACCCCATTGGTCTGCTAAGGACCAATGGGGCTCCTTGGAGCCCAAATACAAAGATGCTTTAGAGAGCTCTGAGCTATATAGCTCAGAGCTCTGTCGGGTGAAGGACGCTAAGTCCCCGCCGGCTCCGCTGCCCTCCCCGCCTCTCCCACATGTCACCTATATACATGCTGGCACCCATGGGTGCCAGCATGTATATGGGTGACAGGTGTGTGCGGAGTGGACGGCGGGAGCCGGCGGGGACTTAGCGTGTATGCGGCGGCCGGCGGGTGAGCGGCGAGTGACGTTGGGTGCGGTGGAGTTACAAAGTAACAAAGTTGTTACATTGTAACAACTTTGTTACATTGTAACTGATTAGTATATTTCCGAGGATATTGCGTGGGAACTGGCTTTTAAAGGGACAGGTAAGTATTAATGGTTAATTAAGAATATTAAAGGACTTTTTTCGTGGTTATGTTTTTTGTTCAATCAAAATACTTTTTCTATGTGTTTGTGTGTTTATTTACTTTTAACTCTTAAAGGAAATGGGTAAGGGGTACAAGTACCTCTATACTCATTTCTCCTGGGAGGGGGGTGGGCATCTGGGGGACCCCTTTTTAAAGGGGACTCCCAGATGCCACCATGACCCCCCCCCCCCAGGAAATCGCGGCCTCCACCGCCCATCGGAGGTGGAGAAGAGCCCCTTGTCCTTGGATTAGACAAGGGCTCGGAGGGGGAGGGGAAAGCTTGGCTGCCCCTCCCCTTCCGAGACCCCCCAATCCATGGACCATGCGGGCTGGTATAGTCAGGGTGCGGAGCCCCACGCGGCCGGTGCTCCGCATTCTGGCTATCCCAGTCTGCATGGGGGACAAGGGGTTAAAGAGGTCTGGGAGGGGGGACCCCACGTCGTTTTTTTTTTATATTTCCCACACTCAGAACGAAGTAAGTAAAACTCTTCCCACTTGGGGGAATCTATGAAAATAAAACACTATTGTTACCTGTGCAAAAAAAAACTGACATTTTCCGCATTTAAAAGACATTTTTGCCCTTGAAAATTAAAAATCGATTTTCTCAAAAACTATAAGGTCTTTTTGAAAAAAAAAATTTTTCCTCTTATTCCCACTGATCCCCTTAATATACCCTGCGAATTTGGTGTTCCTACATTTTAAGCAGGCTTTGCTATTAACCGTTAAAGTCGGCGGGTTTTTAAATGTATATATTTTTCCTTTGAAACTTTAACATCGATTTTCTCAAAAACTATAAGGTCTTTTTGGAAAAAAAAAATTTCCTCTTATTCCTTCTGATCTCCTTAATATATTCTCCAAATTTGAGGCTCTTAGCAATTAAGGGGGCTTTGCTATTAACCCTTAAAGTCGGCGGCTACCTAACATTGATCCATGCGTCAACTTTTCCGCCTGGCAGCATGACAGCATTAATTGCTAGTAGGATTTTACGCGTAAGCCAATAACGTAACAACCTTAATTACGGTATTCTTACGCGTAATTGCGTAAGGGCTATGCGTAATTACAGACATGTACCGTAAATGATTGTCTATGCCGTAAGCGTAATTCCGTAATGCGTAATAGCGTAAAATTACGCGTAATGATCCGTAAGCGTAGTTTTTTCCATTACGCCCAGCACTGTTTAGATCTCATTTAATATTCTAAAAAAAATGTACCCCCTTAATCCCCTTCAGAATTTTAGCTGGGGACCATGTTTAATATTTATTCCGATAACGATAATAAATACCTATTCAATTGTACATAATGAAGGGTCACCTTTATTGTATTTTATTAATGAAATTGTCCACCCACAAGTTGAATAAATAAACAATGTGCCCTCTTTTAAACCAACCTGAAATAATCATAAATGAGGGACCATTGATATGCGTGCTGAGCACCCTTTCGTAGAAAGTAAAAGCTTATTATTAGACAATGTCCCTGCAGCAAATAATTCACATCAAATAAAAGTGGAATCGACAAAGTATTCAAGGAAGATGTATAAAGTGGCAGGCATACACTGGCATCTGCGAGAGAGTATAAAAAGATGGTGTGAAAGGCAGGCAGTGGGAGGTGTGAGCAAGCCATTGCAAATTGACTGAACAGAAGTCTTTGCTTCTTTACTTCTAGGTTAACTGCTTGTTTCACTTCATGTCTAATCATTCCTCTAACAATGTAAATGACAAGGGAATCAGAAGTTATTTGTTTTCTAAAGTTTGCTAATGTATACCTCCAAACAATTTTTACCCTCTCCAGACAAAACCTTTTTCTCAATTTTAGATTTTTAGATAATATGAAGAGAGTTTAACCCTGAAGCTAGTTTCACACTGGTTAAGGTTAAGTGTGAGGGGTATTTTTAAGTGTTAGGCATTGGATGACAGTTAAAGGGAGTCTGAAGGGAAACTAAAAATAAAAAACAGATACTCACCGAAGGAGAGGGAAGGCACTGGGTCCTTTAGAGCCTTCCCGGTCTCCACATGGTCCCCGCATTCCCCCGCAGGCCCCCCCATTAGCAGTCTACAACCCATGGGTCAAAGCCTGCCCTCTTTCACGTTGGGCTGGCTTCAGTTGTCATCGGAAGCACTCCGGCTTTCGAATACAGGTTGCTCTGCACTGCACACGCGCGAGCGCCCTCTCTCGCGTACTTGTACATGCGCAGTTTAGAGCCGCTGGTCTTCGGGAGCCTGAGTACTTCCAAAGCCTTCCAAAGTCTCCCGCAGCGGAGATTCAAAAGGAAGAGCCTGCGGGGGAACGAGGACACCATGAGAAGAACGAGAAGGCTCTTTAGGACCCAGAGCCTTCCCTCTCCTTAGGTAAGTATCTGTTTTTTTGGGGGAGGATGGGGGTTTTATGCTGCAGACTTGCTGTAAGGTTAGGCATTGGTAAGGGAAGGTTCTGTGTGAGAGTAGTATTAAGTTAAGTTCACCTTATCTATATGTTTCCTGATCTGTACAAAAGTTCAAAAATGTTTTGTTTGGAGTTTTATGTCAATAGTGGTTTGTCTGCATTAATGATTTTTAGATTCTGCTTCATAGAATAACTCTCTAGCGTACCCCAACAGCCCCCTAATTTCATGAGTATTTTGCCTAGGCACACCTCCTGTTCCTCATGTGACAATGGTTAGACAATGGTCTACTATGAAGAGGCTAATTGGCTACCAGCTGCATTGGGCACCCAACTCACCGCTTGGGCACCGTGGCATAACTAGAGGGGAGCAGTCCGTGTGACTCAGAGGTGCCCAGAGCTGAAGGGGGGGGGGCCCAAGTACTACTTCACTTACTCTGATAAATGGGTCCATCCTTCAGGTCAGCTATTTTTGTGGCTACATTTAGAGTTGGGCCGAACGGTTCGCCGGCGAACGGGGTTCGCGCGAACGGGGTTCGCGCGAACTTAGGTGGTTCGCGTGCGGGTACCGCACGCGAACCTTTTGCGGAAGAAGTTCGGTTCGCCCCATAATGCACCTGAGGGTCAACTTTGACCCTCTACATCACAGTCAGCAGGCCCAGTGTAGCCAATTAGGCTACACTAGCCCCTGGAGCCCCACCCCCCCTTATATAAGGCAGGCAGCGGCGGCCATTACGGCCACTCGTGTGCCTGCATTAGTCAGAGTAGGGCGAGCTGCTGCAGACTGTCTCTCAGGGAAAGATTAGTTAGGCTTAACTTCTTCCTGGCTGCATACCTGTTCTGTTCAGTGAGCCCTCAGCCCACTGCATACCTGTACTGTGATCCTGCCACTGCATAGCTGTTCATTGATCCTGCCACAGCATACCTGTTCTGTTCAGTGAGCCCTCAGCCCACTGCATACCTGTACTGTGATCCTGCCACTGCATAGCTGTTCAGTGATCCTGCCACAGCATACCTGTTCTGTTCAGTGAGCCCTCAGCCCACTGCATACCTGTACTGTGATCCTGCCACTGCATACCTGTTCAGTGATCCTGCCACAGCATACCTGTTCTGTTCAGTGAGCCCTCAGCCCACTGCATACCTGTACTGTGATCCTGCCACTGCATAGCTGTTCAGTGATCCTGCCACAGCATACCTGTTCTGTTCAGTGAGCCCCCAGCCCACTGCATACCTGTACTGTGATCCTGCCACTGCATACCTGTTCAGTGATCCTGCCACAGCATACCTGTTCTGTTCAGTGAGCCCTCAGCCCACTGCATACCTGTACTGTGATCCTGCCACTGCATACCTGTTCAGTGATCCTGCCACAGCATACCTGTTCTGTTCAGTGAGCCCTCAGCCCACTGCATACCTGTACTGTGATCCTGCCACTGCATAGCTGTTCAGTGATCCTGCCACAGCATACCTGTTCTGTTCAGTGAGCCCTCAGCCCACTGCATACCTGTACTGTGATCCTGCCACTGCATACCTGTTCAGTGATCCTGCCACAGCATACCTGTTCTGTTCAGTGAGCCCTCAGCCCACTGCATACCTGTACTGTGATACTGCCACTGCATACCTGTTCAGTGATCCTGCCACAGCATACCTGTTCTGTTCAGTGAGCCCTCAGCCCACTGCATACCTGTACTGTGATCCTGCCACTGCATACCTGTTCAGTGATCCTGCCACAGCATACCTGTTCTGTTCAGTGAGCCCCCAGCCCACTGCATACCTGTACTGTGATCCTGCCACTGCATACCTGTTCAGTGATCCTGCCACAGCATACCTGTTCTGTTCAGTGAGCCCTCAGCCCACTGCATACCTGTACTGTGATCCTGCCACTGCATAGCTGTTCAGTGATCCTGCCACAGCATACCTGTTCTGTTCAGTGAGCCCTCAGCCCACTGCATACCTGTACTGTGATCCTGCCACTGCATACCTGTTCAGTGATCCTGCCACTGTATACCTGTTCTGTGAACCCGCCACTGTATACCTGTTCTGTTCAGTGGACCCGCCACTGTATACCTGTTCTGTGAACCCGCCACTGTATACCTGTTCTGTTCAGTGGACCCGCCACTGTATACCTGTTCTGTGAACCCGCCACTGTATACCTGTTCTGTTCAGTGGACCCGCCACTGTATACCTGTTCTGTGAACCCGCCACTGTATACCTGTTCTGTTCAGTGGACCTGCCACTGTATACCTGTTTAGTGAACACGCCACTGCATACCTGTTGTGTTCAGTGAACCTGCCACTGCATACCTGTTCTGTGAACCCGCCACTGTATACCTGTTCTGTTCAGTGGACCCGCCACTGTATACCTGTTCTGTGAACCCGCCACTGTATACCTGTTCTGTTCAGTGGACCTGCCACTGTATACCTGTTTAGTGAACACGCCACTGCATACCTGTTGTGTTCAGTGAACCTGCCACTGCATACCTGTTCTGTGAACCCGCCACTGTATACCTGTTCTGTTCAGTGGACCCGCCACTGTATACCTGTTCTGTTCAGTGGACCTGCCACTGTATACCTGTTCTGTTCAGTGGACCTGCCACTGTATACCTGTTTAGTGAACACGCCACTGCATACCTGTTGTGTTCAGTGAACCCGCCACTGTATACCTGTACTGTTCAGTGAACCCACCGCATCAGTGCGCATACCTGTGCAGTTAAGTGAACCCACCTACCTACGTGAGTGCACGCAGTGTGATATACCACTCCGTGCATACCCGATATGGACAAAACAGGTAGAGGAAGAGGAAGAGGTAGTGGCAGAGGCAGAGGAAGGCCACCCGGCAGGTCTGCGCGAGGTCGTGTAAATGTAATTTCGTGTGGACCTGGCCCACAGTACAGTGCTCGGAAGAAGGCACGTCCCATCACCTCCCAAGATTGTCAGGACGTGGTTGAGTATTTAGCGACACAGAACACCTCATCTTGCTCAGCCACCAGCGCTACTACTAGCACCACTTCCGCTGCATTTGACACTTCGCAAGAATTATTTAGTGGTGGTGAAATCACTGATGCACAGCCATTGTTACAGCCAGATGAATTTTCACCAGCTCATATGTCTGCGTTACGCGACAACACTATGGATGTAACGTGTAAGGAGGATGAAGGACCTACACATTTGGATTTTTCTGAGGCAAGCGAAGCTGGGCAGGATGATTACGATGATGACGATGATAGGGATCCTCTGTATGTTCCCAATAGAGGAGATGAAGAGGGGGACAGTTCAGAGGGGGAGTCAGAGAGTAGTAGGAGGATAGAAGTTGCTGAAAGAAGCTGGGGCAGCTCTTCGTCAGAAACAGCTGGTGGCAGAGTCCGGCACCATGTATCGCCAGATTCGCCACCTATGTACAGCCAGCCAACTTGCCCTTCAGCATCAGCTGCTGAGGTGCCCACATCCCAGGGTGGCTCAGCGGTGTGGAAATTTTTTAATGTGTGTGCCTCAGATCGGACCAAAGCCATCTGTTCGCTCTGCCAACAAAAATTGAGCCGTGGAAAGGCCAACACTCACGTAGGGACAAGTGCCTTACGAAGGCACCTGCAGAAAAGGCACAAACAGCAATGGGATGGCCACCTGAGCAAAAGCAGCAGCAGCACACAAAAGCAAAGTCACCCTCCTTCTCCTCTTCCTCCTTCAGGTGCATCATCTGCTTATGCCGCTCTCTCCCTTGCACCTTCACAGGCACCCTCCTCCACTCCGCCTCTGCCCTTGAGCGGTTCCTGCTCCTCTGCCCACAGCAGCAGTCAGGTGTCCGTGAAGGAAATGTTTGAGCGGAAGAAGCCACTTTTGGCCAGTCACCCCCTTGCCCGGCGTCTGACAGCTGGCGTGGCGGAACTGTTAGCTCGCCAGCTGTTACCATACCGGCTGGTGGACTCTGAGGCCTTCCGTAAATTTGTGGCCATCGGAACACCGCAGTGGAAGATGCCAGGCCGCACTTATTTTTCCAGAAAGGCCATACCCCAACTGCACCGTGAAGTTGAGAGGCAAGTGGTGTCATCTCTTGCGAAGAGCGTTGGGTCAAGGGTACACCTGACCACGGATGCCTGGTCTGCCAAGCACGGGCAGGGCCGCTACATTACCTACACAGCCCATTGGGTGAACCTGGTGGTGAACGATGGCAAGCAGAAAGCGGCGGACCAAATTGTGACACCTCCACGGCTTGCAGGCAGGCCTCCTGCCACCTCCTCTCCTCCTGCTACATGCTCTTCGCTGTCCTCCTCCTCCTCCTTGGCTGAGTGGCAGTTCTCCTCTCCAGCTACACAGCCCCAGCTCCGCAGGGCCTATGCTGCATGCCAGGTACGACGGTGTCACGCCATCTTAGACATGGCTTGTCTCAAAGCGGAGAGTCACACTGGAGCAGCTCTCCTGGCTGCTCTTAAGAAACAGGTGGATGAGTGGCTGACCCCGCACCACCTGGAGATAGGCAACGTGGTGTGCGACAACGGCAGCAATCTGCTTGCCGCTTTGCATATGGGGAAGCTGACACACATACCCTGCATGGCACATGTCATGAATCTGGTGGTTCAAAGATTTGTGGCAAAGTACCCTGGCTTAGCGGATGTCCTGAAGCAGGCCAGGAAGTTCTGTGGGCATTTGAGGCGCTCTTACACAGCCATGGCACGATTTGCAGAAATTCAGCGTAAAAACAACATGCCGGTGAGACGCCTCATTTGCGATAGCCCCACTCGCTGGAACTCGACCCTCCTCATGTTCTCCCGCCTGCTAGAACAGAAGAAAGCCGTCACCCAGTACCTCTACAACTGGAGTAGAACGAAACAGTCTGGGAAGATGGGGATGTTCTGGCCCGACAACTGGACAATGATGAAAAATGCATGCAGGCTCATGCGGCCGTTTGAGGAGGTGACCAACCTGGTGAGCCGCAGTGAGGGCACCATCAGCGACTTAATTCCCTACGCGTACTTCTTGGAGCGTGCTGTGCGTAGAGTGGCGGATGAAGCTGCGAATGAGCGTGACCAGGAACCGTTACGGCAGGAACAGGCATGGGACCAATTTTCATCAGACCCAGCTGTTTCCTCAACACCTGCGGCAGCACAGAGGGGGGAGGAGGAGGAAGAAGAGAGGTCATGTGCAGAAGATGAGTCAGACTCAGAGGATGATGAGCAAGGTGTTTCTTTGGGGGAGGAGGAGGAGGAGGAGGGGACAGCGGCAGGAGAACAACCGCAGCAGGCGTCGCAGGGGGCTTGTGCTGCGCAACCTTCCCGTGGTATTGTTCGCGGCTGGGGGGAGGAGGTTGACTTACCTGACGTCACTGAGGAAGAGCAAGAGGAGATGGAGGGTACTGGATCCGACTTTGTGCAGATGTCGTCTTTTATGCTGTCCTGCCTGTTGAGGGACCCCCGTATAAAAAACCTCAAGGGGAATGAGCTGTACTGGGTGGCCACACTACTAGACCCTCGGTACAGGCACAAAGTGGCGGACCTGTTACCAACTCACCGGAAGGTGGAAAGGATGCAGCACATGCAGAACCAGCTGTCAACTATGCTTTACAATGCCTTTAAGGGTGATGTGACGGCACAACGCCAGCAAGGTACCACTGCCACTAATCCTCCTCCCGTGTCCACGCAGTCAAAGACAGGACGCTCCAGCGATCTCATGGTGATGTCGGACATGCGGACGTTCTTTAGTCCAACGCCTCGCCGTAGCCCTTCCGGATCCACCCTCCACCAACGCCTGGAACGGCAGGTAGCCGACTACCTGGCCTTAAGTGTGGATGTAGACACTGCTGTGAACAGCGATGAGGAACCCTTGAACTACTGGGTGCGCAGGCTTGACCTGTGGCCAGAGCTGTCCCAATTTGCCATCCAACTTCTCTCCTGCCCTGCCGCAAGCGTCCTCTCAGAAAGGACCTTCAGCGCAGCTGGAGGCATTGTCACAGAGAAGAGAAGTCGCCTAAGTCACAAAAGTGTTAAGTACCTCACCTTTATAAAAATGAATGAGGCATGGATCCCGGAGGGCTGCTGCCCGCCCCAAGACTAAGTCAGTCCCCGCACATACAGCATCTCTGCCTGCACGCCGTGTGACTGGCTGCCTGGCCTGCCCCAAGAAGACTAAGTCGCTCCCAGTCCCTCCACACAGCATGTCTGCCTGCAGGCCGCTTCACTACCTTCTCCGCCACCACCAACAGGGTCCGGGACTCCAGGCGGATTGCTGAATTTTTTAGGCCGCTGCTAGCAGCGGCCGCTGTAATAATTTTTCGGGTGCGTGTACATGACTGCCTAATTTTTCTGGCTGCACTGCGGGCAGCTGCAACAACAAAAGAAAAGGCATGAACATGCGCCCATTCCCCTTCGTGATCATTACCTTGCCGTGGTGAAGGGGCTTGCGTATCACAATGGAGCAATGACCGGCGCCTAGATGAGTGTCTCGGGGGGCACACCCACGATAATAAGGTCGTTGCCTCATTGTGGTCAGACCAAATTTGATCAGCTGGACAGTCACTGTTCTGTCATTCAGCTACATCAGCCAGGTGACTGACCATATGGGCTGTAAAGCCACCAAAACCTGCACTCTCGCCATGGTGCGCACCAGTCCAGCACGGCCGTCACTACACAAACAGCTGTTTGCGGTGCGTTACACGATGAGTTTGGTGCGTCAGTGTGAAGCAGTACCTTAATTACACTACCTGATTGATGTATACACATGCAAGATGTTTGAAAGCACTTTAGGCCTGTCATTTAACATTCAATGTGATTTCTGCCCTTAAAACGCTGCTTTGCGTCAAATCCAGATTTTTCCCGGGGACTTTTGGCATGTATCCCACTCCGCCATCCCCCCCTCCAGGTGTTAGACCCCTTGAAACATCTTTTCCATCACTTTTGTGGCCAGCATAATTAATTTTTTTTTTCAAAGTTCGCATCCCCATTGAAGTCTATTGCGGTTCGCGAACTTTAACGCGAACCGAACCTTTCGCGAAAGTTCGCGAACCCGGTTCGCGAACCGAAAATCGGAGGTTCGGCCCAACTCTGGCTACATTTTTTACACACTTATAGGTGTAAAATTCATGGTGGCTGAACTTGCTTTATGACCCTTGCAAGATGGACTCCAGGCTTTCAGGGTCACAATGGGTTGGCAAATGAAAGAGTTGAAACATTTGGGGACACCATCAAAGTTTTGATTGGGGCCCCATTAATTTTATAATTATGTTGGCTGCATCCTGTATAAAATATCTCTTTGTGCAACAACGTTTTACCGTAATATATATCAAAATATATAATATTTAATTCCATAAAACTTCTAAACATTCCAGAAAAGTAAAGACTTGCTAAAAAGCAGCATGGCTTAAGATTGAAGGAATAGGCAGAATTTGACAGATGGTTTAATACACAAACCAGTTATGAATGGTATGACCCATATGGCCATGCAATTACAGCGTATTGTGGGTGGTTAATAGAACAGAGAAGCTTCCAGTCTCCTCATTGCTAATGTGGCTGATATTAACAACCCAGTCATAGCAGAGGGGTGTGCACATTCCTGAGCATGTGAATTCTTCTAGAGGTCTCTGTTCATTCTATATATTCTCAGCAAGCAGTTAAAGAGTTACATTATATACTCGCGTATAAGCTTAATTTTTCAGCACAAAAATTGTGCTGAAATATTTCCCCCTCGGCTTATATGCGAGTCAGTGGAGCAGGTTTTGTTACTGGCAGAGGAGCATTATGATCTTGCACTAGTGATCCTACTCTTGCCAGCTGACCCCCTGCTGTGTCTGTGCCCCCCATCCCTATAACATGGTGTGCAGAGTGTGCTGCTCAAGACTGCCCTTGTCCCCTGGCTTGTGGAGTGGAGTGTACAAGCAACGTGTTAGCGGTGCAATTATTGGGGATTCTTCCTGTGTGTAAATTTCTGTGTCTCATATCGGTGATGCCATCTAATGGCCCTAGGAGACACAGCTGTATCATCCTTGTGGCACATCTGGCTATGGGGAGGGGGACTGACTTGTAGTGGGTGCACATCTGGCTATGAAGCGGGGCTATATTTACTTCATTTTATCATATCTGTTAGGATATCCTACACCTCAGGTTCTCAACACATGGTACGCATACCCCAGGGGTTACGCATACCCCAGGAGACTGCAGTGAAAATGAATACATTTTATCAAACTTATTTATAAATGATTTAGCCAGTATTTGCCCACTGTAAAATCTTTCCTCTCCCTGATTTACATGATTAAATGTATCACATGGTGACATCTTTACTGCTGGCAGGTGTTGTCTGTGGAAGGAGATGCTTCTTTTTTGGCATTTGGAAACAGCTGTTATTTCCCACAATGCAACAAGGCTCCTACCTAGGTCCTGACATAACACTGTGGGAGGGGTTTCACCACAATATCAGCCATACAGAACTCCCTGTTGATCCGTTTGAGAAAAGGTAAATATTTCTCATGGGTAAAGGGGTATCAGCTACTGATTGGGATGAAGTTCAATCCTTGGTTACAGTTCCTCTTTAAAGAGGAACTCCAGTGAAAATAATGTAATAAAAAAGTGCTTCATTTTTACAATAATTATGTATAAATGATTTAGTCAGTGTTTGCCCATTGTAAAATCTTTTAAATCCCCGATTTACATTCGGACATTTATTACATGGTGACATTTTTACTGTTGGCAGGTGATGTAGCTGCTGTATGCTTTTTTGGCAGTTGGAAACAGCTGTAAACAGCTATTTCCCACAATGCAACAAGGTTCACAGACAGGAAACTGCGAAGAGTATGTACTTTTCTTGTTTCTTGTGGGAGGGGTTTCACCACATTATCAGTCATACAGCGCCCCCTGATGGTCTGTTTGTGAAAAGGAATAGATTTCTCATGTAAAAGGGGGTATCAGCTACTGATTGGGATAAAGTTCAATTCTTGGTCGTAGTTTCTCTTTAAGTTGGGGTCAGGGTCTATTTGACCTTGTCACAAGTCAATTCATGCTACAAATTTTTGAGATGCAAAAGATGATAAACCATATATAAATTAACCTGAATTAGTATATATATAGTCAATTAAAGGTATCAAGGATTTTTTAAAGCATTTATACACAATTATGAAGTACTACTAAGCCATATGTTAGTGTGGTTAAGGAGTTGATGCTACTCAGAACATGGTATATTTGGCATGCAGTGATTAATAAAGGGGTGCATGCTGTAATAATATAAAAAAAACACTGCCCTACATTACCTAACCCCTGATTGAGTGAGCAAATCACTGTGGTTTATTATATATCAGAGATCTTTGATTCAGATAGGATCTCTACAAAACAGGCCCGGATTTGCCTCACAGAAGCTTATAGGCACAGATGTCCTGCACCTTAGACTTTGCCCTCCATGAAAATACAAACCCCCACCAAACTGGTAGTGTGCTGGCAGTCTCAGCTGTCTCTTCTCCCTTATTTTACTTGCCCATCACAGGTAGCTGCAACAGCCCATTAGTATTGACAGAGGCGCTATATGTGCTACCTGAGAGCTACTGTTTTGTCCCCTGTTTTATTGCCTGATGAAGCGGGCTTGGTCCTGCGAAACGCGTTGCATCTATTGGGGTACTAATAAAGTGTTTATTTATGTCAGACAAGTAGTCTAGTCTGCTTTCGGAGGTAAGTCCACCACTGCCTCCCCAGCATATTTTAAAACTTTTAATTGTTGTTTTTATTCTGCTGGCGCCTCTGTTCATCAAAGTCATTAGTATTAGGTAGCTAGAGCTACCTTCAATATTCAGTAGCTAGGGTTGTTTCCAACTATTGGGTAGCTAGAGTAAACTTAGTATTAAGTAGCTAGTGGTACCCCTGACTTAAGGGAGATCTCATTGGAGGAATGCAGAGAGCAGAGTGAGTAATCTCTCATTTACACTTTCCTCAGGACTCTGCATAGGGAAGGAGGGGGAGAGGCACTCAGGGAGGGTAGTGAGACCCTTTACATCATCAGGCACCTGTAGGCACGTGCCTACAGTGCCTTATGGTGGTAAATCAGTTCCTGCTATAAATTCAGTTGAAAGACACTGCACTTCATAGTTGTGGATGTCGCACAAAGACATCAATCCTTCATCAGACTTATGATGTTTCTTTCAGAAATTGAATTATTCTTTTTTTTCTTGCTTTATTATGTAGCTTTCAAAATCATTAAACTTTCCATCAATTCTAGGAAAATTGTTAAATTTACTTCAAGGTAATTCAAAAATATCCAATCTACTTTTTCATTTAACCAGTCCAATCAAACTTTTTATTGCCAGAGGCTTATTTCTCTACGCCATGCTAGGCTAACCTGTTTACTTTTCTTCCATTTCCTTGTTGTTTTCTCAAGTAATAGATTTAAAAAAAATATGAGTCTGTAAAATATGAGCACAATATTGCAAAGGGCATATTTGTTCAGACATAGCAATGCAGAACAATTGAATGGATGTACATTATGCAGTGACCTATATGCAAAGCAATATTAATAATTCACAGCTGAATGCATCAAATACCAAAAGCTGTAGTTGGAAATGAAACCCAGTGAATCCTAACAGACAGCTGACAGTGGCATTCATGAAAAGTCCTGAGTTTATATGAATGGGAATAGGGACATTGTTTAGTGCATACTGTGTATAATATGCCTATGTATATTTATTTATGATGGATTTAGATGGGTCTACATACTGAAAACTTTGCTGGTGATTTAACTGCTTTAGAGGTTACTTAATATAAAACCTGGCTGGTTTATCTAAATATTCTGTAACAGGGACCTTTATGGATAAGTTTATGAAGGCTTCAGTTTATGATTTCATTAAAGTGGAGATTTAAAAGTAACGTTAACAAATAACTTGTCTATACTGTATATCTTATCTAAAGTTTAGAAAGTTTACACAGCAAATCTAGCTGCAAACAGCTTCAGCAGTATATGATTATTTCTTCCTGTGATACAATGAGAGCGGCCATGTTCTGTTTGTCACATTACACACATGCAAGCTGCTCTGCATCTCCAGCCCTCAGCCTGCAAAAACTTCACTCCCCTCTCCTCCTCCCTCCTCCCCTCTGCCTCTGAAATCTCTGGCTAGTAACACCTCCTCCTCCTTCCCATACTGAGCTCCCATAAGCCCTTGCTACATCTGTCTTAAAGTGCCAAGGCACTAGAGCCTCTTTGTATGCCCGGAACCATGGCATGCAGCAGTGATGTGAACACAGCAGAGCAGCTCTGACCTAGAAGGCGCGTATACAGGAAGAACTTCCTGTATCCGTGTTGTTACCAGGGGAGCCGCTCTGCTGTGTTCACGTCACTGCTGCATGCCATGGTGCCGGGCATGCAAAGAGGCTCAGGCGAGTGGACTTCTGTACTGGGCTGCCGACACCAGGAGGTAATGGAGCGGCGGCCAGGGAGTAAAACCCTCATGTCGTTAGGCGGAGCAAGGGAGTGATAGAGCGTAATCACGCTCTATCACTAATACAAGGAGGGAAGGCAGCGGAAACTTACTGTGGGAGGGGGCGGAGCCGGGAGCATGGCCACGGGCCAAAATCAATGTTAATCAGGAAAGCACTTGCGGGCCAAGTTTTCTGGTGCTGCGGTCCAAATTTGGCCCGCGGGCCAGAGTTTGACACATGTGATCTAAGAGGATTAGGTATTGTGTCATCTTGTAAAGTAGGCTTAGAAGAAAGGGAAATAGATTTTTTTTTTCAAATTTTTGAAATAAAACTGAATTTTTTTCCCCCTAGTGACCAAGGAGGGACTAGTGGCAGTTATGCTCCCCGTGTATCTGTCTGGCTATCTATCTATATTTAGCTATCTATGTTGAAAAAAAGGAATGCGTCCATCAAGCTCAACCTTTTAGGAATGTACGAATTTATTCTGCAAAAATGCTATGCCTTGGTGAACAACGCTTTTAAATAGTACCGTATTTGCTCATGCAGTTTTTCCTATGTTGGTAGATGCTAGTGTGGGCAACCTTGAAAGTCTACGTATACAAGCATTATGTCTTATCATTTACATGCATCCAAATGCCCTGACAGCTAGCTTTGGAAGAAGTATGTAAGTGCAAAATGGCTGTCAGGCTCCTGCCTAGTGCCCAGCACTTTTTTGAATAACAATTTCGGATATTTTTTAAAATCTGAAAAGCACTATCCGAGCAAACTCGGATTTCCCATCTGAAATCCAAAATCCGGGCGAATAGTTCGTTCAGATATCCGAGCAGAAGCCAAAATCACCTTCAATGGCAAAAATCCCTTTCGAAGACCTTCAGGCCTAGAGAGAGAGAGAGAGAGAGAGAGAGAGAGAGAGAGAGAGAGAGAGAGAGAGAGAGAGAGAGAGAGAGAGAGAGAGAGAGAGAGAGAGAGAGAGAGATTTGTTGGGGTAGAATTTAAGTCCCCACATCATCAATAAGTGTTTCCCTTTAACAAAAACATGATGCTACATGCCTCATTTACCCTAAAAAACGTTTTACAAGCAATTTAACCACTTAAGGACCAGGGGTGATCTAGCTGATCTGTGCAGCGTGGGCTCTACAGCCCACAGCACTGATCAGCAATGAGGCTGGACGATCAGACTTACCCCCTTTTTTCCCCACTAGGGGGATGTCCTGCTGGGGGGGGTCTGATCGCCGCCGGCTCTGTTCGTTCGGCGGGGGGGGGGCTCCTCAAAGCCCCCTCCGCAGCCATTTTCCGCCTCCGTTCCCCTTCCTCCTATGGGCAGCGCAGGACGGAGATCCGACCTGCGCCGCCTACAACAGATGCGAATGAGAATGCGGCGAACCCTGGCCAATCAGAGGCCGGGGATCGCCGATCTGCCTTACGGCGCTGCTGTGCAGCAGCGCCGTATGATGTAAACAGCGGGGATTTCTTCCCCGCGTGTTTACATTACGTGTACGAGCCGCGATCAGCGGCTCACACACTGTTCATGGAGACACCCTCTGTGAACTAGCATGGAGTGGCCGTTTCCATGCAAAACCACTAACTACCCGCCGACGCCTATCGGCGTTAGGCGGTCGTTAAGTGGTTAAAGCCCACTTCCGGTTTTGTACCCGGATATCCGAATCCGGGCAGATATCTGGGATACTGGGTTCGATATCCGATTCAGATTCGGATTCCAAAATTACAAACTCGGATATCCGATTCGGTTCGGATATCTGGGTTTTCGGATTCAATACAGATTTTGAAAAGGGGTATCCGAGCAGCACTGCCCAGCACCCATTGTACCACATTTCCACCTCAATGCACAGTAGGACTTACGTTTGTATGATTGCATACTCTTGCCGAATGATGTTATGCTCAGAAGAGGCACGTAAGCGTGAAACGGCTGCCAGGCTCCTGCCCAGTGCCCAGCACCCACTGTAACCTATCTCCACTTAAATGCATGCTAGGAAGTAAGATTGTAAGATTGCCTACTCTTGTCAGACGATGTTCACTGTTTGTCACAATAAATTTCAAGCATACAGCAGTGCCGGATGCAGTTTCCTTTGTTCTCCATTTTGATACTATCCTTCAGTTTCTAGAGCACGCTGTAGAACTATACAGGTGAGATAGGCTTGCTGCCCAGACTCCTGCCATTGCCCCATCCCCACCACACTATTGATCTGATAGTGCCGGCATCTCTTTTTTCTACCCCATCGTTTTAAACAATAACATGCAGGCGCTTTTTACCCGATGAAGATGAAAGAGTTTGCATGTGGATAAAGAAGAGAATGGGGTAAAGTACTGAGCCTTGTGGTACACTTCAAGGCTGGGAGAACACACAACATAGCGTGAAAGGCTGCGTTTTATGTCATGTTTTATGTTAATGTTAACGTTTATCATGCGTTTTGCGTGCATTTGAATACATTTGCGGTTCGCATATAAAAAAATGCATATGCGTTTTCCATGCGTTTTTACATTTCCAATTATGCAAATCACTGGGAAGACAACAGGAAGCGGAAATACAGCAAAAAAAAAATTGGGGGGAAATGTATATAAAAACACATGGGAAAAGCATGAAAACCACATACCATTGCGTTCCCATTGACTTTCATTATGTGCGTTTTTGATGCGTCTATGAATATTATGCAACAAAACCAGCGTTTAAAAAAAAATTTAAAATGCATATACTTTTTCTTTATCTGTTTTTTTCCTGCGGCCCATAGACTTTCATTAGCGGCAAAAAAAAGCAGCATTTTCCGCAACGCTAGCGTTTCTGCTATCTGTGCACCCAGCCTCAAAGAATGACTTGTCACATACAGTAAGAGAAAGACAATAAATGAAAAGTGTTAGAGAGTTGATATCATCACATCCAGAAAAAAACATATATATTTTTTCCAGTACATCAGCATTGTTCTTTAAGTACCATTATAGTTTTGAAAAAAATCTGTTAGAAGAAAAAAAAATTGTCTATGTCTAGTTTAAATAAATAATCCCATGGAGCTTGTTTTCAAATGATTTGCTATGATTGTAACTTAAGTGGAAAATCACAGAGCAAGCCTCTGACATACACTGACATATAGGTACCGTACAGACATGAATGTAACAGCAAGTATTACTGGGAATCAGTGAATTGGATAAAATGATATCACTGATTATAAATGACTCATACTGACATAAATGCTTTTGGTCTAATGAACAGTCAGTCACTGTTTTAGTCTCTGGTATTGTCTCACTGCTGTTCTCTTAGCTTCCTATATGCACCAAAAATGATAGCACTGAAAAGGCTAATGTGGTATTTTAATGATTTTCCACTGCAGTAAAAATCTTATATTTAATAGGAGGTGTGACAGCAACCTGGACAGATATACATGTGATTATCTATCTTCTGCTTAAAGTGAATCTGTATTGTTAAAATCGCACAAAAGTAAACATACCAGTGTGTTAGGGGACATCTCCTATTACCCTCTGTCACATTTTTGCTGCTCCCCGCCGCATTAAAAGTGTTTAAAAACAGTTTTTAAAAGTTTGTTTATAAACAAACAAAATGGCCACCAAAACAGGAAGTAGGTTGATGTACAGTATGTCCACACATAGAAAATACATCCATACACAAGCAGGCTGTATACAGCCTTCCTTTTTAATCTCAAGAGCACATTAGAAAAGATTTTGGAACTTGTAGGATGGAAGAAAACTGGATGAAATTTTTGTTACGGAGTCTCTTTAAAGTGGGAGGAAACTCCATATTAACTGAAAAAATCATCCAATAAGAAATGTTTTATTTAGCATACCTATCCTGTTGTTTAGTGTTCACTGTCAGATTTAAGAAAAATGTGATGTTAAAAAAAAAACATTTCTTCTGATTTCCATCATTTCTCTGTGATGCCAAAAGTGACAATACTTCTGCCCTTTTCTTCTTCTTTTTTTTAACCTAGCTCAGTGTTAATTTACTGCCTATTTTACAGATTTCTGTCCCTCCCTCAACAAACTTCACCTAGATAACAGGCTTCCATCTGATGGAAAATTGCATGGTGTGTACCAGGCATAAATGTAGAAGGGATTCAGTTACCTTCTGTTCATAGTGTCCTTATCTTATCTGAAACAGGCAGCTTCAGTTATTTGCATTTTGAGACAAGCTTGTTACTGTAGCTATAAAGACTTCCCACAATTCTGTTGGTACTACAAACTTCGGCACAGTTCACCAAAGGCACACAGACCAGGTAAAAAAAAGAATACAAACAAGTGGACGTATAGGCACCAATTTTAGAAAAAAAGGGGGTTACATATATATTTGAGGCACTAACTATTTAGGCAATTTTTTATTTTTGGATGTTAAACCCCTTTTAACATTACCAGTATGGGTTTTCATTGCAAGGGCTCATTCCCTGTGTGTGTTCACTGACATGGATTTTACTGCAACACATAATGCCAGCCAAATGCCTGTCTTATCAAATATATTTTAGTGACTTTGCATTATCTCTCATGATTCAAAAACTTAGCACACATGAGAGATAAGTTTTGAGTTAATTCTACACTAATTATGCACCTACATTAATGTGCATGCTCACAAATGTGCATAAAGCCTCTTATTCCATACTTTCCATACTGGGAACCATCTGTTTGAATTAAATATTATGGATACATTTACACTGCAGGGTTTGCGATTGCGATCAATCGCAAATGCGCTGCATGTAGTGTTTTATCGCCGATCGTGCTGTGATTCTTGTTCTATTGAACGGGAATCACAAGCGCAAATCACAGTAAAACGCAAGATTTGTCCCGCCAAATCACCATTATGGATGCCAACGTGGTAAATGGCCCTATGTAATCTAACCCTAACCGACCACCCCCAGCTGCAATATCCGCCAACATCTGCACAGCCTTTGCAGTTCCAAACCCCCTATCAATAACAATGCCACCTGAAAACTAAAATTCTTGGGCACGGTTGGCACCCACATTACCCCCTGGGTGCTGCTTTACCCACAAATAACACTGCGGTCTAGGTGATGACCGTTTTACCACAGTACCGCCACCCAAGTGCCAGTCTAAACTGATCACACACAACATAGCTGGGCTTTTTTCAGGTAAAACAAACATTCTATATTATTTACAATATCTAATCAGAACAGGAGCATCAGGCAACATAGGCAGGTGCTTGGGGCCTAGTGAGTGTCTAGGCGACCACCTGCCACCTTCTTGACCTCTCTTCACTTTAGCTTACCAAAAGGACAGCAAGGGGGGGGGGGCAAATCTACTACCTTGCAGGTGGAAAATTGAAATAAGCCATGTTTAGTAGAGGCAGGATATTGCCTTCCTTCTGAGTGCATGTGATCATTAAAAAAAATAGAAAATGATGGTTGGCACAAGGCTGTAAGTAAAAGCTTTGTGATCCCTTATTCAGTCTACATGTTAATCCTCTGACATCCATAAGCTGCTTAGCACATAAAGCGAGACAGGATAACATGCATAAATGCAGCATATACATACTTGAGCAGGAAGGTATGAACAGGGACACTGTCTAACAGTTGCTTCACCGTAGCTTCCTCTGAGCAGCCATATTGCCGCTGCCACACAACTGTCACTCTTCAAAAAGATGTTCATCAGAAAAATCAAGGCTTTTTAAAACTATGAAGTAAACAGTAGAGGGAAGTCTGTGAAGACATGGGGCTCAATTCTGGTAGCTATGTGAGGTGAAGTAAACAGAAGTCGGGAAAATACCTCATTCGTTTTTTTTTTGTTTTGTTTTTTTTAATTCTTGCACATTTTCCCCCCTGCTGATTATGTTTGGTACATTTCCGACACATGTTCACTCGGAAAACAGTGAGGTATTTTCCAGACAGTCTTGTGAGGCACTTAAAGAGACACTGAAGCGAGACTAAATCTCGCTTCAGGTCTTATATATAGCAGGGGCCTGCTATAGCAGGGGCCTGCCTGCGCAGTACAGCCCGGAGGACGTCCGATGACGTCAGCGCGCCCGCGTGGGACGCAGAAGAGCCCGTCCTTGGAGTGCTGTATTGCCGTAGAAAAGTGACACCACTTGAACAGACAGCAATTACTAGTTCTTTATGATCCCTCCAATCATCAGACACAATCAACAAGGTTAACAAGTTTATTGGTACAAGATATAAAATATTAAAATACAAACTACAAAGTTATCCTAAAGAAGACAAAGATTAAGAATACAATACAATACAATAATATAAACACAACACATCACCTTGTGTTTCTAGGTGTCTGCTCAAGGTTGCAGCAACTTCCACCCGTCCTACGTGAGTGACTCTTTCCCCCGCGACGGCTAAGAAGTTCCTTGGGCAGAGCAGGCAGTCAAGTCAACGCTGGATGGCCAGTCCAGCGAGAGTCCAGAGAAATCTCAACCTCCTGAAATATCAGCTTGGGTTTTATAGTCTTTCCTTCCATAGACCATCATGGTGCCCCATGCTAGCCTATGGAGTATGGAAAAACCCCTCCTGGACGATCAACAAGTGATAATAACTGGAACTTTACCAGAGAACGTCATCGCTCGGCCATCCTTGACTGGCAACTTTACAACCTGCTCATAAGTGATTCTTCTGTTATGAACACAATTAGGTAGTCATATTAGAATATAATCACTTTCATTATAACTTTAAATGGCCCCTTTCAGACTATGTTGTGCTCTCAACATTTAATCTACAATATCTCTATTTTCATACTTAAAAGCGTATTATCAGTTAAACAAGAGCAAGGCGCCCTAGAGCTATATTAGCACTTATCCCTCGCCCTAGAGCTATATTAGCACTTATCCCACATTAGTACTAGTAATTGTACTATGTGAACTAAAAGAACACATCTGGTATTAAGTTCTAGTAAACAAGTGTTAAGGAAATCCTCCAGACCCAAATGAACCAATGTACAGATCCGAATGAAGAGATTCACATATAAGAGGGCTCACTATATACAATTTAGCACATAAAATATATAGCACTACATTCCACCCTTGAATCTTTTTATTCACCGTCTGTACATTCTATAAGAGTTCAGTTCACCTTCTCTGGTTTGTTTCCTACGTCCCACACAGATATTGACAGGTTTCTACCACCATATACAGCAAAGAGGGAATACCTTAAATTGCACAGCACCTATGACAATAATGGTTGTTGCCATTTATCGCAACATTCCCAGATCACAGAGAACCTACAGAGCAATTAACCAACCCCTCCACCCTTGGTAGACATCCTAGTCAATATCTGTCACTATAGAATGCAAAGCTTAAATATATGAGCTAATATTCCTTGATGAAATTAACACTTAATGGTAGTTGACAAGTTTATCGCTACCAGCAGCATTTATGAATGTAGCAGCAGTTACTGGACATTGAGGGTATTGGTGGCCATAGCTTGATCCTGGGCACCAATGTCAAGAGGGCACCGCTGTGGCCAAACATTCTCCACCCTTTGACCCTAAAGATCCAGTAACCCGAAAACACCTACTGATTAGTAGGGGCACATCCTTACAATTACCTATTTTACATGATAGCATTTACATGTTGGCGCCAATAGCTATCATTAATTGTAATATACATTAATTTGTTACTTGGATTTAATTATTTCTTATTAGGGAATAACCTAAACTCTTATTAATTAAATCCTCTCTCTTTTTATTAATTAATTATTTTATCATTCAATCTTAAGGCTCTCCTCTAAATCATTTTAGCCTTCACACATTGTACTGTGTTGGTAGAACACCTTCACATAACCACAGCAGGCACTTAGCGAAAACTAGACATTAAACAACTTTATCCCTCTGCTATGTTTTCCTTTTAACCGGCTGGTAATGCATGACTACTCCTTGCCCTACATACTTATAGCAACAACTGAGTACCGCCCCCTGACCAACGGCTTCCATAATGGCAGGTTATTATTTGTGAACCAGTCAGATCTTCAGTAACCAGGCTGAGCTGAGTTACACAAAAAGGCTCACAAAAAAGGCTTACCAACGTCTACATTGGACTTTCTTTTAGGCACGCCTTTGCAACTCCTTACAGATTGAGTCTTCCCACAAAGGGTTCACCAACCGTCCGTGTTGGATTTTTTTTCCTTTTTTTTTTTTGTCCTTTTTAAACAAACTTTTATTATCCATTTACAGGCAATTGACATCAGGGGCTTTGATCTCCTTTAAACTCTGTTACACCTATGATACTTTTGCACCAGTGCACTTTGCATCCATCATTACCAGTTGGTGTTTAAATAAGGAAAGAGGGAAAGGGGGAAAAAAAAACTGTCAACCCATGGTGGTTATGATTCAGCCCATACTAGTACAAGCGTGGTCAATTAATCTATTTTAAAGACCTTCATCTTTTATCCATTTAATTTAAAAAGGTTTATTAATTAGTAAACCTTAGTCCTTCCACTCGCTATTTTATAGCGAAATTTATTGATATTATCAATACTCATTTATTAATTTAAACCTATTGATATTATCAATGCTAATTTACTCATTTAATTAATTCCTCACATATGGATTATTTTTAAACCATTTATAATATTCATTTTTTTTCTTCTGCCTAATTGAAACACTAAATTGTTTACAATCAATTAAGCATTCATTTATCCCCTTTGTTTGGTAAAATGATATCACCATCAGTCAATCTACCTACACGTAGATAAACTTAACACATAATACCCATTTTAAGGATCCCCATAACCGAATACAATTTTTGGAACATTATTTACCTTTAAATAAAACCTGTTAGGTGGATTACCACCCTTAAACCTTATTCTAAATCAAACCTATCACATAATTAACACATTTTATATTACATTTACTAACGCAAATCACACTCCTATTGCATGGTAAATGTACAGCATATCGTAATTATCTTGTGCCTCAGCACTCTATCCTTTACATATGCTTTATCCTTGGCATACTCTTCTTAAAGCAAAAGTTCGTTTAGTCTCGGTATTACTTAGAACACCTCTTCTAAAAAGAAATTATTGAAGTTCTTGGTGTAGAGGTAACCTCCGTTGGCAGTTTTTCCCTTTAAATATTTGAAAGAGAAGTTCTCTAGCCAGCTGTTTTTTTTTATCCTTTTTTCCTTGAAATAACTGAAGAAAAAGTTCTGTGATTGCTAGCTTTTACTTATTTTACCCGGGATTTTATCTTCCATCTTTTTAGAAGGATCCATCTCAGCGCTGTTTAGTTCACACATAGAAACGTTTCTTTTTTTTCACTTTTATTTATCTGTGTCTTTTAGCTTTCCCTCTGACAGCAGAAGGAAGGTTCCTCACTTTAAGATCATCTGAAAACTCAAACAACAAAAGAGCATCTTAATATCATCATACGAGCAAGTGAAACTCGCAGGCGCAATTATCAATTTTTGTACAGCCATGGCATATATCAAAAATATTCCAAAAAACATCATTACCCCACAAGTGTGGATACGGGTGTGCACCCCCATATCCACAGGGTATTATCATATATCTATTTGCAGTTTAACAATACAATCTTGTTATATACATTACCACAAATAACTTCCATTAATATATCATTCCCTTAGATTTCTGGAAAAAACAATGATATGTATTAGGGAAAAAACAAGTTTGTACTTATGAATCAATTTCACAACAAACATCAATTATCCCTTCTATTAATGGGCTGATTAACTATTGCTCATTAAAAAACATGAATTATCTTCTACCAATGCCCTGCAGCAAGCCAATCAGGCAGGTCCTAGCTGGGCTTTTTGTCTCAATTATTTCTAAAATATCTGAAACTCCCGAAACTCCCTGTTTTTGGGTATAATCCTCCACTGTAACTGTTACTTATGGAGAATTTACAACACCATTTGGTTCTTGCAATATGACTTTTCGTCTCACTATAAACTTTAGCCTCAATTTCAGGCTCACTATCCAACTCTTCTTAAAGCTGCGTGTACTTTATTTACACTGATTTTCTTTTCCTAAGATTTTTCTGAGCTTACGGGTCAGCAGCTCTTTTTATCATACGCTGCTATTTATACGCTGTCTGCTGGACAGCTTCAAACTGACAGTGCATCATTGTTTTCTGCTCTGGTGAAAACATAATGTAATTTTTAACTGCGGAGAGTAACTTCCCCCCTCCCTATTTGTTGCTGTGACCTGTAGTCCCATACCCCGGAGAGCTATACAACCCATACACTTAATGCTGCCTGCAGCCTATTAAGTAGGGGATAGAAACTATAAATCAATTACTATACATCCTCTAATATTCACAGCGGCTTCGGCACCCTTTGCTAATATTTTCCTCACACTTTTACTACTCAAAAGTGCCTTGCAGGAATGACTGACAATATATTCAGCTATTCTGACAGAAGAATTATTGGAGGTAGTCTGTTGTCTCCCCCCCCATATTCCCACTTGCAACTTATCAATTATACAATAGCTGAGTATCTCAATTCTTCATACATACATTTAATACATATTGTACATATTTGACATCATTGACGTCAGTCCAATACTTCAGATTTATTAATCTCTTGGTACTAGACCCTGGTCTTGTACAGTGTATTTAACCACATGGACAAATTGTTGTCTATATTTGGCCCAAAGATCTCTATGCCAACCCTGTAAAGCAACATGCTGTGTCATTAAATCTTTGTACTGTTGCTCTAGCTCCTCATGTTGGCGTTTTAGTTCTTCATGTGGACCATTTTGTTTCTTAACCAGCTCTAAGAGCAGGATCTTTTCTGATGGAACTTTCTTAAATTGGTCATGAACAGAGAGATAAGACATAAAAAGACTCCATCCATTGTTCAAACCCGTTATATTTTGCGTTGTTCCAGACTCCACTCCTGAGGGGGGAACTCCACCAACCCTCATGAATGATTCCCCTTGGAAAGTCATGGACGAGGCTGGGCATAACTTTTTAGCCCTTGCTGCTGTTCTCTCTCTATGCCTTTTTTGCAAGACAGGGACTACGGTGGAATTCCCTGTCGTTTGTGATAATAGCACCCTACTTGTTGACGGCACAGTATTATCCACTGGCATTTTATCAAGGTACTGCCCAGCCTGATTATTCTCTTCCCTGGCTTTAATTAACTGCTGATGTACAGAACGCCAGGCTGTTAAGATTATCCACCCTCGCCGGCATATAGCCGGCATGGGATTTCCCTCCTCAATTAAAGTTCGCTGCAAAGAAAAAAGTAATCGTTGTGGGTGTCCTTCCCCCACATTGGCTGTCCAGGAACCACACAATCCTGTTCCTAGTGCCCACTCTTGCGCTATCTCCCGGTATGGCGACTGCTCCCACCCAGGAACAACAGCTACAAGTCCGTCCCCACCAGGGGATTTCTCAATCCTTGACTTCTCACTAAACATTGTATTTGTTTGTTTTATTGTGTCTGTTAAACGAGGGATCCCACCCTCGTCGCCAAAAATGTATTGCCGTAGAAAAGTGACACCACTTGAACAGACAGCAATTACTAGTTCTTTATGATCCCTCCAATCATCAGACACAATCAACAAGGTTAACAAGTTTATTGGTACAAGATATAAAATATTAAAATACAAACTACAAAGTTATCCTAAAGAAGACAAAGATTAACCACTTCCCGACCGCCCACTACACAGGGGCGGCGGGGAAGTGGAGCCCTGCAGGACGGCCTCACCCACAGAGGCGGCGGTCCATTTAAGGGCATGGGCGGAGCGATCGCGTCATCCGTGACGCGATCCTCCGCCGGCGCCTGTCACCGCTCGCTCGCCGCAACATCCCGCCGGCTATACGGAAGCGCCGGCGGGATGTTAACCCCGCGATCGCCGCATACAAAGTGTATAATACACTTTGTAATGTTTACAAAGTGTATTATACAGGCTGCCTCCTGCCCTGGTGGTCCCAGTGTCCGAGGGACCACCAGGGCAGGCTGCAGCCACCCTAGTCTGCACCAAGCACACTGATTTTCTCCCCCCCCCGCCCCAGATCGCCCACAGCACCCATCAGACCCCCCCCCTGCCCACCCCCCAGACCCCTGTTTGCACCCAATCACCCCCCTAATCACCCATCAATCACTCCCTGTCACTATCTGTCAACGCTATTTTTTTTTTATCCCCCCCCCTGCTCCCTGCCCCCTCCTGATCACCCCCCACCCCTCAGATTCTCCCCAGACCCCCCCCAGACCACCCCCCCCCTGTTTACTGTATGCATCTATCCCCCTGATCACCTGTCAATCACCTGTCAATCACCTGTCAATCACCCGTCAATCACCCATCAATCACCCGTCAATCACCCCCTGTCACTGCCACCCATCAATCAGCCCCTAACCTGCCCCTTGCGGGCAATCTGATCACCCCCCCACACCAATAGATCGCCCACAGATCCGACATCAGATCACCTCCCAAATCCATTGTTTACATCTATTCTCTCCTCTAAACACCCACTAATTACCCATCAATCACCCATCAATCACCCCCTATCACCACTTGTCACTTTTACCTATCAGATCAGACCCTAATCTGCCCCTTGCGGGCACCCAATCACCCGCCCACACGCTCAGATTGCCCTCTGACCCCCCCTTATCAATTCACCAGTGCATTAATTACATCTGTTCTTCCCTGTAATAACCCACTGATCACCTGTCAATCACCTGCCAATCACCTATCACCCATCAATCACCCCCTGTCACTGCCACCCATCAATCAGCCCCTAACCTGCCCCTTGCGGGCAATCTGATCACCCACCCACACCATTAGATCGCCCGCAAACCCGCCGTCAGATTACCTCCCAAATGTATCGTTTACATCTGTTATCTTCTCTAAACACCCACTAATTACCCATCAATCACCCCCTATCACCACCTGTCACTGTTACCTATCAGATCAGACCCTAATCTGCCCCTTGCGGGCACCCAATCACCCGCCCACACGCTCAGATTGCCCTCAGACCCCCCCCCCCCCCTTATCAATTCGCCAGTGCATTAATTACATCTGTCCTTCCCTGTAATAACCCACTGATCACCTGTCAATCACCTGCCAATCACCTATCACCCATCAATCACCCCCTGTCACTGCCACCCAACAATCAGCCCCTAACCTGCCCCTTGCGGGCAATCTGATCACCCACCCACACCAATAGATCGCCCGCAGATCCGACATCAGATCACCACCCAAGCGCAGTGTTTCCATCTATTCTCTCCTCTAAACACCCACTAATTACCCATCAATCACCCATCAATCACTCCCTATCACCACCTGTCACTGTTACCTATCAGATCAGACCCTAATCTGCCCCTTGCAGGCACCCAATCGACCGCCTACACGCTCAGATTGCCCTCAGACCCCCCCTTATCAATTCGCCAGTGCAATATTTACATCTGTTCTCCCCTGTAATAACCCACTGATTACCTGTCAATCACCTATCAATCACCCATCAATCACCCCCTGTCACTGCCACCCATCAATCACCCCCTGTCACTGCCACCCATCAATCACCCGCTGTCACTGCCACCCATCAATCAGCCCCTAACCTGCCCCTTGCGGGCAAACTGATCACCCACCCACACCAATAGATCGCCCGCAGATCCGACATCAGATCACCACCCAAGCGCAGTGTTTCCATCTATTCTCTACCCTAAACACCCACTAATTACCCATCAATCACCCCCTGTCACTGCTACCTATCAGATTAGACCCCTATCTGCCCCTAGGGCACTCAATCACCCGCCCACACCCTCAGAATGCCCTCAGACCCCAGCCCTGATCACCTCGCCAGTGCATTGCTTGCATCCATTCCCCCCTCTAATCACACCTTGAGACACCCATCAATCACCTCCTGTCACCCCCTAGCACACCTACCCATCAGATCAGGCCCCAATTTGCCCCGTGTGGGCTCCTGATCACTCGGCCAAACCCTCAGACCCCCTTCCGATCACCTCCCCAGTGCATGGATTGCATCTATTTTCCCCTCTAACCACCCCCTGAGACACCCATCAATCACCTCCTGTCACCCCCCTAGCACTCCTATCCATCAGATCAGGCCCAATACAACCTGTCATCTAAAAGCCCACCCTGCTTATGACCGGTTCCACAAAATTCGCCCCCTCATAGACCACCTGTCATCAAAATTTGCAGATGCTTATACCCCTGAACAGTCATTTTGAGACATTTGGTTTCCAGACTACTCACGGTTTTGGGCCTGTAAAATGCCAGGGCGGTATAGGAACCCCACAAGTGACCCCATTTTAGAAAAAAAAGACACCCCAAGGTATTATGTTAGGTGTATGACGAGTTCATAGAAGATTTAATTTTTTGTCAAAAGTTAGCGGAAATTAATTTTTATTAGTTTTTTTTCACAAAGTGTCATTTTTCACTAACTTGTGACAAAAAATAAAATCTTCTATGAACTTGCCATACACCTAACGGAATACCTTGGGGTGTCTTCTTTCTAAAATGGGGTCACTTGTGGGGTTCCTATACTGCCCTGGCATTTTAGGGGCCCTAAACCGCGAGGAGTAGTCTAGAAAACAAATGCTTCAAAATGACCTGTGAATAGGACGTTGGGCCCCTTAGCGCACCTAGGCTGCAAAAAAGTGTCACACATGTGGTACCGCCGTACTCAGGAAAAGTAGTATAATGTGTTTTGGGGTGTATTTTTACACATACCCATGCTGGGTGGGAGAAATTTCTATGTAAATGGACAATTGTGTGTAAAAAAATCAAACAATTGTCATTTACAGAGATATTTCTCCCACTTAGCATGGGTATGTGTAAAAATACACCCCAAAACGCATTATACTACTTCTCCTGAGTACAGCGGTACCACATGTGTGGCACTTTTTTACACCCTAAGTACGCTAAGGGGCCCAAAGTCCAATGAGTACCTTTAGGATTTCACAGGTCATTTTGCGACATTTGGTTTCAAGACTACTCCTCACGGTTTAGGGCCCCTAAAATGCCAGGGCAGTATAGGAACCCCACAAATGACCCCATTCTAGAAAGAAGACACCCAAAGGTATTCCGTACGGAGTATGGTGAGTTCATAGAAGATTTTATTTTTTGTCACAAGTTAGCGGAAAATGACACTTTGTGAAAAAAAACTATTAAAATCAATTTCCGCTAACTTGTGACAAAAAAATAAAAACTTCTATGAACTCACCATACTCCTAACGGAATACCTTGGGGTGTCTTCTTTCTAAAATGGGGTCATTAGTGGGGTTCCTATACTGCCCTGGCATTTTAGGGGCCCTAAACCGTGAGGAGTAGTCTTGAAACAAAAATGACCTGTGAAATCCTAAAGGTACTCATTGGACTTTGGGCCCCTTAGCGTACTTAGGGTGTAAAAAAGTGCCACACATGTGGTACCGCCGTACTCAGGAGAAGTAGTATAATGCGTTTTGGGGTGTATTTTTACACATACCCATGCTAAGTGGGAGAAATATCTCTGTAAATGACAATTGTTTGATTTTTTTACACACAATTGTCCATTTACATAGAAATTTCTCCCACCCAGCATGGGTATGTGTAAAAATACACCCCAAAACACATTGTACTACTTCTCCCGAGTATGGCGATACCACATGTGTGGCACTTTTTTGCACCCTAAGTGCGCTAAAGGGCCCAAAGTCCAATGAGTACCTTTAGGATTTCACAGGTCATTTTGAGAAATTTCGTTTCAAGACTACTCCTCACGGTTTAGGGCCCCTAAAATGCCAGGGCAGTATAGGAACCCCACAAATGACCCCATTTTAGAAAGAAGACACCCCAAGGTATTCCGTTAGGAGTATGGTGAGTTCATAGAAGATTTTATTTTTTGTCAAAAGTTAGCGGAAATTGATTTTAATTGTGTTTTTTCACAAAGTGTCATTTTCCGCTAACTTGTGACAAAAAATAAAATCTTCTATGAACTCGCCATACTACTAACGGAATACCTTGGGGTGTCTTCTTTCTAAAATGGGGTCATTTGTGGGGTTCCTATACTGCCCTGGCATTTTAGGGGCCCTAAACCGTGAGGAGTAGTCTTGAAACGAAATTTCTCAAAATGACCTGTGAAATCCTAAAGGTACTCATTGGACTTTGGGCCCTTTAGCGCAGTTAGGGTGCAAAAAAGTGCCACACATGTGGTATCGCCGTACTCAGGAGAAGTAGTATAATGTGTTTTGTGGTGTATTTTTACACATACCCATGCTGAGTGGGAGAAATATCTCTGTAAATGGACAATTGTGTGTAAAAAAAATTAACAAATTGTCATTTACAGAGATATTTCTCCCACCCAGCATGGGTATGTGTAAAAATACACCTCAAAACACATTATACTACTTCTCCTGAGTACGGCAATACCACATGTGTGGCACTTTTTTGCAGCCTAACTGCGCTAAGGGGTCCAAAGTCCAATGAGCACCTTTAGGCTTTTCAGGGGTGCTTACAATTTAGCACCCCCCAAAATGTCAGGACAGTAAACACACCCCACAAATGATCCCATTTTGGAAAGTAGACCCTTCAAGGTATTCAGAGAGGGGCATGGTGAGTCCGTGGCAGATTTCATTTTTTTTTGTCGCAAGTTAGAAGAAATGGAAACTTTTTTTTTTTTTTTTTTTTCCTCACAAAGTGTCATTTTCCGCTTACTTGTGACAAAAAATAATATCTTCTATGAACTCACTATGCCTCTCAGTGAATACTTTGGGATGTCTTCTTTCCAAAATGGGGTCATTTGGGGGGTATTTATACTATCCTGGAATTCTAGCCCCTCATGAAACATGACAGGGGGTCAGAAAAGTCAGAGATGCTTGAAAATGGGAAAATTCACTTTTGGCACCATAGTTTGTAAACGCTATAACTTTTACCCAAACCAATAAATATACACTGAATGGGTTTTTTTTTATCAAAAACATGTTTGTCCACATTTTTCGCGCTGCATGTATACAGAAATTTTACTTTATTTGAAAAATGTCAGCACAGAAAGTTAAAAAAATCATTTTTTTGCCAAAATTCATGTCTTTTTTGATGAATATAATAAAAAGTAAAAATCGCAGGAGCAATCAAATAGCATCAAAAGAAAGCTTTATTAGTGACAAGAAAAGGAGCCAAAATTCATTTAGGTGGTAGGTTGTATGAGCGAGCAATAAACCGTGAAAGCTGCAGTGGTCTGAATGGAAAAAAAGTGGCCGGTCCTTAAGGGGTAGAAAGCCCTAGGTCCTCAAGTGGTTAAGAATACAATACAATACAATAATATAAACACAACACATCACCTTGTGTTTCTAGGTGTCTGCTCAAGGTTGCAGCAACTTCCACCCGTCCTACGTGAGTGACTCTTTCCCCCGCGACGGCTAAGAAGTTCCTTGGGCAGAGCAGGCAGTCAAGTCAACGCTGGATGGCCAGTCCAGCGAGAGTCCAGAGAAATCTCAACCTCCTGAAATATCAGCTTGGGTTTTATAGTCTTTCCTTCCATAGACCATCATGGTGCCCCATGCTAGCCTATGGAGTATGGAAAAACCCCTCCTGGACGATCAACAAGTGATAATAACTGGAACTTTACCAGAGAACGTCATCGCTCGGCCATCCTTGACTGGCAACTTTACAACCTGCTCATAAGTGATTCTTCTGTTATGAACACAATTAGGTAGTCATATTAGAATATAATCACTTTCATTATAACTTTAAATGGCCCCTTTCAGACTATGTTGTGCTCTCAACATTTAATCTACAATATCTCTATTTTCATACTTAAAAGCGTATTATCAGTTAAACAAGAGCAAGGCGCCCTAGAGCTATATTAGCACTTATCCCTCGCCCTAGAGCTATATTAGCACTTATCCCACATTAGTACTAGTAATTGTACTATGTGAACTAAAAGAACACATCTGGTATTAAGTTCTAGTAAACAAGTGTTAAGGAAATCCTCCAGACCCAAATGAACCAATGTACAGATCCGAATGAAGAGATTCACATATAAGAGGGCTCAGGCGCGGAGCTAGGGGGGGTCGGGGTAGGACAAGTGCCCCGGGGCGCTAGGTCCCCGAGGGCGCCGCCAGCTCCTCAGCTGCAGTGTTTTTTTTAATTCATATCATTTATTTATTATACGCTGCTACGCAGCGCTCAGCCGCTCACCGCCGGGCCGCCCGGATCTCCCCCACTCAGCGAGTGACGTCACTGACGTCACACGTCATGATCGCCGGCGCCGCACCGCCGCGCAGCGTCCATATACTAGTGGAACGCTGCGCAGAGCGGCAGCCGGCAAGTGAGTGGAAGAGGCGCCGCCAGCCCAGCCCAGCACACCACACCGGCCCTGAGCCCCAGCCATCCCTAGGCCTAGAGCGAGGCTGCGAGGCTAAACAAACAGGCAGCCGGCCGCAGACAGCGTGAGCGTGGACTCGTGGAGGCCCAGGTTAGAAGCTGAGCTGAGCCCAGGACCAAAGGCAGGTGCCCCCCTCCCTGGCTCCCCAGCAGGAGGGGAGCAGGCTGCTCCCCTCCTGCTGGGGAGCCAGGGAGGGGGGCACCTGGTTACCTACTCTGGGCATATATACCCCTGCCTACATATACTGGGCATATATACCCCTGGCTACATATACTGGGCATATATACCCCCTGGCTAAATAGACTGGGCATATATACCCCTGGCTACATATACTGGGCATATATACGCCCTGGCTACATATACTGGGCATATATACCCCCTGGCTACATATCCTGGGCATATATACCCCTGGCTACATAAACTGGGCATATATACCCCCTGGCTACATAAACTGGGCATATATACCCCCTGGCTACATATACTGGGCATATATACCCCCTGGCTAAATGGACTGGGCATATATACCCCCTGGCTACATATACTGGGCATATATACCCCCTGGCTACATATACTGGCCATATATACCCCTGGCTACATATACTGGGCATATATACCCCTGGCTACATATACTGGGCATATATACCCCTGGCTACATATACTGGGCACATATACCTCTGGCTACATATACTGGGCACACATACCCCTGCCTACATATACTGGGCACATATACCCCTGGCTACCTGTTCTGTGGACATCTCTACCCCTGGCTACCTGTTCTGGGGACATCTATACCGCTGGCCACCTATTCTGGGGACATCTATACTGCTGGCCACCTATTCTGGGAACAACTATAGACCTGGGGCTACCTATTTTTGGGGAACCACGTCAGATTGAGTGTATTTTGGAGAACTGCTGCCAGGTGAGAGGTGTCTACCATATTAAGGGGGCATTCTACCTATTTATGTGAAATGCTGTCTATTTATGTGACTCATGACTGCTGAATTTGTCTTGTTGTGGGCCTCATGGTTACTGAATTTGTCTTGTTGGGGGCCTCATGATTTGTTGGGGGCCTCAAGATCGCTGAATTTGTCTTGTTGGGGGCCTCATGATTGCTGAATTTGTCTTGTTGGGGGCCTCATGATTGCTAAATTTGTCTTGTTGGGGGCCTCATGATTGCTGAGTTGGTTATGTTGGGGGCCTCATGATTGCTGAATTTGTCTTGATGGGAAGGGGCTCATGATTGCTGAATTTGTCTTGGAACATGCTGGAAGGTACATACTGAGGGAGGGTGGGTGAGCGTGAGCCTGCTAACCTCCATATACATTTGGCTCCACCCATAAACACGCCCACATTTATTATATGACCACGCCCTTTTTTGGCGCGGCGCAACCTTGACTTTGGGGGGCGCATTAATAGTCTTTGCCCCCGGGCGCTGAAAACCCTAGCTACGCCTCTGAGAGGGCTCACTATATACAATTTAGCACATAAAATATATAGCACTACAAGTGCAGAAGAGCCCAACCTGGCAGCCCGCCTGGCCAGGTCGGGTCGGCCACCGAAGACGACCGGGAGCCTCTGGAGCGGCGGCGAGGGCACCTCCTGCCTGCCACGGGCTGGAGGAAGCCCCAGGTAAGTGGATATGGATTATTATTTTTTTCAAGGCATCCCTGAACCTTCCCTTTAAAGAAACAGTAACCTTGTGGGGATAAACAGTTCATTTCTGCAATTGAGCCTTGTATTGCCTAAAGAAACAGACTGTGCCCAAGTTACAGGCAGTGTGAGAGAACTTTGTCGCCTAGAGAGTGAAAGGCCTCTGTCAAGCCCCATTTGATACATAGCTCAGCCGCAAGTGGTGATTCAGAGACATTTTGCCTGTCAGCCTGCAGCAGTCATTATAATATATAACAGCATAATATTGAAGTGAATCCTAAAGTGTTATCTGTTCTACCTAAGGGCAAGATTTGTGCAAGAGAGAGTGTGAGAGAGCTTTGGAGATAAAGAGAACCTGTCAATTAAACAAACAAGTTCTGTTAACCTGTCAGCAGGAAAAGAGAAGATCTGTGTTGGAGTCAGGTTGCATCCTGTGGCATTAAAGGAACTACAGTGCAAAGGAAAACAGCATCTGATAGAGAAAATAAGTCAAACAGAGTTGGTGATTTAAGTGTTGCACAAGTTTGGAGCTTGATTTAACAGCATAGAGAAAGTGATCTTACTGCAGAGGGAGATCTTACTGCAGAGGGAGATATACAGTAGTGCTGTTCCTGGGTGCATTTGTTTTCTTTGTTTATCTTGTTTCTCTTTTATTTATTTCATTCCTTATCCGTTTACTTCGTTATTTTTATTTTATTTGGTTATTTTATTATTTTGGGGCCACAGTACATAGAAAGAGAGCTTGAGAAATCCTCAAAAGAGTGGACATTAATCCAGTGCCTTAAACCAACTAAAGAAAAGTGGGAGCTGTGTCAGTACCATATTAAAGAGAAGCTCTAACCCAACCTGAAGGATTTGCTGAGCAATATAGCTTGGACTTGGTATCAAGGGACTGAGACTGTATAGAACTGAAGTTGCTCAGTCGACCTGTCCTTTCTCAAGCCCATATATAACAGCCTATGGTACTGTAATAACAAGTGTTGTATTGAGTAGTGATTAATGATTGTAAGAGAAGATAGATCTGTTGTAGCACAATTATATGTAAAAAGTGTATAAGTAGCCTGACTTTTTATTCCGCAGCTTCTTACCGGCGCACCGGCTGTGAAGAGAAGATTTTCTGACATTGTATTGTGAAAAGAGTTTATATTTGTGTTGAGAGTTATTACTCGTTAAGGAAGTTACCAGTTGACCATTGTTATGTCATAAATAAATTCTTGATATTCACATTTGAGTCAGTGTCTGGTGGATTCCTCACAACCGGGGCAGAACACGAGGATAAATCGGGTTACACATTTACCTACAACCCATATCTGGAGGTTTTTTAGGAATGTTTGGAAAGTACTTCAGTCCATTTTGCATAAGGATCATAGAGTGAGAGAGATATTCCCTGAACCTCCCCTCCTGGCATATCAACAGCCACTCAATCTGAAACAGCTGATAGTCAGGAGTCCTTTGAATAGGCCAGAATACTACTAAACAGAATGGAACACCCCATGCCAGAAGAAAAGGTGTTATGCTGGGATCGACTCCAGCCGCGTCCCCGCTCATCCGCGCCGCGGATCGATTCCCGCTCGTCCCCACCGGCGGTCCTTATCAGGCGCTCGATTTCCTGCCATTGTCCGCCGGCAGGAACCCAGCAGGCGCAGGTCAAGCGGCATGATCAGGCCAGCTGAATATTATAAGCTGGCAGGATCAGCTGGTCGATACACGGTACAGAAACGTACCGTGTATCCCCAGCATTGGACCTGCACATATTGTACATCTACTGTATTTCACCGCTAGGATATCAAGACCAGGTTCACTGCAGGAGTATAAAAAAGGCACTTTTTCCTGTGGATCAATTTATCTGGCATACCTTATCAGGTGTGCCAAAAAATTCCCCACAGGACTTTGTGTTGGGGAAAAAAGCAAACCTTGCATCAGCATATTAACATGCACAGGCTCACTATTAAGATCAACCAAACTGATCTCCCAGTATCAGTGAATTTTTCTTCCCATGCACACAGCTCAATGTGCACAGCTCAAAATTCTTATGCTGGGGATACACGGTACGTTTCTGTACCGTGCATCGACCAGCTGATCCGGCCAGCTGATAATATTCAGCTGGCCCGATCAAGCCGCTCCACTCGCGCCCGCTCGATTCCCACCGGCGGACAATGGCAGGGAATCGAGCAGCTGATAAGGACCGCCGGCGGGGACGAGCGGGAATCGATCCCAGGAGGGGATGCGGCGAGGACGCGGCTGGAGTCGGCTAATCGGCCGCCGGATCGACCCGTCTATGTCCAGCATTACACAGCAGACAAGGAAATTGCATGTAGTTGCTGAGAAATTCACTGCGTGTGTCTTTAGAGAGATTAGCCTGTCAAATTATGCCTTATCAGCAAGTTTAAATCAGGGCTATCAGCTGTGTCTGTACTCTACTTCGGTGTGCCGTTGTTCTGGGCTAATATGTAAACACTGGAGGTTAACCCTTTCTGTTCTCCCAAGATACCAGGAAGTAAAAACTTTTTGGCTTTTTTTTTTAAGATTTCTGTAAATTGCAACAAAGAATGTTTTTTTTCTTTAAGGAGTATTATGCTGTTGCTTATCTTTTATAGCAGAAAGGAAGTTCTGAGTTTAGGTTCACTTTAGGTGACATTCTGGTTACTGTATTTATAAAAGACAATGTAGGAACCAAATGTATACAATGGTTCAAAACTGTAGATAGAGGATTGAACAGAGGTAGCAATATGTATGTCGGTATTATGCCTAAAATAAGTCTTGAATCAGCTCTGTCACTAACTTATCTAGATTTACAATCCCTTCAGGTCAGCCTACATTACGAGGTATGTGGCAAATGAACAGGGGGATCTTATCTACATGCCATAAATAACCTCACAACTAGGGATGGCCAATGAGATTCAAATACTTCTAAAGTTTATACAGGATTATGCAAATCTTGTATGCAAATGCACACTGCTTGTTTTTTTTTTTTTTTTTTTTTTTTGGGGGGGGCTTAAGTGTCTCTTAAAGGTAAAATTTGGTAAACTATGATCCATTTTCAAGATGCATTAATTTGCATGTAAAAATTTGCATAATCCTGCATTAACTCGGAATTATTTGCATCTTATTACCTATCCTACTCAGAACACGTTATGGATTAGCAAACATCCATGCAGGAACCCTTTTAACCTCCTTAGCGGTAACCCCGTGTGTGACAAGGGGTAAGCCGCTGGAGGGTGCCGCTCAGGCCCTGCTGGGCCGATTTACATAATTTTTTTTTGCTGGACGCAGCTAGCACTGTGCCAGCTGCGCAAGCACACTGATCGCCGCCGGCCCGCGCCCGATCCCCGCTATCCGTTGCGGCGCGCGGGCCCCCCCCCCAGACCCCGTGCGCTGCCTGGCCAATCAGTGCCAGGCAGCGCCGAGGGGTGGATCGGGACTCCCAATGACGTCCCGACGTCGCTGACGTCGGTGACGTCATCCCGCCCCGTCGCCACGGCGACGGGGGAAGCCCTCCAGGAAATCCCGTTCTTTGAACGGGATTTCCTGATCGGAGATCGCCGAAGGCGATCGAAGCGGGCGGGGGGATGCCGCTGAGCAGCGGCTATCATGTAGCGAGCCCTGGGCTCGCTACATGATTTAAAAAAAAAAAAAAAAAACTGCTGCGCTGCCCCCTGGCGGAATTTTTCATACCGCCAGGGGGGTTAATACCCTTTTAATCCTTTAGTATCATTTTAATTATACAAAATTATATTAGCAAATAATGTACCTCTGCCTCTCACTGATATACACATGTATTTAATCTGTATTTTCTAACTTTCTAGTCAACATATCAGGAAACAGAGTTTCAAACTTTTATATTGGGTCTAAAGCTTATTTTTTGAATCTTTTATTATTCAACCTTCTCCTTTATTGAAAAGGATAGCAAATTGCAAAACAGCAATATCCCTGAGACAGCATTGTACATACATAAAAGATCACAATAAAAAGAAAACTGTGATAACAGACAAAAGATTTAACAGTTCTGTCTACTGACAAAACGGGGTAGCAATATAGTCTAAGATAACAATATATTTCTAACACCATAAAGGCTCAGTGAACAATAAAGGCTCTTCCAAATTGCAGGGAAATAAAGGCTGGAGTCAAAGCATAGACATAAACATAGGGGTGGGAAGAATCCCATGAGGCACTTGATTAACAGGAGATTACAGTACATGAACACAAAGCATCACTTAAAACATTGAGTATGAGACAGTTAAACCCCTGTACTCAGTACACGGGGACCACGCTGTTAAGAACACATCAGATCTGTCCTTAATACTTGTATTCGTTTATTCCGATACAACTCTAGAGTCAATCATGCGTAGGGTGTTTGTTACAGAGTTCTACCATATATACTTGAGTATAAGCTGAGTTTTTGGGACCAAAAAAGTGGCCCAAAAGAGGGAGAGTTGGCTTATGCTCGAGTCACTAACTATGACTGGACCTGACGGGTAATGACTGCCCTCCCCCCACCATAGGCAGAGTAGTGATGGTGGAATGATATATATATATATATGATGTGTGCAGCTGTCTAGAGTGGTATGCAGATGACAGTGTCCAGTCCCCCCAAGTGTATCACCCCAGAATGTGTCCCCTGCCAACGTGGTACTAGTGTTGGGCGAACATCTAGATGTTCGGGTTCGGGCCGAACAGGCCGAACATGGCCGCGATGTTCGGGTGTTCGACCCGAACTCCGAACATAATGGAAGTCAATGGGGACCCGAACTTTTGTGGTTTGTAAAGCCTCCTTGCATGCTACATACCCCAAATTTACAGGGTATGTGCACCTTGGGAGTGGGTACAAGAGGAAAAAAAAATTAGCAAAAAGAGCTTATAGTTTTTGAGAAAATCGATTTTAAAGTTTCAAAGGGAAAACTGTCTTTTAAATGCGGGAAATGTCTGTTTTCTTTGCACAGGTAACATGTTTTTTGTCGGCATGCAGTCATAAATGTAATACATATAAGAGGTTCCAGGAAAAGGGACCGGTAACGCTAACCCAGCAGCAGCACACGTGATGGAACAGGAGGAGGGTGGCGCAGGAGGAGAAGTAGGCCACGCTTTGTGAGACACAACAACCCCGGCCTTGCATGAGGGCAAGAAGCGTGCGGATAGCAGGCTTTGTACCGCCATGCAGTCATAAATGTAATAAAGATAAGTGGTTCAATAAACAGGGACCACGCGGCAACGCTAACCCAGCAGCAGCAGACGTGATGGAACAGGAGCAGGCGCAGGAGGAGAAGGCCACGCTTTGTGAGACACAACAACCCAGGCCTTGCATGAGGGCAAGAAGCGTGCGGATAGCATGCTTTGTACCGCCATGCAGTCATAAATGTAATAAAGATAAGTGGTTCAATAAACAGGGACCACGCGGCAACGCTAACCCAGCAGCAGCAGACGTGATGGAACAGGAGGAGGCGCAGGAGGAGAAGGCCACGCTTTGTGAGACACAACAACCCAGGCCTTGCATGAGGGCAAGAAGCGTGCGGATAGCATGCTTTGTACCGCCATGCAGTCATAAATGTAATAAAGATAAGTGGTTCAATAAACAGGGACCACGCGGCAACGCTAACCCAGCAGCAGCAGACGTGATGGAACAGGAGCAGGCGCAGGAGGAGAAGGCCACGCTTTGTGAGACACAACAACCCAGGCCTTGCATGAGGGCAAGAAGCGTGCGGATAGCATGCTTTGTACCGCCATGCAGTCATAAATGTAATAAAGATAAGTGGTTCAATAAACAGGGACCACGCGGCAACGCTAACCCAGCAGCAGCAGACGTGATGGAACAGGAGCAGGCGCAGGAGGAGAAGGCCACGCTTTGTGAGACACAACAACCCAGGCCTTGCATGTGGACAAAAAGCGTGCGGATATAGCAGCAATGCTTTTTGCCGCCATGCAGTCATAAATGTAATACAGATGAGAGGTTCAATAAACAGGGCCCGGAAACGCAACACCATCCCAGATGTTCATTGGTCATGTTACTTGGTTGGGGTCCTGGAGTGTTGCGTAGTCATTTCCAATCCAGGATTGATTCATTTTAATTTGAGTCAGACGGTCTGCATTTTCTGTAGAGAGGCGGATACGCCGATCTGTGACGATGCCTCCGGCAGCACTGAAACAGCGTTCCGACATAACGCTGGCTGCCGGGCAAGCCAGCACCTCTATTGCGTACATTGCCAGTTCGTGCCAGGTGTCTAGCTTCGATACCCAATAGTTGAAGGGTGCAGATGGATGGTTCGACACAGCTACGCCATCTGACATGTAGTCCTTGACCATCTTCTCCAGGCGATCGGTGTTGGAGGTGGATCTGCACGCTTGCTGTTCAGTGGGCTGCGGCTGCATGGGTGTCAGAAAATTTTCCCACTCCAAGGACACTGCCGATACCATTCCCTTTTGGGTACTAGCTGCGGCTTGCGTTGTTTGCTGCCCTCCTGTTCGTCCTGGGTTTGCGGAAGTCAGTCTGTCTGCGTACAACTGGCTAGAGGAGGGGGAGGATGTCAATCTCCTCTCTAAAGTCTCCACAAGGGCCTGCTGGTATTCTTCCATTTTGACCTGTCTGACTCTTTCTTCAAGCAGTTTTGGAACATTGTGTTTGTACCGTGGATCCAGAAGGGTATAAACCCAGTAATTGGTGTTGTCCAGAATGCGCACAATGCGTGGGTCACGTTCAATGCAGTCTAGCATGAATTGAGCCATGTGTGCCAGAGTCCTACCAGAATCCTCATCATCCTCTTGTGAGCGTTGTGATAGTTGTTGTGATGCATCATAGTCGTCACCTTCCTCCTGGTCTGCTTCTGCTGACCATTCGCGTTGAATTGTGGAAGTCCAACGTGCACCGCTCTGGCCCTCGTCAGTGGTGGCATGAAATTCCTGCTCCAACTCCAGCTGTTCCTCCTCCTCTTCTTCGTCATAGCTGCTGGGGCCAGCGTTCCCTGAGGCGGATGGCCTGATGTTGGTACCATCACGCTGATCGTTTTCTCCTTCAGATTCCCCCAGTTGCATCATGACAGCTGTTTCCTTGATTTTTAACATCGACCTCTTCAGTAAACACAGCAGTGGTATGGTAATGCTGACTGAAGAGTTGTCACTGCTCACAAGCAACGTGGATTGCTCAAAATTTTGGAGGACTTGGCAGAGGTCCAACATGTTGGCCCAATCGGATCCACAGAAGCTTGGCAGCTGGCCGGATGCGCCTCGGTACTGCGCCGTCATGTACTGGACCACTGCACTCTTCTGCTCGCAAAAGCGGGCTAGCATGTGCAGCGTAGAATTCCAGCGCGTAGGGACATCACACAGCAAGCGATGGTGGGGGAGATTGAAGCGCTCCTGCATCTTGGCGAGTGCCCCCGAAGCAGTACTGGAATTTCTACAATGTTTGGACACTCGACGCACCTTCAACAGCAGATCGGGCACGCCTGGGTATGTCCTCAGGAACCGCTGAACTACTAGGTTCATCACGTGCGCCAGGCAAGGGATGTGTGTCAGCTTAGCCAACCTTAAAGCGCGAATGAGATTACTCCCATTATCACACACAACCATGCCCGGTTTCAGGTCCAGCGGTGCCAGCCACAAATCCGTCTGTTCCTTTATTCCCCTCCAAATTTCCTCCCCTGTGTGCTGCTTATCCCCAAGGCAGATTAGCTTCAGCAACGCTTGCTGACGCATGCCAACAGCTGTGCTGCACTGCTTCCACGATCCTACTGCTGCTGGGTTAGCGTTTCCGGATGAGGTACAGCTTTGAGATGCGTTGGAGGAGAAGGAGTCAGAGAGGTAGGTGCTGCTGTTATCCAGTGGGAGGGACGGCGGTGCAGCTGTTTGTGGCGTGGGCAACACCCGTGCCGTAGCAGGTGAGGAATCGCTGCCAGGCTCCACAAGGTTCACCCAGTGCGCGGTAAGGGAGATGTATCGACCCTGGCCGAACGCACTCGTCCAGGTGTCAGTGGTGAGGTGAACCTTGCAGGCAACGGCATTCTTCAAGCTTCGGGTTATTTTGCTGACCACGTGCTCATGCAACTCAGGCACTGCAGAGCGCGCAAAGTGGTAGCGGCTGGGAACCACGTAACGTGGGATGGCCACTGACATCATGCCCTTGAAGCTGTTTGTCTCCACCAATCGATATGGCAGCATTTCGCAGGCCAGAAGCTTGGCTATGCTGGCTGTTACTGCCACGGCCCGGGGGTCATTTGCTGGCAATTTCCTCTTGCGCTCAAACATCTCCGACACAGACAACTGAACCGTAGCGCTGCACACGGAAGGGCTGTTGGTTGTTGTGTTTGATGAACACTGGGAGACCTCAAGAGCACTACTCCGGAAAGTGACAGTGTCAGCGTCGTCTGATGTTTGTGAATGTTGTGAACCACGCAATGGCTGGGCTACTGCTGCTGCTGAGGCGGGTCTGGTGGTGAGTCTGGTGAACCCAAGGGAGGCAGTGTTGTTTCTGGTACCCTGTCCTGACGCGTTTGCCCAAAGAGTGGGATGTTTGGATAGCATGTGACGGCTCATGCTGGTGGTGGAGAGGTTGTTAATATTTTTCCCCCTGCTCAGGCGGGTCTTGCACACCTTGCAAATCGCCATGGTAACATCCTCAGTGCAGTCTTCAAAGAAAGCCCAGACTTTGGAGCACCTGCCTCCTTGCTGGCGATTTCTGTTTGCTCCTCTTTTGCCTCTCACTTGAACTTCCACGCTTGTGGTGCCTGAAATTGCGCGCCGCCTACCTTGTGGCACAAGGCGAACTCGTGCAGCAGTGTGTTCTTCAACAGACTCATCTGTGCTGCTGCTACGACGGCGATGTTCTCGTTCACAAACAAAATCTGGGTCTCTGTCCACATTGTCCATACCCTCCTCTTCCATCTCCTCAAACTCGTCATATGTCATTGTGGGCCACCGCCGTGGAGTAGAGCTCCCCACAACAACCTCTGCGCAGCACACTCCAACGTCGTCTTCCAGATCTTGTCGGCCGACCTCCTGCAATTGCAACCCCTCCTGCCCAAATTGCTCTGGGATTTGGGTTTCCGAGTCCTCTTCGGACTCGCCTTGTATTTCAGTGCGCGGTGCATTTCCCACAGTTAACGGTTGTGAATCCAGGCACAACATTTCTGGCTGTTCCTCCATTGACCTTTGAAAGGTGGAAGTTTGTTGGGCTGGGAATAGCTCCTGCGAATACCCCATTGTGTCCTGAGGTAATTCATCGGACTGGTTATCTGGCAGTTGTGTGCGTGGTGTCGCTGCCGGTTGTGTCAGCTTTGTGCCCACTGGCTCCTTGTAACTGGCTGAGGACTCGGACCTCGTGCGTGATGTGCTGGTGCTGCTTAACCCACTGCTGGACGCTTGAGAGGTCATCCAAGTAATTATCTGGTCCTGTTCTTTTGGATTTGTGAGGGTTGTTGTCCTGGACAACATGGGCGGTATTGAGTGGGTTTTCTTGGGTGCTCCCCTGTGGCCTGTACGTGAACCGTCAGGGGAAACACCTCTTCCCTTGCCCCTCCCTCTTTCACCGGATTTCTTCCTCATTTCACTTATCCTTACAGTACACGCTGACTGGCAGCAGTACAGTGGCAGTACAGAAATGCTATACAGTACCACTATTCCCAGCAGCGACACAGAGCACAATGCTATACAGTGACGGGTGAGCGGTGTACCACTATTCCCAGCAGCGACACAGAGCACAATGCTATACAGTGACGGGTGAGCGGTGTACCACTATTCCCAGCAGCGACACAGAGCACAATGCTATACAGTGGCGAACGAGCGGTGTACCACTATTCCCAGCAGACACAGAACAGTACACAGAATGCTATATAGTGTGGCTGAACGAGCGGTGTACCACTATTCCCAGCAGACACAGAACAGTACACAGAATGCTATATAGTGTGGCTGAACGAGCGGTGTACTACTGTTCCCAGCAGACACAGAACAGTACACAGAATGCTATATAGTGTGGCTGAACGAGCGGTGTACTACTGTTCCCAGCAGACACAGAACAGTACACAGAATGCTATATAGTGTGGCTGAACGAGCGGTGTACTACTGTTCCCAGCAGACACAGAACAGTACACAGAATGCTATATAGTGTGGCTGAACGAGCGGTGTACCACTGTTCCCAGCAGACACAGAACAGTACACAGAATGCTATATAGTGTGGCTGAACGAGCGGTGTACCACTGTTCCCAGCAGACACAGAACAGTACACAGAATGCTATATAGTGTGGCTGAACGAGCGGTGTACCACTATTCCCAGCAGACACAGAACAGTACACAGAATGCTATATAGTGTGGCTGAACGAGCGGTGTACTACTGTTCCCAGCAGACACAGAACAGTACACAGAATGCTATATAGTGTGGCTGAACGAGCGGTGTACTACTGTTCCCAGCAGACACAGAACAGTACACAGAATGCTATATAGTGTGGCTGAACGAGCGGTGTACCACTATTCCCAGCAGACACAGAACAGTACACAGAATGCTATATAGTGTGGCTGAACGAGCGGTGTACTACTGTTCCCAGCAGACACAGAACAGTACACAGAATGCTATATAGTGTGGCTGAACGAGCGGTGTACTACTGTTCCCAGCAGACACAGAACAGTACACAGAATGCTATATAGTGTGGCTGAACGAGCGGTGTACTACTGTTCCCAGCAGACACAGAACAGTACACAGAATGCTATATAGTGTGGCTGAACGAGCGGTGTACTACTGTTCCCAGCAGACACAGAACAGTACACAGAATGCTATATAGTGTGGCTGAACGAGCGGTGTACCACTATTCCCAGCAGACACAGAACAGTACACAGAATGCTATATAGTGTGGCTGAACGAGCGGTGTACTACTGTTCCCAGCAGACACAGAACAGTACACAGAATGCTATATAGTGTGGCTGAACGAGCGGTGTACTACTGTTCCCAGCAGACACAGAACAGTACACAGAATGCTATATAGTGTGGCTGAACGAGCGGTGTACTACTGTTCCCAGCAGACACAGAACAGTACACAGAATGCTATATAGTGTGGCTGAACGAGCGGTGTACCACTGTTCCCAGCAGACACAGAACAGTACACAGAATGCTATATAGTGTGGCTGAACGAGCGGTGTACCACTGTTCCCAGCAGACACAGAACAGTACACAGAATGCTATATAGTGTGGCTGAACGAGCGGTGTACTACTGTTCCCAGCAGTGACACACAATGACTGGGGGGGACCCTGGCTAGCGTGGCTGGAGCGCGAACTACCCTGCCTGCCTACCCAAAGCTAAACCCACAGACAAATGGCGGAGATATGACGTGGTTCGGGTATTTATTTACCCGAACCACGTGACAGTTCGGCCAATCAGAGCGCGTTCGGGTCCGAACCACGTGACCCGTTCGGCCAATCACAGCGCTAGCCGAACGTTCGGGGAACGTTCGGCCATGCGCTCTTAGTTCGGCCATATGGCCGAACGGTTTGGCCGAGCACCGTCAGGTGTTCGGCCGAACTCGAACATCACCCGAACAGGGTGATGTTCTGCAGAACCCGAACAGTGGCGAACACTGTTCGCCCAACACTACGTGGTACGTGCAGATGAGTGTTTTCCCTATTAAGCTTCCCCCCACCACCACCACCACAGCATTTACAGAGCTGTGTAAAGCATTGCACTCACTCACTGGTCTGCACCGACAGCTCATCTAACGCAGTCTCATTTCAATGATGTCCTCTAGTGGTGCCTCACATGACGTGCCACAGCAGGGAATTATAGAGACAGGACTGTAATAGACAAACTAAAGATGAATCCTGTGTGCCGGAGAGTGAACGCTCTGCTGTGCACCGCTCTGCATATGCCGTGGGGGCACACTCAGGGGAAAACACTCATCTCCACATACTGCTCCGGCATGGGGCACATGCTGGGGAGACACTGTCATCTAAACATTCCACTCTGGTGGGGGGGGGGGGGGGGGGGCACACAGCCATCATTCTGCCACCACCAATCTGCAATGTAGGAAAAATTATAAATCCATTGAAGAACTGGGACCTTCTTGGCAGACAGAAAACGGACGATAAATGACCTCATTACTGTTACGACTGCTTTGCTTTGCACAGTCAAAAGTTAAGCCAGGTGTTTCTATCAGATCACTTTACTGACTGTGCAGTGTGGAAAGGGTGTATGTATCAAGGGCAGCCAAGGTGATATTTCAGCAGGTAAAACGGCTTACATTTCACTTATAGAATAAGTGGTAGACTAGGTTGAAATGGAGGTTGCATGTAAACCCCCATCACAGTAATATAGTTTGCTGCTGTTTGTGTTCCTCTGTTGTGCATCAGAAATATATAATATCCACTAAGAAATGAGGCACTCAGGTCCTCAGGTGCTGCTACACAAACCTATAGTTTCCTACCCTCGACTTGTACTCGGGTCAATAATTTTTTTCTTGATTTTGTGGGGTAAAAGTTGGGGGAAATTGGCTTATACTCAGTCGGTTTATACTCGAGTTAATACAGTAGTTCTCTTTGAATCTTTTAAAGTTAGCCAGTGATTAAAACTTTCTGCTTTAACGGCTAACTTGGTACAATTTGCAAAGTAATTTGAGGTTCATGTTATCTCTAAAAAGCAGTGATATTATCTAACTACAAAAGTAGCAACCCAGAGTCTTAAGATTTAGTACAATTTTCTTGCATCCAAAATACCTAATACCTGCTCTTTAGAGCATACAGGGAGGTGTGTTTGTTCAATTGTGGATGTGTTTTTTTAAAAAATAATTTCTTTTTATAATTTTATATTCAGTATTTACTATGTATACATAATTAAGTGATGTGTTACGCTCCGGCACTTAACCCCTCTGGCGAGGTGTGCTGTGGCACTTCCATGGCACTCTCTATCTCCGATTCAGAGAGTGCCATGGCACTCATCTGCAAGGGGGTGGGGCTAAGCGCTGGTTGCTGGTGAACACGGTGCTCAGAAGCAAGTTGTAAAGGCAATACCCGGCAATTCATTCATTTTTACTTTTTTTGAGAACATAAGCCACACAATGTGAATTTTAGGCTGTATAATCTCTTTAAAGAGACTGTGCAACAAAATAAAATGTTCAGCCTTATTTCTCCTATCCTACAAGTTCCTATACCTGTTCTAATGTGCTCTGGCTTACTGCAGCCTTTTCTAGTTGCACTGTCTCTCTAATATATCTTATCTTCTTTTCTTTGTCAAGCTTTGTCGACCCAGACAGGAAGGAGCTGCCTCTGCTGTGATAGGGACAAATTATGCACGTCCCCTGCACACCCCCTCCAGGCTCACTCCTGTGTGCTTTGTTAATTTCTCACTCACTGACTGGTCCCTGCTCTCAGTCTCAGCTGTGTCTGAGAGGCTGTGGGAGAAGGGAGCTGCCTGTCACATGCTGACAATTTGTAACCCAGACATAAATGCAGAGCCCAGACTCCTGGCTCAGAAGAAACAGCTGTGTTTATAAAAGAGTCTGAGGATTCTTGTCACGTTTCAGTGGCACAGAGGCTGGCTAGAAGAGGCTGAAGAGTAAAACTTTTGCTAAACTTGCACATAACATGTGAAGGCTGCATTCACTGTGTGATAATAAAAACTTGTCATGCAAACATAAGGCAGTATACATCAGTTGTATGCAAACTATTTGAGGGGTTACTAAGAGATACTATACATGACTTCATAGTAGAAAATAATCTTATTTCTCAGCATCAACATGGGTTTACTAAAGACAGGTCCTGTTTGACTAACATGCTCAGCTTTTATGAGGTAGTGAATGCTAATATGGATATTGGGAATGCTGTAGATGTGATATACTTAGACTTTGCTAAGGCATTCGACACTGTTCCCCACAAAAGTCTGGTGCAAAAGATGAGGATGCAAGGACTGGGGAAGAGTCTGTGTGCTTGGATAGGGAACTGGCTAATGGACAGAAAACAAAGAGTTGTGGTCAATGGATCATACTCAAAATGGGAGACTGTTAGCAGTGGGGTCCCACAGGGGTCTGTACTGGGTCCAGTGCTCTTCAATTTATTTATTAATGACCTAGTGGATACAGTAGTGAGCAATGTTGCTATTTTTGCAGATGATACAAAATTGTGCAGAATCATCAACTCTAAGGAAGATAGTGTCATATTGCAACAGGATCTGGATAGGATGGCTATATGGGCACATACATGGCAGATGAAATTCAATGTTGACAAATGTAAAGTCATGCATTTTGGTCGTACCAATGGTCTAACACCATACAAAATAAATGGGATACAGTTGGGGACATCAAACTTGGAGAAGGACTTAGGAGTACTCATCGACAACAAGTTAAATAATCGTACTCAATGCCAAGCCGCTGCAGCTAAAGCTAACAAAATTTTGGGATGCATTAAAAGGGAAATAAAAACTCGAGATGCTAGCATAATATTGCCCCTGTTTAACTCTCTAGTAAGGCCACATCTGGAATATGGAATTCAGTTCTGGGCACCACATTACAAAAAAGATATTGCAGTTTTAGAGCAGGTGCAGAGACGAGCAACAAAATTGATACGTGGGATGGAAGGTCTCACTTACCAAGAAAGGTTAGATAAACTGGGTTTATTTAGTCTAGAGAAAAGACGCCTTAGAGGAGATCTAATTAACATGTATAAATACATCAGAGGGCAATATAATAGCTTGGCGGATGAGCTTTTTGTCCCTAGGCCTTCTCAAAGGACTAGAGGACATGATCTGCGCATGGAGGAAAAACGTTTTAGCCATTTATTTAGGAAAGGGTTCTTTACAGTAAGAGTGATTAAGATGTGGAATGCATTGCCACAGGAAGTCGTTATGGCAAACTCTATACCTGCATTTAAAGGGGGCTTAGATGCTTTCCTTGCGTTGAATGACATCCATGGCTACAATTACTAGGTAATGCCAATGATGTTGATCCAGGGATTTTATCTGATTGCCATCTGGAGTCGGGAAGGAATTTTTACCTTGTAAGGGTTTTTTCGCCTTCCTCTGGATCAACAGGGATATGTGAGGGAGCAGGGTGGAGTTGTACTTTGTACTGGTTGAACTCGATGGACGTATGTCTTTTTTCAACCAAAGTAACTATGTAACTATGTAACTATGTAACTATGTAACATCCTGTTTCTTTTCAATATACTTCCTGTTTCGGTGGCCATCTTTACTGTTTACAAAATAGGTTATAATAACTGTTGTTATTTTATCGCCAATATTGCTGTAGAGAGTGGCAAAAATGTCACAGAGGGGGCTAGAAGATGTCCCCATACAGGCTGATATGTTTATTTATATAACATTTCTTCAATACAGATTATTTTTAAAGAAGCACTCTGTTCAGTACTAGTAGATGGTGGAGGTACAGTAAGTTCAGATCTGCATGTCATACTCACCACACAAGGTTTTAAGATTTGGAGTATTCAGGTCCTGACTTCTTGCACAGATTTGCTGTGCCATCCCATCCACACTTTTAACAGTTACCCTCCAATATGACCTAATGACATGCTCATCCAAGAAAACCAGTAGGGGTCTATATTCGTCTTCTTGATCCTTTGATCAGAAATGGCAGAGGACAGTAGTGTGGCATAACATGAGATGGTGCATATGGTCTACACTCACGCATTTACGATGGTAACGTAAGCTAGAGCGAGAATGTGCGCAGCCAGGGCTGGGCAGGTGCAAGGAAAATGAAAATTAGCTGCGGCGGGGGGCCGGGGGATCATTCTAGGACAGCGCAGGCACAGGGTGGCTGCAGGGGGCTGGCTGTTACGTGAGCCGAAAGGCTTACTGAAATGTGATAATATGTTGTGAATGTACTGTTCCAGTGGAGTAGCTAAGAATCTGTGGGCTCCAGTACAAGTTTAGCATTGGGACCCCACAAGCATGCTATAGATAACAATTGATACAACACAACAAAACCAATGAAGAACAGCCACAGTGTCAGAGATGGCAGAAGAGCATGGAAAACTGTGTGTTAATGATCACTACTATTCAAATCAACTATAGAAGTGGTCAGTATAGAGAAAAGAAAAGAAAAACCCGCAGGGGTACCAGGAGCCCTTATGGTGTATTATCTTCAGATAAAGAAATTAAAATTAAGAGTAAATATACTCACAAGTGTAGGTTGCTTTAAGGCAACCACTTGTATAGGCGTGTAGGGAAGTCCCGTCCCCACTCGGTCTTTATGATCGTTGGTCGCTGCTCCTTAGAAAAAGGCTTCGCTTCTCAGAAGTCACGAAGAACCCCACGAATGGGGTGATACCGGATCGTTTTCCGAAGGGGATAGGAGGCGCCCGTGTAGTGTATTTGGTGTTCTCTTTATACAAAGAGACTCCACTTGGTAAAGGTTTAAGGGGGTTTATTTAGCACAATAGACAACGTGTTTCGCGGTCCAAGCCGCTTCCTCAGGTCAATGACAGGTGCTTAAGATAGAGTCTGGAGAGCCTGAGCGCCAAAGTCACTACACGGGCGCCTCCTATCCCCTTCGGAAAACAACTATAGAAGTGAATATTATCAGCACAGGACCAATAAAGAGCTAATACTGTGTTTGAGGGGTAGGTCCCTCAGGGCCCCTCTAGCCCAAGGGCTCCGATGCATTCACTACCTTTGCACCCCCTGTTGCTACGCCACTGTACTGTTTTGTAGATAGCTTTGCACCTTAGCACTAGGCACCTTTGGCATGTATCACTTTGTTCCCCTGACGAAATACCCTGTTATTTGAGGATTCAAAACCTGTAGGGTTGTATATAAGGGGTTGTTTTGTATTTACTATGCAGTGTGATGAGTTAGCCTAATCCCAATATAGTGAATTTATTAGTCCAAACTGCTCTCTCCTCCATACTGCTACACTATTTACATTTTGTATGTTAGCAGCACTACCTGTCAGTGTCCTCTCGAGTACTTTTTAATATATTAATTAAAAGTTATGTTTTAGCCTTCATCGCATTCCTGACATGCAAGGTTATTCGGTTTATTTCAAATTCAGGTGTGTGCAATTTATTGGCTGGCAGAAGACCCAGGTAAGTGAGACTCTTTTTTTTTAAAGTATCTTCAGGTAGCCTTTGAAAGGTCTATATACTGTAACATATGTAAACATAATACTTAAATAATACAAATGAAATAAAACAAAATATAATTTACAAAGGATTTTATTTTTTGAACATATCCACAATAAAAAGATACTGTACATGACTTATTGTACCCAGTCAATGTGCTCATGACCAGAGAATATATATTGCCTTTTAAACCTATCCAGTTCAGCATATTAAAATGCAGCATTCATTAATGTTTATTTTAGAGTTACAGAAATCAATTTATATCAGCAATTAGCAAAACATAAAACACACATTCTGCTCCATGTTCTTTTTTAAAGATCTGGAAATATCTTATGTATGAAATCCCTGCAATCTATTTATCATACACCCACCACACTCCAAGCTGCGGTATTTCCAAGAATTATGGTCAGAATTTTCCCTCCCCTCTGTGCCAGTAGATTAGCCAATTGCCACATCATTGTAAAGTCTAAGAGCAGAAACCTTTTTAAAAAGGTAATAAGACAATGATTATGGAGAGAATACATATATTGGGCAGCACGGTGGCGTAGTGGTTAGCTCTCTCGCCTTGCAGCGCTGGGTCCCTGGTTCAAATCCCAGCCAGGGCACTATCTGCAAAAGAGTTTGTATGTTCTCTCCGTGTCTGTGTGGGTTTCCTCCAGGCACTCCGGTTTCCTCCCACATTCCAAAAACATACGGATAAGTTAATTGGTTCCCCCTAAAATTGGCCCTAGACTACAGTACTTACACTACATAATATAGACATATGGCAATGGTAGGGATTAGATTGTGAGCTCCTTTGAGGGACAGTTAGCGACAAGACTATATATATATATATATATATATATATATATATATATATATATATATATATATACATATACACTGTACCGCGCTGCGTAATATGTCGGCGCTATATAAATACTAAATAATAATAATAATATTAAAAAACACAATAGATTATTAGAAATGTGATACCCATGCCATGTCTTCTTGATACATACTCTTTGACCACAATAACTTTCAGGGTACTTTCACACTATGCACAATAATAATGCAATCGTGCTAAAGTCGCATTGCAAGTTAGGTCAGGGCCGGTTCAAGGGGAATGAGTGAGCTTTTCACCATTAGTAGCATCTTGACCTATCAGAAAATGTAAATGATGAACTAGCCTGGGTAGAAATACCTGTAACTCTTCATGATCTTTTTTTAATTGGCTTTTCATATCGACCATCGTTACCAGGAATGACAAGTGTAAAAGACTACAGCTACCTCATCACACCCTTTTTGGGTACCTTTAACCCCCTCCACTCCTTTGGCATCCACTTCCTCTGTTGAACAATCAGAGCCCATGCAATTGGAAGTTAACCATCGTGCTCTGACCATAAAAGAAAGGACAAGCAGAAGGCAAGGGAATCTGTGCTTTTACTGTGGAGCCACTGGCCATTTCATCCTATCCTGCCTGCTCCATCTGTGGGGTAAGGATTTATGATCGTAATGAACAAGTTACGATTTTGCTAAATTTCGCGTACATTTTCGCAATTACGCTTATATGTAATTACGATTTGCAAATTCAATTGATTTTGTGTCGTCATTCGTAAATTCGCATGTCATTTCACATAAAATTTTGCGTCATTTTGCAAAATTTCACGTAATTTCTTGCCGAACTTAGCAGTGAATAGCAAAGCCCCCATACATACTATTGACACCAAAATTGCTACATATATTAAAGAGAGTCTGAAGCGAGAATAAATCTCGCTTCAGACCTCATAGATAGAAGGGGCATGTGTGCCCCTGCTAAACCGCCACTATCCCACGGCTTAACAGGGGTCCCTGATCCCCCAAATCCCCTCCGTAATGCGGGGGAGCACTTCCTGGTTGGGGCAGGGCTAACCGACGCAGCCCTGCCCCACGCGCGTCTGTCAGCGCGTATCTCCGCCTCTCCCCCGCCCCTCTCAGTCTTCCTTCACTGAGAGGGGCGGGGGAGAGGCGGCGATGCGCCCCTGACAGACGCGACTGGAGGCAGGGCTGCAGCCGTTAGCCCTGCCTCCAGGAACGACCAAGTCTGCAACCAAGTGTCGCAGTGGGGGGTTTGGGGGTGAAGGGACCCCCGTTTAGCGGCGCTATAGCGGCGGTTTAGCAGGGGCACACAGAAGGATCTTGGGTACAAGTCAAAAAAAGAATTTTGCAAAAAGACCTTATAGTTTTTGAGAAACTCGATTTTAAAAATGCAAGTAAAAAAATGTTTTTTAAAGTTAGAAAAATGAGTTTAAAAACCATCTTTCTTTGCATTTTTAAAATAGAGTTTCTCAAAAACTACAAGGTCCTGTTTGAAAATTCTTTTTGTGATTTATACCCACTATTCTGCTTAACAAAAGTAGCAATTTTGGTGGCAACAGCACATATGAGGGCTTTGCTATTAATCTCTAAATTCGGCACGAAATTATGCAAAATTTCGCAAAAATTAAGTGAAATTTTGAAATACTACTTTTACATACAAAATTAATTACGATTTTCTCTGAAATTTCGCATTACAATTACGATGCATTATTGCGAATTTCGATACTAAATTCCGCACATGCGAAATTTCAGCCCACCACTGCTAAGGAATTTAGTCTTAGAACCGTGAGTCCTACATATTCTCCACTGCTTTCTGATCATTTCACTACCCCTATCTTGTAACAGCTCCCAGGAACAACCCTGGAATCAACTGCCATCATTGACTACAGTGTTTGCAGCTGCTTTATGAACATGACTATTTTCCACCTCTCACCACATTCAGGTACAGCTTCGTAAAGAGCACCTTCATATGCACCTTGCAGATAGATCATCAATTATCTCTGGATCCGTAATCATAGAATCAAGAGCTCCTTAAAGTGAATGGGAATCCTAGAAATCCTAGAAGAAAAAAAATAAGCCAGATACTTACCTAAGTAGAAGGAAGGCTTCGAGTCCTATAAAGCCACCCCACTCCTCTCTCCGTTCCCATTCCAGCGTCCAGCGGCAAGAAAAGGAGGGCAGATTCATTTGTATGCTAAGTTGTATGGCCAATTGACCGTGCAGCACACTGTTAAAGCTGCAGTGTGCTGAATTGTAAAAAATAGCCTGTCACTAAGGCGTGTTTAAGCCTGTGGTCAGGGGTGAGCCTGGGGTGCCTGGCACCTGGGTGCAAAATTTTCTCTGGTGCCTATGGGAGTGGTTAAATTAACTGCGCCCAACCACATAACCACACCCATGTCCTGCCTAATCACGCCCATGTCCCCCGTTTAGGTAGTGAGTGACAGGGACCCCCGTTAGGGTAGTGAGTGACAGGGACCCCCGTTTAGGTAGTGAGTGACAGGGACCCCGTTTAGGCAGTGAGAGACAGGGACCCCCGTTTAGGCAGTGAGAGACAGGGACCCCCGTTTAGGCAGTGAGAGACAGGGACCCCCGTTTAGGTAGTGAGTGACAGGGATCCCCTTTAGGTAGTGAGTGACAGGGACCCCTTTTAAGTGGTGAGTGACAGGAACCCCCTTTAGATAGTGAGTGACAGGGACCTCCTTTAGGTAGTGAGTGACAGGGACCCCCTTTAGGTAGTGAGTGACAGGGACCCCCTTTAGGTAGTGAGTGACAGGGATCTCCTTTAGGTAATGAGTGACAGGAACCCCGTTTAGGTAGTGAGTGACAGGGACCCCCTTTAGATAGTGAGTGACAGGGACCCCGTTTAGGCAGTGAGTGACAGGGACCCCCCCTCTAGCCGCTGCTGCCCCCTCACCTTGCAGCCAGCAGTAGCAGCCCTGCATCAGACCTCAGGATCAGCGGGCGACCCGACCAGTAAGAGCGGGCGCCGGACGCACCCGTTCTCTATGCGGAAGTGAGCCCGCACTATTGGTCACCACTTGATCGAGGTCTGACGTGCTAGAGGGAGAGGCGGCTAGATTGGGGGAGCGGCGGCCAGAGGGGGTGAGTGGCGGCCGGGCGGCGCCTCTCAGAGATGCAATGCACCCGCAGCACCCACCCAGGCGTGGCCCTGCCTGTGATCCTCATGCAGTTAAATTCTTTAGTTCTTGCTAAAAGTCTTTTCCTTGCTTGAGGATTCTTCTCACCTTGCGTGTTGCATGCCTTCTCTATAGTGCTTGAAGTCACCTTCCATTTTGCTTGAAACATTACTGTGTACAGCATCCATCCTCCTCATTCACTGCCACACTTATATTTATATATGTAGTTGGATGATGTAGCAAACTAATTCCCAACCTAACAAACATCTTGTGCAAGCTTGGCAAACAGAAAGACTGCAGCTTTTTTTTCTTTTTTTTTAATTAAATTGTTCAATTAACACTGTCAGGAAAGCACAGAAACCTGCTATTTCCCATTGATGTAATAAAACAACAGAGACAGATGTTGTACATACAAAATAGGTAGACTGCAGTAATGGTACTCATTGACAGATTCTGTTCATGGCTCCAGGAAAATATATATTTGATTAAAAAATGTTAGAACTGTCTTCTGCCTTGTTAGGAAAGCCATGAAATACATAAACATCCACCTTTCAAAGTGAACACTGCGGAACAATTCCCCATTAAGTTTCATCACTCTGCGAATGACACCTGATCTAGCACTCAGGATTGAACTCTTCCTCCCTAGAGGGAAGAGACAGCAAAGACAAAGCTATTAAAGGGGGACAGCACATCTCTACGTTATGCCTGTGCGTTGTCTTCCTCATGTCAATGATAGAAAAGAGATTTGTGTTCGTACTTATTTGTAGGGATTTGTCAGATAAATGCATTATTGATAGGTAATTATGATTCCCTGAAATGAAAGGTACCGAATGAAGGAGCAAAATTATACAGGGATTTCTCATGTGGGTCCAGGCTTGCACTCTGCCACTCTCTGATATGTATCAGGAAGACTGAGTTTTCTGAAAATAATCTTTTGTTAACCCCCCTGGCGGTCTGATTCTTTACGGATTTTAGGGCCTAAGGGCTGGTACCCCCTAGAGCGATTTTTTGAGCGTTTAGGGAGCAATCCAAAATGCTAGCGATTTCCCTAAACGCTCAGCTAATGTTAATGGAGGGGCCAAATTCCACTGGAGTGATTGCGATCACCAGAATCGCAAAGCAAGACATGCAGCATTTTTGAGCATTAGCGTTTTGCATTAGCGTTAGCGTTTCTGCAATGTAAAGTATATAAGCGCTGGTGTAATCGCTCATAATTCGCTATACAGCGCGTTTTGCTAGCGTTTTTAAATTACTGCACACTGTAAAAAAAATAAAATTAATTGAAAGGACAGAAACCGCTGATCGCAAATTGCTACATAATCGCTGGCAAAAAGCTTACACTTTTTAAAATCGTTACCAAAATCGCCAGAAAATACTCATGAAATCGCTTACAAAATGCTCATTAAAATGCTAACGATTGCGATAGCGATTTGCGATTTGTAGTGGGTTCCAGGCCTAACAGTGGTGCAATTGTTTTGCAGGCTTTTAGACCCTAAAACCAGGAAAAATCATGCTGCTAGGGAGATAGTCGGAATCCTCCGGGAGGAGAGTAAAAACACCCGCAGCACGCATTGCTCTGCATAGACCTCCCGGCGAGTACAGCTCTGGGTTACCGCTCCTGGCTTGTTTTTTCCACCCCGAGCAGGACTCGTGATTACCACTAAGGAAGTTAAAGACACACTGTAGTGACATATAATAGAATGTAGTAAATTATTCAGACTACCCACTTTTGCTGTAATTTTCCTATTTCAGCATCGAAAACACTCACTATATCCATATATTGCTATATAATAATACTGTATGTAACCCCGCCCTCCCCATGGTGTTTAGCCTAGGCCCAGAGCCGGATCATCCACAAGGCAAACCTAGGCAGTTGCCCAGGGCCTGGAGAGAGAGAGAGAGAGGTGCCTGGTTAATGCTAGCCCCACCAAATCTTGTAAAAAAAAAAGGCTGGAGGCCATCAGTGGCGGGCAAAAGCTGCTTTCCTGTCTAGAGCCCAATTTTACCTTAATCTATTTCTACCTAGGCCTGATTAGCTAGGCAGAATTACACTGACGCGCCTCCCCCCCCCCCCCCAAGTCTCCCAGAATGAGGCAGGAGGTCCATCAAGCCTCCTAATGTCAATCAGATCATACACAAGCAATCCATACACTAGCACAACTTTTCAGGCTACATGCCCTTTATCAAGCACTTGATAAAGAGCTTGTAGCCCAAAACATTGTGCTCATCTTTGTGCTGTATCACCATTAGAGATGTCTCAAACCTCCTATTTTCAATTCGCAAACCGCATTCGTGAACTTCCGCAAAAGGTTTGCGAATCGGCGAACTTTGCGAACCGTCATAGACTTCAATGGGCAGGCAAACTTGAAAAACTACAAACACTATTTCTGGCCACAAAAGTGATGTAAAAGATGTTTTAAGGGGTCTAAGACCTGCAGGGGGGCATGGCGGAATGGGATACACGCCAAAAGTCCCCGGGAAAATTACGGATTTGATGCACAGCAGGGTTATAATCCCTAAAAGGCAGAAATCACATTGCATTCCTAAATTGGAGCCTAAAGTGCTTGAAAACATCTTGAGTGTGTAGACATGGATCAGGTAGTGCAAGTAGTGTACTGCTTCACACTGACAGACCAAACTCACTGTGTAACGCACCGCAAACAGCTGTTTGTGTAGTGATGGCCGTGCTGGACTGGTGCGCACCATGGCGAGATTGCTCTTCCTCAGTGATGTCAGGTAATGTCTGACTGCCTTATCAACTTTCAATGGTTCTTTCTCTACCATTGTTAAAGCTTACATCTATTTTTTTAAATTACTTTTTTTGCTGTCTGTTCAGTACTTTCAATGAGAATCTGTTATGGAGGGCAAGTCTGCCATTCATTCAACTGTATGATAAACTTTCCATATTACTTTCTCAGTACCATGGTGACCATGGGTAACGGCCGGGGAATCAGGGTTCGATTCGAGATCCGGGAGCCTGAGAAACAGCTACCACCACACATCCAAGAAAGGACCCAATGTGCTGTATAAGTAATGTACCTGCCCTGACCGTGCTTTGCAGACCAGGTATCTTTGGTCAGATGGACCCTTGACCCAACACTGTGTGCCAGAGATGACACCACTTGCCTTTCAACATCACGGTACAGTTTGGGTATCACCTTTTTAGACAAATAATTGCTGCCTGGTATCTTCCACTGCGGTGTCCCAATCACCACAAATTTTCAGAAGGCCACAGAGTCCACCGGTGGGCATGGTAACAGCTGGCGAGCTAACAGTTCCGTCAAGCTAGCTGTCAGACGCCGGACAAGGGGGTGACTGGCAGACATTGGCTTCTTCCGCTCAAAGATTTCCTTAACGGACAGTCGGACACCTGGCTGTTGCTGTGGGCAAAGGAGCAGGAACGGCTACCACCACACATCCAAGGAAGGCAGCAGGCAAGGCACGCAAGTCCCGACTCAGGGAGGTAGTGACGAGAAATAACAATAGAGGAGGACTCTTTCGACGCCCTGCTGTATAATGATGAGATGAATACACTTGAAATCCTTTAATGACAATATGTTATGGAGGGCAAGTCTGTCATCCATTCAAGTGAAAGGTATGCACTGACTGCCTGGTATAATAATACAATGTGCGGTCACACAGGTGCAGTGAAAATGTTGCAGTGACTTCTGGTATAACAATGTGTGGTCACACAGGTGCAGTGAAAAGGTTGAAGTGACTGCTGGTATAACAATGTGCGGGCACACAGGTGCAGTGAAAAGGTTGCAGTGACTGCTGGTATAACAATGTGCAGTCAGGTGCAGTGAAAAGGTTGAAGTGACTGCTGGTATAACAATGTGCAGTCTCACAGGTGCAGTGAAAAGGTTGCAGTGACTGCTGGTATAACAGTGTGCGGTCACACAGGTGCAGTAAAAATGGATGCACTGACTGCTGGTATATAAAACAGCATGCGGTCACACAGATGCAGTGAAATGTATGCAGTGACTGCTATATAAAACAGTGTGCAGACACAGATGCAGTGAAAAATATGCAGTGACTGCTATATAAAACAGCATGCGGTCACACAGATGCAGTGAAATATATGCAGTGACTGCTATATGAAACAGCGTGTGGTCACACAGGTGCAGTGAAAAGTATGCGGTGACTGGTATTATAATATAATTTGCAGCAGTCACATTAGACACTGAATGTGCTAGGCCTGCCACAGTATAGCAATTAGCAAGGGCCAGCTGCGACAGACAGGGCTGTATATGGAATGTCAGTGGGCCACACACAAAAAAAAAAAACATCACAAGAACATTAGCTCTCAAAAGAGCTGTTTTGGTGGTGCTTTTCAGCAACAAATATTAGCAAGGAGCAAGCTAACAAGAGCCTAACTCAGCTTTCCCTATGTCTGCAGCAACCTCTCTCCCTTATCTCACTAATACAGCAGCACACAGAGTGAGAACATTGCCGACGCTGCTGCCTTATATAAGGGGGGCTCCAAGAGGGAGTGCAGCCTGATCGGCTGCCATGTGTCTGCTGACTGTAATATAGAGGGTCAAAGTTTAGCCCAATGATGCAGTATAGGGGCGGGTCAAACTCCCATGAAGTTCGCGGTTCGCCTCGAACGCGAACCCCCGATGTTCGCGCAAATAAGATCTCATGTGAACCATTCGGGCCATCTCTAATCACCACTTTGAATAATGAAAATAAAATCCTGAAAAGTCCCATTGCAATTGGTTTGAGTCCAGATTGGATTGCTTGTGTAAGGATTAAAGATGTTGCCACCTGTCATAAATTTCAGAGTGTAAATCAGGGTAAGGAAAGAGTTTATAATGGGCAAATACTGACTAAAGAATTTATAAATGTACAGTATATTGTAGAATAGCAGGACATTTTATTCATTATATTGTTATCACTACAGTTCCTCTTTAATAAATGGAGGCTGCAAAAAGAAATGGGTGTCGTTATGCTTTGGTTAAGAAAAATATTGTTCTCATGGATTCCGGGTCACCCCAGATTTAGGCAACTGGTGGGAATTTATTCAGGGACCCTTCCCTCTCTGGATAGCTGGCATGTCTATGATCTCTACACAATAGCACTGAGGAGTAGGGATGCTCATTCGGATTCCACGGAAATGCAATTTCCGAAATTCCGATCGGAAATTGCATTTCCGCATCGGAATGCGGAAATCGGTAATGCAAGTGCGTTAGGCGGATTTCCGCCGAAAATCGCGGAAATTTCCGCCGGATATTGCGGAAGTTCCGCCCGACTTTAACATCGATTTTCTCAAAAACTTTAAGGTTTTTTTGAAAACTTTTTTTTGCATCTTATTCAGGAAATTCTGCTTAATAAACCCTAAAAATTTGGTGTTTCTAGGACTTACAGGGGCTTTGCTATTAACCGCTATATTCGGCGGATTTTTACTGTAATGTAAAATGCAGAAAATCTGCATCTGCCTATTTTCTGCATTTACATTACAATAAAAATCCGCCAACTTTAGCGGTTAATAGCAAAGCCCCCGTAAGTCCTAGAAACACCAAATTTTCAGGGTTTATTAAGCATAATCTCCTGAACAGGATGCAAAAAAAGTTTTCAAAAAGACCTTATAGTTTTTGATAAAATCGATGCTAAAATCAGGCGGAATTTCCGCGATTTCCGGCAGAAATTCCGCATTGGAATGTGGAAATTGGTAGCGGGAAGCGGAATCGGTATTTGGCAATGGCGGAATGCGGATTTACCGTGGAATCAGAAATTGGCATTTCCGACCATCCCTACTGAGGAGTCTTTAGGACAATGGCATCAGGACTGGGTGTGTTATTGTTGCACCTGTTGAGCACCGGGATAAAAAAAAGCAAAAACAAACAAAACCCAGAGTCTTGACATAGATAATACCACACTTTATATTCATAATTACCAGGAGGATAAATAGAATATCCTGCAGATAGCACACACAATTTTCCCCATGTATTTTCTCACTTTGGCGTTGATTCAGTTTATTTCTATCTGAAAAGACCATATGCATTACTTGCATGGAACCACCCTCAATGCATGCAAAATTCATTAAACCTAAAGGGAACCGGAAGTGAGAAGAATACGGGGGCTCCAACCTTTAGTTGCTTTTGAGTAACACACCTGCAACAAGTATGCAGCCAATGGAGTCAAAGCATCTGATCTGCATGCTCATTGTTGGCCAGTGATTAGAAGTAGTGTATCGGCACAAAAGTCAGACAGCTGTAATTCTTTATTTGAGAATGAAGATGGCAGCCTCCGTATTCCTCTCACTTCAGGTTCTCTTTAAAGAGACACTGAAGCGAAAACATTTTTATGATATTATGATTTGTATGTGTAGTACAGCTAAGAAATAAAGCATTAAGATCAGATACATTAGTCTAATTGTTTCCAGTACAGGAAGAGTGAAGAAACTCCAGTTGTTATCTCTATGCAAAAAAGCCATTAAGCTCTACGACTTTCAAAGTCGTGGAGAGGGCGGTCTTCTGACTTTTATTATCTCAACTGTTAGTGAACAAATTTCTTTTTCTTTGCCAGAGGAGAGGTCATTAGTTCACAGACTGCTCTGAAAGAATCATTTTGAATGCTGAGTGTAGTGATGGGCGAACACCTGGATGTTCGGGTTCGGGAAAGTTCGCCGAACATGGCCGAGATGTTCGGCATGTTCGGGCCGAACCCCGAACTTTCCGAACATCCAGCTTTTGGGGGCCATATGGGGTCGCAGGCATAAGGGGGGAGCATGCCCCGATCGCGGGGGGGGGGTCGGAAATTCCCCCCACCCCCTCCGCTAGCGCTCCCCCCTCTGCCCGCTTCCCCATACAAAAGTTTAAGCAAAGTACCTGTAGTGGATGGCCTGGCAGTGGGCGGCACTGTGGAGTGAGGAGGAGGAGTCCGGAGAGTGACGAGTTGAGGGAGGCCGGGCAGCGGGCGGTTCAGCGGAAGTACCCTTGTGGTACTTCCGCCCTTTCTCTGACCTCACGCCCGCTGCCCGGCCTCCCTCAACTCGTCACTCTCCGGACTCCTCCTCCTCACTCCACAGTGCCGCCCACTGCCAGGCCATCCACTACAGGTACTTTGCTTAAACTTTTGTATGGGGAAGCGGGCAGAGGGGGGAGCGCTAGCGGAGGGGGTGGGGGGAATTTCCGACCCCCCCCGCGATCGGGGCATGCTCCCCCCTTATGCCTGCGACCCCATAGGGGGGCAGTATTCGGCCGAACAGGGCCCTGTTCGGCCGAACAGGGGCCCTGTTCGGCCCTGTTCGGCGGCCATTAGAAGTTCGGGGCGAACCCGAACTTAAAAGGCCGAACACCATCAGGTGTTCGGCCGAACGCGAACATCACCCGAACAGGGTGATGTTCTGCAGAACCCGAACAGTGGCGAACACTGTTCGCCCAACACTAGCTGAGTGCTGTGTAATCTGCACATATTATAGAATGATGCAATGTTAGAAAAAAACACTATATACCTGAAAATAAAAATATGAGAATATTTTCTTTGCTGCTAATCTTCTAGTAATTATTCATAGTACACAACCAAATCATTATATCATATATTTTTTTCGCTTCAGTGTCTCTTTAAGTGAGAGTTATCTCACTTGAGGGCAGTTGTTGTAAAACATCCATGCTGCTTGTTATCTGATGTGCCTGTCTGACAAACTCAATAAATGCAAAGCAAGAGCTATCCAAGGTCCTGAACTGAACAGCAGTGCTTTTGTCAAGTAATAAAACCACCCTTCTGTTTAGTTTGCTATATTTTTCTATTATTATTATTATTATTATTATTATTATTATTATTAAAATAGGACCCACCTAGCCCTCCCTGCATACATGGGTACTGGTGGTGAGCAGGAATAGGCCAGAGAAGCAACTGGGTCCACTTGTGCTGCTGCTTACACTTAAAGAGGAACTCCAGTGAAAATACTGTAATAAAATAGTGCTTCATTTTTATAATAATTATGTATAAATGATTTAGTCAGTGTTTTCCCATTGTGAAATCTTTCCTTTCCCTGATATACATTCTGACATTTATTACATTTGACATTTTTACTGCTGGCAGGTGATGTCAGTGGAAGGAGATACTACTTGCTTTTTTGGCAGTTGGAAACAGTTGTAAACAGCTATTTCCCACAATGCAATGAGGTTCACAGACAGGAAACTGTCAGGACTGTGGTCCTGACATCACACTGTGGGAGGGGTTTCATCACAATATTAGCCATACAGACCCCCCTGATGATCTGTTTGTGAAAAGGAATAGATTTCTCATGGGAAAGGGGGTATCCGCTACTGACTGTGAGGAAGTTCAATTCCTGGTTATGGTTTCTCTTTAACACACATGTCTTGTCTTTCAGTGCTGGGAAAAAGAGGTGGAAGGGGTGCTGAAAAGGAGTGTGGACTTTCTCCCCCACCATCCCAAAACACACTGCTCAATGCTGATGGTCATGGAGATTTCAGGTAATCACTGTCCCGGTAGGGATGTCTGGTAATAAATAATTGTTGGAGTAGGGGGAGGGATTACATGTGATTTGCCGGCTTCTACCATTATGTTTGTCAGCTTCTACCCCCATCATCTTGTCTTGTGTTGAACCATTATGCTGCTCACACAGTAAATGGGAAGCCTTCATGCCTCCCATATAATAAGTGCAGCCATCACATTCTTCACATAACAGGGCATTTCTCCTTCCTCATAATTAAACTCCCTAAGTTGGAATGTTGGGTACACACGTTGCGATTTCCCGCTTGATTAGTGGGATCGATTATTTCAGACATGTTCGATCGGGTTTCGATCGATACAGTCGTCGATTTTGCATACTTAACATGCAAAATAGACGGCTGTAACGATCGAAACCCGATCGAACATGTCTGAAATAATCGATCGATCCTGCTAATCGAGCGGGAAATCGTAACGTGTGTACCCAGCATTAGAATTGGTTGCAGTTTTACTGAAATTGTCTCTCATACGTGAAAAGGAGAGAGACTCCCTTGGACAGTCTTATCAGAACATGTCTCCCTATTGGCTTAAGGTATGAATTGTATTGACTCCACCCATTGCCCTCCATCCAGCCAGCAGGTGGGATTTTAAAATCAGAAGAGCGGCCCGATCTGATTCATCAATAACATAGTGGAATGGATTGCTTCTATAAAACTGGGATTCACAAGGCATCTGACCAGGCCAAGCAGAACATTTGTAAAGTGGTATGTCTGCAGTTTACTAATTCAATGTTAAACACTGTAAAAAGTTATAATACGTGTGGTCCACCCCACTTCTGGCTGGTCATCTAGGTAACCACCAGTAAAAGGGGCCATTTATAATGACTGAATAGGTATTCAACACCATAGATAGGCACTCCTGAGTCAGATCTTAGAACTATTTTCGATGCAGAATTGACCCGATGAAGTGGCTTGAGAAATGGGGTTTATCTCTAAGAAAATTCACTTTTAGTAATTCACATTATCTGACGTAAATGTGACTGAGACAAACCCCCTCTTTAGCCAGTCACAGTTCAAGTTAGCTGACAAGGATCCTAATGACCCCTATTACCAGTTTCCAATATTCAGGGGGATAGATTTAGACTTTTTTTATATATGTAATCAAGGAAAAAAAACATGCAATCCTGAGCAAGTAGATTGCAAGATGTCATCTGAACAAACAGTAAATAGAATAAATGAAACTGTTGTCCCCAACAGTAGATTTTAACTACACCTAATAGACTGTTAAGGGGCCCATACAGCTAACGATTTTACCGCCGATATACAGCCGTTTCGATCACAGTGATCGAAACGGCTGTGAAATGGCCGCGCACACCGTTGACAGAATGATCAATTTCCATCCGAAATCGATAGTTCCCGTCGATTCCCGTCGACTCATCCGTGCGGAAGATTTTTCTCGGTCGCCGGCGGGTCGGGAGTGTGTCGTTAGCGGCGTTCGAATGCCTGACGACCGACGCAATACAGCGGTAATACATTACCTGCTCCAGCCAGCGCGAGTCCCCTGGTCTTCTTCTCCGCTTCGGGCTCCAGACCGTTTCTTCTCCGCTTCGGGCTCCAGAGCTACACAGAACTTCCAGTCATTGTAATTTGATCTCTCCCCTGTGTCAGCTTATTTGAAAGCACAGGATGCTAACAATATGTCTGCTTCCATGAAAGCAAGAAGTAGAAACAGTGCAGATTTATTTCAGGACTTGTATCAGTTGTAACAAAGATTTTTTTTTCCTTTAAAGGATATTATGCTATGGGGTATCTTTTAGAGCAGAGAGGAAGTTCTGAGTTCAGGTCTGCTTTAAGCGACTGTCCCTGCAAAGCATTAACCAGCCCCCACCACCTGATCTCCTGTTGAGAGAATTTCTTAAATCTTTCCTTCCTTTTTCATCCTTCCTGTTTCAGTTGCCTTTTACTCTCTATTTTATCGTGAAAAATATGTACAACACTTTGATTCCTCCCATTTCTCATGCACTTTAAAAACCATTCAAGCTCTGCTACTTTGATTGCTGCATGTAAAACGCACCATTAACCTCACTTTATATCCATCTTCTCATGTACAACTGAGTCTGAAGTCATTTATCACATCAGTGGCTCAAGTTTTTCAAAGGATCGACGTGAGTTACAGTCGCTATATTATACAAGTCAATTTCCAGCCCTCGACACTTATTCTGAAATAACATAATGATACAGGGTAATATATTTAAAGTTTTGTCGTGTTTAATTTTCACCCTGGGAACTCAGCAAATGGTTTCATAAGCCAGTTATGTTCCCAGTCTGTCATTTTACAGAGCAGGCTTCTCTTCTAGGGTTCAATACATACACTATCCCCTCCTACATAGATGATGGAAAAATGTAACCCTTTAGCAGCCACATTTAAGAAGCTTGCAAGGGCTCCAGGACAATTTATTTAGAACATGATTTTAAATCTCTTATTTATTACATTTCCCTGCTTCTAGTTAGTACTGCTGTAATGTGTATTTATGGCCACTTGTCACTGGGGCAGTGTAAGACAATAACAGAGAAATTCTGCTTTCAAATTCTATGGCCTTGATTCACTAACCAGCACTAAGCTGGTTAGTGTGCTTTAAGACCTAGCGGGTGCAAACCACGGAGTTAAGTGGTTTGCTCCCACACATCACGCACAGCCCAGTGCAGCCGGTAATAGTGCGTGGTGCGACGATAACATCGCACCCGCTGCCCTGTAAATGTTGCACTTGGTGCAACGAAAATGGCACATCAGGTGCCCTCGAAGCGGTGCAACGTTTACAGGGCAGCGTGTGCGACGTTATCGTCGCACCGTGCACTATTACCGGCTGCGTGCGCACTGCACTGTGCGTGATGTAGCTTTGCGCAGCAATTAGTGCCCGCAAAGCTACATTTCGGGCACTAAGTGGCTTTTCACTCCAGCACTACTTAGCACTGGTTAGTGAATCAAGCCCTATATGTTCTGCTAGTAGAGAGAGATCAAAGCATTCCAAGAACTTACAGCATAACAAGTTCTACTGACTGAGGTCAAAAGCAGCGCACTTATCTCAAACGAGATAACTCTTTTGAAGCTGTTAATGGGTTAAACCCAATGGGTTACCTTATATGCTTGCATATGAGCCTAATTTTACTGGCAGAGGATCTTGCACTAGTGATCCTGCTTTTGCCAGCTGGCTCCCTGCAGTGTTTCTGCTTCTCATCCCCTGCAACATGGTGTGCAGAGTGCGCTGCACAAGACTACCTGTGTCCCCTGCATGGGCGTAGGGCCTGCGGTCGCAGGGGTCGCCGTGGCAACCGGGTCCGCCTCCTAAAGAGGCGGGGGAGGGGCCCGGGGCCTGGACCCCCCAGGTGTTCAAATCCAGCGCACTGCGGGGACTGGCTCCCGGAGGCAGAGCTGGGCTACGGTAAGATGGCTGCCGAAGCCCTGCACTAGAGATTATTTGTGTCTCCAGTACAGGGCTTCGGGCGCCATCTTCCCGTAGCCCTGCACTCTGCCTGTCAGCGAGGGAGAAACTGGCTGCTCCGCTGCAGGATCGTCGCTGGAGGAGCTGCACGAGGGAGGCTGGTTGTACGTCAGGGAGCTCACGTCAGAGGCTGGCCAGGTGAGTGATTTTTTTTTTATTTGTACAGGTTTATTTTCTGGTGACTGCCCCCACATAACGATTATTTTCTGGTGACTGCCCCCACATAACGATTATTTTCTGGTGACTGCCCCCACATAACGATTATTTTCTGGTGACTGTCCCCACATAACGATTATTTTCTGGTGACTGTCCCCACATAACGATTATTTTCTGGTGACTGCCCCACATAACGATTATTTTCTGGTGACTGCCCCCACATAACGATTATTTTCTGGTGACTGCCCCCACATAACGATTATTTTCTGGTGACTGCCCCCACATAACGATTATTCTCTGGTGACTGCTCCCCACATAGCGATTTTTTTCTGGTGACTGTCCCCACATAACGATTATTTTCTGGTGACTGCTCCCCACATAACGATTATTTTGTGGTGACTGCCCCCACATAACGATTATTTTCTGGTGACTGCCCCCACATAACGATTATTTTCTGGTGACTGCCCCCACATAACGATTTTTTTCTGGTGACTGTCCCCACATAACGATTATTTTCTGGTGACTGTCCCCACATAACGATTATTTTCTGGTGACTGCCCCACATAACGATTATTTTCTGGTGACTGCCCCCACATAACGATTATTTTCTGGTGACTGCCCCCACATAACGATTATTTTCTGGTGACTGCCCCCACATAACGATTATTCTCTGGTGACTGCTCCCCACATAGCGATTATTTTCTGGTGACTGTCCCCACATAACGATTATTTTCTGGTGACTGCTCCCCACATAACGATTATTTTGTGGTGACTGCCCCCACATAACGATTATTTTCTGGTAACTGCCCCCACATTGTGATTTTCTGGTGACTGCCCCCACATAACGATTATTTTCTGGTGAATGCTCCCACATTGCGATTATTTTCTGGTGAATGCTCCCACATTGCGTTTATATTCTGGTGAATGCCCTCACATTGCGTTTATTTTCTAGTGAATGCCCCCACATTGCGTTTATTTTCTGGTGACTGCCCCCACATAACGATTATTTTCTGGTGACTGCCCCCACATAACGATTATTTTCTGGTGAATGCTCCCACATTGTGATTATTTTCTGGTGAATGCTCCCACATTGCGTTTATATTCTGGTGAATGCCCTCACATTGTGTTTATTTTCTGGTGAATTCCCCCACATTGCATTTATTTTCTGGTGAAAGCTTCCACATTGCGTTTATTTTATGGTGAAAGCTCCCACATTGCGTTTATTTTATGGTGAATGCCCCCACATTGCGTTTATTTTCTGGTGAATGCCCCCACATTGCGTTTATTTTCTGGTGAATGCCCCCACATTGTGTTTATTTTCTGGTGAAAGCTCCCACATTACGTTTATTTTCTGGTGAATGCTCCCACATTGCGTTTATTTTCTGGTGAATGCTGCGCACATAACGATTATTTTCTGGTTACTGCTCCCCATATTGCGATTTTTTTCTGGTTACTGCTCCCACATTGCGATTATTTTCTGGTGAATGCTGTGCACATAATGATTATTTTCTGGTGAATGCTGCGCACATAACGATTTTCTGACGAATGCTGCGCACAGAATTATTATCGGGTGAATGCTGCGCACAACGATTATTTTCCTTCAGACTGGCATCTTGCTACTAATTGCCCTATTTCCTCTGGGTGCTGCGTATGTTTGCAAATTGAACGTGGCAGCCTTGCTGCTGGAAAGCGGAATTGATATAGCCATGCCATGCACAGCTATGGGGATTTGGATATGTGAGTGCTTCGGGTGTTGCGGAGGCGGGGGGGGAGGAGGGGTTGGGGGGCTGTTGTTGCCGGGAGGGGGGGGGGAGGCCCACATCCATATTCCGCATCGGGGCCCAGAGGTTTCTAGCTACGCCACTGGTCCCCTGGCTTGTAAATCAGAGCGTGTCAGCAATGTATCAGGGGCGCAATAAACAAGGATTTTAGATGTTTTTGTAATCTGTGATTAGAAGCATTTCATACGTTTCAAAGGCTTATTGACAATTACATCAAGTTTATGTAGAGTCAATATTTTCAGTGTTAGCTCTTTTTTCAAGACCTCTGCAATTCACCTTGGCATGCTGTCAATCAACTTCTGTGCCAAATCCTGACTGATGTCAACCCATTCTATCATATCCAATGCTTGGAGTGTGTCAGAATTTGTGGGTTTTTGTTTGTCCACCCATCTCTTGCATTCTCAATTGATTTAAGCTCTGGGATGTTTCCTGGGCATGGACCCAAATTGTCAGTGTTTTGTTCCCTTATGGTAGGGAGCTCCATTGTGCTGGAAAATGCATTGTTCTTCACCAAACTGTTTGTTTTTTTTTGTATGGTTGGAAGACGTTGCTGTCGCAGGATATATTAGTACCATTCTTTGTTCATAGCTGTGTTCTTAAAGAGTAACTGTCAGGCTGCAGAAGCTAATTTAAACCTCTATTCTCCTGTGTTAAACAGTTTAGAAGGAAGCCCAAAAGCCATTAGTGAAGATAAAAATCTCAGTTACCTTTGATGTGTGCTTATCAGTAAGGCTGTTAAAACCCAAGAGGACGCAAGCCGCATACTAATACTATACTGCAAAGCATTCTGGGGCCCTCCCCTCGGCTGCTAATGAGACGTTACAGCAGCTTGTAATCAGTCCAGCGCGTAGCACTGATAAATCTCCTGGCAGAGCACACTGCAGGAGTCAGCTATTGTTCCTAGCCACATGGCTCATTAATATTCACTGCACACTGTGTTGTTCAAGTACGAGCTTATCTGTGATCAGGAAGCAGGCAGGACATGACGACACATTTGACAGAAAAACATGGAGCCTGCCATGAGCTGTCAGGAGCATCTATCTCTGCATATACTATATACAAATTCTGTGAAATCCAAACGTGGACAGTGAAATGCATATGTAATGTAAGTACAGCCAATCTTTAGCTACTGATATATCGGTTTATTTTTTCTGAGACCTTATACCTAACAGCTCCTCTTTAAGCAAAATTGTGGGTAAGCCTCCCTTGGATGAAAAGCAACCCCACACATGAATGGTCTAGGATGTTTTAGTGTTAGCATAAGACAGGACTGATGGTAGCACTCACCTTTTCATCTCTGGACTAATAATTTTGCCAGATTCCCCTAATATACTTCTCACCTAGTCAGAAAAACATAACTGGGTAAAAAGGAGAGGCAATTTTAATTAACAATAAAGTACAATAAGTCTTGTGAAGCAATAATAAACATTGTACTGATTTGCACTATTTATTGTTTAGAAAGATTAGTTACAAATTATTGCTGAATTTGATGGACATACAGTATATGGGTATTTCAAACTGAAAACACTGAAGTAGCAAACTTTGTGAAATCCGGTATTTGTGCTAATCTCACAGCTTTTGCCCATGACTGTACATAGAGCTTGCTGGTTTCATATATCTGTGGGTATGGTGGAGGTTTCAGAATTGCGTCAAAGTCAACCTTATCCTGGATTCCCTATGCTAATGGTAGCTGCTGATACATCATACATAAACAAATACCTTGTCCAAGTGATCTACCATTTGCTTTTTCTGTTTGGCTTGGTGTAAATGCAGCAACACAAAGGGAATACAATTGGTGGTCCCTCAGGCTGTTAGCTGCATCCTGCAAGGCTTAGAGCCTCTGGCTCAGTGTACGACCTCAGACAAGTTTATTCTTAGGGCTCGTTTCCACCATAGCGAATCCGCATGCGGCGCCAACATGCGGATTCGCTTGGTACATTGAAGTGGCCGGGGATGTTTCCATATGTGCGGCGTGCGGGAGCGATTTGGCGGCGGGCCAAATCTGCACGACGGGACCCACAGAATTCGCCTGCGTCGGGAATCCATGCGAATCGCCACTAATGTATTTAATAGGAAAAACGCATGCGTTTTTTACATGCGTTTTTACCCGCGATTCGCGTGCGATTTCGCACCTTTTTCAATGTTATTTTGCCCTGGCAGAGTCATGGTTAATTTCGCATTGCACTCTGCCATGCGAAAATGCACGCAAAATCGCGGGTAAAAACGCATGCGCATCCGCATGCGTTTTTACAAGCGTCGGGATGCCGGCGAAATCGCGTCGCAACAGTGGAAACGGGCCCTTATGGTTTTGTCCATTCGGGTATGTATCCCATTGTGGATATGCTCATTGTTTATGTAGGAATGCGTTAGAATCCACCGTTGCAGGCACGTGCAGAGGGGGGTGCTCTGGGAGCTCAAGCACCCCCCCTTTGTGTGACCCACAGTGGCAGGGCCCACTGACTTCTAGAGCCCATGTGGCTGCGTGCACCCCAGCTTTTCTCTTCATCTCTTCTCCCTCTGGAGCTTTTCTCCAGCGCAGTGTGCAGGAGAAGCCAACAGCTAGAAGGGGGAGGCGGAGATTAGCCAGCAGCAGCACTCGCAGTGTGCTCTGTAGCTGCGATGTTACAGCGTGTCAGCTGGTGAGGAGACCAGAGCCTGGCAGGAGAAGAGGAGGAGCAGCCGAGAGACACGCTGGCTGAACGGAGTGTGAGGTGAGGAATGCAGAGACACTGGAGGAGGAAGCCTGCTCTCTCAAGATGCCTCGAGTCCCTCAGCTCTATCTTCAACACAGGACAGGAGCACGTGACGTGACATCACTAATCACAGCTGCTGATTACAGTGTGACTGTCACCTAGCCCTCCACCCCAGTTCAGCTCAGTCTCCTCACACTATATAGCCCCCTTGGAAGCCAGCACATGTACTCACACAGCCTCTTTCTCCAGCATTGTCCATCACAGCTCACCCCCTCTCCACACTTCTACTGTCAGTTCAGTGAGAAGAGACATCCAGAACCTGAAGGCAGTCTGTAGGTGATAATGGTTTTAATTTGCACACATAGTATTTACTTCCCTCTTTGCATTGCATTTTCTGTGCTTTAGAAGTTCTGCATTTTTTTATTTATTACAGCCTAAACTCACCATTTTAAAGTGAGCTTGAAGCAAAGTAAAAATCAAAACCAAAAACAGATACTCACCTATGGAGAGGGAATGCTCTGGGTCCTATAGAGCCTTCCAGTTCCTCCTACGGTCCTTAATTTCCAGCGCTGGGTTACCCATAAGTAGTCTCCCATCAATGGGTCAGAGACTGCTCCTTCCACCACTATGGGAAGCTTCGGAAGTTTTTGGGAGTCCGAGTGCGTCCGAAGACCGGCCATCTTGTGCTGCGCATATGCGAGCACGCATTCTTGCGCACTTGAGCATGTGCAGTATGGAGTGCTTATCTTTGGGAGCACTCAGGCTCCCGAAGATTTCTGAAGCCTCCCGTAGTGGTGGAAGGAGCGGTCTCTGACCCATTGATGGGAGACTACTTATGGGTAACCCAGCGCTGGAAAGCGGGGACCGTAGGAGGAACGGGGAGGCTCTATAGGACCCAGAGCATTCCCTCTCCATAGGTAAGTATCTGGTTTTGGTTTTGTTTTTTACTTTGCTTCAGACTGACTTTAGTCTCTTCCGACCGCCTAACGCACATTGGTGGCAGCAGAGAGGCTCTGTTGTTCCTCAGCACCGCCATATGACGTCATCTCACAAGAAGTGAGACGTGAGCCATCTTACGCAGCGATGTACAGAGTATAGGCTTGTCACTTAACTGTCCCTCGGAGGGGCTCACAATCTAATCCCTACCATAGGCATATGTCTTGGTATGTGTAGTGTAGTATATGTATCATAGTGTAGGGCCAATTTATGGGGGAGGGAAATAATTTTTTTACAAAAATGTTGGTCTTTTTTGATTAATTAAAAAGAAGAAAAAATTGCAGCAGCAATCAAGAGACCATCGAAAGAAAGCTCTATTAGTGGGAACAAAAGAGGGTAAAATTAATTTGGGTGCTAAGTTGTATAACCGAGCAATAAACCGTTACATTTGTGATGTGCCGAATTGTAAAAATTGGCTTGGTCACTAGGGGGGTATAAACCTCTGGTCCTCAAGTGGTCAAAAAGTACCTGAACAATGCATAAATGTATGAGGTGGACATACCCGGGGCTTCTTCATCGTCCCCATAAGCGTCATGTCCCGCCGCTTCACATCACTGCTGGGCAAAGGGTTTGGGGGAAGGTCCCCCACCACTTGTTGGTCAGTACTGCGCTTTTCGGGGGAGGGGGGTGGAGAGGCCCCTTTTTTTAAATTTAAGCACCCCCCACTTAAGAACCCTCTGCATGGCCCTGACCGTTGGTGTAAGGAACTCAGGATGAGACTGGCCTTGGTAAAACAAGGAGAAAAAGGAGAAATGTAGTACAGACCTTCAGCAGTGCAGTATGAATTGAAGTACTAAGAAAGCCTCCAAGTTAAAAAGGTTAATCACTATAGGTTCCCATCAATGATACAAACTTGATTGTACAATCTTACCACTCTTACCTAGCGTATTCATTCAAAGTGCATTCATGAAGTTTACCCTTCTACTACATAGATTTGGTATTCGGTGGAATGATTATACAAAATACTACAATTCATGGGCACCTCTAGGCAGAGTGTGCGGTGGGTGCAGGGCAAGGGGTAGCCTGATAGCCGTTTCACACCACCAGCACTTTTTCAGAGACTGTGTTCATTCAGATTGGCCTTGAAGCTCTGGGGCTTCCCCTGTTACTCTTGGATTTGCAACATCTAACAAGCTGTGATATGTGTTTTTTTTCTGGCTTTATATGTGTTGAGAAGAGATTTTTTTTAAATCCTTGCAGCATGTGGATTGCCCTCCCTATGTGCCACTCACTTGTATGTTATATACTTAAAGTGGACCTGAATTCTTGCACAGGACAGATTGAAACCATAGAGAAATGCACCCTGCAATGTATTTAGAGCATTTGTCCTGTCTTATTCCCCCTCATCTGTGACTAATCACAACTGTCATTTGATATTGTAGCTGTGTCAGCTGGCTGCCTTGGCAGAGCAGTTGATTTGAAAACACAGGATGCTAACCCTGGGCCTGTTTCCACTACACACGGATTCTGGAGGCAGATGAATGCCTATGGGGAATCTGCATCAGAAAAAAAGCATTTAGTGGAAACAGGCCAATAGGCAGTCATTGGAGTCATTTTTTCTGCATCCAGAATCCGCTTCGTGGAAACAGACACTATGACTGCTTCCATGAAAGCAGGAAGTAGAGACACTACAGATTTATTGCAGGATTTGTATCAGCTGTAACAAAGAAATGTTTTTCTTTAAAGGTTATTATGCTGTTGCTTATCGTTTAGAGCAACCATGAAGTTCTTAGCTCAGGTCCACTTAAACAAAATAAAATACCTTTTTTTTTAAATGTGTTGCAAATATGAAAAGTTGTGATAATAATTCAAAATACTAGAATCGTTGTTCATTGTGCCCCCTACTTATCCTTTTCTTTTTGTTTATCCTTCCTCCACTGAAAACAAATTATTTAGCAAAGCATAAATCCTGGAAAATAATAGCAAAGTGGCAAGGACTACAGGATAAAAGGACAGCCTCTTAGTTTTAGGCCTCTTTCACAGTGCGACGTTAAAGTTGCACGTTAAAAAAACTTATAACACAGAGTAACGCACAGCAATACTAAAGGTGCATACACACATCAGACTATAGTCTTTGGAAAATGAAAGATCACAGACCAATCTTACCACCCTTCATGTAGTATGAGAGCCATGCCTACACAGTCTATTCTATGGAGCTGAACTCCCCATCAGAAAAAAATCTTTGCAAGATGCTGCACACACAGATGCTGTGCAGACACAAACGATCAGTATCAGCAAAAGATCTGTTCCTGCCAAAAATCCATTCCTGCAAATTGCAATGATAGTCTATGAGATCTGCAGATCATCATACACACATGATTTAACTGACATTCATCTGCAGATCAGATCCACCAGGATGGATTTTCAGATCTGCAGATGATTGCTTGATCTGCAGATCAATGTCAGTTAAATCATGTGTGTATGATGATCTGCAGATCTCATAGACTATCATTTCAATTTGCAGGAATGGATTTTTGGCAGGAACAGATCTTTTGCAGATACTGATCTTTTGTGTCTGTACAGCATCTGTGTGTGCAGCATCTTGCAAAGATTTTTTTCTGATGTGGAGTTCAGCTCCATAGAAAAGACTGTGTAGAGTATGGCTCTCATACTACATGAAGGGTGGTAAGATTGGTCTGTGATCTTTCATTTTCCAAAGACTATGGTCTGATGTGTGTATGAGCCTTAAGTCTGTGCGACATTCACAGTGCACACGTTGCGTTTGTGTGTAACGTGTAGCGTTATTAGAAAGTGCTGCATGCTGTGCGTTATACACGTTATTAGGTGCGTTGAAATGTTTGCACATGCTCAGTAATGATTTGGAAGCATACTTTTCATTGCCTGTATGCTCTACTGTATGCAACGATAACGGGGCATTAAGTTGCAGTGCGACTTTTTTGGGGGCGTTAAAACGCAACGTCCTACTGTGAAAGAGGCCTTATAGATGTTTAAAAACTGCCAATCATCCATACAACAAAAATATTCCCCAAATTATTACTTTTGGATTCTTTTTTAATAACTATTCCTCAGAAGCCAAATTAGAGTGAACCTATTGTATACAGTCTGAGTATTTATCAAGTAAGATTAAGGCTTAAGTCAAAAATGATGTCCACTCCTTCCTCTCTTGTAAAGCCCCTTAATTTGGTTCACTGTCAGTAAACTGGTGCCCGCCAATTCTGTCACCAATATCACATGATTAGAGATGATGTCAGTTGGCCAAAGGGAACACATTTCTGAGAAAGGAAAGGGCCAGCACAATTTATGACTCAGACCTGAAGTCTCATTAAATAAACACAATAGTTCACTTTAAATAGCCCTGTGGACTTTGTTGTGGGAGTTCTGTAAGGGGAGTACAAAATGGCTGACCCAAGATTTCAGTGCCTGTCTGGCAATGAAATGACTCCACTTGGAGCTCTGGATAGTGTTAATCCGGCTCTGCTGCATAAGATATTTGTCTCCTCTTTCTTCTTTAAAGTGGACCCAAATTAAAAATACACTATTTCAGAAATAAAATCTATTTTCTAAATAATAATAATAAATAGCAGCCTTTTTTCAGCTGCAGGATGACACATATAAAATATTTTACATTTATTGGAGAAATCCCTCCCTTCCTTTCAAATTGCCGGGACAGAATCCGGCAAACTGGTGGAGTAGATGGTCTCCAGCAAAGGAGGAATTGCTAATGGCTGCCCCCTGTATAACCCTAGTTACAGCAAAGAGAAGGATGAAAAGCATGCACTGAAATGCTCATAGGCTTGAAGGAGTGTTTATTTATCTTTGTATGTGTCAGAGTGGTGCAACTAAATATTTTGAATAAAAAAAAAAATGTTTGGTTTGGGTCCGCTTTAACTCTTTAGCAGCCAATTTATTTAGAGGCTTGTAAGTGCTCCAGGCCAATTTATTTTAGCACTTTTTTCTTTGTTTAATGTTCCTGCTTCTAATTAGCACTGCTGTAATATATATTTATGGTATCTTGTCATTAGGGTACAGTGTAAGATTATAACAGAGGACTTCTGCTTTTAAGTTTCTATATTTCTCTGCTAGTACAGAGACATCAAAGTATTCCAAAAATGTATAACACAAGTTCTGCCGGCTGAGTTCAAATGCAGTGCACTTATCTCAAATAAGATAACTCTATTGAAGCTGCTAATGCGTTCAAGATTTTAATTCTTCCTCCTTATCCCAACTGAACCTACATTTCTACTTATGTAGGGTATACAATTATCTGTCCCTGCAACATAATCCATATAGTAAAGACAAGGAACACCAAGAGCCCCAATAGTGTAATATGTACTGGTAAATGGTTACTAGATAGAGTAAATATTAATACTCACAAACCAGGGTTACCATTAGGCAACCACTGTAAAGGCAGGTGGGGAGATTTTCCTGACCCCACTCAGGAATAAGAAGTCGCTCTCTGTAGATGAGAAAAATGGGGGTTCAACCCTCCACCCAGGGTGGACTCAATATTATGCAGGAGAACAGAGGCGCCAAAAGGATAAAAGGAAGCTAAATTAGCTTAAAAACCAAATTCTAATTAATAGAGGAGGTAGTGGTGGACTTACCTCCTCCAAGTAGACACACAATAACTGTAGTAAAGACAGTCAATATATTTTATTTATGAACTCCAAATATGCAACACGTTTCGCAGGTTTGATCCCGCTTCATCAGGCAATAACGTAGCAATAGCATATGTGGTCAGTAGAAGAGCCAGGCAACTCTGTCACAGCCTGTGACAGAGGTGCCTGGCTCTTCTACTGACCACATATGCTATTGCGCCGTTGTTATTGCCTGATGAAGCTGGATCAAACCTGCGAAACGCGTTGCATATTTGGAGTTCATAAATAAAATATATTGACTGTCTTTACTACAGTCGTTGTGTGTCTACTTGGAGGAGGTAAGTCCACCACTACCTCCTCTATTTACCAAGAATTTGGTTTTTAAGCTCATTTAGCTGCCTTTTATCCTTTTGGCGCCTCTGTTCTCCTGCATAATAATCCATATAGTGCATATACAGTACACACAAAGCAAAGAAAAAAAAAAACAGGTACAGTGGGCTCATACTTTACTGGAAGCTCAAAGCTGACAGTGCCTGTGCTGGATGAACACCGCATAGCTACATGGGAAGCAGGAAAAAATGTGTGCTGGCGGCTAGTGGATGAAATGGGCGCCACCATAGTATTTTGTTTGTATGTACAGATTTTACATCAAATATATTATCGTTTCTATGTGTTTAGGGTGTTTGTGCAGGGGGAGTGGTTAGTGTTAGGCACTACCGGGGGAGTGGTTAGGTTTAGGCAGCACCCAGGGGGAGGTTAGGATTAGGCAACACCGGGGGGGGAGGAGGTAAGGTTAGGCACCACCAGGGGGGTTGTTAGGTTTAGGCACCACCAGGGGGTGGGGGTTGATAAAGTTTAGGAACCACAGAGGGGGAGGTTAGGGTTAGGCACCACCAGGGTAGGGGTTAGGTTTAGGCACCACCAGGGGAGGGTTCTGTGCGAGAGTAGGGGTAGGTTAAGCTGTATTGTTGAATTACGTAATGATTTTTATAGTTAATATCTTTTCGTTTCCATCTCCTGTCTGTTTTAAAATGGTATTTTTCGTTAACCAATTTACAATGTTTATCGTTATTGAGATTTCAATATCCACCGGTGTGCCAATTTGTTAACCAGATGGGCCCTTTTTTCCTAGCCCCCTTTTTCATGCACCATATCACCAAAAAGCATTATTGTTACCCCTTCAATATCTGTGCCACCTACTGTAAGAACATTTACTCGTATCCATATCACCCATTCACTTCATTTCGTTTTTTGATGTCACAAATTCATTTCTGTTTCTTATCATACCATCTGTGGTTAAGTAGTGTTGGGCGAACATCTAGATGTTCGGGCCGAACAGGCCGAACATGGCCGCGATGTTCGGGTGTTCGACCCGAACTCCGAACATAATGGAAGTCAATGGGGACCCGAACTTTTGTGGTTTGTAAAGCCTCCTTACATGCTACATACCCCAAATTTACAGGGTATGTGCACCTTGGGAGTGGGTACAAGAGGGAAAAAAAATTAGCAAAAAGAGCTTATAGTTTTTGAGAAAATCGATTTTAAAGTTTCAAAGGGAAAACTGTCTTTTAAATGCGGGAAATGTCTGTTTTCTTTGCACAGGTAACATGTTTTTTGTCGGCATGCAGTCATAAATGTAATACATATAAGAGGTTCCAGGAAAAGGGACCGGTAACGCTAACCCAGCAGCAGCACACGTGATGGAACAGGAGGAGGCGCAGGAGGAGAAGGCCACGCTTTGTGAGACACAACAACCCCGGCCTTGCATGAGGGCAAGAAGCGTGCGGATAGCATGCTTTGTACCGCCATGCAGTCATAAATGTAATAAAGATAAGAGGTTCCATAAACAAGGACCGGCAACGCTAACCCAGCAGCAGCAGCAGCAGCACACGTGATGGAACAGGAGGAGGCGCAGGAGGAGAAGGCCACGCTTTGTGAGACACAACAACCCAGGCCTTGCATGAGGGCAAGAAGCGTGCGGATAGCATGCTTTGTACCGCCATGCAGTCATAAATGTAATAAAGATAAGTGGTTCAATAAACAGGGACCACGCGGCAACGCTAACCCAGCAGCAGCAGACGTGATGGAACAGGAGGAGGCGCAGGAGGAGAAGGCCACGCTTTGTGAGACACAACAACCCAGGCCTTGCATGAGGGCAAGAAGCGTGCGGATAGCATGCTTTGTACCGCCATGCAGTCATAAATGTAATAAAGATAAGTGGTTCAATAAACAGGGACCACGCGGCAACGCTAACCCAGCAGCAGCAGACGTGATGGAACAGGAGGAGGCGCAGGAGGAGAAGGCCACGCTTTGTGAGACACAACAACCCAGGCCTTGCATGAGGGCAAGAAGCGTGCGGATAGCATGCTTTGTACCGCCATGCAGTCATAAATGTAATAAAGATAAGTGGTTCAATAAACAGGGACCACGCGGCAACGCTAACCCAGCAGCAGCAGACGTGATGGAACAGGAGGAGGCGCAGGAGGAGAAGGCCACGCTTTGTGAGACACAACAACCCAGGCCTTGCATGAGGGCAAGAAGCGTGCGGATAGCATGCTTTGTACCGCCATGCAGTCATAAATGTAATAAAGATAAGTGGTTCAATAAACAGGGACCACGCGGCAACGCTAACCCAGCAGCAGCAGACGTGATGGAACAGGAGGAGGCGCAGGAGGAGAAGGCCACGCTTTGTGAGACACAACAACCCAGGCCTTGCATGAGGACAAGAAGCGTGCGGATAGCATGCTTTGTACCGCCATGCAGTCATAAATGTAATACAGATGAGAGGTTCAATAAACAGGGACCGGAAACGCTAAACCATCCCAGATGTTCATTGGTCATGTTACTTGGTTGGGGTCCTGGAGTGTTGCGTAGTCGTTTCCAATCCAGGATTGATTCATTTTAATTTGAGTCAGACGGTCTGCATTTTCTGTGGAGAGGCGGATACGCCGATCTGTGACGATGCCTCCGGCAGCACTGAAACAGCGTTCCGACATAACGCTGGCTGCCGGGCAAGCCAGCACCTCTATTGCGTACATTGCCAGTTCGTGCCAGGTGTCTAGCTTCATGCCCGGTTTCAGGTCCAGCGGTGCCAGCCACAAATCTGTCTGTTCCTTTATTCCCCTCCAAATTTCCTCCCCTGTGTTCTGCTTATCCCCAAGGCAGATCAGCTTCAGCAACGCTTGCTGACGCTAGTGTTGGGCGAACAGTGTTCGCCACTGTTTGGGTTCTGCAGAACATCACCCTGTTCGGGTGATGTTCGAGTTCGGCCGAACACCTGACGGTGCTCGGCCAAACCGTTCGGCCATATGGCCGAACTAAGAGCGCATGGCCGAACGTTCCCCGAACGTTCGGCTAGCGCTGTGATTGGCCGAACGGGTCACGTGGTTCGGACCCGAACGCGCTCTGATTGGCCGAACTGTCACGTGGTTCGGGTAAATAAATACCCGAACCACGTCATATCTCCGCCATTTGTCTGTGGGTTTAGCTTTGGGTAGGCAGGCAGGGTAGTTCGCGCTCCAGCCACGCTAGCCAGGGTCCCCCCTGTCATTGTGTCACTGCTGGGAACAGTAGTACACCGCTTGCTCAGCCACACTATATAGCATTCTGTTTACTGCCACTCTGTGTACCTCGCTCAGCCACACTATATAGCATTCTGTTTACTGCCACTCTGTGTCTGCTGGGAATAGTAGTACACCGCTTGCTCAGCCACACTATATAGCATTCTGTTTACTGCCACTCTGTGTACCTCGCTCAGCCACACTATATAGCATTCTGTTTACTGCCACTCTGTGTCTGCTGGGAATAGTGGTACACCGCTCGCTCAGCCACACTATATAGCATTCTGTTCACTGTTCTGTGTCTGCTTGGAATAGTGGTACACCGCTCGCTCAGCCACACTATATAGCATTCTGTTTACTGTTCTGTGTCTGCTGGGAATAGTGGTACACCGCTCGCTCAGCCACACTATATAGCATTCTGTTTACTGTTCTGTGTCTGCTGGGAATAGTGGTACACCGCTCGCTCAGCCACACTATATAGCATTCTGTTCACTGTTCTGTGTCTGCTGGGAATAGTGGTACACCGCTCGCTCAGCCACACTATATAGCATTCTGTTCACTGTTCTGTGTCTGCTGGGAATAGTGGTACACCGCTCGCTCAGCCACACTATATAGCATTCTGTTTACTGTTCTGTGTCTGCTGGGAATAGTGGTACACCGCTCGCTCATCCACACTATATAGCATTCTGTTCACTGTTCTGTGTCTGCTGGGAATAGTGGTACACCGCTCGCTCAGCCACACTATATAGCATTCTGTTCACTGTTCTGTGTCTGCTGGGAATAGTGGTACACCGCTCGCTCAGCCACACTATATAGCATTCTGTTTACTGTTCTGTGTCTGCTGGGAATAGTGGTACACCGCTCGCTCAGCCACACTATATAGCATTCTGTTTACTGTTCTGTGTCTGCTGGGAATAGTGGTACACCGCTCGCTCAGCCACACTATATAGCATTCTGTTTACTGTTCTGTGTCTGCTGGGAACAGTAGTACACCGCTCGCTCAGCCAGAGTATATAGCATTGTGTTTACTGCCACTCTGTGTACACCGCTCAGCCAGACTATATACCATTGTTTACTGACACTCTGTGTACACCGCTCAGCCAGACTATATACCATTGTTTACTGCCACTCTGATTCTGCTGGGAACAGTAGTACACCGCTCGCTCAGCCAGACTATATACCATTGTTTACTGACACTCTGTGTACACCGCTCAGCCAGACTATATACCATTGTTTACTGCCACTCTGATTCTGCTGGGAACAGTAGTACACCGCTCGCTCAGCCAGACTATATAGCATTGTGTTTACTGCCACTCTGTGTACACCACTCAGCCACACTATATAGCATTGCGTACTCTGCCAGTCAGTGTGTATATTGCTGGGATCAGTAATACTCCACTCACCGTCAACCACTATATGAGCTCAACATGAGTTCCCCAGAGACCTCCGCTGTGAGCAGCACTCCCAACAACAGCAACAGCCAACGCCCCACGCAAGCTATAACATCCACCCCAGCAGCCAGTGGTCAGCAGCAGCCCTCCCCGGAGGAGAACGTTGTGTCCATCAGTCCGTCGCCAGAGCGATTAATGAGGGCTGCCATTGAGGAGATGATGGGGCCTGATGTGGAGGAGGAGGTCTGGCTCAGGCCAGCATCCCAAGTTAATGTTGAGGACGATGAGGGGTCTGTGTCTGGGGATGTTGGGGTGGCAGAGGTGGTGGGTGGGTCAGACTCAGGAGAAGAGTTGTATGATGAGGATGATGATCGGGACCATCTGAATGTGCCTCAGAGTCCGACCCCGGAAAACATGTTGTATCGTGTGTTTAGGTACTAAAATCTGCGTTCCCTCCCAGTAGTGTTGGGCGAACAGTGTTTGCCACTGTTCGGGTTCTGCAGAACATCACCCTGTTCGGGGTGACTATATAGCAGACTATATAGCATTGTGTTTAATGCCACTCTGTGTACACGGCTCAGCCACACTATATAGCATTGTGTTTACTTCCACTCTGTGTCTGCTGGGAACAGTAGTACACCGCTCACCCGCCACTGTATAGCATTGTGCTCTGTGTCACTGCTGACAATAGTGGTACACCGCTCACCCACCACTGTATAGCATTTCTGTACTGCCACTGTACTGCTGCCAGTCAGCGTGTACTTTAAGGATAAGTGAAATGAGGAAGAAATCCGGTGAAAGAGGGAGGGGCAAGGGAAGAGGTGTTTCCCCTGACGGTTCACGTACAGGCCACAGGGGAGCACCCAAGAAAACCCACTCAATACTGCCCATGTTGTCCAGGACAACAACCCTCACAGATCCAAAAGAACAGGACCAGATAATTACTTGGATGACCTCTCAAGCGTCCAGCAGTGGGTTAAGCAGCACCAGCACATCACGCACGAGGTCCGAGTCCTCAGCCAGTTAAAGTCTGGGCTTTCTTTGAAGACTGCACTGAGGATGTTACCATGGCGATTTGCAAGGTGTGCAAGACCCGCCTGAGCAGGGGGAAAAGTATTAACAACCTCTCCACCACCAGCATGAGCCGCCACATTCTATCCAAACATCAAACGCGGCAGGACAGGGTACCACCAGCAACACTGCCTCCCTTGGGTTCACCAGACTCACCACCAGACCCGCCTCAGCAGCAGCAGTAGCCCAGCCATTGCGTGGTTCACAACATTCACAAACATCAGACGATGCTGACACTGTCACTTTCCGGACTAGTGCTCTTGAGGTCTCCCAGTGTTCATCAAACACAACAACCAACAGCCCTTCGGTGTGCAGCGCTACGGTTGAGTTGTCTGTCTCTGAGATGTTTGAGCACAAGAGGAAATTGCCAGCAAATGACCCCCGGGCCGTGGCAGTAACAGCCAGCCAGCATAGCCAAGCTTCTGGCCTGCGAAATGCTGCCATATCGAGTGGTGGAGACAAACAGCTTCAAGGGCATGATGTCAGTGGCCATCCCACGTTACGTGGTTCCCAGCCGCTACCACTTTGCGCGCTCTGCAGTGCCTGAGTTGCATGAGCACGTGGTCAGCTAAATAACCCGAAGCTTGAAGAATGCCGTTGCCTGCAAGGTTCACCTCACCACTGACACCTGGACGAGTGCGTTCGGCCAGGGTCGATACATCTCCCTTACCGCGCACTGGGTGAACCTTGTGGAGCCTGGCAGCGATTCCTCACCTGCTACGGCGCGGGTGTTGCCCACGCCGCAAACAGCTGGATAACAACAGCAGCACCTACCTCTCTGACTCCTTCTCCTCCAACGCATCTCAAAGCTGTACCTCATCCGGAAATGCTAACCCAGCACCAGCAGCAGTAGGATCGTGGAAGCAGTGCAGCACAGCTGTTGGCATGCGTCAGCAAGCGTTGCTGAAGCTGATCTGCCTTGGGGATAAGCAGCACACAGGGGAGGAAATTTGGAGGGGAATAAAGGAACAGACGGATTTGTGGCTGGCACCGCTGGACCTGAAACCGGGCATGAAGCTAGACACCTGGCACGAACTGGCAATGTACGCAATAGAGGTGCTGGCTTGCCCGGCAGCCAGCGTTATGTCGGAACGCTGTTTCAGTGCTGCCGGAGGCATCATCACAGATCGGCGTATCCGCCTCTCCACAGAAAATGCAGACCGTCTGACTCAAATTAAAATGAATCAATCCTGGATTGGAAACGACTACGCAACACTCCTGGACCCCAACCAAGTAACATGACCGATGAACATCTGGGATGGTTTAGCGTTTCCGGTCCCTGTTTATTGAACCTCTCATCTGTATTACATTTATGACTGCATGGCGGCAAAAAGCATTGCTGCTATATCCGCACGCTTTTTGTCCTCATGCAAGGCCTGGGTTGTTGTGTCTCACAAAGCGTGGCCTTCTCCTCCTGCGCCTCCTCCTGTTCCATCACGTGTGCTGCTGCTGCTGCTGCTGCTGGGTTACCGTTGCCGGTCCCTGTTTATGGAACCTCTTATCTTTATTACATTTATGACTACATGGCGGTACAAAGCATGCTATCCGCACGCTTTTTGTCCTCATGCAAGGCCTGGGTTGTTGTGTCTCACAAAGCGTGGCCTTCTCCTCCTGCGCCTCCTCCTGTTCCATCACGTGTGCTGCTGCTGGGTTAGCGTTGCCGCGTGGTCCCTGTTTATTGAACCACTTATCTTTATTACATTTATGACTGCATGGTGGTACAAAGCATGCTATCCGCACGCTTCTTGTCCTCATGCAAGGCCTGGGTTGTTGTGTCTCAAAGCGTGGCCTTCTCCTCCTGCGCCACCCTCCTCCTGTTCCATCACGTGTGCTGCTGCTGGGTTAGCATTACCGGTCCCTTTTCCTGGAACCTCTTATATGTATTACATTTATGACTGCATGCCGACAAAAAGCATGTTACCTGTGCAAAGAAAACAGACATTTCCCGCATTTAAAAGACAGTTTTCCCTTTGAAACTTTAAAATCGATTTTCTCAAAAACTATAAGCTCTTTTTGCTAAAAAAATTTTTCCTCTTGTACCCACTCCCAAGGTGCACATACCCTGTAAATTTGGGGTATGTAGCATGTAAGGAGGCTTTACAAACCACAAAAGTTCGGGTCCCCATTGACTTCCATTATGTTCGGAGTTCGGGTCGAACACCCGAACATCGCGGCCATGTTCGGCCTGTTCGGCCCGAACCCGAACATCTAGATGTTCGCCCAACACTGCATGCCAACAGCTGTGCTGCACTGCTTCCACGATCCTACTTCTGCTGGTGCTGGGTTAGCGTTTCCGGATGAGGTACAGCTTTGAGATGCGTTGGAGGAGAAGGAGTCAGAGAGGTAGGTGCTGCTGTTATCCAGTGGGAGGGACGGCGGTGCAGCTGTTTGCGGCGTGGGCAACACCCGCGCCGTAGCAGGTGAGGAATCGCTGCCAGGCTCCACAAGGTTCACCCAGTGCGCGGTAAGGGAGATGTATCGACCCTGGCCGAACGCACTCGTCCAGGTGTCAGTGGTGAGGTGAACCTTGCAGGCAACGGCATTCTTCAAGCTTCGGGTTATTTAGCTGACCACGTGCTCATGCAACTCAGGCACTGCAGAGCGCGCAAAGTGGTAGCGGCTGGGAACCACGTAACGTGGGATGGCCACTGACATCATGCCCTTGAAGCTGTTTGTCTCCACCACTCGATATGGCAGCATTTCGCAGGCCAGAACCTTGGCTATGCTGGCTGGCTGTTACTGCCACGGCCCGGGGGTCATTTGCTGGCAATTTCCTCTTGCGCTCAAACATCTCAGAGACAGACAACTCAACCGTAGGGCTGCACACCGAAGGGCTGTTGGTTGTTGTGTTTGATGAACACTGGGAGACCTCAAGAGCACTAGTCCGGAAAGTGACAGTGTCAGCATCGTCTGATGTTTGTGAATGTTGTGAACCACGCAATGGCTGGACTACTGCTGCTGCTGAGGCGGGTCTGGTGGTGAGTCTGGTGAACCCAAGGGAGGCAGTGTTGCTGGTGGTACCCTGTCCTGCCGCGTTTGCCCACAGTGTGGGATGTTTGGATAGAATGTGGCGGCTCATGCTGGTGGTGGAGAGGTTGTTAATACTTTTCCCCCTGCTCAGGCGGGTCTTGCACACCTTGCAAATCGCCATGGTAACATCCTCAGTGCAGTCTTCAAAGAAAGCCCAGACTTTGGAGCACCTGCCTTGCTGGCGATTTCTGTTTGCGCCTCTTTTGCCTCTCACTTGAACCATGCTTGCGGTGCCTGAAATTGCGCGCCGCCTACCTTGTGGCACAAGGCGAACTCGTGCAGCAGTGGGTTCCTCAACAGACTCATCTGTGCTGCTGCTACGACGGCGATGTTCTCGTTCACAAACAAAATCTGGGTCTATGTCCACATTGTCCATACCCTCCTCTTCCATCTCCTCAAACTCGTCATATGTCATTGTGGGGGGCCGCCGCCGTGGAGTAGAGCTCCCCAGAACAACCTCTGCGCAGCTCACTCCAACGTCGTCTGGTTATCTGGCAGTTGTGTGCGTGGTGTCGCTGCCGGTTGTGTCAGCTTTGTGCCCACTGGCTCCTTGTAACTGGCTGAGGACTCGGACCTCGTGCGTGATGTGCTGGTGCTGCTTAACCCACTGCTGGACGCTTGAGAGGTCATCCAAGTAATTATCTGGTCCTGTTCTTTTGGATCTGTGAGGGTTGTTGTCCTGGACAACATGGGCGGTATTGAGTGGGTTTTCTTGGGTGCTCCCCTGTGGCCTGTACGTGAACCGTCAGGGGAAACACCTCTTCCCTTGCCCCTCCCTCTTTCACCGGATTTCTTCCTCATTTCACTTATCCTTAAAGTACACGCTGACTGGCAGCAGTACAGTGGCAGTACAGAAATGCTATACAGTGGTGGGTGAGCGGTGTACCACTTTTGTCAGCAGCGACACAGAGCACAATGCTATACAGTGGCGGGTGAGCGGTGTACTACTGTTCCCAGCAGACACAGAGTGGAAGTAAACACAATGCTATATAGTGTGGCTGAGCCGTGTACACAGAGTGGCATTAAACACAATGCTATATAGTCTGCTATATAGTCACCCCGAACAGGGTGATGTTCTGCAGAACCCGAACAGTGGCAAACACTGTTCGCCCAACACTACTGGGAGGGAACGCAGATTTTAGTACCTAAACACACGATACAACATGTTTTCCGGGGTCAGACTCTGAGGCACATACAGATGGTCCCGATCATCATCCTCATCATACAACTCTTCTCCTGAGTCTGACCCACCCACCACCTCTGCCACCCCAACATCCCCAGACACAGACCCCTCATCGTCCTCAACATTAACTTGGGATGCTGGCCTGAGCCAGACCTCCTCCTCCACATCAGGCCCCATCATCTCCTCAATGGCAGCCCTCATTAATCGCTCTGGCGCCGGACCGATGGACACAACGTTCTCCTCCGGGGAGGGCTGCTGCTGACCACTGGCTGCTGGGGTGGATGTTATAGCTTGCATGGGGCGTTGGCTGTTGCTGTTGTTGGGAGTGCTGCTCACAGCGGAGGTCTCTGGGGAACTCATGTTGAGCTCATATAGTGGTTGACGGTGAGTGGAGTATTACTGATCCCAGCAATATACACACTGACTGGCAGAGTACGCAATGCTATATAGTGTGGCTGAGCGGTGTACACAGAGTGGCAGTAAACACAATGCCATATAGTCTGGCTGAGCGAGCGGTGTACTACTGTTCCCAGCAGAATCAGAGTGGCAGTAAACAATGGTATATAGTCTGGCTGAGCAGTGTACACAGAGTGTCAGTAAACAATGGTATATAGTCTGGCTGAGCGGTGTACACAGAGTGTCAGTAAACAATGGTATATAGTCTGGCTGAGCGGTGTACACAGAGTGTCAGTAAACAATGGTATATAGTCTGGCTGAGCGGTGTACACAGAGTGTCAGTAAACAATGGTATATAGTCTGGCTGAGCGGTGTACACAGAGTGTCAGTAAACAATGGTATATAGTCTGGCTGAGCGGTGTACACAGAGTGTCAGTAAACAATGCAATATAGTCTGGCTGAGAGGTGTACACAGAGTGTCAGTAAACAATGCTATATAGTCTGGCTGAGCGGTGTACACAGAGTGTCAGTAAACAATGGTATATAGTCTGGCTGAGCGGTGTACACAGAGTGTCAGTAAACAATGGTATATAGTCTGGCTGAGCGGTGTACACAGAGTGTCAGTAAACAATGGTATATAGTCTGGCTGAGCGGTGTACACAGAGTGTCAGTAAACAATGGTATATAGTCTGGCTGAGCGGTGTACACAGAGTGTCAGTAAACAATGGTATATAGTCTGGCTGAGCGGTGTACACAGAGTGTCAGTAAACAATGGTATATAGTCTGGCTGAGCGGTGTACACAGAGTGTCAGTAAACAATGGTATATAGTCTGGCTGAGCGGTGTACACAGAGTGTCAGTAAACAACAGTATATAGTCTGGCTGAGCGGTGTACACAGAGTGGCAGTAAACACAATGCTATATATAGCGTGGCTGAGCGAGGTGCACAGTGGCAGTACACACAATGCTATATTAGTCAGGCTAAGCCGTGTACACAGAGTGTCAGAAAACACAATGCTATATATATAGCGTGGCTGAGCGAGGTGCACAGTGGCAGTACACACAATGCTATATATAGCGTGGCTGAGCGAGGTGCACAGTGGCAGTACACACAATGCTATATATAGCGTGGCTGAGCGAGGTGCACAGTGGCAGTACACACAATGCTATATATAGCGTGGCTGAGCGAGGTGCACAGTGGCAGTACACACAATGCTATATTAGTCAGGCTAAGCCGTGTACACAGAGTGTCAGAAAACAATGGTATATAGTCTGGCTGAGCGGTGTACACAGAGTGTCAGTAAACAATGGTATATAGTCTGGCTGAGCGGTGTACACAGAGTGTCAGTAAACAATGGTATATAGTCTGGCTGAGCGGTGTACACAGAGTGTCAGTAAACAATGGTATATAGTCTGGCTGAGCGGTGTACACAGAGTGTCAGTAAACAATGCAATATAGTCTGGCTGAGAGGTGTACACAGAGTGTCAGTAAACAATGCTATATAGTCTGGCTGAGCGGTGTACACAGAGTGTCAGTAAACAATGGTATATAGTCTGGCTGAGCGGTGTACACAGAGTGTCAGTAAACAATGGTATATAGTCTGGCTGAGCGGTGTACACAGAGTGTCAGTAAACAATGGTATATAGTCTGGCTGAGCGGTGTACACAGAGTGTCAGTAAACAATGGTATATAGTCTGGCTGAGCGGTGTACACAGAGTGTCAGTAAACAATGGTATATAGTCTGGCTGAGCGGTGTACACAGAGTGTCAGTAAACAATGGTATATAGTCTGGCTGAGCGGTGTACACAGAGTGTCAGTAAACAATGGTATATAGTCTGGCTGAGCGGTGTACACAGAGTGTCAGTAAACAACGGTATATAGTCTGGCTGAGCGGTGTACACAGAGTGGCAGTAAACACAATGCTATATATAGCGTGGCTGAGCGAGGTGCACAGTGGCAGTACACACAATGCTATATTAGTCAGGCTAAGCCGTGTACACAGAGTGTCAGAAAACACAATGCTATATATATAGCGTGGCTGAGCGAGGTGCACAGTGGCAGTACACACAATGCTATATATAGCGTGGCTGAGCGAGGTGCACAGTGGCAGTACACACAATGCTATATATAGCGTGGCTGAGCGAGGTGCACAGTGGCAGTACACACAATGCTATATATAGCGTGGCTGAGCGAGGTGCACAGTGGCAGTACACACAATGCTATATTAGTCAGGCTAAGCCGTGTACACAGAGTGTCAGAAAACACAATGCTATATATATAGCGTGGCTAAGCGAGGTGCACAGTGGCAGTACACACAATGCTATATATAGCGTGGCTGAGCGAGGTGCACAGTGGCAGTACACACAATGCTATATATAGCGTGGCTGAGCGAGGTGCACAGTGGCAGTACACACAATGCTATATTAGTCAGGCTAAGCCGTGTACACAGAGTGTCAGAAAACACAATGCTATATATATAGCGTGGCTGAGCGAGGTACACAGTGGCAGTAAACAATGCTATATATAGTGTGGCTGAGCGAGCGGTGTACTACTGTTCCCAGCAGCGACACACAATGACTGGGGGGGACCCTGGCTAGCGTGGCTGGAGAGCGAACTACCCTGCCTGCCTACCCAAAGCTAAACCCACAGACAAATGGCGGAGATATGACGTGGTTCGGGTATTTATTTACCCGAACCACGTGACCGTTCGGCCAATCAGAGCGCGTTCGGGCCCGAACCACGTGACCCGTTCGGCCAATCACAGCGCTAGCCGAACGTTCGGGGAACGTTCGGCCATGCGCTCTTAGTTCGGCCATGTGGCCGAACGGTTTGGCCGAGCACCGTCAGGTGTTCGGCCGAACTCGAACATCACCCGAACAGGGTGATGTTCTGCAGAACCCGAACAGTGGCGAACACTGTTCGCCCAACACTATGGTTAAGGAGTGTTACATCAACTTCCAAGTGGGTATTCTGTTTCCTGTATAAGTTATTGCTATTATACTCTAGAGAAGCATATCATAAACAATTAAATTATAAAGACATATCTAAATAATAGCACACTAAGCCAGGCATAAAAATGAACTGCTGCCATGGTGAGTCTGTTTATAATTTATTTTGGTTATCCACAGAGACATACAGATCATGCTGGATTGCATGCAGAAAAGTACTGATATTTTACTGCATCCTGATGAATCCTATCTGCAGAAATACAGACAATGAGCAAGCCCTAGCTGTTTAGTGAATGTCAGGCTAGGTTATGTAAAATATTGAATTCAACTGCTGAGATTTTCAGCTGTGTCACATGTGGCTTGCCTTGCATTGATGGGCGGGATTTGAAATGTATGGACAATTTCATAGTTTTGCTTCTCTTTTCTTCCTTCCCTGCAACATAAGGTAAATAGTGTATTTTTGAAGACAAAAAAAAGATTCAGTATAACATTTTCTTTTGCCTAATATTACAGTTTCTTGATCCTACACAAATCAGCTGAACTCAAGGCGGAAGTAAGTTTCCTTTTTACCATTTGTTTGCAATTGTTCTCCTGTGGCTCATCACCGCTCTGTTCACTGACCTGACCTTATGTCAACTGATACTGAATGATCTGTCATACTCAGGTGATGAGAAAGGTGGGGAGAAAAAAACAAATATTAAGACAAGGGAGACACTCATGGGAAAGTCTAAATATTCCCTACTACTTAATCCAAAAGGAGGCTTAAGGAGAGAGAAAAAAATTGCCAGAATCCAAACTGTGCATTAAAAATTCTGAATATACTTAAAGCAGTTTCAGATGATAAAAAAACTTTTGAATCGTATGAATGCTCCGATTCTGTGATGGGATTTATAGTTGGAGGCAATAGATTTTTGTTCCTGTAGACTCCTGTAATGGAAATCCAGCATTGTGCGCACATAAAAGTTGGCCCCATACGGCGCTAGTTGTTGCCAGAGCTTAACATAGCAACATGGGACACAAGGTCTCTGCCAATGCCTGTGGAAATATCGTCACTGACTACGTTGATATTTGTACAAGTCACTACATGGGGCTTTTGGAGTGCCTAGCAGCAGGGGCAAAGGGGGGTGAGCAAATGTTTTTGTTGGCAGCTTATGGGGCCTTCTTTTTGTCTGCAAGCCTTATCTTTTATTTATCTCCCAGACTTCCAGGACACTTCAGCCGATTTCACGTAGAGTCAGAGATTTCACATCTCTGCCATAAAGTTTCAATGTTGTCAGATTGATGAAAATCATTTTACACCTCGAATGTCAGTTTTTCTATGTGCCAGTTTTGAAACTGAGTTCATCTGTTTCCCCTCTTATTTTAAGACAAAATATATGAATATTTTTTCCTTCCATGCCACCACTACAGCCAAAGCCAAAGGATCAAGCTGTTAGATTTGTCTTTCATGCAGCCCTGAATATGGCTGCCAATGATGCCCCATATTGAACACGGAACAGACAGGAATCTGTTCGCTGCTAATGAGCTGCTGTAATGGAGACAGATGAGAGGAAGTTTTAAGCCTGGTGGGTTACTCTCACTGCTGGTAAGAAGTTCTGTATCGTCAGGTAGGGGGCCCAGCGTGTCCTGCTCCCCCACATGCCATCTAATGAGCAGCCAACACACCAGCATGCATTAGAGAGGGTAGAAGCTTGTGATTACAGTAAACTGATGCACAGCTGGTGCAGACAGTGTGCTTTAGGTAAACCGAGGTAGAACATTTTGTTATTTACAAATTTTTTTTTTATATTTCATAGGATTTGATCATAGGGATAATCAGATCATTTTTCATAGACTGCTGTTGGTATTCCAAAATGAGCATGTAAACCACAATAGTGAAACACTGTATATGCAGAGTTATATTTAGGGACTGTTATGTCTGTGGCTCTTCCTATTCAGTAATCCAATACCTATTCAATACGTCCTTGGGCAAGACTCGCTAACACTGCAGGGTGGCCTACTGAGCATGGAACTGTAACCAAGGTTTGAACTTCATACCAATCAGTAGCTTTTCCCATGAGAAATCTTTACCTTTAGATAATGAGAGGGGTCTGTATGGCTGATATTGGGGTGAAACCCCTCCCACAGTGTCATGTCATGACCTTGGTCCGGACAGTTTCCTGTTTTTGAGTGTTTTTGCATTGTGGGATGTAACAGCTGTTTCCAACTGCCAAGCAACCAGTATCTCCTTCTTTGCATATGTATATCTATGAAAAAAACAACCTTTTTGCCTATGACATTGTTAGAGTGTGTGGCTATAGATAATGACACTTGGTGCTGTCTGTTTTTTTCCATGTCTACCTGTAGTAAAGATGATGATGTGCCATTGTGGATCAAACAACATGAACAAATTACATGGAATGAAATCGAATGAATTATGACTATCAATCATTGCGTGATTTCTCTTCTATTTCTTTATCATTTCTCACTTTGCAATGTATTGATTTATTTTTTCCCCTTTTTCGCTAAAGTTCCTCATTAGTGGCAGAAAGAAAGAAAAACACAGAAAAAGGTAGAGAAGAACATTCAGTGGGGAAGGGTAAAGTGGAAGAATGAACAAGAACATGGGGTAGGAATATACACAAGGTCTAGGGCAGTGATGGCTAACCTTGGCACTCCAGCTGTGACAAAACTACAAATCCCATCATGCCTCTGCCTCCCAGAGTTATGCTTAGAGCTGTCAGAGTACTGCAATGCCTCATGGGACTTGAAGTTCCACCACAGCTGGAGTGCCAAGGTTAGCCATCACTGGTCTAGGGAATCCAGTTGAATAAGGCAACTTGTCCTAATGAAGATACAAACTTTTAGAAAATGTTTAACCACTTGAGGACCCACCCTTTACCCCCCCTTAACCTATTTTGGTTCCTGGACGTAGTTTCTACGTCCAGGAACCATGCACGCTACCGCGCGCCCCCGCGGCCGATCGCGCGCGTGCACGCGCACTCCCGGCCGCGGATTCGGTAGCCAGGGAATCAATGTATCGGTCTACGGTGCCCGATCATTGATTCCTCTCCCCCGCTGAAAAAGCGACAGCTTCTCTCGGAAGCTGCGCCTTTTCTGGCCGTTCCCTCTGCGATGAGTCACTCTAAGCGTGTGTTACGCTTAGAGTGACGTCATGTAAACAAACTCATGGCCGCCATCTTGTGGCCAAAAAGTAATACTACACCTGTAAAAAAATTTTTTAAAATTAACACACATTTACATTATCAATCTATTGTTTACCTCCCACCCTCCCAAAACTACCCAAATAAAATGTTTACAATAAAAAAAAAAAAACATTACAATAAAAAAAAAACAAACATGTAAATATTTACCTAAGGGTCTAAACTTTTTAAATATCAATGTAAAGATGAAATATTTCTATATTTTTTTTATTTTAAACTTGTAAATAGTGATGGATGCAAAACGGAAAAAATGCACCTTTATTTCCAAATAAAATATTGTCCCCATACATTGTGATAGGGACATAATTTTAATAGTGTTATAACCGGGACATATGGGCAAATACAATACGTGAGTTTTAATTATGGAGGCATGTATTATTTTAAAACTATAATGGCTGAAAACTGAGAAATAATGAATTTTTTCAGTTTTTTTCTTATTCTTCCTGTTAAAATGCATGTACAGTAAAGTGGCTCTTAGCAAAATGTACCCCCCAAAGAAAGCCTAATTGGTGGCGGAAAAAACAAGATATAGATCAGTGCATTGTGATAAGTAGTGATAAAGTTATAGGCTAATGAATGGGAGGTGAACATTTCTCACGTGAAAACGACGGAACCTGAATGGGTTAAGGACCAGCGTTATTTTTTGTGATCTGTGCTGGGTGGGCTCTGCAGCCCCCAGCACAGATCAATTTCATGCAGAGCGATCAGATCACCCCCCTTTTCCCCCCCTATGGGGATGGTGTGCAGGGGGGGTCTAATCGCTCTGGTGGGCAGGCTAGTTGCGGGGGGGGGGGGCACCTCAAAGCCCCCCTCCGCGGCGACATTCACCCCCCTCCCTCTCCTACCTGTCCCCCCGGTGATCGGGGCTGCACAGGACGCTATCCGTCCTGTGCAGCCAGTGACAGGACGCCCCTGTCACATGGGGGCGATCCCCAGCCGCTGATTGGCCGGGGATCGCCGATCTGACTTACGGCGCAGCAGCGCCGTGCAATGTAAACAAAGTGGATTATTTCCGCTTGTGTTTACATTTAGCCTGCGAGCCGCCATCGGCGGCCCGCAGGCTATTCACAGAGCCCCCCGCCGTGAATTGACAGGAAGCAGCCGCTCGCGCGAGCGGCTGCTTCCTGATTAATCAGCCTGCAGCTGGCGACGCAGTACTGTGTCGCTGGTCCTGCAGCTGCCACTTTGCCGACGCACGGTATAAGCGTGCGGTCGGCAAGTGGTTAAAGGAAAACCGAGATGAAAAAAAAAATTTATACATCCTTGGGGCTTCCTACAGCCCTCTTCAGGCCATTGGTTCCCCCGCAGTCCCCCCTGGCTGCCTCGTTCAGGTTTATCTTCAAATCTGTGTCTTTCACCTCATACTGTGCATGCATAACTCTGCCACACCCCCATTTGCACTCCTGTTGGCAGGAGTATTCTGCGCCTGTGCAGTATGAGGCTTTAGAGGCTCTAGATCAGCAGGACAGCCAGGCAAGTTGCATTGTTTAGAAGAAAATACATATGTCAGACTTTATATCCCTCTCACTTAAGGTTCTCTTTAAATATCATGATAAAATCTTTATACTATCCATCTATCCTACTCCCCAATGACTGTCTGTTGGACACAACGCTACTCTTCCCATGCTGCAGCTGTGACTAGTAGCTGCCAATAACGCCAGGGAGCAATCAAGGATTCTATTAGTGGTGTTAGGTGGATAATATGGCTGGGAGTTCAGCCAGACAAGGTTGCATCCCAACTGCTGCTGGCGACTGTATATAAAAAGATAATGTGGAATCAGAATAACATATACCTGTTACTACCACACTCACCTCTCTGCGTATTTCCTTTTCCTCAATCCCATCCTCTCCCCCATTCCTCCTCAGCCGCCTGTGCAGAGTCCTAAGAATCCCCATATTGCTCCAACATTGCTATGCCCCTCCCCCTTACCCACCAAAGCCAAATGCCCCACCTTAAATATACTGGGGGGGACCTCTCTTGGTGTAACCAACATCTTCACTTTATTCAACGGCAAAGTGGTCCCAGTCAGTACAAGGGGGAATTCTGAATTAGTGGGGGACACACTTAAGCTAGCTGGAGTTAAAAGTGTATTGAGTAAGAATTTATTCCATTTGATTAGCTTCATTAGATATCTTCTCACTCAAATTAGATTTTATTAGACCAAGATTTTAATATACTTAAAATCTCTCCAAGGACTCCCCGAGGTGGGAACTATTATATAACAGGTATTTAAAGAAGACCCGAGCCGAAGCTCGGGTACAAAATTAGATACTTACCTAAAGAGAGGGAAGCTTCAGGATCCTTTTGAGGCTTCCCTCCCTGCTCCTCCCACCCTTGTCGCTAATTGTATCGGGGCCGTGCAGCTCTTCTTCCTCCAGCATGGCTGCACAATAGCCAACCCAGCCCACCTGTGCATGCACAGTAAGCCAGAGCTGCGGGCTCTGTGGTACTGCATATGAACAGGCGGGCTTGCGTGGCTCTGCGCAGCCCCACTTAAGGAAGAAGAGCTTCCCTGTGTGGAGGGGGCCGCGCTTAGCAACAGGGGTGGCTTCAGATCAGCGAGGATCCTGAGGCTTCTCTCTCTTAAAATATCTGTCTAATTTTGATCCAAAGCTTCAGCTCGGGATCACTTTAATGCTTTACATATACTGCAACTCTCTAATCCATAGTCTCTTTCATTTGCAATCATGGCCTCTGACTGTTATTACACTGGTATGTTCATAGGAATAGTCATCACAAAGGTATACATTGCACCACAAGATAGTTAGCCAAGGTGTAGAAGATGTATAAATTCAACCTTGAGGATGCCAGATTTTTTTCATGTTAAAAATGGGAAGTGTTTAAGTTAGCATTTTTCACCATTTCCAGCCATATATTGGACTATGTTTGACATTGGCCTTTCCCTCTAAGTGGCTGCCTCTAGATCAGGGGTACCCATTGGGTAGATCGTGATCTACCGGTAGATTGGAAAGGACTCCAGGGTTGATCCCACTCCGCCTGCCTGATTGATGTACACATTGTACTCTAACTTGGATGAGCTTGGAGTGATATGCTGTCCTGAAGTTTTGCACAGCACTGTAGAGGATTATAATGTTGCAAGATGGGGAGCCATAGATTTAGATGTATTATGTGCTACTGCTAATTACACTTTTGCCGGACACTAAGCATTTTATTCTGACTGTATGGTCAAGCAAAGGTCTCTTTGGCTTACTGAGGAGGACTCTATGATATGCATGTAATTGACTGGCGTCATGTTGTAATCACTCATGGACTGCAGTTGTGACGTGCATCTGTAGGTACATTCTACCTGGTAGATCATTTTCAATTAGTAATTTTCAAAGTAGCTCGCAAGCTAAAAAAGTGCGGGCACCTCTGCTCTAGATGGCGCTGTTGACAGATAAAATCCGGCACAGCGTCATCCTCTTCAGATCAAAATAATGGACTAAATCTGATACTCTGATCGCAGATCCTCCGCCATTACACAATGTTATATAAATATTACTGGCTCACCTTTGGTGGCACTCCTGGTGGATCTGGTCTGGCATGGCATCACTCTATGTGGATCAAAGTGTTGGACAAAGTCCAAAACTTTTGGTCATTTCCAGCACCACGCAGTGGCATATAATAATGGTATTAAGCTGATACGCACGCAATGGGGTGGAACTTCAGAGCATGAGCTTGCTCTGACTTCGCCCCCTCCCCCTGATGCCAGGTAACCTCCTTGCTCTACAGCCAGGATGTACAGACCTTCATTATCACCGTCACCACCGCAATTTCACGATTATCCACGTTGCCCCCAATACACCAAGTACTGGGGGGCAAGGGTGATTGTGAAATAGGATTGGAAAGGGTTAACACTGCTCTATATTAATAGTACTCAGTTGTAATGCAATAACCAACAAGATTGTCCATTTCTGCTTCTTGATGGTTCTATAAAACATGGGACGTTTCAATAAACTAACTATAACGTCTCTATGCTTCTGAGCTAAATGTCTTTAACATGTCAGTTCCTCAATGCCATTTCAGAAATTAACTGTTGTATGCTTAGAAATGAGAAGGCAGAACGGATGCTGAAATGACATTAAAGTAAGAAAATGATTCATTTTTTAAATGAAATATACAGAGCCAGGGAGATGAAAAAGGGAACAGAGAAAGATCAATTAATGTCAACCCTTTCCATGGCCTTACTATTGAAATTTATTGTGGCAGGCTTAATTGAGGTGGGGGATGGGGGTGTAAAATCATATACAAGCTGTTCACAGCATTTCTGTACAAACTAAAAAAGAAGCATCAAACGTAGAATAGATAGCGCAGTACAGATAGCTGCATAATAAGGTGGATACCATTTGTCACATAAAGAACATCATGATGGCAATCAGTTTCCATGAATGTTTGCTGTAATGTCACTTCAACACTGCTGGCAGTGGTGTCTGTTATCCTTTCCTTAAAGGACACCATTTTACCATAATAATGTAAATACACATATGCCTAATATCTCACCAGGGCAGCTCCTATGCTGATGTCGTGAAGGGCTTTTTCATTTTTATGATAACTTCATATTTAAAGAGAACCAGAGACGAAGCACCCTCATGTATTTTACCATATATATCAATGAGAACATGACAGTAAACACCTACTCTGCTCTTTGTTTCATTCTTCTCTGCTAAATATGCTTGTTATCAGCTCTGATAAGAATCCCCAACTGACCATTCAGTCTAGCTTTGCCCCAGAATGTTATAGCTGAGTCAGTCTTCTGTGATGTCTTTTCAAGCCCAAGTCTGCCCCCTTGTGGCTCTGCAATCCTGCTAGGAGGATACATAGCTAGACTGATTGCTCAGTCAGGAATTCTTATCAGAGCTGATAACAGGCATATTTAGCAGAGAACAATAAAACAAAGAGCACAGTAGGATTTTACTGTCATGTTCCCATTGATATATATGGTAAAATACATGAGGGTGCTTTGTCTCTGGTTCTCTTTAAGTTAAAGGCTGGTACACACTTTCAATTATGATTGGCCAATCACTAACCAATTTTATTTCCTCCATGTAGTATAAGGGTATAGTGCCTTTCTCCTGTCGGACTCAAAGCGCTTGCGAGGCAGCCACTAGAGCGCACTCAGTAGGCAGTAGCAGTGTTAAGGAGACTTGCCCAAGAAACTCCTTACTGAAATAGGTGCTGGCTTACTGAACAGGCAGAGCCGAGATTTGAACCCAGGTCTCCTGTGTCAGAGGCAGATCCCTTAACCATTACACTATCCAGCCACTATCCAGCCATATGATATATTTAACTGACATTTTTTATCATAACAACCAGAGATTTACACAGGAAAATCATGACAATTTTAATATTCCCCTTGAAAATCAACAGGTGAATTTGGATTGACTTTTTTAGGCTCCACCCACTTCTCATATTATTAATCCCAATCACCCAGTAACCAACTGTTCAAAGTATGAAATCCCTGCCATTAACAGTGATGAAGGGCTGCAGTTTATATTTTCCCAAGGAAGTGTGTGAATGGAAGCAGTTTATTCAGCAAAAAAATCTGATTGGCTGTTTGTGGCTCCACCCCTTTAGTGAATTTGAACCCCAGTCACTTAATTACTGACTGTAGCAGGTTTGAGTCCTCTGCCATTAACAGTGTAAGCATGGCAGAAATTTCAATATTCCCCTTGAAAATCAAAAGGTGAATTTTGATTGGTTGTTGTAGGCTCCACCTACTTTTTTGAATATCAATCCCAGTCACCCAGTGACCAACTGTGTCAAGTTTGAGAACCCTACCATTAGCAGTGTAAGAATGGCTGCAGTTTACATTTCCCAATGTAAAAAAGTTAGTTGTTTTTGGCTGTTTCTAACCTTGACATACAGTCAGTCACTCAATGACCAAGTTTATGAACTTTGGGATCCTTGGCAACAATAAGTTGCATTTTTCTATTGAAATTAAACAAATCTGATTGGCTATTTGTAGCCTGCCTCATTTTCCGAATTTAAACCTGAGTCTCCCAGTGACTGACTGTACCAGATTTGAGTCCTCTGCCATTAAGAGTGTAAGAATGGCAGCAATGTAAATATACCCCTTGAAAATCAATAGGTGAATTTTAATTGGCTTTTGTAGGCGCCACCCACTTTCCTGAATATTAATGCCAGTCATCCAGTGACCAACTGTGTCAAGTTTGAAACCCCTGCCAATAACAGAATGGCTGAAATCAATCTAACAAATCTGATTGGCTGTTTGTGGCTTCACCCCCTTTAGTGAATTTGGACCCCAGTCACCCAATGACTGACCGTATCAGGTTTGAAGCCTTTGCCATTAACCATGTAAGAATGGTAGCAATGTAAATATTCCTCTTCAAAAATCAATAGGTGAATTTTGATTGGCTGTTGTAGGCTCCAGCAACTTTCTAACTATTAATCCCAGTCACCCAGTGACCAACTGTGTCAAGTTTGGGAAGAACCCTGCCATTAACAGTGTAAGAATGGTTGCAGTTTATATTATCCCATGGAAAAATGTAGTTGTTGGCACCGCCCACTTTTTATGACCTTGACCTATAGTTACTCAATTACCAAGTTTATGAGCTTTGGGGTCCTTGGTATCAATCAATTTGTATATTCCCATTGAAATTAATCAAATCTGCTTTGCTGTTTTTGGCAGCAATTTAAATATTCCCCTTTAAAATCAACAGGTGAATTTTGATTGGCTGTAGTAGGCTCCACCTATTTTCCTAAATACTAATCCCAGTCACCCTGTGACCAACTGTGCAAAGTTTGAGAACCCTGCCATTAACAGTGTAAGAATGGCTGCAGTTTATATTTTCCCAGTGAAATTTGTTTTTGGCTCCGCCCACTTTTTGTAACCTTAACACACAGTTGCTCAATGACCAAGTTTGTGAGCTTTCAGGTTCCTGGCATCAAAAATGTGTGAATGGAAGCAGTTTATCCAGCAAAGCTGTTTGTGGCTCTGCCCCTTTAGTGAATTTTGACACCAGTCACCCAATGACCGACTGTAGCAGGTTTGAAGCCTCTGCCATAAACAGTGTAAGAATGGCAGCAGTTTAAATATTGCCCTTGAAAATCAATAGGTGAATTTTGATTGGCTGTTGTAGGCTCCACCCACTGAATATTAATCCCAGTCACCCAGTGACCAAGTGTGGCATGTTTGAGAACCCTGCGATTAACAGTCTAAAAATGGTTTACATTTTCCCATTAAAAATGAATGGCTGAAATTTGATTGGCTCTTTTATGCTCCGCCCACTTTTCCTGGATTTGTAACCTCGGTCACCAAGTGACCAACTGTGCCAAGTGTGAGATTACTGTGAGAATGGCAGCCTTTTCCATTTTTTCCATTGACATCAATGGGTAAAATCTGATTTGCTGTTTGTAGCTCCGCCCAGGTGTGCAGGGGGGATGTGAGACCCCCAGAACATATAATTCCAGGTAGTAAAGAATCTCTATACTAAGTTTCGTTCAAATCGGTCAAGCCGTTTTCGAGTGATCGCGGCACATACATACATACGCACATACATCCAATTTTATATATATAGATCATTTTGCTCGGTTCAGGTTCTCTTTAGGCTTATGACTAATTTGAACATAAATTGGAAGGATAGCTGAATACTAACTTGGTTACTTCACACAAATGTAGAGAAACATATGTACCTAGCAAGTATTTGAATGACAAAAAGAAGTGTTATCAGTGGAATATTTGAAACATGAAGCTTTACTCATCTGCAGAAATGTCACAGACAGATGGGACACCTCCGCAAAAAGTTAGCCCTGGACATTTTCCAGATTGCAATGGTTGCAATGGCTTGAGATACAGTGTATGGGTGGGGAGGAAAACGTGCCTCAGCAGTTAGATTCTCCACAATCTGTCAAGGCTGAACACAGTTTGTAATTAATTTATTAGTGAAAGGGGAAAACTTTGAGGATGAATATACATCATTTTTACATGCATTTTCCAAAGTTGTATTAAAGCAACAGTTTTAGCATTTCTTTTTGCCGTCTCTGTTCTCCGTTAAAGCAGACCTGAACTAAGAACTTCCTCTCTGCTTTAAAAGATACGCAACAGCATATTAACCTTTAAAGAAAAACTTTCTTTGTTACCGCTGGTACAAATCCTGCATTAAATCTGCAGTGCATCTACTTCCTGCTTTCATGGAAGCAGACATATTGTTAACATCCTGTGCTTTCCAATTAGCCTCTCTGCCATGGCAGTCAGCTGACACAGCTGAGGGATCAAATTACAACTTGTGATTAGACACAGATGAGGGGGAATTAGACAGGCTAAACTCTCTAAATACATACAGGGTACATTTTTCTCTGTTTTCCTTCTGTCCTGTGCAAGAGTTCAGGTCCACTTTAGAGGAAATCTGAAATGAGAGGGATATGGAGGCTAGCATATGCACTTCCTTTTAAACAATGTAAATTGCCTGGCTGTCCTGCTGATCCTCTGCCTCTAATACTTTTAGTGTTAGACCCTGAACAAGCATGCAGATCAGCTTTTTCTGACTGAAGTCTGACTGGATTAGCTGCATGCTTGTTTCAGGTGTGTGATTCAGACACTTCTGATGAAAGAAAGATCAGCAGGACAGCCAGGCAACTAGTATTGTTTTAAAGGTAATAAATATGGCAGCCTCCAAATGCCTTTCACTTCAGGTGTCCTTTCAAGAAGCCCTGCTTTAAGGGGGAGGCAGCTGTATGTAATCCCTTTCAAAGTTATCCTGTGACAAACAAGCATTTCTAATAATAAGCATTTCTATCCTAAAATGGCTCCTACGCTGGCCACATACTGGTAGATATTAACCAGATGAGCAAAATTTACAGTGCAAGTGACTGAAGTAAATGTGTTGTAAAGAACAGTCAATTAAAGCTTTAAAGAGACTCAGTACTAAAAAAATGAATTAGGCTCCCCCCTCCGCTGTAGCTGCAGGTAATCCAGCGCTGGCTCCCCTGAAGCGTCCCGCAATCCACGCTTGGCAAGCCTGACAAGGCTTGATATATTTACCTTCCCTGGGTCCAGCGGGTGGCGCTGTTGTGGCCCTCAGCAGGGAAATAGACGGAAATAGCCAATCTCTGTCGGGTTCGCTCTACTATGCAGGCGTAGGAGACTTGAGCTTGTGCAGTAGAGCGCCCCGACAGCGATCGGCTATTTCTGCCTATCTCCGAGCAGAGAGCCGATACTGCTCCTGCACTGGAGCTGGCAAGGTAAATATTTACATCCCCACTACTCGGAGGGGCACAGCGAGACCGCCGTGGGACACAGGAGGACGGGGGAAGCCTCGATAGTATCTGGAGGCTTCCCCCACCTGAGGTGAGTACCCCCAGGGGATTTTTTTTTAGTTACAGGTTTTCTTTAACCACTTGCCGAACACCCACTACCTATGGGAGTCGGCAAAGTGGCACCCCCAGGAACGCGTAACGCTGATCGGTAGCAGTACCTGGGGGACTGAGTAGCATCCGCCGGCATTAGGCTCCGCCCACCCGCGACATCAACTCGCCAAGCAAATTAGCAGCGCTGGCGGGTTGTTAACCCTGTGATCGCTGCATAAAAAGTGTATAATACACTTTGTAATGTATACAAAGTGTATTATACAGGCTGCCTCCTGCCCTGGTGGTCCCAGTGATCAAGGGACCACCAGGACAACAGGCAGCCCTTCTAGTAAACACCCAAGCACACTGATCCTGCCCCCCCTGCCCCCTGATCACTCACAGCACCCCTCAGACCCCCCCCCCCCCCCCGATCACCCCCTCAGACCACTGTTTGCACCCAATCACCCCCTAATCACCCATCAATCACTATCTGTCACTATCTGTCAACGCTATATTTTAGATTAGGTCCTAAACTGCCCCTGGGGGCTCCTGATCCCCCCCTCCACACCCTCAGATCCTCCCCAGACCCCCCCTTGTGTACTGTATACATCTATTCTCCCCTATAATCACCCACTGATCACCTGTCAATCACCCATCAATCACCCCGTCACCACCTGTCACTGCCACCCATAAGATCAGACTCTAACCTGCCCCTTGTGGGCACCTGATCACCTGCCCACACCCTCAAATCGCCCGCAGGCCTGCCCTCAGATCACCTCCCAAGTGCATTGTTTACATCTGTTCTCCCCTCTAATCACCCACTGATCACCCATCAATCACCCCCTGTCACCACCTGTCACTGCTACCCATCAGATCAGACCCTAATCTGCCCCTTGCAGGCACCCAATTATCCGCCAACACCCTTAGATCGCCCTCAGACCCCCCCCCCCCCCTGCTCACCTCCCCAGTGCATTGCTTGCATCTATTCTTCCCTGTAATCACACCCTGATCACCTATCAATCACCCCATCACCCCCTGTCACCACCTGTCACTGCTACCTATCAGATCAGACCCTAATCTGCCCTTGCGGGCACCCAAACATCCGTCCAAACCCTCAGATCGCCCCCAGGCCCCCCTGATCACCTCCCCAGTGCATTATTTACATCTGTCCTCCCCTCTAATCAACCATCAATCACCCCCTTTCACCACCTTTCACTGCTACCCATCAGATCAGACTGTAATATGCACCTTGCAGGCACCCAATTACCCGCCCACACCCTCAGATTGCCCTCAGACCCCCCTGATCACCTCGCCAGTGCATTGCTTGCATCTATTTTCCCCTCTAATAAAACCCTGATCACATATCAATCACCCCGTCACCCCCTGTCACCACCTGTCACTGCTACCCTTCAGATCAGACCCTAATCTGCCCTTGCGGGCACCCAAACACCTGACCACACCCTCAGATCACCCTCAGACCCCCCCTGATCACTTCTCTTACATCTGTTCTCCTCTCTGACCACCCACTGATCACCCATCAATCACCCCCTGTCACCACCTGTCACTGCTACTCATCAGATCAGACCCTGATCTGCCCCTTGCGGGCACCCAATTACCCGCCCACACCCTCAGATTGCCCTCAAACCGCCCCTGATCACCTCCCCAGTGCATTGCTTGCATGTATTCCCCCCTCTAATCACACCTTGAGACACCCATCAATCACCTCCTGTCACCACCTGTCACCCCCTAGCACACCTACCCATCAGATCAGGCCCTAATTTTCCCCATGTGGGCTCCTGATCACTCGGCCAAACCCTCAGATCCCCCTCAGATCCCCTTCCGATCACTTCCCCAGTGCATTGATTGCATCTATTCTCCCCTCTAATCACCCTCTGAGACACCCATCAATCACCTCCTGTCACCACCTGTCACCCCTATCACTCCTATCCATCAGATCAGGCCCTAATCTGCCCCCTACAGGCTTCTGATCACCCGGCCAAACCCTCACCCGCCCCACTGCAGAGACATAATTTTTTTTTCCTGATCACTGCTTGTCTCTATGACTTAATTGTGGCTGAGACCAACCGTTATGCCACACAATATGCAACCGCCAATCCAAGAAGCTACCAGCCTTTTCAGCGGAAACCACTCCAAGTTTCCGAATGTAACATTTTTTGGGGCCTTCTCCTTAACATGGGTCTAGTCAAAAATAATGTATTGCGGTCTTATTTGTCTATGCACCCAATACATCACATGCCCATGTTCTCTGCTGCCATGTCCAGGTCACGATTTGAGAACATCCTGAGCTTCCTGCACTTCAGTGCCAATACAACCTGTCATCTAAGAGGCCATCCTGCTTATGACCGGTTTCACAAAACTCATAGCCCACCTGTCATCAAAATTTGCAGATGCTTATACCCCTGAACAGTCATTTTGAGGCATTTGGTTCCCAGACTACGCCTCACGGTTTTGGGCCCCTAAAATGCCAGGGCGGTATAGGAACCCCACAAATGAGCCCATTTTAGAAAGAAGACATCCCGAGGTATTCCGTTAGGTGTATGATGAGATCAAGGAAGATTTTATTTTTTGTCGCAAATTAGTGGAAAATGACACTTTGTGACAAAAAACAATAAAAATCAATTTCCGCTAACTTGTGACAAAAAATAAAATCTTCTATGAACCCACCATACTCCTAACGGAATACCTTGGGGTGTTGTCTTTCTAAAATGGGGTCACTTGTGGGGTTCCTATACTACCCTGGCATTTTAGGGGCCCTAAACCGTGAGGAGTAGTCTGAAACCAAATGCCTCAAAATGACCTGTGAAATCCTAAAGGTACTCATAGGACTTTGGGCCCCTTAGCGCACCTAGGCTGCAAAAAAGTGTCACACATGTGGTATCGCCGTACTCAGGAGAAGTAGTATAATGTGTTTTAGGGTGTATTTTTAAACATACCCATGCTAAGTGGGAGAAATATCTCTGTAAATGGACAATTGTGTGTAAACAAATCAAAAAATTGTCATTTACAGAGATATTTCTCCCACCCAGAACGGGTATGTGTAAAAATACACCCCAAAACACATTATACTACTTCTGAGTACAGCGATACCACTTGTGTAACACTTTTTTGCAGCCTAGGTGCGCTAAGGGGCCCAACTTCCTGTGAGTACCTTTAGGATTTTACAGGTCATTTTGAGGCATTTGGTTTCTAGACTAGCGTAGGTGCGCTAAGGGGCCCAAAGTCCTATGAGCACCTTTAGGCTTTGCGCAAAAGGTGGATCAGCGCAACACCAGGCCGCCTCCGAATGGCCTCCATCAGAGATGCGCTGAGCCCCCCCAGGAACTACAAACGCACCTTGAACCCAAACAGAAGCTCTGCATATACACCAAAAGCATGGCTGTTAAGTGGGGGCAGCTGACCAAAAACGAATTACATTAGTACATAGCAAGGAAATGAGCAGCGCTACTTAAAAACAGACTAGTGCCTACCTGCAAAAGAGTGCAAGCCCCACTTGTGGAGTCGAATACAGGCCGAGCATACACATGACCTGTCTACCACTAGAGGAGGATGTTGGTTTCCATTAACAGCTTGCATGCAACCTATTAAGTACTCGTCCCTCCCACTGCGAAGAAGTCAATCCTCCATGGGAGGGGCCTAACACTAACTAAATCCTAACCTATGTATATGCATAGCCTGGGTGCGGCTAATCAAATAAAATCGAAAATTGAAAATTGCGCAAAAGGTGGATCAGCGCAACACTAGGCCGCCTCCGATTGGCCTCCATCAGAGATGCGCTGAGCCCCCCCAGGAACTACAAATGCACCTTGAACCCAAACAGAAGCTTTGTATATACACCAAAAGCATGGCTGTTAAGTGGGAGCAGCTGACCAAAAACGAATTACATTAGTACATAGCAAGGAAATGAGCAGCGCTACTTAAAAACAGACTAGTGCCTACCTGCAAAAGAGTGCAAGCCCCACTTGTGGGGTCGAATACACGCTGAGCATACACATGACCTGTCTACCACTAGAGGAGGATGTTGGTTTCCATTAACAGCCTGCATGCAACCTATTAAGTACTCGTCCCTCCCACTGCGAAGAAGTCAATCCTCCATGGGAGGGGCCTAACACTAACTAAATCCTAACCTATGTATATGCATAGCCTGGGTGCGGCTAATCAAATAAAATTGAAAATTGTGCAAAAGGTGGATCAGCGCAACACCAGGCCGCCTCCGAATGGCCTCCATCAGAGATGCACTGAGCCCCCCCAGGAGCTACAAACGCACCTTGAACCCAAACAGAAGCTCTGCATATACACCAAAAGCATGGCTGTTAAGTGGGAGCAGCTGACCAAAAACGAATTACATTAGTACATAGCAAGGAAATGAGCAGCGCTACTTAAAAACAGACTAGTGCCTACCTGCAAAAGAGTGCAAGCCCCACTTGTGGGGTTGAATACACGCCGAGCATACACATGACCTGTCTACCACTAGAGGAGGATGTTGGTTTCCATTAACAGCTTGCATGCAACCTATTAAGTACTCGTCCCTCCCACTGCGAAGAAGTCAATCCTCTATGGGAGGGGCCTAACACTAACTAAATCCTAACCTATGTATATGCAAAGCCTGGGTGCGGCTAATCAAATAAAATCGAAAATTGAAAATTGCGCAAAAGGTGGATCAGCGCAACACCAGGCCGCCTCCGAATGGCCTCCATCAGAGATGCGCTGAGCCCCCCCAGGAACTACAAACGCACCTTGAACCCAAACAGAAGCTCTGCATATACACCAAAAGCATGGCTGTTAAGTGGGAGCAGCTGACCAAAAACGAATTACATTAGTACATAGCAAGGAAATGAGCAGCGCTACTTAAAAACAGACTAGTGCCTACCTGCAAAAGAGTGCAAGCCCCACTTGTGGGGTTGAATACACGCCGAGCATACACATGACCTGTCTACCACTAGAGGAGGATGTTGGTTTCCATTAACAGCTTGCATGCAACCTATTAAGTACTCGTCCCTCCCACTGCGAAGAAGTCAATCCTCAATGGGAGGGGCCTAACACTAACTAAATCCTAACCTATGTATATGCATAGCCTGGGTGCGGCTAATCAAATAAAATCGAAAATTGAAAATTGTGCAAAAGCTGGATCAGCGCAACACCAGGCCGCCTCTGAATGGCCTCCATCAGAGATGCGCTGAGCCCCCCCAGGAACTACAAACGCACCTTGAACCCAAACAGAAGCTCTGCATATACACCAAAAGCATGGCTGTTAAGTGGGAGCAGCTGACCAAAAACGAATTACATTAGTACATAGCAAGGAAATGAGCAGTGCTACTTAAAAACAGACTAGTGCCTACCTGCAAAAGAGTGCAAGCCCCACTTGTGGGGTCGAATACACGCCGAGCATACACATGACCTGTCTAAAACTAGAGGAGGATGTTGGTTTCCATTAACAGCTTGCATGCAACCTATTAAGTACTCGTCCCTCCCACTGCGAAGAAGTCAATCCTCCATGGGAGGGGCCTAACACTAACTAAATCCTAACCTATGTACTGTATATGCATAGCCTGGGTGCGGCTAATCAAATAAAATCGAAAATTGAAAATTGCGCAAAAGGTGGATCAGCGCAACACCAGGCCGCCTCCGAATGGCCTCCATCAGAGATGCGCTGAGCCCCCCCCCCCCCCCCCAGGAACTACAAACGCACCTTGAACCCAAACAGAAGCTCTGCATATACACCAAAAGCATGGCTGTTAAGTGGGAGCAGCTGACCAAAAACGAATTACATTAGTACATAGCAAGGAAATGAGCAGCGCTACTTAAAAACAGACTAGTGCCTACCTGCAAAAGAGTGCAAGCCCCACTTGTGGGGTCGAATACACGCCGAGCATACACATGACCTGTCTACCACTAGAGGAGGATGTTGGTTTCCATTAACAGCTTGCATGCAACCTATTAAGTACTCGTCCCTCCCACTGCAAAGAAGTCAATCCTCCATGGGAGCGCATCTCTGATGGAGGACATTCGGAGGCGGCCTGGTGTTGCGCTGATCCACCTTTTGCGCAATTTTCAATTTTATTTGATTAGCCGCACCCAGGCTACGCATATACATAGGTTAGGATTTAGTTAGTGTTAGGCCCCTTCCTATGGAGGATTGACTTCTTCGCAGTGGGAGGGACGAGTACTTAATAGGTTGCATGCAAGCTGTTAATGGAAACCAACATCCTCCTCTAGTGGTAGACAGGTCATGTGTATGCTCGGCGTGTATTCGACCCCACAAGTGGGGCTTGCACTCTTTTGCAGGTAGGCACTAGTCTGTTTTTAAGTAGCGCTGCTCATTTCCTTGCTATCCACCTTTAGGCTATACAGGGGTGTTTACAATTTAGCACCCCCCAAAATGCCAGGACAGTAAACACAACCCACAAATGACCCTATTTTGGAAAGTAGACACCCCAAAGTATTCAGAGAGGGGCTTGGTGAGTCCGAGGCAGATTTCATTTTTTTTTTGTCGCAAGTTAGCAGGAATGGAAACTTTTTTTATTTTATTTTTTTTGTCACAAAGTGTCATTTTCCGCTAACTTGTGACAAAAAATAAAATCTTCTATGAACTCACCATGCCTCTCAGTGAATACTTTGGGATGTCTTCTTTCCAAAATGGGGTTATTTGGGGGGTATTTATACTATCCTGCAATTCTAGCACCTCATGAAACATGACAGGTGCTCAGAAAAGTCAGAGACGCTTCAAAATGGGAAAATTCACTTTTTGCACCATAGTTTGTAAACGCTATAACTTTTACCCAAACCAATAAATATACACTTATTGGATTTTTTTTCATCAAAGACATGTAGCACAATAAATTTAAACAAAAATGAATATAGAAATTTTACTTTATTTGAAAAATGTCAGCACAGAAAACTAAAAAAAAATAAATCTTTTTTTGACAAAATTCATGTATTTTTTGATGAATATAATAAAAACTAAAAATCACAGCAGCAATCAAATAGCACCAAAAAAAAGCTGTATTAGTGACACGAAAAGGAGATAAAATTCCTTTAGGTGGTAGGTTGTATGACCGAGCAATAAACCGTTAAAGCTGCAGTGGACTGAATAGAAAAAAGTGTTTGGTCCTTAAGGGGTTTTAAGACTGCAGTTCTTAAGTGGTTAAACATACTGGCCCTTATTTGATATACTGAGTTTTCTCCAAAGGTGATATTTTCACACATTGTCAATAAAATTAATTTTAATCACTTCAGGATCACAGATTTTTCCCCTTTAAAACCAGAGCAATTTTCACATCACACTCCTCCTGTTCATACGCCAATAACTTTATTGCTACTTATCACACTGAAATGATCTATATATTATTTTTTGCAGGACAAACTAGGCTTTCTTTGGGCAGTACTTTTTGCTAAGAATTATTTTATTTTCTATGCATTTTATAGGGAAGAAGAAAAATTCATAATTTCTCAACTTTCAGACATTATCTTTTAAAAATAAAATGTACTATTGTAGATAAAACTCACACATTTTTTTTGCCCATTTGTCTCGGTTATTACAATGTTTAAATTGTGTCTCTAGCACAATGTACGGTGATAATATTTTATTGGGAAATAAAGTGTATTTTTTTGTTTAGTATTTTTTTTTTTTTTTATACTATAACAATAATTACAAGCCTATATTTACAAAATGAACAGTAATATACCCTCATGACATACATATTAAATAGTCCCTAAGGTAACTATTTATGTATTTTTTTTTAAATAATGTAATTTTTTTCTTTATGAGTGTAATGAATAGCGGAGTTGCCGCCGCTGAGTCAAGCGGCATGGCGGCTATCTCCGCGTGTCAGCCTGCGGCCTCTGCCGCGCGGTTACATGCTCAGGTTATGCCTTCCATTGCTCACAGACTAAGATCTACGCGCGCGCGGGCAGAGCGACAGGACCTTTATGCAGCTAAGAGGGGAGTCAGCAGATCACGTGGTCAGCTGACTCCAGCTAGCATCCGGATTGGCTAAGTGACTGGGGCGGCGCTGTGGAGCATGTTGAGTATGTATAGAGCAGGTCTGTGAGTAGCTCCGCATCTGCTGTTGCGAATGCTATATTGTGTTAGCACTCAGACCCCAGTCAGATCCCAAAGTGTGCTAGAACTGGCCGGAGCCGCGGATCCACACTTAGCTAGATTCTGTTGATAGCTTTAAAGTACTAGTGCATTGTTTATTTGTTATGACCTTTTGCTTGCTCTGACTATTCTTCCGTTTGTCGATTCTGTACCTCAGCCTATCTGATTCACGTTGCCAACCCTGCCTGTCCCTGACGTTGAATCAGTCTTCCGCTGTACTGTATCTGTCTGCTCGTTGCTAACTCTGCCTGTCTGACCTCGCTACCCGCATCAGTGGGCTCTGCCACTGGTGAGGTAATCTAGTTTTCTACACCAACCTCTCAAGTGTAGAATACTGCTGCTTAGTCTGTGATACCCGCCCCTCTGGTATCCACAGACTGCAGTACTGTCTGTATCAATTGCTCCTAGGCTGCAGTACTGTCTGTGCCACTTGCTCCTAGGCTGCAGTACTGTCTGTGTCACTTGCTCCTAGGCTGCAGTACTGTCTGTATCACTTGCTCCTAGGCTGCAGTACTGTCTATATCAACTACTCCTAGGCTGCAATACAGTCTGTTCCACCTGTTCCTCAGGGGATCCCTAGTCCAGCGTTACTGGGATTATCCTTCCTTGTACTGTGCACCAAACACTACCCGGTTGCAGTACAGTCTGAATCACTTGCCCCACAGGTGATCAGTTGTACAGCACTATTGTATTCCTTCTCGTTGTTGTGGTACATATACCCCTTGGCTGCAGCATGGTCTGTCTCATCCGCCCATAAGGTGAGCACTGGCTGCAGCACACTCGGGGTCGCCCGCTCCTCGAGTGAACTCTCTCATCCATATTACTGTTACACCAAACACTATCTCTCATTGCTTGTTCAGTGTCAGGCTATACTAGTATTATTGGTGATTCTGCAGATCACCATATAATCAGGTATAGCATCTGTATTATTGGTGATACTGCAGATCACCAATAATCAGAGATCTCTGTGTGCTGACACCAATCGTTACAATGAGGGTTTTCTTTTGGTAACTATGCGGTGGGATGGACTTGTTTAAAAAATAATAAAAATGTATTTAATTTTCCTATGTAATAGTGTATTATAGTGTATTTGGGTGTCCCTTTACTTTTTGGCAATAAGTTCCCGATCACGGTAAACAGTAGACAGGAACCAACATTCCAGGTTTTTTTGTTTTTTTTTAGAACTTCCATAAATTGTAATGTAGGAATATTTTTCCCTAAAGGTTATTATGTTGTGACCAAGGGCATAAATAGAAATCACTGGGCCCCCCCTGGCTAGCGCACACTTGAATGTGTTTTTCCCATGCAGATAAAACTGACAGCACTGCACGCATTTTTCTCTATCAATTACATTCACTTCTATGATAAAATGTGCATGTTTTCACACATACAGACTCACATGGTGTGCAAAAAAAGCATACAGAATACCGACAGATGAATGTGCTCCCAGCCTCAGCTTATTACACTCACTCTGTCCCTCTCTGAGGGAGCAGAACTGGCTCTGCAGACTCTTCCAGCATCACTGCAGTAATAGTAGTACAGAGGCGCCAAAAGAGTTAAAACAGTATCTCTTTAAAATAGGTAAAATGAAGTAGGTAGCGGTGGACTTACCCCTCCAAAGCAGACACAAAAATTGCCGTTACAAGCAAAAAATTAATTTATTTACATACTCCGAACAAGGTGCAATGCGTTTCGCGGGTATATCCCACTTCCTCAGGCAATAAATCGGAGCATATAACCAATGTGGTCCGGTACATAGCCTGGCGCCTCTCTCTACATACCGGAAACGCGTTGCACCTTGTTTGGAGTATGTAAATAAATAGATTTTTTGCTTGAAACGGCAGTTTTTGTGTCTGCTTTGGAGGGGTATGTCCACCGCTACCTACTTCATTTTACCTATTTTAAAGAAATACTGTTTTTACTCTTTTGGCGCCTCTGTACTACTATTGCAGTTGTTCCACCCCTGGTGGAGGGGAATTCACCCTTTTTTTCCCGATCTACAGAGAGCGACTTCTTAATCCTGAGTGAGGACAGGTCTAATCTCCTCACCTGCCTTCATAGTGGTTACCTGGACGGTAACCCCAGTCTGTGAGTATAACTTACCTATACTTACCTTCCAAACCCAATTTGCAGTACATACTACACTATACTGGGCTCTCGGCGTCTTACCTTATATAAGCATCACTACAGTACACAGCACTTTGAAGAGCTTGCTGCACTCTGAATAGGGACTGTCCACACATTGTTGCCTATAAAACTTTGTATGATTCATAATCAGTGGCTGAGAAGATGCAGTCATTAGAACAAATGTGCAGAGAGCAGAAAGCTTTTCTCTCTGTGCCCTTAGTTGTCAGTCTCTCACAACAGGGAAAAGGAACCCCCCTCCCCATGGGCCTCCCTGTGGCTTCTGGGTCCCCCTGTAGCTGCATCCCTTGCAGGGTCCATTGTTACACCCCTTGGTTGTGCTGTATATTTTAGAGCAGATAGGAAGTTCTGAGTTTAGTTCCACTTTTTCCACTTTAAGTGCATTAGAAAGTCATAGTTTTTTTCAAGTGAAATTAAAAATGATCTTCTGAGACTGTTTAGAGTAACACCTGCATTCAGCGCAGGACACAGTGTGCTCCTGCGTGATAGAAAAGAGGAAGAGTTTTGAAAGCTTATAGTCTGCTGACAGCCAAAGCATATCCATAGTATGACGAACTATACGCTTCAACAAATGTACCTGAACTAGGGCTCCAAACCTGTCCATTAAAGCATATTCATGTGCAGAAATGATTATTGCATACTTAGAAAAAAAAATCAATTTAGAATCAATTAGTGAAGCACAAAACACTTTTTCTGCTTCAATATTATTCTTTAAAAGCCAACCAAACAATCTAATAAAGCACGTTAATTTCACATTAGTCTGCACTTGAAATTAGAAAAAAAGGAGGAGGGATGAACTACTGAACTGGCTGTAGATTTATATTTTTCAGATATGCTATTGTCAGTGATTGTCTTCATGACCTTGCCATTTTTCTCACTCCTATTGTACTGAACTGAGACTTTCAAACATAATGCTGCACTCTCCATGCCACAGCCATGGCCTGATTTTCTAGGGCACGTTGAAGCTAGAGCAGTGATGGCTAACCTTGGCACTCCAGCTGTGACAAAACTACAAATCCCATCATGCCTCTGTCTCCCCAAGTTATGCTTAGAGCTGTCAGAGTATTGCAATGCCCCATGGGACTTGTAGTTCCACCACAGCTGGAGTGCCATCACTGAGCTAGAGAGCATAAATGGGCCAGCAAGCTACACTTTTGTATACCTTTGGTCCCCTCTTTCCCTCTCCAACTAGTAATAAGACACCCCCCCCCCCCCTTCCACTTCCGTTTCATTATTGCAAGACCCAGATGTCACCACACAGAGGTTTCCATCTGTACACTTTTTGACTCCTGGAGACAACCCACTGCATCACTGCAGCTGCCAACCTGACAAAGTGAATTCTTGACCACTACACAAAGAATTGAATGTGTGCATTAAACACCAAGTGAACACCTGACATCTGGCTAAGCAAATGTGGCCTAATTGGCTATTCATGAGGCAATGCTCATGCAAATATGCATTCGCTTTCGCATGCCAACTTATGCAGGGTCAAAAACCAATGTCGCAAAGCGGTCGCCCTGCGGGAATTAGTTCATGCTGCAATAGCACTATCCAGGAGTGCCACGGGGAGGCCTCCCAATGCCCCCATACAACCGGGGGGACTGCGGGGTCCCAGGCGCTCTCACTGCCTGAGAACCACAGTGGCACCCCGGAGGGGGAGGCTGGGTGGCGCAGGCGACCCCCCCAAGCGTGGCTGGCCAGCGCCGGGGAGAGCCATCCGCACCCACTTCCCAATATTTAAAAACAGGCACTTACCTTAACGTCCATTGCATTCTGCTGCTGAGCATAGCTTGGGTGCAACACATTTGAAAAGGAAAGGAATGAAGCATGAGTCGCACTGAGCTTTGGAGCTCAGGGCTGGCTCACACACAGCACTCCAAGGCAGGGGGGGGGGGGTGGGGGGGACAGGCGCCGACGGCCCACTCCAGGGCTCACACCACCTGGAATGAGCCATCCACCAACCCGCCTCCAAAGGGGGGATACAAAATGAACCACTACACAAAGAATTGAATACTACTACTTAGGTAAGTATATGTTTTACTTTTGTTTCCTCGCGTCTTTGCTTTAGCTCTATTCAGCTCTCTTTCTTTTCTCATACATTGTTCCTGTTACTTTTTTCTATCCTATCCAATTCTGCCATTGCTCTCACTCTATACATTACCCTGAAATAGATATTTGTACCATTTTTATAAAGGTACTAAATTCAAGTACAGGTCCTTCTAAAAAAAATAGCATATTGTGATAAAGTTCATTATGTTCTGTAATGTACTGATAAACATTAGACTTTCGTATATTTTACATTCATTACACACAACTGAAGTAGTTCAAGCCTTTTATTGTTTTAATATTGAGGATTTTGGCATACAGCTCATGAAAACCTAAAATTCCTGTCTCAAAAAATTTGCATATTTCATCCGACCAATAAAAGAAAAGTGTTTTTAAAACAAAAAAAGTCAACCTTCAAATAATTATGTTCAGTTATGCACTCAATACTTGGTCGGGCATCCTTTTGCAGAAATGACTGCTTCAATGCGGCGTGGCCTGGAGGCAATCAGCCTGTGGCACCGCTCAGGTATGGAGGCCCAGGATGCTTCGATAGCGGCCTTAAGCTCATCCAGAGTGTTGGGTCTTGCCTCTCTCAACTTTCTCTTCACAATATCCCACAGATTCTCTATGTGGTTCAGGTCAGGATAGTTGGCAGGCCAATTGAGCACAGTAATACCATGGTCATTAAACCATTTACCAGTGGTTTTGGCACTGTGAGTAGGTGCCAGATCGTGCTGAAAAATGAAATCTTCATCTCCATAAAGCTTTTCAGCAGATGGAAGCATGAAGTGCTCCAAAATCGCCTGATAGCTAGCTGCATTGACCCTGCCCTTGATAAAACCCAGTGGACCAACACCAGCAGCTGACATGGCACCCCAGACCATCACTGACTGTGGGTACTTGACACTGGACTTCAGGCATTTTGGCATTTTCCCCTCCCCATTCTTCCTCCAGACTGACACCTTGATTTCCAAATGACATGCAAAAGTTGCTTTCATCCGAAAAAGTTCTTTGGACTACTGAGCAACAGTCCAGTGCTGCTTCTCTGTAGCCCAGGTCAGGTGCTTCTGCCGCTGTTTCTGGTTCAAAAGTGGCTTGACCTGGGGAATGCGGCACCAGTAGCCCATTTCCTGCACACACCTGTACATGGTGGCTCTGGATGTTTCTACTCCAGACTCAGTCCACTGCTTCTGTAGGTCCTCCAAGGTCTGGAATCGGTCCTTCTCCACAATCTTCCTCAGGGTCCGGTCACCTCTTCTCGTTGTGCAGCGTTTCCTGCCACACTTTTTCCTTCCTGCAAAAGAAAATAAAATAAAAGAAAATAATTGGGATGCGCTGAAGCCTATAATTTACTGACCCCACACAGGGGGAGCCACACACTGTCCAAAAATGACCGAACAGAAAAAACAACCTACAGTGGGTGTCTTCAAAAACAGTATCAAAATTTATTTAGAACATCATTACACCTTCATAACATTACCCTTATCCCCCCTTAAAAACACGGCCGTGTTTACCAAACGTCAGCTGACTCCACACATTCAACTTCTGCACAACTAGGCAACCTCAATTGCTAGCATACTATTCCCTATGGCAAGGGTTAAGGTAGCTCTCTTATTTCTCAAACAATTATGTGCGCTATATTGTCACTTGATTGCAACAACCCAAACTGATGTATATCGTGCAGCGGGTACACTGGAGGCGTGGTTTATAAAGCTTCAATGTAATGTGAAATCAACAATTCCTTCAGTTGTATGCACGGACAGTGCTCCAAACAATGTCACAACCTCAGATTACAGATTGAAAAGTATTCTGGCAATCTCATCACCACTTAATAACTTCCTTCATGCCCATAAAAAGGTCACATGCACGGAATTCCATATAATGCCTTTATCTTGGAGTTTGAGCTTTGACACAGCTTCTGCACGTGGAGTCACACTACCACAACTCCCATCACAGGCTTGATTAGACAGTCACAGTTAAGCTTGCCATGCAAAAGCGGACATACAGCTGCGGACAAATAGCACTGCCCTGCGGGCTCTCACCACCGCTGGTTGCCGTGTCACTAGCCTCCTTGTTGCCCTGTATCCAGTCCCAGACTCCGCTGCTACGTATCACCATCAGATGAGGCATATAGTTGTAGAGACTCCAGGCGTTGCGTATAGCGTGATCAGCTTGTTAGTGTTCCGGTCAGCTGATCGTGACGGCCGTGTCACGTGACATGTTTCGCTCGGCGCTACTCCAAGCTTTCTCAAACGTAATTGGGATTGGCTGCAGCCTCTTTTATTAGCTGGTCACGTGTTTTGTGATTATCCAGTTAAAATTCAGATCACTTTTACCTAGCAACAAATGATGAAATTCTAGACCTATCACCACCTCACTCTCCATACCCAGAGGCTTAACTCCTTAGGCTCCAACTGCCTCATAGTACTGTATTGGGATGACATATACCGATCATTCTTTCAACACTAGCTTATCAGCGTACCCATTGGCAGGAAGATCACCCTAGTATAGATGAATTATATTTTCAAATTAAAAAGCACACTGGAATACACCGTGGCCGGGCGTGGATGCACACGGTGGGATCCCGACATATTGTCGCTCAGGGGTCACACACGCGTGCAAACCACCCCAATCACAGCACCCCAGGTATGGACAGCACACACATCATTCAGGTCCTGTCGTCTTCTACACAGTGCTCAGGGACCCACCACAGCGTAGGGGCTGCTCAGCTCACTATTTCACACCGCAGCACCCCCCACTCCACAGCGGCCTCCCCAATGCACTCCCCCTCATCTTGGCAGAAAGGGGACCAAAGACATGTCAGTATTCAGACCTCTAGGTACAAGTGTATGCAATCTAAATATCCATCTGATCTCCATCTGCTTTAACAATCTCTCATGGTCACCACCTCTAGGAGACAAGTTCATTTTGTAAAACCCCTTAAATTTGATTTTTTCAGGATCACTCTCATGAAACATCAGAAAATGTTCACCCAAGGGCGAACCAACTGTAGCATTTTTCACATTGCTGACATGCTCCTGTATACGAGATTTCAAGATTCGTGTAGTTTCTCCAATGTATTTAAGTCCACATGGACATATAATCATGTACAGCACAAATTTGCTGTTACAGTTTATAAATGACCGTATGCCAAACTCATGTCTTGAGTCGGCATCAGAAAAAGTATCTCCTCTCTCGGCTAGATGGCACACACTGCAGTCTGAACATGGATACATCCCACTGGGACGTCGGGACTCACCCAACCACATAGTTGTGGGTGGTGCCACTTTGGGCTGATAGTCAGAACGTACCAGCAGGTCACGCAAATAGCGCACATAATTGTTTGAGAAATAAGAGAGCTACCTTAACCCTTGCCATAGGGAATAGTATGCTAGCAATTGAGGTTGCCTAGTTGTGCAGAAGTTGAATGTGTGGAGTCAGCTGACGTTTGGTAAACACGGCCGTGTTTTTAAGGGGGGATAAGGGTAATGTTATGAAGGTGTAATGATGTTCTAAATAAATTTTGATACTGTTTTTGAAGACACCCACTGTAGGTTGTTTTTTCTGTTCGGACACTTTTTCCTTCCCACAGACTTCCCACTGAGGTGCCTTGATACAGCACTCTGGGAACAGCCTATTCGTTCAGAAATTTCTGTGTCTTACCCTCTTGCTTGAGGGTGTCAATGATGGCCTTCTGGACAGCAGTCAGGTTGGCAGTCTTGCGGTTTTGAGTAATGAACCAGGCTGGGAGTTTTTAAAAGCCTCAGGAATCTTTTGCAGGTGTTTAAAGTTAATTAGTTGATTCAGATGATTAGGTTAATAGCTCGTTTAGAGAACCTTTTCATGATATGCTAATTTTCTGAGATAGGAATTTGGGGTTTTTATGAGCTGTATGCCAAAATCATCAATATTAAAAAACTAAAAGGCTTGAACTACTTCAGTTGTGTGTAGTGAATCTAAAATATATGAAAGTCTAATGTTTATCAGTACATTACAGAAAATAATGAACTTTATCACAATATGCTAATTTTTTGAGAAGGACCTGTATATAATCTAACAGTTCCATGAAATACACTCAACATTCCTGAAAAATATAACCAAGACTCATTAAAAGAATATATATGAGGGGAGCTGCAGATTTTGTGTGGTAGAGATCTCCGCAGAATCTTCCATATGTTGCTCTGAAAACGTCCTTCACACAACCTGTAAAAGCAACTGTTCTGATTACTCAGAGCTGCAGCCTTTGCTTGAGTGCATCTGCCTGGATCCAGATTGCATTTTGTAAGAAAGGGATTATGCATCCTTTACCCGAAGAAGCAGCCTCTCATGTATCACAAGTGTCAGAATCTTAATCAGCAGCCCAAGCACAAGACATGCTAGCTTCTTGGCAGAGCTCCTCATCTACAAAGCGGAGGGTTTTTCTTGGCAGCTCTTTTGGATCCATAGAAAGTTAATTTTCATACAGCAACATGTCCTCCTCATTTCCTAATTTTATTTATATAGAAACGTGCACATTTTAAAGCATAATATAGTTATATTCTGCATAATGAACTGGGCTTAATAAGGCTATCGTTTTAATTCATAGCAGTTTTGTCACTGTATATCAGTTCATAACAAGTACATTTTATATGTTTTAGTTTCTTCTTCTTTTAAAGACTACTAATGGTAAAATAGACAGTGCCTGTAATCAGGGCTATGGAGTCGGTCCAAAAATCCACCGACTCCGACTCCTCAGTTTAGGATTCCACCGACTCCTCGACTCCGACTCCTCTAATTTGCATATTACAATTTTGTTGATTAACAGTATGTAACATGAAATTCGTCTCTTAACTGCCAACGCTTAGGAATTTTACAAGACAACTGAAGTGAGAAGGATATGTAGACTACTATATTTATTCCCTTAAGACTAAAACTAGTTCTTGGTAAGAGTACTTGTAAAAGGTACAGACCGGAACAAAGAACATCTATCAGGCCCTAGGCAATGTAACTGTGGGTACATGTAAGAATGATGTGCAGGTACTCTGCAGGGGAATAAGGGGATTCTTCCTCTATTACACATTCTTCATGCACAATCTGAACAAAGTTTATGGGTGACAGACAACACCTCTCTGTTCAATGTGCACAACATTCTCAGTGGATTCCCTGCAGCTCTGTGGGGAGTGCATATGTAGAGTATAGTACTACTGTGTACCAAAGTAAACCTGAGACAGATGAAATTAAAGTTTTATACATACCTGGGGCTTCCTCCAGCCAGCTTCAGGCTAATCAGTCCCTCACTGTCCTCCTTCGCCACCTGGATCTTCTGCTATGAGTCCAGGTACTTGAGCCAGTCTGGTGTAGTGCGCATGCACACACTCCGCCGCCGGGGGCGTACTACACCTGTGCAGAACTATTGCGCAGGTGCAGAATGCTCCTGGCTGTGGAAGCGGCACATAGCCAGACTGCTCTGACTGGCTGAATTACCGGGACTCATAGCAGAAGATCCAGGTGGTGGAGGTGGACAGCGAGGGACTGAATGGCCTGAAGGGGGCTGGAGGAAGCCCCAGGTATGTATAAAGCTTTTCTTTTCATCCGTCTCAGGTACCCTTTAATTTGTAGTCACCAAACCAAATTTTAACAACATATCAAATTATTTGAATTCATGAGCAAAGAGAGTGCATACATTTGCATAAACCAGCATCAATGCAGAATTATTTCCATCTCATTGACCATCTCTATTAGTGACACGGCTACACATCAGGCTTTATTCTTACAGCATAGACGTTATTTAGTATATATAAGAGATTCCTGTGTACACATCATATATACTGTACAGTCACAATCAGATATGTATATCTGACTTTAAAACTACGGGGACTGCTTTATTGAAGCAGCACAAGTAACTCATTTTGATTGGTTTATTTCATTTTTGTGGACTGAGCACAGCTATTACTGTGTATATACTGTATATATACATTATTTTTAATGACTATTATCTGAGAAATATAACTTTTTATCATATTTTCTATTTTAATTACAGTTACAAATTCATTAGGAGTCGGAGTCGGTGCATTTTTTCCCGACTCCGACTCCGACTCCAGGCACCCAAAATTGCTCCGACTCCACGACTCCGACTCCGACTCCACAGCCCTGCCTGTAATAACAGGCTCTGGCTGCATGAGGACAGATGGAGGGGGGCGTGGGGTTATATATATTACCTGTCCTGAAGTCTTCAGGCAGAGACACCCCCCCCCCACTCCCCCCCTTGGCAGTGCGGAGACAGCCATGTTTCCAAAGACTGCCGAAGTTCTTTTGAAACCTCCGCCTGCATGGCCACGGCCTGCCCCCAGCTCAGCAGCCACCAATCAGGATCAGCCGCATCCTGATTGGTGGCTGCAAAGCTGGGGGCGGGCCGCAGCCACGCAGGTGGGCGTGCACAGAGCCCTGGTGGCAGTTTCAAAAATTTTGCCAGGTGCCGTTCTGGGAGGGAGGCGTAATGATCACCTACCTGGATGAATGATCAGGACAAGTGAGTATTTTGCCCCGTGCCCCACTCCATAAATTATGCAGACAAATCCTGTCATTAAAGGCTCTGTCTGCTTACACTTTAGATACTCTTTAAGTAGACATATTAATATGAGCACAGTCCCATCACACTACTTCGTAGAGCCTTTGTTGCTAATGTTGCTTCCTTTAAAGGGAACCTAAACTGAGAAGGATATGGATTTTTCCTTTTAAAATAATACCAGTTGCCTGACTCTCCTGCTGATTAGGGATGCTCATTCGGATTCCACGGAAATGCAATTTCCGAAATTCCGATCGGAAATTGCATTTCCGCATCGGAATGCGGAAATCGGTAATGCAAGTGTCGTAGGCGGATTTCCGCCGGAAATCGCGGAAATTTCCGCCGGAAATCGCGGAAATTCCACCCGACTTTAACATCGATTTTCTCAAAAACTATAAGGTCTTTTTGAAAACTTTTTTTTGCATCTTGTTCAGAAGATTCAGTTTAATAAACCCTGAAAATTGGGTGTTTCTAGGACTTAAGGGGGCTTTGCTATTAACCGCTAAAGTCGGCGGATTTTTACTGTAATGTAAAATGCAGAAAATCTGCATCTGCCTATTTCCTGCATTTACAGTACAGTAAAAATCCGCCGAATTTAGCGGTTAATAGCAAAGCCTCCGTAAGTCCTAGAAACGCCAAATTTTCAGGGTTTATTAAACAGAATCTTCTGAACAAGATGCAAAAAAAAGTTTTCAAAAAGACCTTATAGTGTTTGAGAAAATCGATGTTAAAGTCGGGCGGAATTTCCGCGATTTCCGGCGGAAATTCCGCATTGGAATGCGGAAATTGGTAGCGGAAAGCGGAATCGGTAATCGGTACATGACGGAATGCGGATTTACCGCGGAATCGGAAATTGGCATTCCGACCATCCCTACTGCTGATCCTGTGTCTCTAATACTTTTAGCCACAGCCCCTCAACAAGTATGCAGATCAGGTGCTCTGAGCCTCTGACTGAAGTCACACTGGATTAGCTGTGTGCTTGTTTTAGGTGTGTGATTCAGCCACTACTGCCAACAAAGATCAGCAGGGCTGAAAAGCAACTGGTATTGTTTAAAAGGAAACATCCATATCCCTCTCAGTTAAGGTTCCCTTTAAGGCTAGGTTCACAGTGGCCATTTTATGCAACGTTCCCTTTAACAGCAGGAACACAACGTAATAAATTGGAAAAGCAGCATCACTTGTTCTCTGCATGTAGCGTAGCATACAGTGTAGTACAGTGAAGCGTATAGTCAATGAATAGCATGCTTCATTGTCACTGTTAACGTGCATGTTTTGTGGTAAAACACTGCATGCAGTGCCTTACAATTCTGCATGCCATTATACGACAACATACCCGTTGCACTGTGAGCTGTGAATAGGTGGTGCATTGAAGTGCAGCAAGCCACTTTACAAAGTGGACATTATGCCACACCGCAACATATCACTGTGAACATTGGCTGATAGCTAAAAAAAAGAAGTTTAACTTTGTCTTGCTACGTTTACGCTTAGTGTTTTAAATTTTACCCAAATGATTTGATCCAAATTGGCCAAACCGCAATTTTGTCCACATTTGGGTTTCTAAGCCCTGGTGGTAGAGCTAAGGTTTCCCATAACTCCCATAATGCCCTGGTCCATATGCCATGTATTTGCTTCGAAGTATAGGTTTTTCTTTGGCTTCTCATGTCATCCATTTTCTTTTAATGCTGTCTGCATTGCAATGCATTTTATGCTCAATTATTAACGGCACCCAAGGATAACTTTTATACATTTTTTTAAATCAAAGTCCGAGACCAGCACTGGTCATAATAACATTGTAATGATCTGCTCTGCTGTCTGCACAGGCAGACGGTTTTTTGACCATTTTTTAGGTCTGAGTGCTGCAGGTCCCTGGAAAAGAGACCTATCTTCACTCTGCAAGTTGCAGAGTTGCTGTTCTGGTGAGGGATTTGCATCCACTTGTCATGCAAATTGCTTAGCTGCTTCCTTTGATGGCTTGCAGTATAAATACCATTTCCTCCCAGAATTCCCTGCCGGTCATGAAGGTTTGTTCCTGCTAACTTGCCTGGAGTCTCAGCCCTCTGCTTATTGTTTGCTAATATTGCTATCTTAGAGTAGTTCCTTGGGAGTGCACTGGCATTCCTTCTAGCATAGTAGGTCGTTATTATCTGTATTGCATTGTTCTGTCTTTCAGTTGCTATTGTTCTGTTGCCAGCGGCGGCTGACAGGAAATCGCTCCGTCTGTTTGGATTGCATTCGCCCTAGCGTTAGAGGCGGTGGATCTCTTTGTATTCTGTCTAGGAGTATAGCCAGAGCTGCAGTTGCTACTGGCTACTCCTTCTGTCTGTCTTGTTGTGTGGATCGCACTCGCTCTTGCGGAAGAGTAGTGGATCCTATCGTGCGGCGACCGCGTTTAGTGAGTGCGTTTGTTATTTTCCTTGGCGTTCTGATTGTTATGGTTTGCTGTGTCTTTCTTACTACACCTATGCTCTGTCTTTACTCAGTCTTGTGTCGCTATTAGCAATCGCCATTCTGGCGATTGCTTTCCCACTTGTTCTTCGCTGGTGTGTGTTTATCGTCGCCGGGTGGCGACTAGATTGGTGGACATACATACATTCTGTCTCTGTGCTCACTCTCTCTCACTAGGGGCTATCTTGCCCTGTATTGCTATCCCCTCGTACAATTCCTATCTGACATCTGTGCCAGTGCAGAGGGTTTATTCCTCTGCACTCCATAGCTCCATCTGCCGGTGGGAATTCCCCTCTACAGGTGCATTGCACCAAAGCTGGGTTCTGTTATTCAGACGTTATTCAGATGCAAGGATTTCCACAGTGTCAGCGCAGAGCTTGTGCGCTGACCACGGAGATAATTCCCCATTCGTTACAAACATGGTTTTCCTTATACCTCATGGAGAATGCAGAGAATGATAAAATCAACATCTTCAATAATCATCTTTCAGTGAGAGGGCACAGAGGCCATTATTCAATTAACTTTTTCTGCTAAGTTTTCTCCTAGGAGATAATTTTTCATCTTTTTAAATCTGTTTAACCATAATAGCCTTTTGGACGTGACTGTCACATCAAAAAGGCTGCTGCTGTGTCTGAATGTGCCCGCGTGCTCCCGTGCCGCCCCTCGTTAGCCCGGAGATCAATGAATGGGAAGTCCCCGGTTGAAAGACTGACAGCTTGTTATCGGAAGTCTTTCTGAGCAAAGAAGAAAAAAAAAATCACGTCCTCCTTATAGTTCCTGTAAGTGAGAGTCCTCGCTTACAGGATGGGAATTAAAAATAATTACTGTGGCCATCTTGTGGCCAAATAGTAAAACTACATGTACATATATTTTTTTTTCACACATAACACAAAAAATTACCTTTAAAATTAACTGTTTACCTCCCACACCCAAAAAATACTCAAATAAAATTTTTAAGTAAAAAAAATAAAATTACAATTTAAAAAAAAAAAAAAGCATAAATAGTTACCTAAAGGGTCTGAACTTTTGAAATATGCATGTCAAGAGGCTATTTACTAATATTTTTTAAATTATAAGCTTGTAAATAGCGATGGACGCAAAACTTAAAAAATGCACCTTTATTTCCAAATAAAATATTGGCACCATACATTGTGATAGGGACATAATTTAAATGGTGTAATCACAAGAACAAATTGGCAAATAAAATGTGTGGGTTTTAATTATGGTAGCATGTATTATTTTAACCTTCTGCCGCCCGCGTCACGCAAGTAGGCGTGGCCGCGGCGGCAGCCCCAGGACCGCCTAACGCCAATTGGCGTAAAGTCCTGGGGCTCTGTTTTGCATGAGATCGCGCGCATGGTGCGCGCGCATCTCATGCTCGGAGGGCGGAGCTCCGCCCCGCCTTCAGTCTCCGAGCGGCTATTGCCGCTCGGGAGACTGTTAGACGGCGATCACGCCGTCTATTTACTACGTGCAGCGCTGCGATGAGCAGCAGCGCTGCACTGGGGACAGCCGTGTCACATGGCTGTCCCCATGGGGGACAAGAGAGCGATCGGCTCTCATAGGCAGAAGCCTATGACAGCCGATCGCCATAATTGGCTGGCTGTGGGGAGGGAGGGAGGGAAGGGTCTTAAAGAAACAGGGGTTTTTAGACAAAAACGACAAACAATAATATTTATTTTAAAAAAAATAAACATGGGGGGAGTGATCAGACCCCACCAACAGAGAGCTCTGTTGGTGGGGAGAAAAGGGGGGGGGGGAATCACTTGTGTGCTGAGTTGTGCGGCCCTGCAGCTTGGCCTTAAAGCTGCAGTGGCCAATTTTGCTAAAAATGGCCTGGTCACTAGGGGGGTTTAGCCCTGCAGTCCTCAAGTGGTTAAAGCTATAATGGCCGAAAACTGAGAAATAATGAATTGTTTCCATTTTTTTCTTAATACTTGTAACGATTGGTGTCAGCACGCAGAGAGAATCTGATTATTGGTGATCTGCAGTATCACCAATAATGCAGATATATACCCGATTATTGATGATCTGCAGTATCACCGACAATCAGATATATTGCTAACCTCTGGACACCTATGGATATGTGAGTGTTTGGTGTAACAGTAATACTTTGAGTGATGTACCTGCTGAGCAGGCGATAGACAATATAGAGACACTGCTCTGAGAACACAGGAACCTTCCAGCAGCCTGAGGCTTTCCGAGGGGAGGAGTCAGGCTGGAGACGGGAAGGGCCTAGGAGAGAGTGACTCCTAAGATGGATGTCACTATCTGATCTGGAGACTATCTCTTAAAGGAGAGAGATAGCTCTCGAGGTCGGGCACGCCGGGTCGGCAACACACTGACAGATAAAGTACAAAGACAGAAGGCTGATTCGGTATCAAAGTCAAGCAGGGTCTGGCAATGAAATATCAGATATACGAGGTACCGAATCAGAAGACAGAAGAGTAGTCAGAAAAGCTATAAGTGATAACATATATCACACAATGCCTATTGAGTCTACAAAGTATTGACTCAGGGGGCCGAATAATTATGCACACCCCACTTTGCACTTATTGATTTGTAAAAAATGTTTGGAATCATGTGATTTTGGTTCCACTTCTCACGTGTACACCACTTTGTATTGGTCTTTCATGTGGAATTCCAATAAAATTGATTCATGTTTGTGGCAGTAATATGACAAAATGTGGAAAACTTCGAGGGGGCTGGATACTTTTGCAAGCCACTGTATATATATATATATATATATATATATATATATATATATATATATATAATTTTATTTTATTTACTTTTTTTACTTTGAACTGGTATTTCTCTTGAGGGAGAGCCCCATGCTGTTCTGGCAATACCAAGCTGGGATAATAAAGGGTTAAAACAAAGTTTGTGGGAATACTATTTTCATTTTAATTAAAATAATTAAGAACATTTTAAGAATAAATGAATTGAAATCTGTTAAACAGTGGATGATAAGTGATGTGTGGTGATGTAAAAAGCACATCAAAAGCTGTAGAAATACTTACCAATATGGCTATTGCCTAAAATCAAAATCCTGAGGCCGTGTTCCCACTTACTTCCGCATAACTTGGCTGTATGTGGGAAAGTGTGAGAAAACGCGGAAAAGCCGCCGCGTGTGCTGGAAGCAAGGCGGCTGATTCCGCGTCCAACGCGGCGTTTTGCACACGTAGGCACGCGTCTGGTAGTGTGGCAGAATGCGGAAAAGCCGCCGCATGTTCTAACAGCAAAGCGGCTGTTTCCGCGTCCAAGGTGGCGGTTTGTACGCAGCAGCGTGCCTTTGGAGTGGCTGGGTCTGTTAGTCCACATAGATGGATGAAGATTGAAGAGCTACGCGCGCGCGGGCCAGAAGTCAGGACCTTTATACCAGCAGGGGAAGTGTCAGCTGATCAGGACGATCAGCTGATTCCTGCTGGACTCATGATTGGCTGAGTGGCTCGGGCGGGGCAGCAGAGTTCAACTACTATATATTCTGCTTGCTTGTCAGTTGCTGGTTGTCTGCCATTGCAAACACTTTGTGGAAGCATTCAGACCATAGTCAGATCCTTACAGTGTGTTTGAACCAGGTGGACCTGGGAAGTCACACTGAGCCAGATTACCTTGTACTGTTATTATTTGTTAGACCAGTTCCAGGGTGTTGAGATCAAGGCCCTCACACCCCAGACTAGGAATACTGTGTATCTTCTGTGTATTCTCTAGCATAGTTCCAGGATGTTGAGATCAAGGCCCTCACACCCAAGACTAGGGAACTGTATTGTCTTTGTGTTATATTCCAGACTAGTTCCAGGGTGTTGATGATCACGGAACTTACACCCAAGACTAGGGAATTGTATTATCATTTATCTTATACTCCAGACTAGTTCCAGGGTGTTGATGATCACGGACCTCACACCCAAAACTAGGGAATTGTATTATCATTTATGTTATACTCCAGACTAGTTCCAGGGTGTTGATGATCATGGACCACACACCCAAGACTAGGGAATTGTATTATCATTTATGTTATGCTCCAGACTAGTTCCAGGGTGTTGTGACTACGGACCTCACACCCCAGACTAGGATTGTGCTATTACTGTATTACGTTAGCCCAGTTCAGGGCAAAACCTTTCATATGAGCTGCAGGACTTCTTGCAACCCAGCCTCGGTCCCTCGCCCAGGGGTTCACAGGCTACAGGAATATCACCCACAGTCAGGGGTGAATTCTTCAGGAGTCTTAGGCCGCCAGCTCCTCTGGTGGTCTCCACTCAGAGTTGTTACTGTTACACCAAACACTCTCACTATTCTGGTGTCCAGAGGTTAGTAATACATCTGTATTATCGCTGATTCTGCAGATCATCGATAATCAGGCGTATATCTGCATTCTTGGTGGTACTGCAGATCGCCAATAATTAGATTCTCTCTGCGTGCTGACACCAATTGTTACAGAAAGCATCCACCTGGCTTGGCATTAACGCAGACTTCACAGAAGTGCGGTGTGCTTACTGCCAAGCACACTCGGATGTACCTTACAGGAGCCTATTGGCACAGATGTCCTGGCACCTTAGACTTCAAGTTTCATGAACCTACAAACCAAAACCAAACTGCACTGCCAGTGTTCTGACTGGCCCACCTGTCATTTCTCTCTTACTTCACTTGCCCATCATAAGTAGCTACAGGTGCCTCTTGGTATTAGGTAGCCAGAGGTACCCTTAGTATTAAGTAGCTACAAGTTGCCTTGGCTGATAGGAGAATGATGAGAGCAGGGTGATTAACTTCTCATTTACACTCTCATCAGGACACTGCATAAGGTAGGAGGGATAGAGGCACTCAGGGAGCGAGCTGTCTTTCCTTCATCAGGCGCCTGTAGGCACGGGCCTACAGTTCCTTATGGTAAATCCGGCCCTAGACGTGTGAATGGCTCCTACCGTATGTACATTACAACATAGGAGCCGTTCACTCTCCGCTGAGCAATGAGTGTGGAACGGACAGAAAAAAAACGTTCACTGTTCTAGTTGGAACAGAGCCTTATACTGTTTCAATGCACCAAATGAAAAAGGGTTTACTCAGGCATTGCAAGTGTTACTTTCGTAATTGGATCAGCCAGTGAAGCGTGTGTTGCGCAGGAGAATAGTTTACTAGCACGGGGCAAGGGTTTGGGTTTTGTTTTTTGTACTCTCGAAGTCTCTCTTACCCTCTTATCCTCTTGCTTCCCCCTTCTTTCTTCCTGCCTTCATAATATCTTCTGTCTTGATTTCATTAGCATCCTTCTGGCACTCCAGGTTTTGTTTTTAAATTGTTTGAACTGGAGCACATATTTAAACATTTAATTACATTTGACAAAATATACTTAACACACATGGCTGACTTTAGAATTTAAGCAAATGAGCATTGCAGCTTTTGTTTTATCAGCATAATTACTGCTAAATGTAAGCTTCAAATTGACAAATACTGCAGAAGATCTGCATACCGAAGCCAGTTTATCATATTTTTTAAGAATCTCTTTGGTCAATTAAACACTGAGAACATCTCACATTGGAAAAAGTTTAAGGAGCACCTGAATATTTTGTGCAATATGCTGCCAACAAAAATAAGAGGAGCTTCCAACTGCAGTGGGGAATGGTGGTGGCAGAGAAAGAAGGCCACAGCTACTTACCCTCCTATGGAGGCTGTTGACTTGTAGTTTGAGGTGAATTGCATATGAAGACCTTAATTGAGCTCTTAAGAGGAGTGGGAAATTGCTTGACAGGCAGGGGGAAGCCTTGGCTACCCCGGAGGAGCTGTGGACCCAATCTCAATATCTTCGGGTGAGTGCTCCATCTTGAGGCTGCGGTGGTGGTGATTAACACATTGAGGCAAACCTGTGTCACACTCACAGACTGCTCCTACTTACCTTTTAGGAGACACCTAACATCAGATTGGTTGGGACTCTTGCTCATATTGGACTTGTTTGTATGTGCGTTTTGAGTGTTTAATATTGTGCTATTTGAGTCATAGAGAAGCGCACCACCATTATGGACATCCTCCTCAATTGTTATTAGTGTAGGGATTTATGTGAAAAAACCCTTTTGTATGTCCAGGTGGCCCCTTGGGCTGTAACTGCCCAAGACCCGGACCGTTGTGGCCTTTCCAGAAAGGGATAGAAGGTAGGGGGACTTAAAGAGAAAATCCGACCAAGAATTGAACTTTATCCCAATCAGTAGCTGATACCCCCTTTCACATGAGAAATCTATTCCTTTTCACAAAAGATTTTACAATGGGCAAACACTGACTAAATCATTTATAAATAATTATTGTAAAAACTAGGGACCTTAGCCCGTTTAATAACGGACTAGGGCCGTCACCTATCAGCGTGTACCCGTGCCCCCGCCGCACGTGCGCGCGCCCCCCCCCTCCCCCCGTGGCCTGGCCTCCTGCCTGTCCTGCTCCCATCCAATGGCTGTTCCTGCGGCACATGCGCAGTAGCAAGCAGGGACACAGACGCAGAAACATTAGGGTTTTATTATAGAGGATGAAGCACTTTTTTATTACATTATTTTCACTGGAGTTTCTCTTTAAAGGGACCCTGAAAAGTAGATAAAAAGGTAATCAGTACTTACCTGGGGCTTCCTCCAGCCCACCATAGGCCGCGAGGTCCCCCAGGGTCCTCCTGCGCATACGCAGGACTGTCACGTCAGCCGCCGTAATGACACGTAGTGGCCAGCGTGATGACGTGGAGCGTCACGGTTCAGGAAGTGTTGGGCTGACACTCAGCCTGGGTGTCGCCGGTAATGAAGTCACCAGCGGGACCGGGAGAGGAGCCAGGAGGATGCCAGGGACCTCATGGCCTACGGTGGGCTGGAGGAAGCCCCAGGTCAGTACCGATTTCATTTTTATCTACTGCTCAGGGTCCCTTTAAAGCTGTATGTCGACTATGGCCAGCTTTCTCTCTTATTTCCTTTATCACAAACTTCCAAAAACACTGTCATGCTGTTTGAGCATTTGAACTGTTGTCTGACATTATGTAACTAATAATAGGCATCTGAGTAAGTGTTATATAAACCAGTCACGCTGGGTACATCTGTGTTGAAATGGCAAAAGCTTTTACAACATATTTTTGCTTTAGTCATTTTCAGATACTGCATATTAAACTTTCTCTAAGATGTTTTGTCAGCGCCTAGCAGACAGGCAATTACATTGATGCCATAAATTATTTCCCAGTTACCATAAATAATCAGCCTTGAATATCACTGCTATTATCCTGGGATATCTGATGATATAAATCTTTGCATTAATGTTTCGAGCAGCTTGTAAACATCCCGTTAACACTGGCTTCCATAATAACTGGAGAAACTCGCAATCTCATGATGGTCGACAGGTGTTGTCTATGGCCTCCTTCTATATAAGCTGTGTGTGTGTGTATAAAGCGGTCCTCATTCTTTTTCCATCTCTAATCTGCTTGAAATGAAAGTCTCTGCTATTGCCGTATTAATTTTTAATTTCAACGATCCTCAGTCCCATGTGCTTGTAATGAGGCAAGAAAAAGGAGAATGGAACAGAAGTAATTTCTATCTCATGATGAACGGAATGCTTAACTTAAACTTTGGATTTTTCAGCGTTTTTGGTCACCAGCTGTCAGGTGGTGATAATATACACTGGAACCCAAATAATTTTGTTAGAAATGTCCCACCGTCTTCTTGATTGTGCAGCCTCTATTCCACAGACTGCTGAACTGCTCATTTGTCAAACAGTTCAAACGCAAGTGCCTTTCAGCTGCAGTTACATGCAGCCTGAATGGTAACATTCGGTAGCACCATACGTGTGACCTTTGACACACAGCGACACTACCCAGTGGTGAAAAAACGTCTAATGCCGCATCTAAGCAGGGCAACTGTCATGCTGAGATGCAGGTACATGGAGAGCACGCTTGTCTACTGCTTGTGTCAAACACTAGCAAGCACCGTAGATGGGAGCAGCTGACAGTCAGTCAATTCACAGCTACTCATGGAACAGAGGTCTTAAAGTGAATCCAATGTGAGAGTGATATGGAGGCTGCCATATTTATTTCCTTTTAAGCAATACCAGTTGCCTGTCTGTCCTGCTGATCCTCTGCCTCTAATACTTTTAGCCATAGACCTTGAACAAGCATATGCAGATCAGGTGTTTCTGACAATTTTATCAAAACAGACAAGATTATGCTTGTTTCTAGTGTAATTCAGGCATTACTGAAGCCAAATAGATCATCTGGGCTGCCAGGAAACTAGTATTGTTTAAAAGGAAATAAATATGGCAGCCTCCATATCACTCTCACCTTGGGTTCACTTTAACAGGCTGTAGTACAGCTACCTTAAAGTACAATAGCCATCTGAGGGCTATGAAAGTTACCCATTCTAAAATATTATTATGACTATTATTATTTTCCACTTGCTTATGTATATAGCCATTATCTTCTAAAGCTCTGTACGCAGAGTGCAAAATAAATGATAATATAACAAAAGATTCCACTTGGTTGATTTGCCCAACTGCTCTACATGTGCTCCAATTTTTGTTTTGCCTGTCTTGAGAAGGATACAGTTATTATTATTATTTATTGTATGTATAAAGCGCCAACATATTACACAGCGCTGGACAATAAATAGGGATGCATACAACATGAACAAGGGGTGACAGAGAGGTAGCAAATGGTTATACAACATAGCACAAAGTTGCCCATGAAAACAGGGTATAAGATGCATGATCATGTGATTTTACAGAGACAGAGAAAATACATACATATAAGATGTAAATTTTTTTAGGGTACAGGTAGTCCCCGACTTACGAACGCCGACTTACGAATGACCCACCGATACAAACGACATGGATTCAGTGTTTCCATGGGAACAAGCCAAAAAAGGCACAGAGGGCAGAGGGGACACAGAGAGGGACACTGGAGGCACAGGGGGACACAGAGGAGGTACAGGGGACAGAGATAGCACATTGTTCCGACTTTTGGGGGGCTGGAGGGGTCGCAGCATGAGGGGAAAGCCATGCTGCACTTCGGCAGGGAGGGGGGACGTTGAATAGTTTGTGTATGCAGGCGGCGGGCAGCGGCAGATACATACCTTCCGTGCGCTCCAGCAAGGATGTTTTTTCCTCTAGTGTCTGACGCGACTTCCTGTATAAACAGGAAGTCCATCAGAGGCTAGAGAGAGAAACGTCCACGCTGGAGCGCACGGAAGGTATGTATCTGCCGCTGCCCGCCGCCTGCATACACAAACTATTCAATGCTGGAGGGGAGCGCAAAGCCCGAGGTGAGGGAGGGGGGGGGACCGTCCCCCCTTCCCGCCAAAGTGCAGCATAGTTTTCCCCTCATGCTGCGACCCCTCCAGCCCCCCAAGCGGGCCCCAGGGGGCTGAAGGCCCCATTGTTACGCCAGTGGCGCTAATCACTACGCCACCGTGCTAATAAAATATTGTCACCATACATTGTCCTTGGTACATAATTTAAATATTGTGATAACCATGATAAACAAGCTAATAAAATGTGTGGATTTTAGCTACAATAGCACAGTTTATTTTAAAACTATAATGGACGTAAATGGAGACAGAGTGTATTTTTTAAAAAATGTTTCCTTATTGCTTCTATCAAAATGGATAGAAAATGAAGTAATTACTAAAAAAAAGAAAAAGAAGAAAAATCACCCATAAAAACCTAATTTGCCCAGACTCCAGAAAAAAAATCTAGATTATTTAGGGGTGAAAAGTATTGATAAAATTATTGCCAAATAAATGGAATATTAACGTTGAACGTGTCAATAAGGTGAAAATAACCATGCGGTCCGAAGTGGTTAAATGATTTACAATAGTGGTCCGTTACTATTTTTTCAACGCCTTTTTTCAGCTTCTTCAAGTGTCCTCTTCTGCAGACTCTTTATGTATTGAGATTCTGTCTGCGCAGGCCAAGCAACTGTAAGCTACAACATATTTGCCTTGTTCAATTTGGAGTTTATCTGGGCTTTAAATTGGTTGGTGGATGTCAGATTGGAAAGTACAGCATGCAGCACAGTGTGGGGACTGGAGAAATTATGGGTTGTTCAATCACAGGAGCAATTCTGTTTTTTTTCTTTCTGGCAAAGGCAACATGTAAAACATTCTACTTTTTTAGTTTTCAACAGGACAGCTATTTTTACTTTGCAACGTGAAGCTATGAAACAGGAGTGTAACTATTGCTATTAAGAAAATACCCTTTTCCCAACTGTCAGCACTGAAACAAGGGTTTTTATGAGAAGCAGATACATGCATGGCTTACAGGTTTGCTGAGCTGAGCTGACACAAGCCAAATCTAAGACTACAACAGAAAAGCCTTTACATTGTATTTTAAAATTTTCTTTAAAAATGTTACTTTGTTGGGTGTTGTGATGCATTGTTGAAAGAATACTAATTAAAATAATAATATATTGAGCAAAGTATGCACTGCCAACATATAATGAAATGTTAATATCTGTAAAGCACTTTTCTCCTATCAGACTCAAAACCCTTGAGACTTGCAGCGACTTTGTACACGCTTGGTATGCCGCTTTGGATTGTTCGAGAGTAGAGTTGGTGTTTGAATTTGGCAGAATGAATTCAGAACACTCAAATACCGCCAAACAACTCACTTCAGCACTATTTCAATACCAAACAAGTGGAGAGGGTAAGGAGAAGTTCACTATTTTTGCGTCACAGCCCGTTTCAGGTGACTCCAATACTTCATCCTACCGGCTTTTCAAGTAGGAAGCATTGGAGTCATGTGAAACATGCTGTGAAGCACAAGTGGTGGACTCCCTCTGACCCTGTCCACTTGTTCGGGACTGAAATGGTACTGAAGTGTGGTGTTCAGCAGTATTTGGGTGTTCCGAGTTTGTTTTGCCAAATTCAAACATCAACACTATTAGGGAGTCTTGCCCAGAGATCCATTACTGAATAGGTACTGATACAATGCCACTGTTAGTAGTCCCAGAAATAAGCCTTAGTGTTTCTGTAACAGCATGTACAGCATTAATGGACACCAAAAAATGACCATTGAAGGATCTGTGTCTTAAAGAGGAACTCCAGTGAAAATAATGTAATAAAAAAGTGCTTAATTTTTACAATAATTATGTGTACATAATTTAGTCAGTGTTTGCCCACTGTAAAAGCTTTCCTCTCCCTAATTTACATTCTGACATTTATCACATGGTGACATTTTTACTGCTGGCAGGTGATGTCAGTGGAAGGAGATGCTGCTTGCTTTTTTTTGGCAGTTGGAAAAAGCTGTTATTTACCATAATGCAACAAGGCTCCCACAGTGTGATGTCAGAACCATGGTCCATCACACTGTGGCAGGGGTTTCACCACAATATCAGCCATATAGAGCCCCCTGATGATCCATTTGTGAAAAGGAAAATATTTCTCATGGGAAAGGGGGTATCAGCTACTGATTGGGATGAAATTAAATTATTGGTTATGGTTTCTCTTTAAATACTTCATAAAATGGCCCCTCCTAAGTCCACACCATTATACAGATTATTTAAAAAATATTAACATAGTCCTCAGATATTTGATAGCCTTTCCATGCCATTTTGTTGGATATGGCTATGTCAGTTACCATCCAGAGACCTGCAAAAACGCCAGGGCTTATTGGAACTTGAGCCAGACAGGAGCCCCTTAGTATGCAGATGTTGGAGCTCCCAGTTATTGTGCTGTGAGCAAGCTGTGAGTAGATTTTTGGATGATGTTCTTCAAACAAACAGGAATATGAGAAAAGGACAGAGGAACAAACAAGAAGGAATTATTGAGAAGTAGATGGTGGGGAACACAAAGCTGAATTTTAATAAAATACGTTTTTATTTCCATTTTATAGGCTTCACTTGCAAGACTGCATTTCAAACAACAGGCGTGACAATCTGATGTTAAATCTGCTTCATTCAGTTGCAAAACAAACAGATGTATTGACCCTTGGAATTCTTCAGCACTAAAACCTTATCAGCATTGTTTCCTCAGCCAGACAAGAAGGTTTGACTTTCTATTTACTTTTCAGAACGGCTGGGTAAATTCAACAAACTTTTACTTTGGGCGTCTCCTACCCTTGTTCCAGCACCCTACACCTGTAGGGTACATACCACACAACTTAATTGTGGGGAACACATTTTTTTTGGAGCCATATCCAAAAGGCCGAGTGGGGACGGTACTTCCCCACATGTCCTTATGAGTGGTTGCCTCTGTAGTAACCATCCTTTGTGAGAATAATCTACAAGTGATACTATTATTTCCCTTTTTAAGTGATAATACACCAGATCTGGCTCCTAGTGTTTGTGTGTCCTTTTTTGTCTTTGTTAGGGCTGATGAAAAATAAAAAGGTACTTCCAACAGTTAGTTGGACTAGTGCTATATATATATATATATATATATATATATATATATATATACCTATGTTAATCTCATCATGTCACATGTCAGATCAGGAATGTTTTTACTGAGACTGTTATTCTGTTATTGGCCTATTCTACTATTCTAGATTTTCAGGTGTAGCATATACACATAAAGCCATGGCTTATAACAGTGATGGCTAACCTTGGCACTCCAGCTGTGACAAAACTACAAATTACATCATGCCTCTGCCTCCCCGAGTTATGCTTAGGGCTGGCAGAGTATTGCAATGACTCATGGGACTTGTAGTTCCACTAAAGCTGGAGTGGCAAGGTTCACCATCACTGCCTTATAAGCTCAATCTGCTATACTTATCAGTGTAATATTGACGTTGATGGACGTCTGTAGTGCCAGCTCCATCTAACTTGCAGTTATATTTTGAATTTGTACGCCATGGCGTGCAAGCTGCAGTGTGTAAACAAAATGGCAGCAGACTGCAGCAAGTAGAACGCTATGTCATTGTGCTAATTGTAGAACTGTTTGTTTCCTGTGTTCTCTGCATGAAGCTCTGAAAGCTGAATTAAACATGAATACATGCTCGTCACTTATTTAAGATGCCTTTGAAAAAAAATTTGAATGCAACGTTACTTATTCATATTACACATAATTATCTTTTTAAGCTGTGGAAAGCAGGTCAGACTACGCTTATATGAACACTTCAATGATACGTTTAACACATTTCTAGACAAGCCGATTTCACCTTCTTACTTTATTAGTCTCATGATTGAAATTAATGTTTCCTACAATGTGACAAATCTCAGGTTGATTCCTCTCGAAATGTGCTCATGGCCGAACTGAGCAAGAGAAGAACTTGAATGACTTGGTTTCAGATTTGATGAATGTTTTTGAATTTGTGGAGGTTGAATATTTTAGTTTAATAGTGGCAAAAATATACAGGATCTTCTCAAAAAATTAGCATATTGTGATAAAGTTCATTATTTTCTGTAATGTACTGATAAACATTAGACTTTCATATATTTTAGATTCAAATACACACAACTGAAGTAGTTCAAGCCTTTTATTGTTTTAATATTGAAGATGTTGGCATACAGCTCACGAAAACCCAAATTTCCTATCTAAAAAAATTAGCATATTTCATCCGACCAATAAAAGAAAAGTGTTTTTAAAACAAAAAAAGTCAACCTTCAAATAATTATGTTCAGTTATGCACTCAATACTTGGTCAGGAATCCTTTTGCAGAAATGACTGATTCAATGCGGCGTGGCATGGAGGCAATCAGCCTGTGGCACTGCTCAGGTGTTATGGAGGCCCAGGATGCTTCGATAGCGGCCTTAAGCTCATCCAGAGTGTTGGGTCTTGCGTCTCTCAACTTTCTCTTCACAATATCCCACAGATTCTCTATGGGGTTCAGGTCAGGAGAGTTGGCAGGCCAATTGAGCACAGTAATACCATACAAAGGGAGGGAGAACCGAGAGCCCGATATGGTGTAGTACGTTCAGGTAATTGGTATAATGAAAAAAAGAGTGAAATTATACTCACAAACCAGGGTTACCTCCAGGCAACCACTGTATAAGCAGGTGAGGAGTTTGACCTGTCCCCACTCAGGATTAAAAAGTCGCTCTCTGTAGACAGGAAAAAAAGGGGGTATCCCCCTCCACCAAGGGTGGATATATAGTACAATGTAAGTTGAACAGAGGCGCCAAAAGAATAAAAGCAGTAGTTAAAATATTTAAAATTAGCTGAGGAGGCTGTGGTGGATCCGCCACCTCCGAGCAATCACAAAAAACTGTGTAATATAATCACAATAAATTTATTGGTACACTCCAGGGTAAGATATACAACGCGTTTAGCGGGTTTGAGCCCGCTTCCTCAGGTAGTAGAAATAGGAGTACACTATTGGGGGAAAAACAAAAACAAAGGCACGTATTGGTGTGTGGTAAAACAGAAATACTCAAGTGATAGTTAATCTATTTGTTCTAAGATATGCGTTTTTTAGCTGAATAGGATTATGGGGGAGTTTAAGAAGGTTAATATACTACGGGGAAATTGGGGATGAGATGTGTGAGTATACTGACAAGGGGTGTGGAGGAGGAGTGGAAATAGTACACTCTGGAGGTGAGGAGTAGTTAATGGCTAGGATAGTGTGCGTTTGGATGGCAAGGAAAGTGAATGAGGAAAGGGATAAAATGTAATTATAAAGCAGAGGGGAAAAAAAAGACTGGACTCATAGGTATACATGATTATTGAGAAAGGACTTGAAATAATCTGCCCATAAGGAGAGAGTAATTTTTGTTCCATAAAATTGGTCACATATAAACAATGAAAGTAGTTCAAAAATGAAAGGAGAGGAACGCTTACCAGTAATCTGTCAGCAACACACCTGGCGCCAAAGTGCCTAGGTGTTGTTTCCTGATCACTTAAATAGTGACTGCACCGCTCCTGATAGGTGCTGGGCGGGCAGTCATAGTTGCGTGCGTGTGGCGTGTCATCAATGGGCGCCGAAGTGTTGCCCTGACAACGCCTGGGGGAAGAGTGTGAGGCATTCAGCAGCGTCCCAACGCGCATCCACTTCCGCATTGGGCGGAACTACGCGATCGCGTCACCACCGCCCAGTCGAGGTTTACTGATAGGCTGGGGGTGTGTGCTTGGGAGTGCGCATGTGTGGGACTAAAAGCGCCATGTTGGAGTTGGGAAAATGGCCAAGAGGGCTATTTGTGTGGGGGAACGGGGTTGCAGAGGGAATTGGCCCGGGCGGTGTATGCCATAGGCAGGGGGCTTTGGTTAGATTGTGTCACGTAGTTTTGTTTGGGTATATTTATACAGTAGCAACCAATCCTATATAAGACGTTGGCTTCCAATGTAATAGTGACCCCATGTGGCCAAAGTTGGTAATGTGAGTGGGGAAAAATGCTTATACTTGTCTCTATGGACAACAACGTTTGTAAATATATCAGTATATGTGAATGACAGAATGTAGATTGATAACATGCTCTCTATCAAGGTAAAGATACAGTTGATATACAGAGTTAAATTGCATAAAAAACAGCACTAATTGGGATTGAGCATGAAAAGTAACAACAATAATAGATTTTTTTCAATAATGTTAAAACGAACAGTGCTGTTACCATAGTGTAATAGACCATGGGGTGGAGCCGTTGGCTCCGAAAGACACATATCTTAAATCACGGGAATTCGTGATATGGAAGAGCCCTATTAGTATTAAAAGAATACAAGTATCCGGTTGGAATCCTGTTATGAAGTAAACAATAAAATTGAAGGACCATCAAATGAAATACATATATTAAAAAACAATAAAATGTACAGATGACAATAAAACAAAAGATGATAAAAGAGGCGACCGATAAGAATAAAAGTATTAGTAGTATACTCAATAGATCTTTTCTAACTGTTCATTGAGTCCCTCAGGTGTGAGGGTTTTTAGTATTTGTATCCAGAACATCTCCCTCGCCCTCAATTTTTCAAAAGCACCGTGTTGTTGTGGTGGGATTGATTCGATGAGGGTGATGCAGAACAAAGAGGGGTCGCTGTGATGGTGGGTGCCAAAGTGTTTTGATACGCTGTGAAGTGGAAAGTTTTTGAGTATGTTTCTTTTGTGTTGTCCGATTCTGCTACGTGCTGGTTGAGTGGTGCGTCCCACGTACTGAAGGCGACAGGGACAAGTAATGATATAGATGACGTATCTGGAGGCGCAGGTTAGGTTGTCTTTGATAGAATATTGTAATTTGGTGTTCAAGGATTGGAAAACTGTAGTGGTTTGTAAGAACGGGCAGGCCTTGCACCTGGTGTTATTGCAGGGTGAGCATCCGGGCCTGGGTGGGTGATTAGTGTCGCTGTCCGTAGCGGGTGTTCTTAACCGGCTGGGTGCTAAAATGCTTTTTAAATTGGGAGCTCTTCTGAATGTAATGGCAGGGTTTGGTGGGATGATTGGACGGAGATACGGGTCCTGCAGCAAGATATCCCATCTTTTTTTCAGAATAGATCGAATTTGGGGATGTTGGGCATTGAATTGGGTAATGAACCGAGGACAATCGGGGGTGGGTGTTTGTGTCCGATCCGGTGGGGGGTTGGTGTTTTTGGGTTTTTTTGCTTTGAATATAGCGTCCTTGATCAGTTTTCTTGGATATTTGCGGTTTTGAAATTTATCTGCAAGTATTTTCGATTGTAAATTGTAGTCGGTGATATCAGTACAGTTCTTGTGTATTCTTCTAAATTGGCTGTAGGGTGTGTTAATGGTCCAAGGACGGTAATGGAAGCTGTCGAAGTGTATGTAATTATTAGCGTCTACCGGTTTAAAGTATGTTTTTGTTTTGATGAGGTTGGATTCGACGAAAAGTGTTAGATCCAAAAATTCAATGCTCCTGGTATCATAATTGGATGTAAACTGTAGTCCGGCCTGATTGTGATTCAAATGTTTGAGAAAGAGGGGAATGAGATCAGTATTGCCTTGCCAGATGAAAATGAGGTCGTCAATGTATCGTTTATAGAATATGATATTATTAGAGAAGGGGTTGTTGGATAACATTTTTTGAATTTCCAGAAGACCCATGGACAGATTAGCGTAGGAAGGAGCGAAGGATGAACCCATTGCTGTACCATTGGTTTGGTGGTACACCTTATCCCTGAATGTGAAGATATTGTTTTGTAAGATGAATTCAGTGCAATTGACTAGGAAAGTCTGTTGGCTGGTGGGCATAAGAGGGTTTTTGGAGAGAAAATGTG